>NC_083363.1:11083273-11708273 GCF_030254825.1 Meriones unguiculatus
GTATATGTAAGATACTAAATTATAAGCGTTAAGCTGGGCACAGTGGCACACGCCTGTATCCTAGCACTCAGGGAGGCAGAGGCAGGCAGACTGCTGTGAGTTCAAGGCCAACCTTATCTACAAAGTGAGTCCTGGACAGCCAAGGCTACACAGTGAAACCCTGTCTCAAAAAAAACATAGATAGATAGATAGATAGATAGATGGATGGATGGATGGATGGATGGATGGATGGATGGATGGGTGGGATATAAATAAACTTTATATGTAGCTTATTAATATGTATCAACTATGCCTTAACACATCTGTTTGCAAAAGGCATTCCGAATCCACAAACAAAAACATTCAGGTATCTCAGAAATTTTCAGTTTCAGAGCTGTGCCAGCTGTACTGACGTGCACCTGTAACTCCAGGGCTTGGAGGCCAGGATAGAAGGATCTATGATTGCCTAGGCACAGCCCAAGTACCTCTGATAAAAAGCTGATGTCTGATGAAAAACAACCTGGATGGCTACTGTGTGTTCCAGGATACAAGCTACATCTTAGGTTATTGCTTCAAAGTCCTGAAGACACATCCAGCTTGGAGAATGCTTCTCAAATGTCTCCAACTCTCACCTTCATATTGCTGACCTTCCCCAAACTGCGTTAGGTGGTATCCACCCTGCGTCATGTGCTAGCTTCTCTGACTGCTTAGAGAAGAGAGAGTGAGAGAGAGAGACACACACACAGAGAGATCTGTCTGGCACATACAGCTGCAGGAGTCTTTCTAGGACACACTCTCTTTAGAGCCTGTTACACCCCCTCTCAAGGTGTGCCACCTGTTTTCCTGCATAGCTTCATTACTGGCCAAAGAAACAGCATGACAGAAAGGGCACTATGACCCAGACTAGGTCACAGAAGGAGAGATCCTTTTGGCCCGTCTTTCTCATGACCCTGGAAAGCAGGTATAGCTAAGAGAGGCTGTGTACAGAGGCTCTGTCACAGCCATTAGCCACTATACACCAGTCCTGAGGGAGGGAGCCAAGAGACGATTCCAGCCCCAGGCAGCACTGAGCCACCTCTGAGGAAACTAAGTGAAGAAGAGATATCCCATTATGCCCCACCCAGGCTGCAGAGTGATGAGCTAAACAGATGAAGTCATTATCTGAAGCCATTAAGTTCTGGACGTGCTGGTAGATGTGCAGGCCAGCCTTCTTTCTCTCAGACTTAAAAAGCTCATTCAGAAAAGAAACCTCCTTCCTTTTCCCCTCTCCTGACAACGCCTAATGGCTGTTTGCCCTTTCCATAATTATTTATCAGGAGGTGGCAATCTTTATAAGTAAGCTGCTTCTACAGATGGAGGTCACCCTAAATAGCCAGGATGTCCTCAGGCTAAGCTCATTTATGAAATCCAAAGCAACCATATATATAATGAAACCAACATGTCAAACTTCAGCTCCCCTGTAGCTGCCACACCACTGAGCTAGCATCCGAACCAGGAAAAACACAAGAGAAAAACGGCCTATACACACTTACTTACAATGAGATTTTAAAAATTATTTGAATCAGATAATTTAATGATCCTGCTTTTAGCAAAATTAAGCAGATCTTAACAATGTTACTTAGCTTGTTTCCCTTTTATTTCTTAGTATTGCTAATAATAATAACAATAATAATAATAACAATAACAACAATAATAATAATAATAAACCTATTTAAGAAAAGTTACTGAAGAATCAGAATATTACCGAGGACAGACTAGCAGGCAGCAGCTAAGAGCTTGGAGACAAGTCACAGACATGTATGATGTGTCTCCGAGCTGTAGGTTTCAGATCCTAAGCAATGAAAGGCCCAGTCTGTATGACTTCTAGGTCACACTTGAGATAGCTGTTTTCCTTCCTCCCTCCCCATCTTCTTCACTTGAGTCAGTGTCTCAATGTATAAACCCAGTCTATCCTCGAATTCAGGATACCCCTATCTTAGCTTTACAAGTATCCAATTTCTGAGACTGGAATTGGAAGTGCTGACTCAGTATTTATCATCTTTGTTGTTGTTATTGAGGCAGGATCTTCCTATCTATCTCTGTAGTCTAGGCTGGCCTCAAACTTTTAACAACCCCACCCCCCACCCCCAGCCTCCAAACACTGAGTTCACGAGCAGACTCCCTTTACAGACAGACTCATGTTGCTCAAACTAGGACATAGTGTTCAATCCCTTTAAAGACAGACTCATGTCAATCAAACCAAGACACAGTGTTCGCTCCCTTTACAGACAGTCTCATGTCACTCAGGCCGGCCTCAAACTCACTTCATACTGGAGGATAACACCGGACTCTTGATCATCCTGCCTCTGCCTCCCAAGTTCTATGACTTATAGACATACGCCACCATGTGTGGCTTTAATGCCTTGCTTTTTTTTTTCTTTATTAATTACACTTTATTCACTTTGTATCCCCCCTGTGGTTCCCTCCCTCCTCCCATCCCAATCCCTCCCTTCCTCCCCCCTCTGCATGCATGCCCCTCCCCAAGTCCACTGATAAGGGAGGTCTTCTTTTCCTTCCTTTTGATCCTAGTCAATTAGGTCTCATCAGGAGTGGCTGCTTTGTCTTCTTCTGTGGCCTGATAATGCTGTCCCCCCTCAGGAGAGAGGTAATTAAAGAGCAGGCCAATCAGCTCATGTCAGAGACAGTCCCTGTTCCTATTACTATGGAACCCACTTGCACACAGTATATACGCACTCATATAGACATATAATATAGGATAAACCTACTAAAATCTGTACACCTAAAGAAACTAATCAAGAGGGAGGACTCTTGCTAAAATGCTCAATCCCTATACAGAAAGGCAAAGAGGATGGGCATCAGGAGAAAAGAGGGAACAAGTCAGGACCTCTGAAAGGCTCTGCCCTGCAGACTATCAATGCAGATGCTGAGACTTATGGGCAACCTTTGGGCAGAGTACAGGGAACCTTAGGAAAGAAGTGGGAAACAGTAAGATCTGGAGAGGACAGGAACTCCACAAGGAGAGCAACAGAACCAAAAAATCTGAGCACAGGGGTCTTTCCTGAGACTGATACTTCAACCAAGGACCATGCATGGAGATAACCTAAGACCCCTGCACAGATGTAGCCCATGGCAGTTCAGTAATACTTTGCTTTTTATCTGAGGAAATCCACCCTTAAGACAATTATTCTCAAATGAACCAAGAACAGTGGAAACCAAACATTTCACTACAATCAGCAGGTTTTTTCCTACAGCATGGGAAGCTACATGGAAGCAAAATGCAAGGAAAATGAATAGAACTTCTACATCTGGTGAAAAGATAAGGACCTAGATATGCACTTACTCTTCAGGCCAGCCTCTCAGGTTCTTTCTGGAACCCAGCCAGTTGGTGAAGCACTAACAGCTGCATCATTCTTGCAGTATGCAGGCCGGGTAACTGGAAAGGCATCATTACCAAATAGCTCCCAAATTTACGGCCCTTGAATGTAGATCTACAGATGATCACAGCAAAGAAGTTGGCGTTCAAGAGTTGGGCTTGTCATTTCTCTACTCCTTCACCCGTGCAGGAAAATCCAATTGTGTCAGGCAAGGAGCGGGAGTGGTGGAGCGGGGTCACGAACGCGCACTGGCAAGGCGTGCTGGCTCCCACCTCAGCTGTACCACTTGAGAAACTCAGGGTCTGGGGACATCCTGGGCTATGATGTGAGTGATTATTTTTCAAAAGCGAAAACACAAGACTCGGATGAAAGTAATTTATGTAACAGTACTAAGAAATTAACTTTTTAAAATTATAGCACTGACATTTCCGGAAATAGATGTTAATAGTTGCTGTCAAAATTATGTTTAGACAAAATGCAGTAAGTACATTTGCTTCTGGGAAAACTTTGTTTCCCAGCTGCTATGTTTGGCATTAAAAGGGATCCCCTGAAAACAGGAAACAGCTCTTTCACTCCACCGTGACCACGAAACCATCATCTAGCCTCTGCAGTGCACAAAGCACACAGGCCCAGGAAAAGCCCGGAGACTCGAGCTCGCTGGCGGTGCCCTGTAGAGATAAGAGATATGAAGCTCTTGACTGTCCACTGCTCTCTGTCCTGACGGCCAGAGGATGCTACATGCTAACCGTTTCACTGCTTCACGGTGCCACGTTTTAGCTGGCACACTCCACAGAAGGGATGGGTGGGGCCACAAAGTGGGCTACTCTTTGTTCAAGTATTTTTAACCCCTGGAACACAGTAATATTTACAAACAATAAGATCTTTTCATATACTCAGGTTCCATGTAAAAAGACAATGTAAAATGAAAAGATTTAGACTTTTAACTTAGATTTGATTCAGATCAAAATCTTATCTACACTTGCACCTTTTTCATTTAACTCTGAGAAGTCATTCTTGTGACCTCCGACTGGGTTAGTTATAGAAAAGGAAACGAAGCTCTGCCTTGGCTCTCGGGAATTCTAATGTGTTGTTGTAACTGCTGTCTGAAGCAGGACTCCAGCCTGCCTACCCTTTCTCACTCCACACTCTCTGGCCTGGTCCTAGTTCTGTTCAGGGAGTGAAGGCAGCCTCAGGTAGAGAAAGCAGAAAGTAAAGAAAGAATGGAGGTGGGGGAGGGGAGCAACATGCTGTCCTGTCTTTCTTAGAAAAGCCTAAGGCATGAACAGGATAAGTACACGGGCAGGTGGGGAAAGAGGCTTCCGGATCCCCACTGAACTCTCCTCTGCTCTAGCCTGTAGACCCGGGAGGCATGGAGAACCTGAGCTTTGGAGGCCATCTCCTTATGTGGAGTCCCCTGCACACACATAGCTCACAAGCTTGGAGAGCTGAGCATGATCACTTGGTATGGTCTATGATACAGTCTTCTGTGAATGGCCTATCGTCTCACGTTTTAGATGTGATACAGCCTGAGATACAGAAACCAACAACCAGCCAATCAACCCGCATCGAAGTGCTCTAAATTGTTAGGCCTACAGGTAGAGAGAGCTGCAATTATTGAAGTGATTCTAATATTCTCCTCTCAACAAATGATGGCGTAGGCAAACAAAACTAAAGTGGGAGGCCATGAGCACTGCTCCTAGCAAACGTAACTGCACTTGCATCTCTGCAGCAGCAGGTCGGCGGCTTCTGAGTGTTAGCAAACCAGATGCGGAGACCCCACAGGAGCCTTAACAAATCTGAAAGGGTTCTCTAGATAAAATGGAGTTAAACTAGAAACATCAGACTAGAAACATTAAGTCCTCAAATACGTAGAAACCAAATGATATTCTTTTAAGTAGGCCATGAGTCAAAAAGCTAAGTTAGTCACCTACTTGACGGACCGAGAGTGGCTCTTGTCCAGGAGTCTGAGGCCAACCAACCTAGGCAGTACAGCGGGACTGTTCAAAGCAAATCAAGTGAAAATAATAGGAAAATAAATGAAAAGAAGTATCAAAGTGTATTCTGAATTAAAACATAATCACCAAAACTTATAGAATGTCAACAGAAAAGATGAGAGAGAAAAAAAAAAAAACAAAACAAGACACAATGGCACAAATACCATGGGAGTGACCAATCACTTCCTGGATGAACTGAAGGCCCACTTTCTAAGATGAATGCCATGCTTGGTACCATTATCAGCCCAACAACCTGTGGCCAGGTAGGTCTTGGGCCCTAGGGGAGAATCTACACTATTATTCTGCTAAACTGACTTAGTATTGGGTTGACTCCTAGTTACTTATCATTATCTCCATAGTTAACGCATCTTTTCACTTCACCAGAGAAGCAGCAGATGACAACACGGACCCAGAACTGATGGAGTCTGTAGAGTTGGCAGGAGAGAAGGCTCAGCAGTTAAGGGTACTGGCTGCTCTTCCAGAAGTCCTGAGTTCAATTCCCAACTACCACATGGTGGCTCACCACCATCTGTAATGAGATCTGATGGCCTCTTCTAGCCTGCAGGTGTACATGCAGAAAGAGCACTCACATACATAAAATAAATAAATAAATCTTTAGGGGGAAAAAAAAAAAGAGTCTGTAGAGCAAATCAGCCCTAAACAGGACATCTCTGCCACACTCCTGTCCTCGAGGCTAAGGGATCACTGTGGAAAAGGGAGAGGGAAGCCTGTAAGACCCAGAGGTGTAGGTGACTACAAGGAAACTGTTTTCTAGACATAGCAAGAAAAGTAGCACATAGGAACTCGCAGCAGTTGTGACAACATAAATAAGACCTCAAGCCAAAAAAATTCCAGTGTGGAGAGGGGAGGTGAGCACAAAATCCTACCCCTAAGCTGAGATGCTATGTGCAACTGATAGGTGCTGGGAGAGTCAGTGTCCTTTTGTGGCCCCGGGTAGAGCAACCATGCAGTGGGAGGCCATATATCCAGCAGTCTATGGACAGCACACATTTGACTTGAGATTTGTTGCTGGTGGTGGTGGTTTTGTTTGTTTGTTTTTGAGACAGGGTTTCTCTGTGTAGACCAGGTTGGCCTTGAACACAGAGATTCACCTGCTTCTGCCTCACAAGCACTGGGCCCACCACTGCCAGAGCTGTTTTTGTTTTTTATTAAAAAAACAAAAACAAAACAAAAAAACAAAACAAAACACAAGTGAAGTAGATAGGGAAGGGGGTAGATTTCGGAGGAGATAGGGGAGAGGTGAGAATATAGTTAAAAAACAGTATAAAATTCTCAAAAAACAGTTTATTAAAAGAAGAAATCTGTTGTAAAGCCCATACTTAATGTAATTTTAAAGCATAATTTTGGGGACTGGGGATGTAGTCGAGTGGGTAAGAGTGCTTGGCCCTGAGTTCCACCCCCAACACAGTGAGGCATAGCTGAGAGAGAGACAGAGACAGAGACAGAGACAGAGGGAGGGAGGGAGGGAGAGAGAGAGACAGAAAGGGAGGGAGGGAGGGAGAAAGGGAAGAAAGAAGGGAAGGAAGGAAGAAAAAGAAAAAGATCCAGTCCTTAAAGCAGCAGTTCTAGAAGCTGCTTGTGAAATCACAACATAACCAGGGCAGTCCTTTATCTTTCAGGGGGTTTCTCTTCCTTAAAAAATCAGAACATCCAAGTCCTTTCAATGCTAATACTCTAGTGTGAGCTAATCTATGGTGCTCAATACATGGCACGGCACAAACTATAGGAGACAAAAGTATCTGTTAAAAGTATTAGATAACAGGTGAATTCACAAGGGCTTATTTTGTAATGGATGGTTAATAAGATTACAGTGATCAGCACAGTAATTTGAAGATGCCACTTAAAAGAGTTAATGAAAAAAGATGAGTATTGGGGAATCTCTCTCCATCGATTAGATAGCTTCTCTGACATAAAGCACCTGTGGTCCATTTGAGGGTCTGTGAGAACAGTGCACACGAAATGTCACCTAACAGGCCTGCTCTGCTGCACAGAAGTGTCACAACCTGCCCTTTCAAACCAGACCCTTGTGAGGCAGCAGAGACCAAAGGCCTGAACCCACTCTGGTGCTGAGGATACACACGCTCACCACAGACACAGCCAGCCTGGAAAGGGGCTCTGGCACTCCTTACGTGGTGTCTGACACATTCAGAGCTCTAACAGATCAATCTTAAAGAGATTATGGTTGGGGCTGGAGAGATGGCTCAGCAGCTGGGAGCACGTACAGTTCTTGCAGAGGCGCTGAAACCAGTCCCCAGCATCTGCACTGGGACAGTAAGACTGCATGATGGCATTGCTCATGCCACTGAAGGAGAAGCTCATGGAGGCTAAACTTGGAAAGCTTCCAAGCTGGATATTGACGCAGATATTGATATCCAGCCCCAGTGGCACTGTGGAAGCCTTTCAAAGGGGTGACAGCCAGTTATCGCAAGTACATCAGCGTCCGGAAAGGCAGCATCATGGGGTCCAACAGTGTGCTGGCAGCTTGTGTTGTTTTCAGCTACTGGATTTCTTAGAAGGAGCTCAAATGTGAGTGGTGAGGTAAGGACCACTGAGCAGGGATCAGTATAAAGGGCACTGCACACCTGAGCACAGCTGGTTGCCCAGCTCCCGTCTGTGAAGAAGCCAACTGTGCTAAATCTCCAAATCCTGACTGAGAACCAGTGTGCAATACGTGGTGAATGGTTCAGACTCAGGGCTGAAATCAATGAAATAGAAACAACAACAAAATACAACGAGTCAATGAAATCAAGAGGTGGCTCTAACTGACGAATATTTTGCCAAATTAAAAAGGCAGAAGGTACAATTTAATGAAATCAGAGATGAAAAGGGGCATTACAACAGACCCTAAGGCAATCACAAAGACATAAGAGAATCATAAAGACAAACTTTAAAAATGTCTACCTAACTGGAAAACCTAAGAGAAGTGTATGAATTTCTTGGTATATACCAAATCTAAATCAAGATCAAATAAGCTATTTAAACAGACCCATAACACCTAATGAAACAGAAGCAATAATTAAAAGTCTCCTAGTCAAAAAACAACCAAATAGCTGGAGAGATGGCTCAGAGGTT
The DNA here is from genome assembly GCF_030254825.1 of Meriones unguiculatus. Taxonomy (NCBI): domain Eukaryota; kingdom Metazoa; phylum Chordata; class Mammalia; order Rodentia; family Muridae; genus Meriones; species Meriones unguiculatus. The sequence goes on from NC_083363.1 coordinate 11,091,714, forward strand.
AAGAGCACCGGCTGCTCTAACAAAGGTCCTGAGTTCAATTCCTAGCACCCACATGGTGGCTCACAACCATTTACAATGAGATCTAGTATCCTCTTCTGGTGTGTAGGCTTACATGCAGGCAAAGTACTGAATAAATAATAAATAAATGTAAATCTTAAAAAAGAAAGAAAAAATGACCAAATAAAAAAAAGTCAGATGGAATCAGCACGGAATTCTACCAGAACTTTAAAAAGAAATTAATAGCAATTGTTCTACAAACCAGTAACTGAAGGAACACTTCCTAATCCTTTATGAGGTAATAATTACCCTGATTCCAAAAAGCCCCACCAAAAAAGTAAATAAACAAAATACAGATTAATCTCATAATTTTTTGAGATTGACACAGATGCAAATTTTTGTTTGTTTTTTTTGCTGAGACAGTGTTTCTCTATGTATCCCTGGCTGTCCTCGAACTCACTTATGTAGACCAGGCTGGCCCCAAACTCAGAGATCTACCTGCCTCTGCCTTCCAAGTGCTGGGATTACAGGCGACCACTGCCTGGCTCTCAAAATTCCTTAATACAATACTTGTAATCTGGATTCAAGAAAACATCAAATACAATTTCTACCATAATCAAGTTGGCTTCTTTCTAGAGATGGAGGGATGGTTCAACACACATAAATCAAGAAATATAATAAACAATGTAAACATATTCGAAGACAAAACCCATATGATCATTTCATGAGGTACAGTAAAGACCAATACTCTTTCATGATAAAAGTCCTGGCAAATAAGGGATACTAACTAGGAACACACTTCAACATAATAAAGGCAATCTACACCAAGCCCATATCCAATCAGCCTAAACACAGAGAAACTCAAGCGTTTCCACTAAAATCAAGAACAAGATACCTATTCAATATGGCACATAAAGTCATGGCTGGAGCACTACTCCAATGGAAGGAGATCAAGGGGAAGCCAGTGGAAAGAAAGAAGTCTGTGCATCTTCATTTGCAGATGTTATGATTTTATCCATAAATAATCCTACAATCTCCATCAGGAAACTTCTGCAGCTGATAAAACATTTTCAGCAAAGTAGCAGGAACATGCAAAAATCAGTAGCCTTCTTATATACAAAGAACAAACAAACAGAGAAAGAATCAGGGAAACAATACCTTTCACAACAGCCTCCAAAAATATATCTTGGGGCAACAATCCTCTGCTTTCTTCAAAAGCAGTTTTCTTATTGTGATGAACTACACATACAATTCATAACCTTAACCATCAGTGGCATGAGAACACTCGCACTATTATACTTCCATCACCACCTCCACCTCCTCTTGCAGCTCCTAAACAATAACTCCCATCCTTCCTCCTTCCAGCCCACACAAAGATGGCACACTGTCTGTGTGTACTTATGTCACTGCTGTGTGTTCTTACATAAGCACAATCATACAGAGTTGGTCCTTTTGTACAGGGTTTGTCCTTTAGCCTTGAAGGGCCATATATGTTGTGATGTGTATCAGAACTTTTTCATTATACACACACAACAGTCTGCTGTAGGCAGAGGTCCCGTATTACTCACCCACTCATTTGCCCACCATCACTGGGATGTCTGCACTTTCCACCCTTTAGCTACTGTGAATTATGCTGCTATAAATATAAACATGGGATGACCTAAGCTGTCTCTTTGGATCCTTGTTTTCAATTCTTCTGTTTACATATCCAGAGATATAACTGTCAAATCGTATGGTAATTCTGAATTTAAGGTACTTCTAAATTTAAGGTACTACTTAAATTTCCAGGTATGTCTGACACTGCCTAGCTCCCCATTTCTTCAGAGCCTCACTATAATCTCCACTGTAGCGAGTGAGAGCTGAAAACAGGTGCAGTGAACCTGCCTTCTCCTTCTATCTGCATACACTTGGCTCAGTAACCCTAAGTGGACTGACAATCACTGCCTGAGTCATGTACAAACTTGCCCTCAGGAGGCTTCTTAACAGTACTGACTCCTCTACTACTTTGTTATTTCTTTCACTTAGCCATAGTTTTTGTTTGGCCATTTTGTTAATATGAGCCCAGGACTGCAGAAGTCCAATCACTCTGTCATGTACTTCTGCTCGTTTCTGAGGGAAATCAGTTACAATCAAGAAAATCTCTGTAATTTAAATACTTGGAAATCTACATTGCATTTTTAGGCGTATAATACATTTAATTTGTATGGAATTAAATATCTTCTTCACAGTCATATTTAACACCACTTAAAATAAGACCTGAATAAAATGCTGAAAGAAAGAGAGGAAGAAGTGACAGGACATTATAATAGTCCAGATATGAAACAATGAGGCATAAACCACAATAGGAATGGCAAAATGCTATGAAAACAAACCTAATATGGAACTAACACAAAATAGGATTAAGTGGCACATGTATGTTTTCAATCTTAACCCGGATGGCATCTCAACAGAAGAAGCACCTGGAAGGCTGTGAGAGTCTTCCCCGGGTAAGGGTGCCTACAGCACAAGCCAACAGCCTGAACTAGGTCCCCGGAACCCACAGTGGAAGGAGAAAAGCATTGCCTTAAGGCTGTCCCTGATCTCCACACGCACACTCACAAACACAAAGTAAGTAAGGTGCTCACTGAAACTGGTTACTTTTCAAATAAAGAAACTTATTTTGTCCCAGGGGCAAAACTCGACAAAATTCAGTATGGACTTTGAGAATGTGTTCCTAAAATTCAATGTAAGAATCATTTTGAGCCAGGCAGTGCTGGCACATGCCTTTAATCCCAGTGCTTGGGAGACAGATGTAGGCTGAGCTCCGACTTTGAGGCCATCTTGGTCTGCAAAGTGAGTTCCAGGACAGCCAGGGCTACACACAAAAACCCTGTCTTGAAAACAAAAAAACACAAGCATCATTTTGAATGTAAACTCCATGATGAGTGGCGCTGGATGGCTCCAGTTCAGCAAGTGCTCACGCGGAATGGGAGGACCACATAGTTACCTGATAGCCCTCTGTCTTCTTCTGACACCACTTCAACAGAGCGTTCCTCTTAGATCCTCCATATTCTCTTGCCAATGCGGAGAGGGGGTCTTTTCTTTCCTCCCTAATTTGTGGGGGGAAAAAATTTTTTTTAAAATACTTGAGTACAACAGTAAGACCAAACACTAATTTGCACTTCTGAATGGATAATACACAAAAATCCACTCTATGGTAAGACATAGCTTTTTACTTAACTTTACCATCAGTGTTTAGTTTGTGGTCCCATAGACCTACACTGTCAAAACTAAAGGAGGAACTCCACCCCCCACAAAGATCCTGTATCAAGAACATTCACGAGTGATGGGCTGTGCTCCAGAGTGCTCAACACAGCAAGCTGACATAAGAAGTGTTCTAGGCCTTTATTCAGTGTCTTGCCTAATTCCAGAGCATAATTCAGTTTATTTCACCCTTTTTTTTTTATCTCCTTATGTTCTTAATCCTGTCTTCAATTTCAAAAGCACTCATTATAAGTACAAAAGACAAGGTTATATTATATGATGAATTCTAAAACACAGCTTCTGCCTTTATGGAGCTTAAAATTAGACAAATAATGGCAATAAGAGATGGCAATAAGGGCTAGAAATAGCTCGGTGGTTAAGAGCACTGACTGCTCTTCCAGAGGACCCAGGTTCAATTCCCAGCACTGGCACGGCAGCTCACAACTATCTGTAAAAGCCCATTCCAATGTCCTCCTCTGGCCTCTGCAGGGACCATGCTGGCATGCGGTACACAGATACACATTCAGGCAAACCACCCGTACACAAAGCATCCTGTAATAAAAATGAATTTACTGTTTTTTAAGGTATAGGGGAAAAAGAGATGGCAATAAACATTAAAGACACGTTTTACACCGTGTGTGGTGGCATTCAAGAGGCAGTGGCAGCAGAGCTCTGTGAAGTTCAAAGTCAGCCCTGTCCACATAGAGTTCGTAAGATCTGACTCAAAGCAACAACCCACACAGACAAAGACACACTAAAACCAAAACCATGGTACACGGACAAGCCCAGCCTGGAGGGCAGCCCTGTAATCCCACCACTTCCCAGCATTTCTGAGGCTGGGGCAGGAAGACCGCAAGCTCGAGGCCTGTCGAGGTTTTGGTGAATGTTCTAGGCTAGCCTGGGTGACTGAGGGCAACCTTGTCTTAAGATAGCTAGATGGATGGGTGGGTGGGTGAACAGAATAAAAAATAAATAAATAAAAACGAAAATGCTGGGCTGCAGCTCAGTGCTAGAGTGCTTGCCTAGAACATACAGGGTCCTAGGTTCAATCCTCCTCACTGCAAAGAAAAACAGATATTACTTCTAAAGAAAATATTAAGTGTGGTAAACTGTACACCCTGATTTTTTAAGATGAAAAGAACTCACTATGTCCCAGGCTGGGCCCAAACTTCTGAGCTCAGCCTTTCTCCCTCATCTTCCTAAGTACTAAAACTAAATATGACTGTACTGTGCCTAGCAAGTCTTTGGCTGTGCACCATCTGCTTATTCATAAAATGGACTGCTTATGGGTGCACATTTCTCAGGGGTCAGTCACACAACGGGTATGGCTTTAAGAGTTAGTTCACAGGGCTGGAGAGATGGCTCAGGATTATAGCACTAGGACCCAAGTTTGATTCCCAGCACCCACACGACGGCTTAGGGTATCCAACGCCCTTGTCTGGCTTCTGTGGGCACTGCATACACACGGTTTGCAGACATACATTCAGGAAACACACATAAAATAAACGCAACTTAAAATACAAACAAAAGTAAGTTCATTGAGCAGGCATGCGACACGATCCCAGCACCCGAGAAACTAAGGTAGAAAGAATCTAAACTTCAAGGCAAGCCTATGCTCTGAAGTGAGATCCTGTGTGTATAATAATCCTTTTTAAAGTTCTTAATTTGAATCCGAATAGTCAAGTGCTACACTTTATCCTCAAAACCTAGAACTTAATATACAGCAAAATCTCTGAAGCCCTTTCCCATTCCTCCTTTTCTTAATCTTACATTTGTCAACAGGTTTTTTGCATTCCTACAATGTATGCCCAATTTCTGATGTTTTCTCTCTAAACATCTCTCTCTGTGTCTCTCTCTTTCTCTCTGTGTGTGTGTAAAAACAAAAAAGTCTCCTTGTTTGTCCTCGCTAGCCTCAAACTCACAGAGGCACTTGCCTCTGTCTCCTATGTGCTATGATTAAAAGTATGTCTCACCACTCCTCTGAACGCTTAAAGTAGCTTCTTCCAGAAAGATCTAGAAAGTGGACAGGAACTCACACTTTCATGTCCTGCTGAGTGATGAGCACAGCACAATGTTGTCTGATGTCCAGTCCCAGCAATCAGAACCGCCTCTCACAGTTGCTATGCTGGCATTCCTTACAAAAAAACCTGTTGCTAAAATCGTTGCTTTTACAAAAACTCCTTCCTTGTGGACCCAGCCTCTCCTCAGCTCCAAACCTGTTATTACCCCGATCAGACTTGTTAACTTTGACCAGCAATACTAGCACAAATATCCTATTAGCTGGTCTCTCAGAAGAAAAAACTTCTATCATCTCAGTGTATTCATTCCACCCCCTACCTCCCATCACACCAAAGTGACCCAGTCTGACTTTAAAGAGGCTCCATCAGCTACTCAATCATGCCTTCTCCTCTGCCCTGAGACGGCAGACTTCACCTTCTGGCTTCCTGTATGTCTCCTGAACCACACCACAGCATCTCCTACGGACCACACGCAGACTGCATGCTTAGTCATCCCTTCCTACATGCTTTCAAGTTACTTACCTCGCCAATAATGTCCCTATCCACAGTCCTCAAGACTTCACGCAGGCTCCACCTCCCTAGGAACCTTCTCTAATAATCTGCCTGATGCCCAAGGTTCAACTTCATAACACATGGTTGGAAAGTACTTCAAATTTCAGAGTTTTTTCAGTTTTATTTTAATGTTTTTCAGACAAAGTCTTAATATGTAGCCAAGATTAGGCTCAAGTTTATAATCCTTGCGCGTCCATATTCTGGCTGCTCAGACTGTGGGCACACCCTGTATCTCCTTGCACTGCTTCTCCTGCCCTCCCTCTACCTTTGTTTACTATTTATTTGTTTACTTACGACACTAGGAATTGAACCCAAGGCCTTTACACACGCTAAGCAAGTAATCTACTACTGAGCTACACTCTCTGTACAAGCAAGTACCAGATTTTAGGATATCTGCATAGTATTTACCAGCAGAACATATATAATTGAAAATCCAAAGTCTGAGACATTCTGGCTTTCCTGTTAGTACTCAAAAAGGTTTGTACTTGGGTTTTCAGACTAGAGATGCCTCACCTACACTTACTTAGCCATTTCTAGTTTAAAACAAAAGTGTGTAGTCAACACTGAATGACATGAAAAGAGAAAGAGGGACACTTAAATAGTACTGACTTGTAGGCTGATCCTTCACTCTGAAAGGCCAGGAAAGGTACATAGAACATGCTTCCTACCTTATTCGGCTCCGGGTGCTTGGAGTGACAGATGCCGTCGGAGAGGAAGAGAGGGACAGCTGTGGTGACGTGGTGCCCATAACCATGAGAGAGGCTGGTGACGCTCCCTCAGATGCAGAGATGTCCCGTTTCATTTCTTCACTACTTCGTCGAGACACTGTGAGGACGTCATCATGTCATATAAACTAGTCCAGCTACTGTGAAACTCAGCATTGAGGTTTCACACAAAACTCAGAATTACCGACTGTGCAAACCAACATATTAAAGGTACTTGAACATCAATGTGGATGGCAGCACTATTCACGTTAGTTGGGTCATGGAACCAACCTAGGTATGTAACAATAGAGGAAGGGACAAAGCAACTGCGCTGTCAATATACAGTGGATTCTTCCCCCGTGCCACAAGGAATAAAGTTTCATCATTTGCAATGAAAGAAGGGCAGTTAAGACTCTAAATGAAATGATCTCCAAATGTTTCATATTATTACACAAATTAAGTCAGGAACACAAAGACAAATATGTTTTCTCTCTTTTGTGGTTCCTGGATGCTTTACAGGCCATAAAATCATAGAAGTACATAGACCATGAAAAATAACTATCTAGGGGAACAAACAGAGCTAAAGGGAAAGGGGAAAAAACAGGGGATATGATCAATTTTATCGTATTTGTATGAAAATCCTTATGTAACGTTTCCATGTACTATGGATTTTCTAATGTAAGAAGAGATTTGAGCTGAGTGCGGTGGCACACACCTGTAATCCCAGCAATCAGGGGAGGCAGAGGCAGGCCGATCTCTGTGAGTTGGTGTAGAAAACAAGCCCAGGACAGCGCCAAGGCTACACAAAGAAACACCATCTCAAAAAAAGAAAAGGTTTTTATGTATGAGAATGTGTGTGTCTGAGCTTCTGTATGTGTTTATGTTTCTTGGCTCTTTTTGTTTTCCTGTTTGTTTTGCTCCATTCTGGTTTGTTTTTATATATTATTATTATTATTATTATTTTAGATGCCTATTTGTTTTCTAATGAGACAGAGAAAGGGTATGACTGGGGAAGTGAGGAGGAGTTGAAGAAGGGAAAAATCATAATCAGAATATATTGTAGAAAATCTACTTCAATTAAAAAAGATTTGAAAACTCTGGGAAGAAAACATCTTGGACAGATTAAGAGTTATTTTATTTTTTGACATCTAGATAAAAGGTCAGAATGCTTTGTCAAATAATTTTTTAAATGTAGCATACATATTGACAAGTTATAATTATATATCTTTAAAAGTATAAAGCGATACACATGCTTTAATTTCTTTTAGTTTGAGCTCTTAAGACTTTCTTCTGAAGATTCTTAGGGAACAATATTACCTTGTGAGGGGAGGAGCTAACACTCAGTCTCACTGACGACCGGAGAGGATTTAGTTTTCACTGAACACACCTACACAGGTAGGAATCGTGATCCGTGTCTAGAATCCCTGCACTTTCAAAACTGAGGCAGGAGGCCGACCATGAACATGAAACTAGCCTGGGCTATAGAACGAGACTTTATCAGAAGAAATCTGACGAAATTAAAATGTGTGAAAAGTTGGCCGTGGAAATACAAAGTGACCACACCATTGTGAACAAGTGCTTTATCACCATGAATCATTCACGGCATCTGCCTGGCACACAGCAAGGACTACACTAACACAACTGAACGCCAGAGCGACCCCGGCAACTACTCCCTGCTGCCTGGCCCCACAATGAAATAAACACAACCTCCTCAATGCAGGGAACACTGCTGAGGGGGCAGAAGGAGAGGTGCAGAGCCAGATGCAGTTCTGGGACAGGCCACAGTTTCAAACACACACCGGAAAGACAGAAACCTAAAAGTCAGCCAGCCAATCACTTTAATTTTGCAAGTCTGACAGAAGAAAAAAAAAAGTGGCCTAGAACTCTGCAGCCTTCCTGCCTCAGCCTCCACAAGTGAGCACAGGTGTGTGCTGCCAAGCCCAGGTCTGGCTGACAAGATCCAGATGAACTCAGGACCAACATGCAGCATTAGTAAAGAGCCACCGTGAGGATCTCCTATTAAATTATGTCAGGACGGCACACTTACATGTTTTAGAACATAATCTTATGGCTATCCTTGGTTTTTTTTTTTTTTTTTCCAAGTACTTATGTCTTAAAACTTAAGTTTTTTTAAAGTGGTATGCTAAGGCTGAGATGTGACAGCATTTTATGTAAGTGGTGACAAGCCTTCACTACAGTCAGCTGGAAACAAGGGCGACAGGGAAGAAGGGAAGTGCCCGTGCTCACTGCGTGGCAAGGAAGACAGTAACCACAGCATGGCCGAGCTCTCAGGAGTTTCCTTTCCAGGTGCAACTGAAAAGGCCACAAAGAGCCAGGCACAGTGACCCACGCCTGCAATCCCAGCACTCGGCAAGGCAGAGACCGGTGGACCACTGCGAGTTTGAGGCCAGCCTGGTCTCACACAGAGAAACACCGTCTCAAAAGAGAGGCCACAAGGGAAATAATATAAATAGCTGGAACACTGAGGACAGCCACAGTCACCCTTCAGAGCCATCATGTGGGGGCTTTACCATATTGGCAAACTTAGCGTCCAGAAATGTTTTGGTGTATTTTGACTAAGTCTTCAAATCAGTCATTGCATATCTGAGTCTATCAGCTTTCACAAAGATGTGCCTTTAACATGTCATTACTACAACGTAGGCAACTGAAAACCTGTAGCATTTTTAAAATAAATTTTCAGATAAACGTTATTACCTGAGATGGTCTTGGCACTTTCCATAGCAGGGACTCTTGGGAGAGAAGCAGGGCGGCTGGTTGACGATGTTCTTAATAGATGCTCTGCACAAAGTCAAAAGACACTGTGACTGCTGAGGTGGTACAAGGCAAGAAAGGTGGCTCTTACTTTCCTCACCCTTGAGGCTCATCCCTCCTCCCAACCTAAGGTACGTCAACCCTCAAACAGCATGCTTACTAAAAATAACCTCCACAGACCAGGACCACGTAAAACACTCCAGTTCAATAGTGTATTTCCAGAGATGGTGGTGAGACATACTACACAAGTGGCCGTTTCTATGTCGTTTTCGTGCCACTTAACCCTTCAAAACAACTCAATCAAAATTAAGAGGTCCCTCGCTGCATGGGCCCAAGGTGCCTACTAAATAATACCTTGCCTTTCGAGGGGAGATAACATACATGTATTCACAGACAGGCTCGGACAGTACAGTTAGAATTCCATACTATAGCATACTATCCGGTGATAGGAGAAGAGGTCATTCCTATTTCAGGCAGCAGAGAGGGACTGAAAACATAATGGTGTCAAGCTAGGTCTTCCTACCTAAGAAGAAGGGCTGAGAACTGCATTTCAGCCAGATGATAATAGGAACAAAGACGCAAGTTAGAGGAAAAAGTAAGAGTGTGGTTTGATAAAACATGAGGTATATGGACAGCAGAGCAGCAGGAAGAAGGCTCTCGGGGAGGATGGCACGGGCTGAGTGACAGCCTTACTACCTCACCTGAGGGCTCTGGTCTGAGGACAGGGCTAGTTTAGTCTAGTCCTATCACCACTGCTGAGCAGCTGCATCCGGGAAGGACACAATCAGGGGCTGCCCCTGTTACACCTTCAGCTCAGTTCTTAAACCCAAGCTTTCTTAGGAGTCTTGTTAGCTTCTGAAATGCTGGGGTTAACTCTCTCTTTCTGCACATGTCTTATCTAGGTCTACAAACCCAACAGGCTATTCTCGGGCCAGAACACATGAATGCATGTGTTCTGCCTAGCCAGGATCTGATATGTTAGGGATAAATGACTAGTGTAAAACTAAACAATAACGCCTGTATTTAATAAAGGCTATTATTAGCCTTGCTTTCCAAGAATGCCCACCCATTTCTATTTTTAAACATATTAACTACTTAGTAGATAGAAAAGCAGGTCAAAGATAAAGTGTGTTTTAAGTTGCATGAGGCCCTGGGTTCAATGATTAGAACCACAACAACCAAAAAACACAACAAACAAACACAAACAGAGAAACCAAAGGAATTACCAATTTAAGTGATACTTTTCTTACATTATAATGTAGAAAGTAATGGCATACCATATTAACTACAATATCATGTCTTTTAGTCCAAATAACTGTTTTAAAGGTTTACTGCATTTTTAATTGTGTGTACATGCATGTGTACAGGTACCCTGGAGGTGAAATCATAGGAAGTCATCAGTGCCAGGCTCATTTCACCGTGGGGAAGGAAGGCCCGCACCCATGGTGATGGTCGTTAGCAAGATGCACAAAGATGAGATGAGAGCGGCGATTAACCAAAGGATAACAGAAACTGGAGAAAGAGCGCCTCCAAGAGCTGCTGAGAACTGAACTGAGTGCCGCTGGGAGGGCGAGCTGAAGGCACACTGTAAAGAGGTGGTTAAGGAAAAAGGACTAGAGCATGTTCCTGTCAATGATTTGGTGGCTGAAATCACTCCAAAAGGCAGAGCCCTGGCACCTGACAATGTAAAGACAGAACTCTTACAAAGAATAAGAACATTCTTTGCTCAGCATGCCAGCCTTCAAGGGTGAATTAGAATGTGCTGTTCTGTGGATTTAGTTCTGAAAGCAAAACTTGCCATAAATTAGAAATTGATTCCCTCCCACCTCCCCCCTCCAAAAAAAAAGTCAAATAAAGATGACAAAAACAAAACAAAAACACCTTGCTATCGCAGAACTGGGAATAGAAAGCAGTAACAAGACAGGCACTATTCTGAAATAAAGAACTCATGGGAAGAAAATCAAGGGCCCTGGGAACCCAACAGCTGCTGAGACTGGGCTGAGACATCCAGGAAAGTAAGGACAGGACACTTTCGAGAAGAGAAATAGGATGGCTGGTTTGTTTTCTCTCAGAGGCATTCCTGTAATCCTTACACTCAGGAGGCAGAGGCAAGTGGATCTCAGTGAATTTGAGGCCAGCCTGGTCCAAGACAGCCAAGGCTACACAGAGAAACCCTGTCTCAAGAAAAAAAAAAACAAAAACAAAACCACAAGACTCCTCCCCTCCATTGCACACTGATTAGGCAATTGCATCAGACCATGAAATTGAACACCCATCAATGGGACGAGGCGCAGTCACCACCTACACACACATAAAAAGCGAGCCATTTTGGTGAAAGTTCACTAAACTCATATATGTTCTAACTGACCTTTTTGCAAAAAGAGAAACTGCTTGCCAAATTACTTTCATTTTGTTCATGTGTCCCTTTGTGAAACACTGAGATGATTCATTTCCAATAACTATGAGGTTGAAATCAGAACGATAAGTAATAGGTTTTATACAGGAAAAAAAAATTTTCAGAAGGGAATCTATTCCTGGCTTAATGCCCAGCAGAATAGCAGTGCTGAAAGTGCAAAGGGAAAATGGAACAAGGTGAGGCTCCAGAGGCAAGAGAAAGGCAGACGGCCAAACTCACTTTACGGATTTTGGACTTTCTGCTGAAGGTTTTATCAGGTTTGTGGCTGCAGCGAACTGGACAGGTTTATGCAGGATGTGAGCTAGACAGTAGAGATGAATGATGACGGCAGAGCAGGACTTGGGTGTGCACAGTGAAGAAGTGAGTACAGCGGTTTACGAGCTCCTTAGCAAGGCAGAACCAACAGAACTGCTGACGGATGGGATGAAGGTGAGGATAGACGTGACACGCTCAGAGGTAAGACTGGCGAGGAGCGTTATAAAAGTGAGAGAAGCAAACATACCGAATTTAAATAAAAGTGAGAGAAGCAAACATATCCAATTTAAAACCTCTGAGATAATCAAGGGACGATACGGAAAGGTGACCGGGTATGGAAGGAGAACTGAAATAAATGCATGATTTTTGAAATTACCAGCAAGAGGTGGCCAAGGAGTAATAAAGCTGAGCACACTGGTCACAGGTAAACCTGGTCAGAGCAATTCAACAGATACAGACCGGAACAGAATATTAGAATGTCTTGGGGTATAAAAGGCAAGGCTAGTAGAGAAACGGTGCAAGGGGAGAGAAGCTGTAACTGCTGGTGCAAGACACGGGGCTTGTTTTCATGGAGGAGACAAACAGAGAGAGGCAGAGAGACAAATGGATGAAGACAGAGACATGATTCTCACTCTATCCTCCTGCTTCAGCCTCCAGGGTTCTGGGATTGCAGCAATGTGCAACCATGTAGTTTTTCTTAACACAAGAAGACACCAGGAAATGGGAGTTAGGAGAGTTGAAGGTACAGGTAAAGGAAATAACTGAAAGATGGCATGAGGCAACAGCATCTGAGGAAGAGAAGCAGAAAGGCCATGGTTCAGAGACAGAGCTGCTGGGTTTGGTGGTGCATGGGAGGCTGGCACAGCAGGACTGCCCCACTCTGAGGCCAGCCGGGGCTACAGGTAAGACCCACCTCAAATGCATAAACAAAAGGCCTGGCATGCTGGCATATTCCTATAATCCTAGCACCTAGGAAGTAGAGTCTATGTGATAAAGAATGAGGTTGTTCTCAGCTCCCTGAAGACTTTAAGGCTACCCTGGGCTATAAGACATTGTCTCAAAAAAGAATTTAAGAATGAAACCAGAGGGGGGGATGAATAGAAAGAGGGAGGCAAGTTTTTTAAGGGTGTAGCTCCTCTCCTGGCACATCAACTTCAGTGGATAGCCACAGACCCAGAAGTACATGAACACAACAAATTGGAGCTTACAGTTACTAAATTGAAAACAAAGGAGAAAAGAATGTACAAAGTTGAAGAAGGTGGAGATTGGCTTATAAGTGTCCTTAGCTAGTTACAGGGGATCCAGAGCTCTCTTCTGGCCTCTGCAGGCACCAGGAACACATACAGTTGTAGATACACACATGCAGGCAAACATCACATACTCATAAAGAAAAATATATCTGTAAAAAAATAATAACTAGTTGTTATAATGTTTGTCATCCTTGGCTCTATTGACATTTTAGGCTGTACAGATCTTAGTTGTGAGACTGTGAAGGGCAGGGAGCTCAGCAGGATCCATGACCACTGCACAAGGAAAGGTAAGTATCCCCTGGGGCACTAGAACCCACACTGTTCCTCTGAACAGCAGTTTTCTTTTTTTTCAGTTGAAGGAATCTAGAGAACGACTTTCACGGTTTTTTCTTAACTTTTTAATTTCTGTGGATAGTGGAGAGTATAAGAAAGCAAAGTAGGAGGGCTCAGCTGATCTTGCATGTTTTTTCACTGTTCCCATGTGAGTACTGGGAACTGATCCCAGGTCCTCTACAAAAACAGCAAGTACTTTTAACCACTGAGCTATCTTTCCAGTCCCAACAAAAATTTTAAAGTTAAAAAATAGGATGTTAACCAGGTACAGTGGTGCATACCTGAAATCCCAACACTTGAGGAGACAGAGGAAGGTGGATCTCTGTGAGTTTGAGGCAAGCCTGGCCTACAAAGCAAGTCCAGGACAGTCGAGGCTACCCTGTCCCAAACAAACAAACAAACAATAGGATATTAATAAAGGAGCTAAAGCAGAGTAGTAAAAAAAAGGTCATTGGACTCAAGAGAAAGCACAAAGACCATGACAAGGCAAGTAGAAACATTTATGGCAGACTTTAGTTCAGACACATGAATAAGTATGATAACACTGAATAGTGCAGTTTACAGTTACGTTGAAAGAGGGTCCTACTGTCTAGCCCAGGCTCGCCTAGAACTCAGTCTTCCTGCTTGGCTTACCTGAGTAATAGGATCCTAGGCGTGTGCTACTGTATTTGGATCTGCATAGTAAATCTTTTCCTTCGTTCTACTTTTATCTGTGCTTGTATAATAAAGTGTGGGTTTCTTGAGGCATGCTTTTGGGTCTTAACTTTTTTTAATGTGTTCTGACAATTATGTCTGTGAAAACGGGAATGATACTAATACACTCTCCATGAAGAACCATGAAACAGTGCCTTGCAGTGACATGCACTCAGTATTATTTATTATAACTTAAAAGGCATTCCCCTGGAGGATGGCACACACGTGTAACTCCACACTCTAAAGCATCGGCTACGAAGACCATTAACTCAGTTCACGGCCAGTCTGACTATACAGCAAGACTTTGTCTCAAAGCAAAAGAAAATACATACGTATGTCATGAACGCTTCATTTACTAATAACTCAGTTCCCTACTGGCAGTTAAGACATTTTAATAAAAACTTTTGATGAAGACATACACCAGGTTGCCTAGCATAATGTCAGAACTAAGAAAATAAGTCAATTAACCAAAAAATGTAAAAATTAACACAGAAAGTGAAATGATATGAGCATATTAGCTGTACCTTGCACAGGAAGTTCTCCGTAGTTTGATCTCTTATCTGACAAGGCTGTCAAAGGCTTGGAGGCTGAGATTGGTCCACTTATGGAATGTCTCTGAAATGAAAGTAAGGTATTTCAAATCTACTACTAAGACTCAGAGAAAAGACAATTACTTCAGAGTAGGTAGATATTTAGTTGCAAACAACATATAATTCCTTTGTTCTGCTATGGTAAGGTTATACACACACAATAGACACATACAATGTGTAATCAATAGACTTAAAAAATATATTTGGGGGATGTAGAGATGGCTCAGTGGTTAAGAGCACACACTGGCTGCTCTTCCAGAGGACTCAGGTTTAATTCCCAGCAGCCACATGGGCAGCTCACAACTGTCTCTAACTCCAGTTCCAGGGGATTTGACACCCTCACGCAGATAAACATGCATACAAAACAACAATGCATATAAAATAAAAATAATAAATCATTTAAAAATAAATAAACTTATTATAAGAAAAACATATAATCCTATAGGGTTTTAAGAAATGATGCAGCCAGCATCTTCTTCACGTTAACGGCAGCAGCACTTATGATTCTATGTTAAAGCATCACAACTAGAACACCGCCTCAGCCAAGACACAGGACACTTCCTTGAAACAAGGATGCTTCCCTGGGACCCTTTTAGAGTTGCGCGTACCATTGACCCTGACAGCCTCTGGCACTGTGAATACAATTTAATTCTTCTGTTTAAAGAGAATTCTTAAACTACCATATGCTAATTTGCTAAACAAGAAATTAGGTTCCAAACCAAAATATGGATGTGTTTCTACTGTGGTTTTATTGGTTTTTCTTGTCCTGGTTCCAAACAGACCTCAACTATGCCTCCTACTCGATAACTCGACAACCGGCCTGGAACAGGTCTTTAACTCAGCACTCCTGTCAACAGCACTACTAGGTGTTTCCTTGTCCCCTGACGGAGGAGGAATGCACAGCAGTCTAAATACCCACCACTGTTACTCCAACCTGTAAAATACAGGCTGCCCACACTTCTTGTAATTCTATTTCCTTGGCTCTTCTCCAGCCCCTATACCCCACTAAAGTCAAAATTCTCACTATGTAACCCTGGCTGTCCTGGAACTTTCTATGTAGACCAGGCTGGCCACCAACTCAGAGATCCACCTGCCTCTTCCTCCACACCCTAGCCCTTAGTCAAACCTTTTAAACACCCAGCTAACTTCCAGCTTCTTTTTCAGGCAAAAGGCCTGTTTTTTCCACATCGTCACACTGTTATCCTATCATTTTGCCCATAGTATGGACTGGTATCTTACTGCAAATTTCAGTTCCATTTCCTTGATGACTAATGATGCTGAACACCTCATATTCTCACATATAAATCACTTACCCTTATTACATGTTGTCTTCCAAGTTACTATACACAAGTCTTTGTTTGTTTGTTTGACACAGGATTTCTCTGGGTAGCTTTGGCTGTCCTGGACTCACACTGTAGACCAGCCTAGCCTCAAACTCACAGAGATCCACCTGCCTCTGCCTCCCCCGAGTGCTGGGATTACAGGTGTGCACCACCACTTCCAACTCCCTTGGCCTGGTTTCTTATACAGCCCAGGATCACCTGGCTAAGAATGGTCCTACCCACAAGAAGGTCCTAAATAAGAAGTCTTTGCATGCTCAAAGAATACAGAGATTTTCACCAATGTCCCTGCCTATAACCTCAGTGTGTCATACTCAGAATCCTGTGTAGATTACATCTACTCTACTACTAAATAACCCTGACAGTATGTCATATGGATATCTAGTTACCCAGAATCCTGTGTAGACTACTCCTACCCTCCTTCTAAATAATCCTGATATTTGTCCTGAAGTCACCTCATCTACCCCAGGATTCTATCTACTTCCTGATTTCTCTCCAGTAAACACACTGTTGGTGTTACATGGCAAATGTCACAATCAAGTACTACAAACCCTCCCAATGTTTTGCATACTCAAATCCATTTCCATATAAATACAAAACTACCTTGTATTTTGTTGGATACTGTTAAAAATGGTAAGACTGTTCTAGCAGGGAAATAACCTACTGTGTGACTTCCGTGTGCTGCATGACAAAGTATCCCAACACTTTACTGGGACTTTAAAAAGTAAACACTATGACCTTGTGATTTCTATGGGTCAAAAGCTTAGCGAGGTAAGTCTAGCTCCAGGTCTTCAGTGAGCAGGTGAATCGAGTTTTCCGTATCACAAAGCCAGACTGGAGGGAAGGTGTAGGAGAGATCTCCTTCAGGCTGTCAGCTCCGAGCTGCTTCTGAGCTCACTCCATAGTCCTCTGCAAGAACAAGCCCACACCATGGCAGCTACAGAGGGTTTTCTCAGAAGGAGTGAGCCCAAGTAGCAGGAGCAGTGAACTTCAAGGGAGCACGCGTAACAGAAGCTGATTTTACACCTTCTCTGGGAAGTGCCATTCCATTACTTCTGCTGTGCTCCATTCATTAGAAACAAACCCTGAAGCCAGCCAACACTCGTAAGAGCAGCATGCCCACACAGTGACTACCGGGGCTGAGCTCAGGGGGAGCGTACAGCTGCTTACAGCTCTCCTCGTCCTTTTGTTTCTTGCCTTTAAGGTCTTTGGGGCAGACCTGTACTCTCAAGCACATGTACTTTACTCCCTATCTGTTCAAGGTGTCTTCTGGTGGCTGACATGAACTCACGGATTCCGCCTCCTATGTAAACTATGGAACGTGTCTGTCTGAAAAGTCTTCCTGCCAGGCCTTGTGGGGCTTCACTCCAAGCACAGACAGCAGAGATTCAGAAGGATACCTATGCAAATGTCTGGACCTCTCTGTGTAGCTTCCTCTTCCCAGGGGACCTTGCCCTGAAGATTCTGATTTCCTTTCCTTTGAACGTGGGTTTATGTCCTCAGATCTAACTGGTTAGTCCTTCTCTATTCCAACTTGGGTCATCCTACCTAACCACCACCTAAAAACCACCTCCAGGAAGAGACCCACAACAGGACTTTCCTTATCTGTTAGCATTTCCCCCCAGGGACCCATGTAGCGCCATGTCTGAAAACAATGGTTTTCTATATTTTGTTCAGCTTTCCATTTGTTTGTAACAATGCTTGTTATTCTCACACAGAAAGAATTCCTGACTAAAAAGAAGTAGCCAGGCAGTACTAGTGGCACACACTTTAATCCCAGCACTCGGGAAGCAGAGGCAGGCTGAGCTCTACTGAGTTCAAGGCCAGCCTGCCTGGGTCTACAGAGTGAGCTCCAGAACAATCAGCACTACACAAAGAGACCCTGCCTTGAAAATCAAACCAACCAAACAAACAAACAAACAACCCAAAACAACCAACTCTGGTGTTGTCCCAGAGATTCTGGTCACGAAAACAATGTCTGGGGACCTGTTTCTACACCCTTTCCATGATTCTCTGTGAAGTTACATTGAGAGACATTAAACAGACTAACCATATATTAATGAGATTATACTAAGTTTTATGTCTAGCTACAGATATTTTTAATCCTATCTTCAAAAATATGCTACAAAATGATGTTAGATGTGAAATGTCAACAGATAAACACTAGAAAAGCTTCATGTTATTTGAGGCTTGCTTTACCTGGCATCTTGCTTTTAAGTTTTCTTTTAAAAGTCTGATCAATAGAGAGCATCTAAAAAGCATTAAATTTGTAGGCAAAACATGGAGTTCCTTGCCTTCCTTTAAAGTTAAGATATCTTATATAAACATGAAATTCAAAGCCACTGGCTAAAAGACTTATCTTAGACTCTATGAGTTTAAAAGTCCATTCACAAATTACAGGGCCAATCATGAAGTCTCAACTCAAAAAGAAAATGCCCCAAGGCCTAACTTTAGGGAGAAAGGTAGCCACAGCTACCCGTTATCACAGAACACTAGTTCAGGGACCATTTTTCCTTTCTCTCTTTCTTTAAATTATTTCACCTCAGCCGGACTCTCAAAGTGGCTGTGCAAATAGAGTAACAAGAGGGTCTCTTGAGCATCACAGAAAAGAGCCCTCTGCCTTGCTGCTGGCTGCACTCCAACAATGGCAAAGAACAGCAACTCTGAAAGTTATTTACAATCAGCAACATCATATCTTTGAGTCCCACTGTGACAAATGGCCCCGTGAATGGCACGTCTCACAGTTCATGCCTTGTATAGACCAATGTTTAACTGGGCTGTATATGTGCAAGTGTGTAGAGATTGCATTCCGGTGTCCAATGGATACAGCTGATGTTACAGGCTGACGTTTTAGGCAACTGTGAACTGTCTCACAGGAGCACTGGAAATACAACTTAGGTCCTCTGCAAGAGCTTTAAACTTTCTTAACTATTCAACCATCTTTCCACCCACTAAGTCTGAAAGATTTTAAGTGATCTATTAGACAGTAAAAGATTAAATATGACAGCTACATACTCAGAGAGATATCAAAGTTTTCCAGAAGAGCATCACAATTTGCATTTACCATTTGCCTCAATTAAGGATAAATTAGCAAATCTCTTTCTGAGGCAGTCATTCACCCATCTGAGACATGTGCATGACTCTGAAAGAGGGTCTAACATACAAATTAAAGCTTTCGCGGCTTCAGTGATCCCAGGCACTTACTTGCATGGGGGAAACGGCAGCTGCGGGAGGGGTTTTCATGGGACTTGGACTCAGAGGCGTTCGAGGAATTGCAGCTGCAGCAGCATTTGGTACTACAGAAACAGCAAATGAGAAAGTTAATGAGAAGCCCATCATGGTGCTGGGGGAGTTTTCTACTCATCTCCATGGAAGGGATCACCATGAGCCAAACCTCCTAATTTCCTGCCAACTAGATGCTGTGGACAATGCCTGACGTGTGCTGAACACTCAGAGGCAGAGCCTGTGACACAGGTATTTCTTCTACCACATGAATGGTTTGCTTTCCTAGGCCAGTACTTCACTTTTGCTATTTAATCACATTGTATGGCTGGCTAAAATACTTCATCAACCAATACAATCTAAGAAAGAAAGAAAAAAAAAAAAGACGGGGCACAGTTCAGAGTATCACACTTGTAGCATGCATGAGGCCCCGGGTTCCATCCCTAGCATCACTCTTTACAAATTCTAAGAAACAGAAGAAGACGCAGGCATGGCGGCAAACACCAACAATCTCAGTACTTCACAGACTGAGGGAGAAGGATCATGAGTTGAGACGAGACTGAGCCGCTTAGTGAGAATTCTAGGTCAACCTGGGCTTCACAGTAGGACCCTGTCTCAAAATACAATACAACATGTGCACACACACACACACACACACACACACCCAGAGAAGACAGTCTACAGCTCTTATCAAAGACTGCTGCTGTGTCTTCAGAGTTACTGCTGTAGGAGCCACACCATCAGGAGCCTGGCTTGTCCCCGACCCTGAAGTGCAGTGTTGTTGGGCTGAACAAACTAACAGAGCAGTCCAGTGGTGGCAGAAGGGGGATGTGAACTTCATTCCAACTGTGAGCTAGTTACGGATGTTACACAAGGGAGACGCTCTCAACGGCAACAAGGTGAGCATAAGTGAGAATTCACTGAAGTCAGGAGCTGAAGGTGGCTTGAACCTAAGTTCATGTCTCTAGAAGTGAAGAAAGAGAAAAGAACAAGGAGGTCCATGCAGGAGGAAGAGTGGGAGAAAGGAGTGACAGTCCTAGGTTTCTGGTCTTGGTAACTGAGCAGAACTGTGCTGACTCTAGAGGTGAGCAAAGATGAAGTGGGAGAATGGTGTCTGTTCTGAACATGAGGATGCCTAGAGACTCAAAAGTGTCAGCGTTAATAAGGCACTTGGGTATCAGGACTGAGAAATTCAGAGGAAGGTTAGGAGCTAGAGTTATGTACCCGATGTCTGCGCATAAAAAAGATACAAGAAGTCATGGGAATAAGTGTGATCCACCTAGAGAGAAAAGATACAGTTTGGCCTGGGAAGTCAGGCATACAGCTGAGACCACCACGATTTCTAAACTGAAGTAAATTCCAGACCCCTGTAGAATGTGCCTTAATGCACAATACCACAGGACACTGTGTGACACTCCATGGCACTATATGACACCATACACAAGATCATAGATACAGAACACTAAACTAGACAAGGAGGATGTGTCAAGTGAACAGAACCATAAGCCCTGCAAACCAATGACAAGGAATTAATTACCTTGAGATGCACTGTCGAAAGACTTGATGAGGGTTTTTACTGTGGGAGTTGGCTCTGAGGAAGTCGAGGACCTTCTACTCAGGCCCATCCCTTGCCTCAAGGCTGCCAAATCTCTTTCAACAGCATTCATGTAGTTATACACCCGGCCACGCTCCTCCTCTTGCCTAAAAACAGTGAAATAAAGGCATTGGTGCATATGAGAAAACACCCATTGTTTAAAATTCCTGGTTGAAAAGCATTGAAAGATATTAAGGCTTGATTTGTGGGTTTGTCTTGTTTTGTTTCAAAACTGTACAGAGTTGAACACAGTAATTGTCAGACCTAATATTCTCTGCCTGGTAAACAGCAGGAAATGATACTGAAATGTTCATATCAGGTTATCCTAAGCAAGTTAAATAACCATCAAATTCCATCTGCATTAAGTGTCAGGTGAGGACATCAGTAATCAATTAACAGTGAATCAGGAGGCAGACTGGCCTCAGCCTGGCATTCAACTGAGAAGCTCTGGTTCTGTGCCGCCAGGAAGGCACAGCCTTTTCTTGGGCACCTGGGAATTCATGAGCAGATAATCTATGCTGGTTACAGCTAAGATGCTGTGCTTACACAAGGACGTACAAAGGAATGGAACCAAAGGCTCCAGCTCCCTAAAGATGGATGCAACCACTTCAGTCTCCAGAGTCCCTACAAAGGACTAGAAAAGCTCACTAAGTTAACTAAAACCACAACACATTCTATTCAGCTCTGTGAGTTCCAGGCTAGCCTGATCCACACAGTGCTGAATAAAATATTTTCTAAAGATAAAAAAAAATTTTTTTTTCTACAAAATTCAAAACTGCTTAGAAAAATATCCATTTTACACACACACACACACACACACACACACACATATATATTAGCCAGGTGTGGTGATACATGCCTTTAATCCCAGTACTCGGGAGGCAGAAGCAAATGGATCTCTGTGAGTTCAAGGCCAGCCTGGTCTGTACAGTGAGCTCCAGGACAGCCAGACTTACACAGAAAGACCCTGTCTCAAAATAAGTAATTAAGTAGATAGATAGATAGACAGACAGATAGACAGATATGTATTTAACTACTTAGAAGACAACTATATTCTCATTTCTTCCGTATTCAGTCTATTAAGATATGGAAAATGCAGATCTCAAACAAATGTGTGTTTACACTAGGGAAATATTTTAACACCTTTCAGATAACTGACTATTCTATGATATATACTAAAATGAAACAATGGCTAGTTAGTAAATTTTTGCTCGGCTGGGAAGGCAAACTGCCTGAACAGGTACAAGGCCATGGGTTAGATCTGTAGCACAAGCGGGAAAGGCTAGTTGCAGACTGGAGACATGGACCAGCACTACAGCACTTGCTGGGCGAGAATGAAGCTGTTTAAGAACATCACTCCAAGAAGACAAAAACTAGCCATGATGCAGAAAATGAAGCTATGTAAATAAAACTTCTCTGTCCTATCCATTCAAATTCACTTGTCTCTTACATGCTTTAGAAGAATCTTCTACCCACCTGATTCTGTATTATCATATAGTTATCATAAAAAATACTGACATTTTTGAAGTTTAATTATAATTAAAAATACCTTTAATTATATAATATATTTAAGTCCTATTTGCTATTAGCATCAAAAAACCTCTAGAGCAGGTAAAGGTGCTTGCTACTAAGCCAGACAACCTGATGTGATGCCCAGAACACACATGGTAGGAGAAAAGCAACTTTTATAAGTTGCTTTCTTATTTCTAAATGCACAGAAGGGCACACACACAAGATAAATAAATACAATTTTTAAAAAGTCTTTAAACCTTCATTATGCAGTGGCAGAGAAAAGTTTTCCAAAATTCTAAGGATCCCTCAAATACCTACATTTACTCAACAACAACAACAAATACCATCAGGTGTTTTCCTTGATGGAGAGGCTCCTCCTCATTTTCAAAGAACTTCCTGTCAAGTAAAAATGCTGTTCCATGAGAAGAAGAAAGAAGCTCAGACTAAAAAAAAAAAAAAAATGCTCACCTCAAAGCAACCTCATACTTGGACACAGTTTTCAGCAGAAGTACCTGCTCATAATTTCCATTTTGTCACACAGATGGTTGAAAAGAGGGCACTCCAAGACTGAGATAAAGTAATACTTTACCCTTTCAAGAAGGGTATTTTTACATAAAACTCATGTTTTGTTTTATTTAGGTAGTTTTGTACTTAAAAAAAAAAAAAGAAGTTACTATGTTTTATAATGAGCTTGGCTACAAGTATAATTTGATACCAAGGCCTTGGTTCATCACGATGACATTTGTTCTTCACTATTAATACCAAAATAGGCACAGCGAAAAGAGTCAAAAACCAGTCAGCATTACTATGAAGACTAAACACAAGGGGTCCTACATTCCAGGAACTGGCAGTGTCACTCTGACAATCACTGCTGTACAGGACGCTCTCGCTGCTTTATTTTAATAATAGTATGTGTGTGCAGGTACCCGAAATAGGCCAGAAAAAGCCAACATGTGCCCTGGAACTGGTAGTCTGGAGCCATCTGACAAGGGTGCTGGAACCAAATTCAATCTTTTGGAAGACCAGGAAGTACTCTTAATCACTTGGCCACCTCGCCAACCCCACATGCCAGCTCTTCTGGCAGGCATTTCTTTGGAATATAAAGACTTATAAACTTTCAGAACAAGTAGATCCTTCAAGTAGAGGACTTGCCTGGCAGGTATAAGGCCCTAGGTTCATCTCCAGCATGACAGATAGATCTATAGATGAATGGACAGACAGAGAGACAAACAGACAGAATCAACTTAAGTCACTCAGGGTAACTATCAAATTCGGCACTTCTGATAAGTTGTTTATGTATTAACATAGAAAAGAAGAGTACTGCCAGCTTTATAGCAGTGGGGTTTCATTAGGCCTCATTCTAAGTTTGGCTTGAAGATGTCAATGAATAACACTCACCAACGAATTAGGACTACGCAATAATAAAATAAAAATGTTCCAAAGATACACTGCTTTTCCCTATACCTAATTAGGAATTACTCAACATGAAGTAAAGTCAGATTCTTAATAATAATATCAAACACATAAATTCTCTCCCACACTCAGATGGCATCTCACTGTGAAGCTCAGAGCACATCGCACGTGTCACCTCGTGAGGTCATTTTTATGGCTCTCCAGTGTGTCAGATGTAGAGGGACCTACTTTGGAGGACACGGGGGAAAGGGTACTCTGCAGGTGAAGGGTGGAAAGAAACTTACGCTGTCCCGACCATTTGTTTCCCCAGACGCAGTAACTCAGACTGACTAGTGGTTGCTCCGATTGATCCCTCTGAGAGCATGAGCTCACTTACTCATTTAAACGCTATAAATGGGCCCACAGTGCCTTCCTTCACCTTACAGCCGAGAACTGAGGCTTGTCGGGGAGATAACACTGAGGTCCCACAGCTAAGAAGCCAATTCTACTGCTTCTAGACCTCCAGTCTGAAGAGAAGGGAGAGGGATTCCGAGTTAGGGGCAAGACGAAAAACAGCAACAGCGGCGCATCGCTGTTCTTTGCTGGAACACACACTCCACTTCTCAGAACATACTTGCGTGACTTGATCTCCTCCAGTTCTTTCGTGAGCTTCTCGTTTTTCTCTTGGGTCTCATGGAGCCGCCGCTTTAGATCGCCGATCTCCTCTTGGGCTTCAGACTTGATGTCATTGGCAATGACCACTGCGGTTTGGAGATCAGCCTGAAACTGCCGCCATTCCGCAGACTCTTCCTACATTGAAAAACTGAATTTTTATTTCCAAAAGAGAGCAAGGAAGATTTGCGTATAAGCAATAAAATTTTGTTTATGATTAGCACGCCCTAACATGTCATGCTCTGAAATGACCTTTCTTAAAGCCAAGTGTTGCTGGTATCTATTTTTAACAGACAAAGCAACTCTTATCAGTGAACTTGTTCTTAACGAAGGAAAGATTTGTCATCTGATCTTCATACCGAGGCATCAAGTACTCCGAGTGCTCAATAAATATTAATGACAAAAAATGCTAGACTTCCCTTCCTCATGCAAGTTTCAAAGCAAGTCTTATGAAAATAAATATCATCAAAAATTTAGTACCTCTGCAACTCTCAAGAAGGTATATAAATGGTATGTGAACCATACAGTGAAAAACTATAAATACCCTGACATCAAAAACTATCAGGGAAGGAAAAAAAAAAAAAAAAAAAAAAAACTAAAGTAAAGGAAAAGGAAGAGGAAGCCAGAAGAAAAACTGAACTCAGTGCAGGCAGACACAATCATACAAAGAGGCATAAGGAACTGAGTGGCCTGCCGCTTCCCACAGACAAGAAGGATGCGGGTGTGGCTGAGCGGAGAGGACTCCCCCGGGGACTTCCCTTCCCCCAGAGCCACAGCTGGGCCTCGCCTGAGCCTCGCCTGAGCCCTCTCACCCTCAAAGTGATTTTCTGATACCATGAAAGTAGCCAGAACAGCAGTGCCAGGACTCGGGGGGCTAAGACCAGCACTCTCCCCTCCACATCTTAGCAGCATGGATGCTGGCAGCTACGTCAACCCAGAAAATAGAGAAATCTCACCTAAAATGTTTGTGATTTTGTTTGTGATTTTAAAATAAAAAGTTAGTAACTTTCCTTTCAAAATATAACACATTTCCTTAGTACATCTTAAAATTACTACCCATAAATCACTACTCTCCTATCTTAAATGCAGTGTCAATCCCAACTTAAAATAACCGCACTTGCTTTCAGCCCAAAGCCCAATGTGGCCAACATCCCACTTTATCCACAGATTAAAGTAGCAAATTCCAGAAAACCATGTTTCCCAGTGAGACAGCACATGAGGATCATCCTACCCGAAGTCTCCTGTGAAGGGTCTTGATTTCTCTTTCCATGTCATGCTTTTGGTCTTGCAGTTTTTTAACTGTATCTAAAAAGACCACAAAGATTAAATATGTCTTCTTAAACCTAAAGTTCTTAACAATCTTAAGTGTTCAAAAGAAAGGACATAAAAAGAGGTGCTAAAATATGATCATCAAAATAGGTTTCCTGTGCAAAGACTTGCTTACTTTCTTCACAAAACTTAAAAGCTTAAAAAAAAAGTTCAATCCAAGATATAGTTTCTGCATCACTTCCTAAGTAAACTGAAAGCAATTGTTAGAAACATATATATTGGCACAAAGCCAATCAAAACAACACTGACTGCTATTAAATGTCAACTTTTAATCACAGGAGTTATCGCTATAAACATTGTAAGCATAATTCCCTTTACATGTTGGGATAAAGTCCAGAAAAGTGACTGTAATATCCAGGGAGCTACCAATTTACTAGCAATAAATACAATAGGGAATCACATTCTGTAGGACGGAAGCTCTGCCTGAAGCCATGCACAGAGAGAACGGCCTAAGGAGGGCACCATGTTCTAACTGTCCTTCTAGACATCTGTCACACGTGTTATTCTGACAGCTCAGAAATAAATCACTTCTCGGTTATGCACCAGGAAAGGCACTTATCATGGAAATACTCCTCTACTAAGATTTTGCCTATTGATGCTACAGTTCCCTCTCCATTCTCACGCACAATTCTTTCCTCCTTCTCCCACGGAAACATAAAAAATAAATTAATCTTTCAAATCCAGGGATTCATAAATGCTATGCATACACTTTCAACCACCGAACTACATACTGAGCCATGAAGAAGTTCTTTAATCCGTCTGTCTGTTTATTTTTGAGACAAGATCTCACTGTGCTCACTATGTAGCCTTGGCTGTCTCAGAACTCATTATGTGGACCAGACTGGCCTCCAACTCACAGAGACGTGGAGACCCGCCTACCTGCCTCCCAAATGCTGGGATTAAAGGTATGTGCCACCACATTCAGCTTTTTAAAAACCTGTGTGTGTGTGTGTGTGTGCGTGTGTGTGTGTGTGTGTTCGTGTGTGTATGAGAGACAGAGAAAACGAGAGAGATTGTGAACTTAAGTGGGCACAGGTGTACAGGTCAGAGGTCACCATCAGAGTTGGTTCACTTCCTCTATGGGTTCCAGGAATGAACTCAGGTTAATCAGGCTAGCACTGCAAACACTTCTCTCATGAGCCCATGACATTTCAAAAATGATAACAAGTAACTTCAGTAATAACATATTAGTATAAACTATTTTTAAAAGCACATAATATTTTCTAAAGTTGGATAAAGTGAGGCAAAATAAAGAGGAAACAGAATCCAATGAGATAAAATGGAACGAAGGGACAGTCTAATTTGGCAGCCAATAGTTAATGTCTTCACTCGGAGACACGGCCCCAAATTTGTTTAGTGAAGTCAGGGCCCATCCAAAATTTTTCATTAATTCAATAATCTTGTAAGTATAACTGTGAATCAAGTTATTTTCTAGATAATGAAGACTTTTTTTAAAAAAAAAAAAAAAGAAATATAGTTTCCACCTTCTTCGAGATTAAAAAATAGTTAAAGCTCTGAGGAAGTCAGGATGACTTCTCCTCAAAAGATTAAATTTTACAGGCTGTCTCATGTGAAAGCTACACCAAACCTCCTTTAACCTGGAAACCAAGGGTTGGACAGACCACACAGTCCAGTCAGGGCAAGGTGAACACAATGAGAGTGGACAGTTCCATGGCCCTATTTTCTGCTATGAGGGTGGACAGGTACATGGCCCTGCTGATAGAAACAAGGGTGACTCTGCAGTCAGCAGCTCTGGCTCCTTGTCAGCTCACACAAATAAAAACTTTCTCTTAAAATTGCCCAAAAATTGTTTCTTAGGGGCTAGGGAATTGGGTCAGTGGTTAAGAGCACTGGCTAGTCTTCCAAATGACCCAGGTTCAATTCCTAGCACCCACACGGTACCCCACAACTGTCTGTAACCCCCAGCTCTAAGGTATCGGAGACACATAAACACAGGTAACTACTCATATACATAAAACAAAATTAAACTGTAAAAGCTTGTTTTCCTTTTCTTCTGATCACAAAAGACATCTTCAGATATAATTCACAAGATAGCCAACTGTCTTAGAACTCACTTTTCTCACTTGGCCACCTTGATTCATGTGGCACATTTATCCGCCACGCCCATCTTAAACTGGTTATAAAATTCTAACTTCATCAGCTCCTTTGTTCTTCCAGTCCTTTCCTCATTGACCTCTACGTTCACATCCACAGACTTCCCACACTCAATCTTAACAAGAAGATTTATCACTACTGGTACTACACATGAATTACTGACTGTCCTGTTATTTTTCCTTTTAAATAAAGTAAAGCTGTCAGACAGAAGATGTATAGCATAAAGTGTGCTAAACAGGTCTTTGGGGATGTGATTTAAACTTTATGATCATGTTTGTACTTTTCCTCTGAGATAAAAAGTTAAAAAGTGGCAACATGCTTTTCCTCCCCAAGATCGGAGAATTTTCTATTTAAGCTTTTTTTAGTGACTACTGCTACCCAGCACAATGATGGTCTCACAAAAGGAAGTCATCACCCCTACAGTTTTCCTAGTGTGAGCGACACTGCCACCTACTGTCTTCAGTTCAAACTCTATCAAAAACCAGAACTAGGATCTCCTTGCTTTTAAATTACTGAGTAAACCTTGATTTTTACAGGGCTATTTTTTTTCTAGAAATCAAACAAATTGCTGTTACATTATTAGTCCATCGCACTTTCCTCTGAAAAATTCTGGACCCTGTCCTTCCTGTTTAGTAATGGGCTTCACAGCTGTCGCTTCACCAGTGACCTGTTGTCCCTTGCAAATCAGCAGTGCCAGCTTTGGTTATATGCCCACCAATCATGCAGATATAACTGAGCAGTTTCCATGGGCCCAGGCTTTGGCTATGGTGCTCTTGATGACTTATTAAAATCACCCACAACCACCTTCCTGGCCTCTAATGCCCAAGAGTACTCTTGGGTACTTCCACTGGTTGCTCTATCTGGTCCAGCATTTCCCAGAGAATGAAATAAGTGTTCTCTTCAGAGGAAAGGAAAAGTCAACAGTAATCTGTTAAAAGCCATAGGAACGTGTACAGAGCCTAGGAGAAGACATAAACGATTTTCAAATGAACTATATACAGCTTTACTTTATTTTTAAATTTTGCTCAAATCTTTATTCTTCCCTCCTCCTCCAAAAAAAAAAAAAAAGTGGTTATAACACCTTTTATTCTTAACTCTAAAAGTAAGGTATAAAATTATTTTAGAAACAGAAATTGTAACAGAATAGGATTACTTTTATTTGCATTTGACTCATATCCTTCTAGATTCCTGAATGTGTATCATTTTGGTTTGCTTTTCTGTTTGAACTTGGTCTTGCTGTATTGCTCAAGCGGGCCTTAAATTCCTGCAGAGGTTCAAGGTATCCTTCTTACCTCAGCAACCCACTACAGGGAACTAGAGAAGCACTACAACACATGGTGATCTTTTTCTTTTTTTAAGCCTAACAAGATTATATTTGTACTGCTCCATAAACCTGTAGCAAAAACTGGAATCCATTATCATAAATCCAGACGTGGAGCACCATCTAGATGGCCCCAGAGTACTGCATCAATGCAACCTCCCAGAATGTGCTTCTAAAATCTCCTTTTAACAGAGTTAACACAGTTCCGATCTTTGTTATAGATAGAGCAAATGTCTTTCCACAATTGTTTGGCTACTGTGTGGAGGAGAGTTCCAAAAGTAGAGATGATGGAGGCCATTTGCAAATAGCAACGTGAGGTGATTCAGTGCACACCAGAAGGGTCTACCTCAATAACACTGTTAGTTTCTTGAGTGGTTGTTTTTTGTTTGTTTGTTTTTTGTTTTTTTTTTCCTTTTTGAAAAGTCACCAATTTACCTATGGTTTAATAGAGTAGAGTGAAATTAGCATTTTAAAAAGGAATGCTCTGTGCCTGGCTACATTTCCATGTCATGTGACATCTGAAACGCTGAGTGGTTCTAGATGATTTAAGTGCATCGTGGCTGGTTTTGTTTCATTTTCCAGCCAGTGTACTCTGATCTGCCGTTTTCAGGCTTACTAGCAAAATGGGAGTGAGGACGGGGGCCCTCACACTGTACATCAGCTATTCACTAGATCATAACTATCAAAATGTACACTGTAGGCCTGGAGAGAGGGCTCAGCAGTTAAGAGCACTGGTTGCTCTTTCAGAGGATCCAGGTTCAGTTCCTAGAACCCACACGGCAGCTTGGAACCACCCACAGCCCAGTTCCAGGAGAGTCTGCCCCTCTTCTGGTCTCGGAGGGCACAAGACACTCACAGTGCACTTACATGCAGGCAAAAAATTCACATAGATAAAAGAAAATAAACCTTTAAAAAGTATAGAGCAGACTATTTTCAAAGTTAGCAATGACAAATAGTGCTTCAGCAAGCACCCAAACACATCTGCAAGTGCTGTTCCTATGGACACAGTCCACAGAATGGACTACAACGCCTTTTGTAAGCTTTTCTTTGACAGAGTTTCTGTGTGTAGTCCTGGCTGTTCTAGACTCACTTTGTAGACCAGGCTGGCCTCAAACTTAAATTTCTTAACAACTGCAGGACTCACTGCTCTAACCACAAACTTCTCACTCCTGGCACAGCAACCAGTGAAGACTCTGTTGATGACAACATCAACTCTAACCAAAGTGCTGGGTTGCTGCGTCCACGTCACAGCAGGGTCAAACTGCTTTTCCCTCCACATGGCTCTCTCTCCTAGACCACATGGTGGGGAGCCTGTAGTTCTGCAGACACCACACACTTTCCTTTCTGACACCAAGGTCACTTGAAGAGTCCTGGCACCCTGTTCTACTCTTTTTTTTACCCAGAAGAACCTGAGCTCAGAAACAAATACACAGTTAAGTTGGGGACCTCAGGATAGTGCCCAGCCTGAGCAGGCGGTTTTAGTATGCTTCCACCCAAAGCTTGCTGAAAACATCTTTACTCTGAGTTTCACTGTTCCCCCAGACAGTAGGTTTTTCTGTTGTCTTATTTCTTCATACTTGATTCTATCTGCTCTCTATACTTCAGAAATTACTCAAAATTATTGATCCACTAGCACAAGCCAACTATTTTGTATCTCAGCATTAGTGTCACTGAGACTTTTAAACCTCATTCATAATCTTCTTTTAGAGAAAGGAAAAAGACAGTTATCTGAAGCCATGTTCTGAACAGGGAAGTTTTGAGCTGACACCACATCTTCCAGGCTTAGATGTTAAGACCACGGCCGAGAGCATGAAGGCCAGGTATGCACGGCTGATGGCAATATGACCTAGAAGTCTCTAACTGTATTATAAATTTGAAATTATATAGGTCACTAATCTCTATTCACTTACTTCAACTATTTTCCCCTCTGCCTCAGACTGCAGAATGAAGTTCATTTCTCTGTTCCTTTAGTTTGTTGTTTAAATGACTGTATATTTTTATGTTTTTTTTTGTGTTTTTTTTTTTTTTACTTTCCAGAGTGTCAACTTGTTGTTTTGCAGTTTTTATCTCTCTGCAGTTTTCCATTTGTCCCTTCATTCTGAGCCCAAGAACTGTTGTAAAATCCTACATAACAATTTTAAGCTCAGGAATTTATCTTGGGTTGACTAAGGAGCGACTACTATTGAATACAAGACTTATTTGGAGGCTGATGAACAGATTCCAAAATTGACTTGTGGTGATGCTTGTTAAAATATTCAACTGCCTGGTGGTGGTGGTGCACACCTTTAATCCCAGCACTTGGGAGGCAGAGACAGGTGGATCTCTTTTAAGTTTGCGGTCAGCCTGGTCTACAGAGCAAGAGTTCCAGGACAGCCAAGGCCACACAGAGAAAGCCTATCTCAAGAAACAAAACAAACAAATGGACAAAAAAATCCACAGAGGAGATCTTGTTTTCTAAAATAACAATATTCCTTGTTATTAAAATCATGTATCATGTACTGAGTTAACTTCAAATGTGAGAATTTTCTAGAGAAAAAAAAATTAAGTGTCATCAAACTCCAGAGAAAAAGTAATTGCCATCAAACTCCAGAGATGTAACGTAAGTATAAAATTTGTATAGACACTGACTATTATTTAGGAGACAGAGAAGGGGAGGAGGGATGTAGAGAAAGCAAGAGTGTGGGAGCATAAATCTATAATCCTAGAACTGTGGAAAGTGAGAGGAACACTGGTAAAAGTTTGAAGCTGGTCTAAGTTAAATAAAGCCCGAACAGATGAAGACACAGAGCTAGCAGAAAGTTTGCCTAGCATTCACGAGTTCCTGGAATCAATCTGCACACCATAAAAAAGTTACTAAAATTTATGAGTAAATAAAGCTATAAAAAATTGATGACAGCTGGAGAAATCTAATTATGGGCTTAGTTGATACCAGGAAACAAAATAACTTTACTAGATGTGCTCAGGAGAATCTTAGGAATCACATGTTGAAATATTTAAGAATTAAATGTCACAGGGTTGGAACTTAAGGAGTTCAACATACACACAGAGAGACAATATAAATGCTAATAATTATTTGTCTAATATTAATGCATATTTAATTTTCTCAAAAACTCTGGAAAAAAGCTATTTAGGTTTTTTAATCACTCAGAGTTTTTAGTTAGTGTCTAGTTAAATTTCATCTATGGAAAATGAATGATTTGTAGTTTTGCTCCCAGAATCTTCATTGCCTAACATGTTCCTAGCTAATGTCCCAGTCACCACAAGATGGCACTCTTCTCTTGCTCAAAATCAAAAACACTGCATGAGAAAACAGGCAGCACCAGTACTAAAAGGACGCTGAACTCCCGAAGTTACTCACGGAAGAAGCCAAACCACCCATGGAAGAAGCCAAACCACCCTGCCTCTCTCCGAGGTTCTATCAGCTGCTGGGACTGGGGGACGGGGGCATTGTTTTTTCCAGTGGTATGACCATTGGTGAGGGGCATTGTTTTTTTCCAGTGGTGTGACCACTGGTGACTTGCCTACGTGCCTGTAAATAACCCTAATTTTTAAAAATCCCACTCACATTCTTGTAAGTAACCCTAAAGAAACTCACTGGTTCACACACACGAAGACTAGCTAAGAGGAGGGGATCAGCAGGAGACAGACGATAGAATGAGGTGATTATAATCAAAATATATTAGACACACAGTGTCTAAATAAAACACTTATGTAAAATATGTGCTAATAAAAACTTTAAAATACATAATAAAAAGGAACAGAATTAAATAAATTCTCTCAAACATAAAACACAAACTAATTCCAGGGCCAGAGAGACGCTTGGATTGCTAGCTGTTCTTCCAGAAGCCTCATTTGGCCCCAGTCAGGCTGCTCGCAGCCACCTGGGTGTCCAGCTTAGTGTTCCAACACCCACCTCTGTGCGCCTTGGACATCTAAACTCACATATGCTGAGACACACACACAGACATGCACACATAGACACAATTTAGGAAGTAAAACTATGTCTTTTAACTAAATATAAATGCTTAAAAGGTCTTTTATTTTACTGGTTTATTTTATTTTATTTTGGCTCTCGGATAAGACCTTAACGCAGTGGCTGACTAGACTCTTTCAACCACTGCTGAGCACTGGACAACAGATGAGTCACTAAGATCCGTTCAAAGGATTTGTAAGTTGTAGATGAGAAATTTCCTGGCAGTCTTCTCAAACAGATTCAGTCCCACCATTGACTATTTCCGTATCGAGGCCTCAGAATGTCAACCCACAGATGCAGGTCAGCTAGCCAGAGCTCAGAATTCCCAAGTTATATCCTGAGATCCTCCACAAATGACTGCTCTTCTTAGACAGTATCTCAGATGCCCCTGTTAACCTACCAGGATGCCAGTGCTGCAGCTGCTAGTCAACGCTCTGCTAAGGAATCATAAGCTGACAAGTGCCCAGAGGAATACTGCACACACCCGATAATTTGAAAGGCTTTACCTAATGTGTCAGAAAAGGCTACTCCATTCCCTTTGTCTGTCTCCAGGTTTGTAATATGAAACAGCAATATAAAAGTACATAAAAGTGAGGACAGAGTTCAGCCATAGCTATGTGAAAGTTACCTGCTCCTGAGCTTCACCTCCAGAATTGGGGAAAAAAAAAAAAAAGGCAGTAGTACCACAACTCATTTGTTCTATCAACTGCCATTACTTATTTCTGTATCTACCCATCAATCTAAGTTTTCCCCAGAACTCCTTGGGGGCATGGTAATCACAGCCCTTCACCTGAAAAGCTCAGTGTGTGGTTTCTAAGAACAGGGATAGTTTAGGTAAACACAGTATAATTATCAACTTCCCAAATGTATTATTAGCAAATCTTTAATCTTTGGGCCACAGCTCAACTTTTGATTAGTGCCTCTGTATCATTTTCCCCTGCAGTGATGGATCTGTCTAGACATGGGCATTACCTCTAATTGCCACGTCTCCTGAGTCTTCTTCCATCTGGGACACTGCGATAGCCTTTCTTTTCCCTGACACTGATGCTTTTAGGGCTGCAGCACCGTCCACACTTCTGCTACCAGAACACACTTCATTTTTGTCTGCCTAAGGTCTCCTGTGTTTGGTATATGCCTCAGTCAGAACAGAGCTCGTCTGCGCTCTGTCTAGTACTGCATGCCTCTCTCACCCACGTGAAAACCCAAAGGACTGCTCAACGTTCCCCACTGCATAACAAGCTGCTTTTATCCCCTTTTTCTTGCTTGTAACTAATAAACAACTCATGAAAAAATTAATTAGGTTCAAATTAACATCTGATTTCTCAACTTTCTTACAAATCCAAAGTAACTACAAAATAAAGTTTAAAAATCTATTCATGCAAAGTACAATGAAACTTTTAAATGGAGGTTTCATTTTTACCATAATACAGAATCTTCAGAGTAATAAGAAAAATCAAATAAATTTAAAAACAAAAACAAACAAAAAAAACACCAGACATGGCGGCACACGCCTGTAATCCCAGCACTCAGGAAGGCAGAGGCAGGCAGATCTCCGTGAGTTTGATGCCAGCCTGGGCTACAAAATGAGTCCAGGACAGCCAAGGCTACACAGAAAAGTCCTGTCTTGAAAAGCCATTAAAAAACCAAACCAAACCTGTGTTCCATGACCAGGAGGCTACAGGATTAGTGTTTTGGGGGTTGTTTGTTTTGACTCTGTTCACCTGCAATCACTAAACAGGAATAAATTACTTTTCTTAAGGTCTAGAAAATAAAAGACTTCGTTAGCTTTTTTTTGCTCAATTAATTTTCAATTAATGCTTCTATTAAACTATTGAGAACAAAACATAGTGACCCAGTTTCCCAAATAATGTGTGAAGCTCACTTCTGTCCACATGTACTTCTGTAAGTCAACTGTGCTACTATGTCCAGACTACGTGCTAGTCAGAATTATTATTTTTGCTACTAAACACAAGCATACAGAAGGGTGACCAGAAAGAAACTGAGCACTCGTTACTCACTCTCTAAATCGGAAATAATGAGGTTGTCGTGAAGCTTCACAGCCCGATGTTGTTCTACTTCATCTTCAAGTTCGAAGATAGTTTCCTTCATGTCACTCCTTTCGGTGTCCTTTTCCTCTAGCTCTGATCTCAGTTTTTCTAATGTCATATTCAAATCTTCAATCTGTTTCTTGGCTTCTTCCTGGAAAGATCGGTACTCATCTTCTACCTAGAGAAACGGTGTGATTAAAAGGAGAGTTGTTTTAAGATAAACTCTGCAACCAAAGCCGTTACCTTTGACACCACAGCTAAGTGTGAGCAGCTACGGGCCGACCAACAACCTGGCCACGCACTGTTACAACATGGGGAACAGCACTGCAGGATTTCCTGAGCTGTCCGAGCACAAGCCTGCTGCATCACTCACTTAACACGCATGCATCACTGAACCTAGTCATATTATTTATGGGCATTTTGGAGACATTTTGTCTTCTCCAAAGTCTGAGCTTAAAGTGTGCATCTGATGAATGATTAACATGCAGCCCGCTCTCCTACAAAATAAACTGCTGTATTTATGACAGAAAAAAATAAAGTTGAATATGAAACCATAAAAGAATTTAAGGCTAGCAAGATGGCTCAGCAGGTAAAGGTGCTTGCTGCCAAGCCAGAGGACCTGAGTTTAATCCCCAGAACCCACACGGTGGAAGGAGAGAACAGACTCCAAGTCATCCTCCGACCTCCTCACATGACTCATAGCACATACACACAGACACAGTATACACATACAAAAATAAGCAAAATATAAACTTCTCACTTCAAATAGTCTTTACCAAAGTACTAGTCCCCAGTGCCCCTCAACATGCCATTTGCCTAAATCCTCTCTCTAAGGTGATCGCTAACAGACTGGCAAGGTGACTCAGGAGGTAAAGGCACTTGCTGCCAAAACTGATGACACGAGTCAATCCTTAGAACTCACATGATAGTTAAAAGCCAACTCCCACAAGTTGTCCTGTCATGCCCCCAACACGCATGTATAATGTACTCCCTCCCCCACCTGAAACTAACTCGAAGTTTTTTTTAAGGGATCGTTAAAATACTTAAAACATAAGTCATTGAAGTTTTAACCAAAGATGCACTAAAACTTCTCCCTTCAGCATTCACTGTACTTGGATGGGGGAGATACCCAGCAGTCCAGAGTACTTCCTGCTCGCCTAGACAACCCTAGTTTAGTTCCCAGCACCCACGTCAGGCATCTCAACAACAGCCTGTAGCTGTAGCTTCAAGGGAGCCAACACCCTCTTCTGGCCTCTGTGGGCACGCGCGCACACACACATGCCATAAATTAACATGCACGCATCTTAAGAAGATACAGGGCGTGGATGCAATAAATAGGTAATTCGTACAAAAACACTCACTCCAACAATCACTCAAGATAAAGAACCCTGAACAGAACGCCAACAACCCAATCAGCCATCCTGAGTCTTCACTCTTAGAGGGGACATCTGTGAAATGAGAGACGGAAGGGATCATCTCTAAGCTCTCTGCCAGCAATAAACCTTACACCCCCAAGAAACAGGAGCAGCTGTACTCTAAACTAGAATTAACTCACAATAAAATGCTAGTTGAGAAAAAAAATAAACAACTGTAACAGGAAAAAGGTGGCAGACATTGTCAATCCTAGAAAATTGAAATTCTGACAGCATCTACCTTAAGCCACAGTATATTAAAGATGAGGACATAAAATTATCTATTACTCAAGATGAATTCTGGGTGCATGAATTCACTGAAAAATGAGTGAAAATGACACTATTATAAGAAAACTTTCTACTCTATTTAAGGCAGTGCACTTTAAAACTGAGAATGACTTTAAATAAAAGGCAATGTCACACTGAACAAGCACGTGTGTCTTCAACAAGCACACTCTATAAACGGCAGCCATACAAGCTGAAGGAGAACGAGTCTTTACTTGGGCAATACCTTAGCAATGGTGTCCTGTAACCGATTGGCATCGTTTCGGGTATGAGCCAGATCTTCCTGCAGGCTACTGGCCAAGGTCTCTGCCTTTTCCTTGTCCAACCTGACACTCTCCAGGAGATCCTGGATATCAGATTTGTCTCCAGAGTTATGGATAGAATACAACTCAGCCACTTTCTGCTTCTCGTTCTCCAGCTGAGCCTTCAAGCGATTCATCTCTATCTGGTCACTAGCCACGGTAGCTTTGTACTCCTCTAACGTGGCTGCCAGGGCTGCTTTGCCCTTCTGCTCGGACTCAATGATCCGCTCCATGTGGTGGCCGCGCTCTTTGAGGGCACCTATCATTTCCTGAGCTTCCTTGTTGTCTTGCTCTGCCATCTTCAAAGTGTTGCTTAAGTGCTGCTGGACACCTAGAAGCTGCTCTCGCTCAAAGCGGGCATTCTCAGCTAAATCCATGTAGCGCTGCTCCAGTTCCATGTAGCGCCCACTCTTCACATCTTCGTCTATGACATAGGAAATGTGGTGCTCGTCTAGAAGGGAACGGAAATACTCAATCTGTCTGCCAAAGTGCTCCAACTTATCGCTCTGCTGACACAGCGACTCCATCAGGATGACCTTCTCCTCGCCCAGCCTCTCGTTCTCGCTGTTGAGCTCCTGGGTAATCTGCTGGAGATCGGCGAGCTCTTGCAGTGTTGCCTGCAGCTCCTCACTGGTGCTATGCTGGTTCTCTTCCATCTGGTGAATCCGCTCTGTGAGGCAAGCAACAGACACCTCGCTCGCATTCCCACTGCTCCCCTTCCGAGAGCGCTCTATGCTTGGGACACCCTCGGACTCTGAAGAGGAGGGGGCGTCCAGAGCATCATCACTCGAAGTGAGGGGCTGGTAAACCTCGCTGCACTCACTGTCCAGGTTGTCCATGGAGTTACTGTGCTGATGGTCCATGAGCGTATTCTCATCCTGGCTCAGGAGATCCTCCACTGAGCCAGGGGCAGAACCTTCTACTGAAGATGTCAGAGTTCCTCCTCCATCACTCTGGTTGCCAGGGGTGATTTCTGGGCTCAAGGACTGATAGCCAAATAGCTTTTCAGAATTGTCCAGCCTCTGCTCTAGGGAAAAGCCCAGGGCGTTCAACCTGTCCTTTAGCATTCTGTTTTCATTCTTCAGCTGGTTGAGCTCCTCGCGGATGGCTGTGTTCTGCTCCTGCAGCTGCAGCAGAGTAGACTCCACGTCAGTCGGATGGTGGGCAGTGATGGTTTCCTTCTCCTCGGACTTGTCATCACCTTCACAGCCATCTTCTCTAAGGCCCAGCTGAGCGCGCATGTCTCGGAGCTCGTTTCTCAAATGTAAAATTTCCACATCCTTGGTTTTGGCCAGTGTGAGGAGATCTTTCACCTTGGCTTCCAAAGCAGCTTTGTCACTAATCTGATTGTCCGACTTAGACTTGCTCATTCGAACGTCGCACTCTGCAGCGGTGCGGCTTCGCGAACGCTTGGCCAATGCCACATCATTAGGTCCCTGACTTACAGAGGGCAGTTTCTTGCTCTGGTTTAGCCGGGTGCGTTCACGCAATCTTTCTCTAGTAGAACTGGATTCTTTATTACCAGCGGAAGTACTCCGTTTGGCCGAGGAACTAGTGCCTACATGTTCAAAAAAAAGAATTTAAGACAAAACTGTTAGCAACAAAATTGCATGTGTTCAGAGCCCAGGACTACTCGAGGTGAAGCTGAACTGCAATACTGACACAGGCTAGAAATTGGTCATCTCCAAAGCCAGTCTCCTTGAAACCAGGAGATCATCTTTTTATAAAGAATGAATCAGAAGCCATGCAGTTAATTTTATATATTAGAAGGGTAAATGCTATGAAACATGAACTGTATCTCAATAAAGCTGTTAAAGGGATATGCACAGTAACTCAGGGACAAGAGTAGGACCTGAACACTGTCTGGAATGCAATACTCCAGAGCAAGTCAGTCAGGATGACGCTACGATCAACCAGTCAGATGATTAACTACAGACGACAAAGTGGAGGGAGATCACAGATAAGCATGACAGGAAAGACAGCCTAGGCAACCTACAAGAAACAGTCTAGGCAACCTACAAGAAACAGAAAAAAGATAACCAAAGTAAATGCAGACAAGTTTCCCATCACAAAATGCCAGAAAAGTAGTAACAAAAGTTCTGAAGAGTAACTAGAACTTTTAGGTTTTCTCCAAGAACACACAGCAAAGCTTCAGAGCTAGAAGGGAAGCAGGGTGTCTATATACATGTGCAAGGCTCTGGGTTCAATCACTAGAACCAGGGAGAAAAGATAAGTTTACAGACATTAACTTACACAAGACTCATCAAAACTTTGAGGTAAATGATATCTTCATTTCATTTTATAGCTGCAGGGTTGCTACAGAACACCCCAACAGCCCACAGGTAAACATTTTCCTCTATCACAAAGTCCTTCTTTACCTCTATAGCCTTGCAGTCTACTACCTAACCTGGCAGCTCTTTAAAACTGTCTTGATTATTCGGCCTTGGTGGTGTGCAGATTGCAAACACACTACTTCTGAAGTTAAGGCAGTAAGATCACAGCCTCAAGGCCAGCCTGTGGAACAGAATCCACTCAAGACCAGCAGGACAACTCAGTGACAGCCTGCCTCAAACTAAGAGAGAGAGGACTGGAGCTGCAGGTGAACAGAGGAGTCTGTGTTCAGCGTGTCCTGGGCCTTTCATTCAGTCCCCAGGAGGGCATGAGAGTGGGAGGACACAGGACCACTTAGATCTAGGTTTTGCTATTTATATGTTTTTCCTATTTCCTTTGCCTCTAGCAAAATGATCGTATCAGTTGTTTTCAAAGGTTTAAAATATTAGCAGTTAAGAAAAAATGCCCATACTGGATATAGTAGTACATGCCTGTAATCCGAACACTCTGGAGGCAGACACAGAGGCAGGAGAATTTGACATAGGGAGTTCCAGGCTAGTTGGGGCAAGACACTAAGGCTGTATTTTAACCCTCTTCCCTGAAAGTAGATTTTGTTCAACGATTTTAATTAATGTGTATAGCACACCTAAAAAAAAAGAAGAAGAGGCAATACTGCCTGGAGGCTAAGTTATAGACTGTAGAGCCACTGATTGACAGGAATCTTCCCTCATTCGTTTCAGAGCAGAACCAGAGTAGAGAAGAAAGAAGTCAGGCTGGTCACAAGACAAAGACGAGAAAGCAACGAGAAAGCAGAAGTGAGCATGGCACACAGAAAGGTAAGATAAACAGTTAACAAGTGTTTCTGGGGAGTGTTTCTACAGAAGCCTGGATATTGGCTGAGTTCAGGAGTTCCTGCAAGTCAATAAGGATTCTTGAGCAAGAAAGAAGTAAGGAAAAAGGAATGTTTGTGGAAATTAATTTAGAACACTGTTACAGCTAACCCTGATTGTGAAGATGACCCCATCTGAAATCAACTAAAACCCAACTAGTTGGGTACACCTATTAAAGATTTTCTTGACTGGATCATTCGAGATGGATGATGGAAGCTTTTGCCTTTTGCCTCCTTGCCCTCACTTGCTCTGGCAAGTTCATCTATCCTGTTGCCAAGACTGGTATTAGAACCTACTATTGCAGGATTCAAACACAGTCTTGAGGACTCCAGCACCAGACTGAGACTGCTGACACATCTAACCTTGTACACTGAACAACTACTGGATTCTTGGCCTTTCCACCGGGAGACAGCCATGGTCGGACTACCCAGAGCATAGCCTTTAAGCCACACAAATAAATCCCCTTTTACAATACAGCACAATACAATACCTGTTTATAGTATATTGTATTATTTCTATACATTCATTCTATCAATTCTGCTTCTTTAGAAAACCCTGACTGATACAGAGATGTTCTAGGTGCTGGTGAGAAAGGAAGCCGCCTATGCTTGACAATGACAACAGTAGTGAAGTGAGACAAAGGCCTGTCCCTTTTCAAAAGCAGAGGAAAAGGGACGGTGAAACAAATACAAACGGATAACCAAAGAGGAAAAGGATGGTATAACCTTCCACAAATTAGGATGTGGTACCATCATTCTTATCAACACCAAAGGCCCTTTTTTTTTTTTTAATTTTATTTATTTATTATGTATATAGTGTTCTGCCTGCATGTACACCTGCAGGCTAGAAGAGGGCACCAAATCTCATTATAGATGGTTGTGAGCCATCATGGGAATTGAACTCAGGACCTTTGGAAAAGCAGCCAGTGCTCTTAACCTCTGAGCCACCTCTCCAGCCCCACAAAGGCCCTTTTTATTAAAAAAAAAAAAAAAGAGAAAGGCAAGGACCAACCAAGCCATAGAAGGTGATGAATGAGAAAGATATGAAAAGGAACAGACAAAAAGAAGAGCAGCAACCTTGCCAGCCAAACTGAGCAGGCAGAATAGCTCAAATCAGATGAGCGGCCTGGCTTGGCCACTAAAATCAAACAGCCTTGGGGTCATCCTCAGGAAGAGAGATAGCCAATGAACTGAAGAATAAGGATGCTGCTGAGGCTGAACCATGACCCCCCCGAAAGGTACATATTAAAGCCCTGGTCCCTAGAATATGACTGTATTTGCAGACAGGGTAACTGATTCAGCCAATTAAATTCAGATGGAGCTGAGTGGTGGTTTGAATAAAAATGGCCCCCATAAGCCAGGTGTGGTGATGCATGTCTGTAATCCCAGCACTGGGGGAGGCAGA
Source organism: Meriones unguiculatus (assembly GCF_030254825.1). Lineage (NCBI taxonomy): Eukaryota > Metazoa > Chordata > Mammalia > Rodentia > Muridae > Meriones > Meriones unguiculatus. Next base: position 11,133,679 of record NC_083363.1, read on the forward strand.
GACAGGCAGATCTCTTCAAGTTCGAGGGCAGCCTAATCTACAAAGCAAGTTCAGGGCAGCCAAGGCTACACGGAGAACCCCTGTCTCAAAATGAATGAATGAATGAATGAATGAATATAGCCCCTATAGGTTCATATATTTAAGTGTTTAGGGAATGGTACTATCAGGATGTGTGGCCTTGTTGGAGGATGCCTGTCACTCAGGGAAGACTTTAAGGTCTCAAAAGCCCAAGCTTGGTCCAGTGTCTCTCTCTTCCTGCTGTCTGCTGATCTAGATATAGAACCCTCAGCTCCTTCTCCAGCACCAAGTCTGCCTTCACGCTGCCATGCTTCCTGCCATATTGACAATGGACTAAACCTCTGAAACTGTAAGCCAGCCCCAATTAAATGTTTTCTTTCATAAGAATTTCTGTCATCATGGTGTCTCTTCACAGACAAATAAAACACTAAGACAAACTGTCAGGTGGACTTTATCCGGTGTGATTTGTGTCTATGAAGAGGAGGGTAGGACAAATGCAGAGGGACACAGTGACAAAGTATCCAAATGCAAGCCAAGGAGACCTTGAGAGAAAACAGGACTGCCAATACTTTGATTTATGAACTACAGTATAATAAAATAAACTTTTGTTGTGTAAACGCTTCAGTCTGTGCTATCTCATTATGGTGTACTAGCAGACTAACACAGACATACAAATCTGAACTGGAGTATCTAATCCTAGGAGGTAATAAATGAATCCTGACGTCAGGCATAACCATCAACAGAAAACCACATGTGCACGTTGGAATGGCCCCTAGCTCGGGTCCAGAGGCCACAAAGAGGAGATGGCGATAGAATATTTCTTCTTAAGGTCCTTGCCCTGTGACGACATTAAATGTGATGATCTCAGGCTTGATACAGTGAAGGTTCAAACATTGTACCACCACCAGGTTTGTATCTTATACAACCTAGAACAAAATGAGTTCCCAAGAAACATCTGTCAAGTAAACGAATGGATAGCCTTTGGCAAGACTATTTTGCTAAGCTTCAGTAGTTACCTCAGAGCTACAATGAGGAGAGTCTAGTCTATACTTCAAGAGCTGCAATGGGGATCAAACAAAATACCACTTCTAAAAAGGAGGACGGAAACATTCCCTCTTGTTAATCAGACCACACGGCCATTAGAGGGAACAGTAGAGTGTGACCTGGAATGCAAGAAGAAATGGCAGTTTGCAGAGGTAAGGGGACGTCTCTCACAAACAGGTGGATGACATGAGATCGAGTAACAGCCACACCTGTGCTGGTCTTGGATTTGTTCTCCGCGACGGTCATGGCAGGTGCAGGTGCTGAAGGCGCCGTAGATGAACAGGTGCTTTTCTTAGCTTTGACACCATTAGTCACGTTTGCTCCTCCAGCCATTCCAGCTAAAAGGTCGTCATTGCTCTTGGTCTAGAAGCAAGAGAAGATAAGAACACACTGACTAAGTGAAACAACATTAAATATTTGAAGGCTAAGCAGGGCTCTTGACTTTTACACTATACTTAAGAACTCCAGGAAGACTTTCCAACATTTTATAAACAAGCAGCACACCACTGTGCTACAAATTCAAACACATCTCTTTATACTTACAGGCAATCACATGAGTCTAAGATACTAAACCATGCACACAGTAAAAGATCGTTTTTGGATGCCTGCTGTGTGCCCACTTCCACATCCTGTGGAAGGCAGGAAGGTGTCGTTCTGAGTAAACTTTCACTTAGGCCATGACCGGTGAACAGAAGTCACCTCCATGAAACAACAGAGATGGCAATAAGGACGGCCCCTACCGCTGTAAGTTCTAAACACTGTCACTAAGAGTTAGGTAAATCTTCTTTAAAAATGAAGCCTATCCAAGTAAATTCTTTCTTTGAAAAGTTGCCTCGGTCATGGTGTCTTCTCATAGCGATAAAAATGTGACTAGGAGGTAACTATTTTTACTGCTTTCATTAAAACAACGGGAGTTTAAAACCTGTAGAAAGGGCTAGAGGGATGGCTCAGCAGTTAAGAGCACTGGCTCTTCTTCCAAAGGATTCAGGTTCAAACCCCAACACTCACATGACAGCTCACAACTGCCTGTAACTCCAGTTCCAGGAGATCTGACACCCTCACACAGACATATATGGAAGCACAACACCAATGCCAATAAAATGAAGTAATAAAAAAAGAAGAGCTACTTGTTATTACTTTTATACTTATTTATTTAGTGTGTGTGCACATATGTGTACACATGTATGTGCCTTCTCACACAACAACTGTAATGTAGAGCACAGGTGGAGGTCAGAGGTCAACTTCTAGAAGTCTCTTTTCTCCTTCCACTGTGTGGGTCCCAAGGATCAACACAGGTGGTCAAGTCTGGCAGGAAATGCTTTTACCCACTGAACCATCTCCCAGACCAAGAATAATAAAAGAACCCAAAGTTTTTCTTCTCCTTAAGATGAAGGCACACATTAGCTGATGATTTATTGTATTGGGCTGCAGCAATGCTCTGAAATAATCATGATGAATTCACTTCTACAAGTTAAAATGGTTCATGTGTATGTAACTAACCTCTAAACTTTCTTCTGGTTTTTAAAACCAGGGATTCCATATGGAAGTAACTGTTTTCCTCATTCCTTTGTTTCTATTTTTTTTTTTTTATTTTATTTTTTGTGATGGGTATTGTGCCTGCATATATGGCTGTGCAGCACATTTGAGCCTGGTGCCCACAGAGGTCAGAAGAGGGTAGAGAATCCCCTGCACCTAGAATTACAGGTGATGTAAAACATCATATGGGTGTTGGGCATCAACCTACATCTTCTGGAAAAGCAGCATGACCTTTCCATCACTAAGCCATCTCTCTAGCCCTTTACCAATCAGTTATAAAACTATCACAGTAGTGCAGAAAGGTAAAAATACTTTATTTAAAAAGAGTCAGAAGACTTAGGGATGAAGCTAAGTCATAGGATGCTCACAGCCCTGGACTGATCCCAACACCAAAACAGAAAGAAAAATACGGGACTGAAGAGACGGCTTAGTGTTACGAGCAATGGCAAAGGAGCCAGCTTTGATTCCCAGCACCCCCAAGGTGGCTCACAACCGTGTGCAACTCCAGTTCCAGGGGATCCGTGGTGGTCTGTGCACACCAGACACACACATGGTACACAGACACACAGGCAAGCAAAACGCTCATAAAATGTTTACAACTAAAAACATTAAGCTGAAAGGGGTCAGCTTCTTCAAACATTTACACAGAGTTAAACTCTGATAAGAGTTATCATATGTTTGACTCCTAAAATGCCTAATTGGACATAGATAAAGGGGAAAATGACATTAACTTGACTCAGCTAGTGAAAAGTAGCCATCAACTATGGCACAAAAGAGCTTTAAATTTCAAGTTCCCTGTCCCATCAATCTTCTTCCATTAGTAGTTACATACTTACAATATTCTATTTTCAAATCATCTTTTATACATTAAAAAAAGCTATCTTCAAACTAATGTTTCCTCATTATGTTAAATATTATTTTCTTTCAATCATGTGAAAGGGAGCTTAATCCCAGTCACACTTCTCTGGTTACAATTTGTCTTTGGCGAAGTCAAATATACACTGTGATGCCAAATGACAAAGTCTGAGCTTGTAATTCTGATCACACAGTATTAAAATCAGTAAACCAGAATAAGAATTGGGTGCAGCTTGGGAGAGCTCTTATCTAGCATGTGGGAGATCTTTGATTACACTTTCAGCACCCCAGTAAAAGTATAATAAGCCACACATGGTGTCAGAGAGGCTGGCAGATCTCCGTGAGTTCAAGGCCAGCCTGGTCTACAAAGCAAGTTCCAAGGCAGCCAGGGCTACACAGAGAAACCCTGTCTCAAAGAAACAAAATAATAATGATAACCAAAAATTCTATAAGGAAACTATACTGAAAAAAAATCGATAATGGCTTAAAAGGTAACGCAGAAAACAAAGGTTTTACAGGAAATCATGCTAGGTCAACCACGAATTCACAAAAAAGTGAAAAAGGAATGAGTTTGGAGTGTTTCATACCACATCAAAAATGAAGTATGCTGTTTCTAACTACAACCAGAAACTGACATCACAGAACAAAAACCTCATAAACTTAAGAGCATAAAAGTAAAAATCTTAAACTGTAGTTTAGAAAAAGTTTTAAAATCCTTATCACAGTCAAAATAAATAAATTTTTAAAAAGGAAGAGGAACAAAAACAGATGGTGAAATATTTGATACCTACCAGGCTAGCAAACACAGAAAAAAATGGTAACACACTTTTTTGGGAAGGATAGTGTAAACTGCATTGGTATACAATGAAGTGTGCTACGCAGCTAATATTTTAAAAATGATCAGGATAGCAGTATAGAGGGCTCATGAGATGGCTCACTTGACATCAAGCCTGAAGACCTGAGTCCAAGCTTTGCACCCTGTGTGGTAGAGAGAACTTTTTAAATTAAGAGCTAGCTGGGTAAAGTAGGCCACACCTGTAATCCCAGCACTCAGGAAGGCCAAGGAAGGTGGATCTCTGTGAGTTCCAGGCCAGCCTGGTGTACAAAGTAAGTCCAGAACAGCCAAGGCTACACAGAGAAACCCTGCCTCAGAAAACCAAAAATAAATAGATAGATAGATAGATAGATAGATAGATGATAGATAAATAGATAGATAGATAAGCAAGCAAATGAAATCTAAGTGTATCTGCCTATTTATGCAAAAAGGAACACTGGAAGAATAAACAAGAATGAAACTGATCGTTTATTTCCAGCAAGTGGAAACGGAAAGTCATTAACTGAATATATATATATATATATATATTTTTTTTTTTTTTGTAAAAATATATTTTTTATTAAAGGCTTTTGTAGTTTGGTTAGAAGACCAACTTTGTTGGATAAATCACTTCTTCCCTTTTCACCCTTCCCCATCTACAAAACCACAAGTGTATTTCCAAACCCATACCCTTTCCCATGCACACACACCCCATCTCCACAGCTGGCCCTGCCTGTGGCCATCTCCACACTCACACGCCTGGGTCCAGACTGGTGGCTTTCAAACCCGGTTTTTTCAAGAGCGTCTTTTGACTTGTGAGATCATTCCCTCACCCGGATGACAAATCTACATCCTACAGGCCTACATCCTCTGTTTGGGAGCCACCTTTGCCTGGACCTTTTTCATCCACCAGCTTTGCCAGGTTAGACCACTCAGCTCCTGCACAGTGCCAATCTACCGCAGGCTGGATTATCATACTGCATACACAAACCAAAGAAAGAAGTGCACCTGCCAGGAAATCACAAAACCAAAACATGGATAAATAAACAAGACAGCCTGCTCCCATCCTACCCCTAGTCCTACTGAAGTGGCATCTAATGACAACCACCTAAAAGAGCGCCAGGACACAGAATTTAAAAGAACAACCATAAAGTTTATCAATAAATTTGAGAAATTAAAAAAACAAACAAACACATAAATACTTCATTGAACTCCAAGGGGATAACAATAAATGCTTCAGTGATGTCTAAGAAAATACAAACAGGAGGCTGGAGAGATGGCTCAGTGGGTAAGAGCACTGCCTGCTCTTCCTGAAGGACCCAGGTTAAATTCCCAGCATCCACATGGCAGCTCACAACTGTCTGTAACCCTAACTGCAAAGGATCTGACATCTTCACGATAATGCACATAAAATAAATTAAAAAAAAGAAAAGAAAAGAAAATACAAACAATGAAATGAGGGGGATAAGTCAGGATTTAAAACTCTTCAATAAAGAGACCATAAAAGAAACAAAGATGGAGTTGGAACACTCAATAATCTAACAAGAAAACTCACAAGTAGAATGAATCAATCAGAGGACAGACTAGCAAGACTTGAAGATAAAGTAGAGGACCTAGACCAAAGAATCTGGAACATTGTAAAAAGCACAGGAAAGGAACATGCAGCAAATGTGAGACAGGTACCATAAAAAGACTAAGTATTTTATTTGTTGGAATAAAAAGACACTACAAAAAGACTAAATCTTTAAGTTATAGAACATTCTTCATAAACTTCAAACAGCATCCTAAAATTCAGGTGGAACCAGAAAAGACCCTGGACAGCCAAAGCAAAAAGAATACTAGCAGGAAGCCAGGCATGGTGGCACATGTCTGTAATCCCAGCACTCAGGAAGGCAGAGGCAGGGGAATCGCTGTGAGTTTGAGGCCAGCTTGGTCTACAAAGCAAGTCCAGGACAGCCAGAGCTATTACACAGAGAAACCCTGTCTCAAAAAAAAAAAAAAAAAAAATACTGGCAGACTGGAAGAATCGCCGTTCCAGACATTCAAGATACATTATAAAGCTATAATATGGTACCGGAACACAGACATACAGACCACAAAATAAGACAGTGGACCCACACAAGTACTGTAACCACAGCTATCCAAAATGACACACACACACATACACACACAGCACATTGGCTAGGTCGCCCCACTAGGGCGATCAAGGAGCAGGCAAACCAGTTCATGTCAGAGACTGTCTCTTCTCCTCTTGTTAGGGAGCCCACAAGAAGGCTGAGCTGTCCATGGGCTACATCTGAACAGGGGGTCTATGTCCCCTCTTTGTGTGGTCTTTGGTTGATGCATTAGTCTCTGCGGTCCCCCCTGGGCCCTGCTTATTTTTGGCTTTTTGGTCTCCTTGTGTGGCTCCTGTCCCCTCTGGGTCCTTTTATAACCCCCTTCTCCTATAAGACTCCCTGTGCTCTGCCCAAAGTTTGGCTGTGAGTCTCTGCATCTGCTTTGATCCCCTGCTGGACAGTCTCTCAGAGAATCTAAATTTTCAAGTGTGCATATTTTCCTCAAACTTTAAGATTACTTTACAAATAAGATTACTTTACATTTCAGAGGTGAACAGTCACACTGTTAACTCTTTCCTTCCCTCCCCTGCCTGCCCTTCTGTGTGTAAGCATGTGTGTGTAGTAGGGCCTTTTCCATACTATCACTAAGCTATAACCCTGTTAACTAGCTTTTGTTAACCACAAAATTATAATCACAGAAAAGTATGATCAAAATAATTACAGAGTACTATCAGTTATTTGGATTCTGACTGAAGCTTAATGGTGCCCATGCATGAATTAACACACACACACACACACACACACACCAGTATAATGGGAACTGCTCTTGCCAGCACGCCAGCTGTTCTGCTGCTTCTTCCACACTCACCGTGATAAGCCAGCAGCATGTGCCCTGGCCCTGGACGATGGCGCCACTGAAGGCTGTGTTCCTCAGCACAGACCGGAGCAGCCTCCCTCCATCTCTTTCTACCCACACAGCTCCTGTCAAGAGTGACTGGAGCTCTGCATCACAAAGATCATCCTCCAACTCTATCTGAGATGAGAGTAAAAACATTCAAGTGCTTTTACCCTGACACTATGAGAAAGGGCTCATGGGAATTTTGATCAACGACAAAATGTGTGAATGGGGTAAGTGCGAGCATTTGTACTATTTAAATAACTAAAAGCCAGAGAGCCTTTCTTTACCTCCTGCTCATCATGCTCCATTACAGTTACAAGATTGGAAGTTGTGGGGGTTTGTGCCAGAGAATCTGTGAATGTGGTGACTCTGAAATTCAAACTGTAGCAAGTCAGCAGGGCTCACCCCTTCTCTTGTCGTACTAGAGATGGCACCTGGGGCATAACACATGAGAGGCATCGTACCAGAGCTGAACTCCAAGAGCCTTAAAACCCCTTTAGTGTTTTCTTTTTCTTGCTTCTTTTTACTTTTTATTTCCTATCTCTCCAATTTCTAATCAACAAAAGTTTAGGATAAGCGACAGTAACTGGCCTGTTCAATGTTACCAAAGAGTATGAGAGCTGACCCCCCTACTACAAATCAGCCTACACCCCCTCAACACACTCGCACATACACTAAACAAAGCTGCTGAAGTGTAAACAGCCAGTGTGTGCTGGGAAGAGCGTGTGTACAGTTTTGCTTTACAGTGGAAAGGTACCCACTCTTCAAGACCAAACTCCCAGCAACTCCGCACCTACACCTCAGAAGTGACAGGCCTGCTCAGTGCACATGCCATGGTCAATCTGACACAGAGCCACAGAACGCAGGCAGGAACACACACCCAACACGAACACTTCAACCTACCCTTCCGGCCACATAAGTAACAGGTCACCTGTCAAACAGGCACTCTACTGTGAAGACAGGCCCAGCAATTAAGTCATCAGTTAGGTCAGAACATGACATCTCTCTCATGAAAGAGTCACAGCACTGAACCACACAAACACTTCTGGGTGCTGGTTCAGAATAGCAGAAGTAGGGCAAAGGCCATTCCTGGCACCATCCCTCCAGGCCACAGGATGACAACTAGCAACTCACAAGGATATAGTAAGAAAAAAATTAGGGGCCCCACACCCACTGGATCAGTCCAAGTTGAGTTTTAACAACCTTGAAATACAAAACAGCATTTCCTGTTAGATCTTTCAGACATACATGGAAGTCCCTCATCAGCTCCTCTAAAGTGCTTTTAAAATAAGTTGACCCACAATCTAAAAACCTCTGCCTGGATAAAGGGTTGTTGGGGAGCCCAGGCCAGGCCTGCTTTCTTCTTGTCAGACTAGCAGAATCCCCCTCCTGGTTTCTGCGTGGTCAGTTTCTAGCCAGGCATCCCAATACTAAAGCAAGGCAGCAAGCAAGGAAGCCAACAGACCTCAAACGGAAAAGCTGGAAGAAGACTGTGTGCAGCTGCACGCAAGAACAGACACAGAAGCAGCAGTTGTGCGTGGTGGGAAGCACATGTAATCCTGGCAGCTGGGCAGCTGGGAGGAGGCTGCAAGGAGTCTGCGGCCAGCCTGGGCTACACAGAAGATCCTGTCTCAAGACAATACAACATATAATAATAATAATGACATTTTAAAAAGTGGATGTTGAGACAGTGACTCAGCAGGGAGGGATGCTGGACACCAAGGCTGACAACCTGAGTTTAAGCCCTCTCTCACCTCCACAATGTGGCACAAAGGTACACACATGCATACATGCTTATGCACACAATACATAGATAGGTAGCTAGCTAGAAAGAAGGAAGGACAGACGGACAGAACACCCCTGGAAAGCTGCTATGTTCCCAAAATCAAAATCAATCCTGGGCTAAAAGATTCAACTCTAACAACAACAAAGCAAAACAAAACACAAAATGCTGCTACCACCTCTCATTTCTTGAATCCTTGATCTGTCCACTTGTAATCCCCCTTTTAATTATGGCCCCAGCCTTTTGAAGCCAAGTACTCATCTCTCTGTTGCCAAAGTCGCTCGTCTAAAAACAATTTTATACTAAAAAAATGATTAATCCAGTCTCTACAAAAGTCTGAAGAAAATTAACTACGTTCTTACTGAATTAAAACCTCCAATGTTAGGCAGGACTAATCTTGGATCAGCTGTTGGAAAGAGCAGGCAATCTGGTGCTCACCTTTAACCCCAGCACTCAGGAAGCAGAAACAAGCGGACTTCTGAGCTCAAGGCCAGCTTAGTCTACAGCTTCAGGACAGCCAGAAACTACAGGGCAAAGAAACCCTGTCTCAAAAGAACAAAAACAAACAAAAAAAGAAACTCATGCTGTCAAAGCATGTGTCACAGGACAAAAACTACTGTCAAGAAGTCAGAGGAATGTGACAGCAGTCACCCTTTAACACACCCTCACCTATTCTTTTCACAGGCCTTCCTGAGCTGGGAGCATTATCTACCGGCCATCCTGTCTACTTCTCTTGGGTACCTGACATTTCAGGGGTGGTTCAGTTTGCATCTCATGGCTGCCATCCTTTCCTCCTCAAGCTCCCTGAAGGCAGACTCTACCTCTGGCTCACCTGAACACGGCACCCTTCATAAAGCAGGCACTCAGTTATTTCCTCCATGCAGAGCCTAGTATTAATTTCATTCATACAGATAGATCAAAACACTAAAGACATCCTGCTGTTCAGAGACTGTGTTCCTAGTACTAGCCATGAGTAAATCCCAAATAATACTCATTTAACAAATTCAACATATTAAATAAGTGCATGCCTAAATCCAATGCATATTCAGATACTGCTGTTAATACCTTCGACAAAGATGCTATTCCAGGCTTTACAGGTTTGCTTCCTGTGGGTGCTGAAGAGCTGTTTTCAGGCTTGCTTTTTTCTACTGTTTGCGGTTTGCCTATTCCAGACACCTTAGGCACTGAGCCAGCACTCCTGTTTGCTTTCTTCATTCTGGGCTGCCTCTTGGTGATGCATTTACAATCAAACCTGTGGGAATAGAAATGGTATCACGTTGAAAAGAAAACTGCAAAACGGCTCTTTAAAAATTATTTCTTGACAGTTCTACCACCTGATAAAAATATCTGGAAGACAGATGTCACGACGGAAGACAGTGCTGAAAATCCTTCAACTCACGTATCAAAATGTAATACTTTATAGATTTATACTAGTCCGTGTTCTAACTCATTCAGTAGACAGAACACCTCACGTGCCGGCTAGCTCTATGTCCAAAACACAGCAGCAAACTGCAAATCCCGTGGCTCTGTGCCCAGTGCCAAAGGGCTTCCTCAGATAGCTCTCTCCTCCCTGCTTCTCTAACAATGCACTTCTTTCTCGTGGACTCCTTCCACTCCCTGGATTCCGTCTTTCCTGGCTTGTGTCCCAGGACTCTGGAACCCCCAATACTTTGTGGTCTCTTAGTACAATCCAGGCTCCGTTTTCACATCTTCACAAAAAGGCCTGTCAGGGCCTGCACTCAGGGACTCTACTGCCATATGCCTGGCCTCCATATCGCCCTAACTGCAGAGGAAGATTCCACAACCCCTTTCCTCCTGTATCCTTCATGGCTCTAAAGCCAAAACACAGACAAGGCTGAAGCTGCCAAGCTGGACTATTTGCTTTGGATGGATCTTGGCCCCTCCTTGAATTACATTTGCATAAGTGTTCCTTTGTAGTTGCTTTTTAGGTGGAGGAAATCCCTCAGACTTTTTAATTTCAAATTTCAGCATGAGCTGGGTGGCATCTTGCCCTGGGGACACCACTCCCTTTATTCCATTGCACATCTGGCCTCTCAGCACGCAGCTCGGTTCCACCATCTCATTTCCTGGTGTGATTTTTCTCCTCAAATTGTACCTTCTGTATTTTTCTTTTGCTCTGTTTCCTCCTCAGTGTAGATATGCATTAGAATAACCACTAATAACCACAGGACAGAGTCAATATTTGGGGATCTTGAAATCCCTCTGCCAACAGAAGTAGTCCAAACTTTTCCACTTGGCCTAGACTGCAGGAAATCACAGGCTGCAACCCAGGTGGGGGTTGCTAGGAGCAAACTTGCCTCTGAAACTGTAGTTGCTGTACATTCAAAACCCCGAATGGTGACCCACACAGAGGTGGCAACAGTTTTACAAAGTCATGCTCTAACTGATCAGCCTGGGGCTGCTCTCAAGGACAGAGTGAAGGGTCACAGACTGTAAGGACCGGAAAGGTAATCTCCCTCCCTGCTAAACTGCCTTAATTTAAATGCAAAAGTCTATTGCTCAAAAGTACTGACTCCACTGTGCTCGTTATCTCGGGAGGCCAGAAAGCTGTCCTCAACCCTGCTAAGGCTGCCACCCTCTAGTACAGTGCCACCCTCTAGTACAGCTGCCACCCTCATGTTGCAGTGACCCCCAAACACAGTTATTTTTGTTGTTACGTGGTAACCCTAATTTTGCTATTGTTATGAATCGTAATATGAGTATCTTATATGCAGGTGGCCTTAAGTGGCCCTGTAAAAGAGGTCTTGACCCACAGGCTGAGAACCACTGCCTTCAAGCTTCCTTTGTGGGCTTTTCTCCCAGCAGCTCAGTACCAGAAACTTTCCAATTCACTCTTTCCAGTTCCTGCACCATTCTGAACATACCTGCATCTCATTTTAATTTTTTTGTATGTGCATGGGTGATTTGTCTACGTGTATGTCTGTGCACACTTGTGTGTTTGATGCCCGTGGAGGCCAGAAGAGGACCTCAGATCCCTGGAAGTGGAGTTAAGGGTAGTTTATGAGGCACACCTGAGTGCTGGAAATCAAATCCGGGTGCCCTGAAGATCAGCCACTGCTCATTCATCTACCCACCTTTGCCTAGCATGCTATATTACTTCTGCATTAAACAGGATGCCACATTGTAAGGAATCTGTGTAAGGCTTCCTCATAATGTAACGTAATTCACTGTAGTTGTCTGAGTGAGAATGGCCCCCTTAACTCATATATTTCAATGTGTGATCCCTAGTAGGTACAGCTGTTTTGGGAAGGATTAGGAGGTGTGACCTTTTTGGAAGAAGTGTGAAACTCAAGCCCCTTTTCTCCTCACCCTTTCTACTTCTCTCCCTCTCTTTCCCTCACTGCCAGCCATTATGCTTCCCGCCATGATGGTCTTGGACTTACTATCTGAAACTGGTGAGCAAGCCCCCAATTAAAGGCTTTCTTTCACAAGGTTGCTTTGGTCATGATTCCTCTTCACAGAGATAGAAAACTAATATAGTTACCTAGTTACTGACAATATTACACAGGCCAAAGCAACAATAACATCTGAGGTGGAACAACAGAGGCTTCCTCCGGACCTCGGACCCACTGAGGTACAACATTCCTCTTTAGCATCAAGACTGCCAAGCGAGGCTACACAGATTTCCAGTCCAGCCTGAGCTACACAGCAAGCCTCGGCCTAAACATTTTCTAATTCGAGAAGACAGTAATGATAAATAGACAGAGATGGTGAGCTAGTGCAGCCCAACAACATAAGCAGAAGAAAAGAACCAACTCCCGTATGTCACTCTCTGACTTTCACATACACACTGTGGAATGTCCGTAAGTGACGCAAGTACGTATGTACACACACACACACACACACACACACACACACTAAATGTAACAGCAGTGTTTTAATGAAGAAGATACCTGGATGCAAGCTCCAGCTTTGCCATATGAGTTGTTACCAAGGGTGAATCACTTACCTTATAAACAAGAATTGATAAAGCCTTGCTTTAAGACTTCTGGTACAAATACCGGACACATAAAACAATACGAGGGAAAGTCTTTATCCTAGCTGTAGAAGTTATTTCACCAGGGCTCAAAGGTTAGAAAAATATTGCAACAAACAAAGTTAGAGAGAGCAATTTATTTCGGGGATTCAGAAGCCCGACCTTTCCACCCATCTACCCATAGAAGATACAGCAATGGGACCCCCTGACTTTATCTTACTGTAACACTGCATCACAGAGCACTCACTCTGAATCAGGGATCAGGGGGCTCTAAGATCACTCCCCCCTGGCTATTGGGTGTCTGCAGCCCTCTGTGAGGGACAGGAGGCTTTCTTGACACTACAGAAACATTCAAACCCTACTTTCTTAGTCACACAGAATTTCAACTTTTCCTTTAAACTCTAACCTTCATTATAATCTTTTTGCCCCTGCAAAAGAAATATACTGATATTGTAAAGCATTTATATTTAATTGGTATCTTAAGATCTTTCATGCTAAGGAGGATTAAGGAAAAAAATCTTCCATGCTTAGTTTTAAAAACTACTTGAGATCAAATCTGTATCCAAAGACTAGTGCTTAACTCCTGAAAATTTAGATTCCTCATTCATAAAATGGAATTGGTAACAGTACTTTATAAGGATGTTGAGATAATTAAATGAAAGAAACCTAACATGCTTATCAGAGTAACAGCCCACAATGAAAACCTGATAGACAGAAGCAATCAAAATTTATAGAGAAACATCCTGCATATCCTAAATATGCCTAACGCCTTATTAAAATAAAGGCAGCTGGAAGTAATGGTGGATCCTTGTAACGCAGCACTTGGAAGATAGAGGCAGGAAAATCAGTTCATGGTCATCTTCAGCTGTATACTATGTGTGAGACCAGCATGACCTACATGAGATCGCCAAATGATTGATAGATAGATAGATAGATAGATAGAGGCAGCAACTTGGAGCTGGAGAGGCGGCTCAGCGGTTAAGAGTACTGGATGTTCTTCCAGAGGGCTCTGGTTCAGGCTTAATTCTCAGCACCCACACGATGGCTCACAACATTTGTGGCCACAGTCTCAGGGAATCTGACACCCTCTTGGGGCCTCTTCAGGCACCAGGCACACAGGTGGTAAACGGACGTACACAAAAGCAAAGCAAACATAAAACAAAATTAACTTTTTAAAGGGCAGCAACTGAAGAGAGAATTTGTAGAAATATTGCTCCCTACTCTTTTTGAGACAAGATCTCACGATGCAGCCCTTGAATCTCCCAGCCTGTTTCCTAAGTCCTGGATTGAAGGTGTCTGCCACTATGCTTGGCACAGACTCCCATACAAGGAATGACCAAAGACTGTTTTACTTATTACTGACATTAAACTACATACTATTATATACAGATATCAACAACACCAGCTTCCAGTTCTCTCCCACTGAAAATTACACACCAGGAAATCTTGCAGATGCATGGTAAGCAGTCATGAAAAGGATAATCAAGAAACCTGGATTACATGCCAGGTCTGGCAGTCTGTAAATTACTGACTCTGTGAGCCCTGTTCAAAACAGCAAGGAGGGCTCAAAACATGGTTGGGGGAAGTAATTGCTTATTAATCGTGATTTTTATGCCTAGCATTATTCCACAAAAAAATCTACAAAAGGTCTTGACCCAAGCAAGTTAACATATCTTTCTATAATTTCACAACTCGGTACTTAAATACCATCTTAACACTGTAAATTAAATTTACAACTTTAAACACTGATTTACAGATACTGGAAGAAATCACTGTCAAGGAGAACTCTTAAGTCATGGAAAGGGCTATGTGTAAGTCAGAGTCAGATGAATCAAAACTAACAGCCAATCTGATAAAAATCACATGCCTACAAAAGCCAAACTAATTCTGAAAAGCCAATAAAAATGGCTTAAGTCAATCATAATACAATAAACTAATTTCATACTAAATTCTTCAATAAAGGTTTTTTTTTAAGATTTAAAATTTTTTCTTTGATTTTTTTTTTTAATGTGTATAGGTATTTTGCTTGCATGTATGTCTGCACACCAAATGCATACAATAAGTGCCCAGAGAGACCAGAAGAGGGCATCAGACCCCCTGGGCCTGGAGTGATAGGCACTGTAAATCAGACAAGTGCTGGGAATAGAACCTGGGTCCTCCAGAAGAGCAGCCAATGTTCTTAACAGCTGAGCCATCTCTCCAGCCCTTATTCTCTATTTCACATGTACAAATGTTTTGCCTATACGCATGCAAGGGTACTCACGCTTGCAATGTCCACAGAAACAGAAAGGCATCAGATCCCCTAGAACTGGAATTATAGACTCTCTGAGCAAGGATGTGAGTGAGCCCAGGTCCTCTGCAAGACTAGCAGGTGCTCCTAACTGCTGAGCCAACCCTCCAACCCAACACATACACACACACACACACACACACACACACACACACACACAGCAATTACAATTATGAATTACACCAAACATTCAGACAACACATTTAAAATAACCACTTTAAAAGTAGATGGGAAGTCTGGCTCAGTGGCACACACCTTTAGTCCCAGCACTCTGGGAGGCAGAGGCAAATGGATCTCTCTGAGTTCAATGCCAGCCTGGTCTACAAAGCAAGTCCAGGACAGCCAAGGCTACACAGAGAAATTCTGTCTCAAAAAAACAAAAAAACAAAAAACAAACAAACAAAAAAAGTAGATGTGGAATATGACTCTAAAGCAAATGTCAAAAATTCCTCAGAATTTCTCAGAGAGAAGGCTCTCCCTATCATACCAGAAATCTACATACATGCAATTGGCATGTAGCCAGAGTGCCTAAAACAGAAAGAAGGGGTAAGGCACCTTGATGTGGGTTTCTCTTTGTCCAAATCCACAGGCAAAGCCTAGCACTGCCTTAGAAACTTCAATGCTTACTGACCAAAGCAGGCCCAGTTTTAAATGCTTATTTTTATTCTAACAATATTTTCTTTTAAGATCAGATTTTATTTTACATCTAAAATTGGGGTGATTGTTACTGACATGTACCCATTTAACATGGTAATTGCAGATGATGCAAATGACCCTCATGAGAGTCTCTTCCTCTTCTGCTTGGCCACAAAGTGAAGGAGTCTGAAGGCGAGAAGGCAGCAGAAAGGCACAGTCTTCAACTGTGCTCAAATGTCCCTTCAGTCAGGGGCTGATGGTGAGCAGGGTCAAGCTAGCTCCAGCGAAGGACCAATTCAAACCAGACCACAGCTGGATCAAGGATAAGTGGGACAGAAAAGCTAAAGAACATTTTTAAAGGGATCACAGCAACAAGATTACTTGGCTGATTTACTATTGTCCCTTAAAAATTACATCAAACAAATAAATAAGTAGGGCAAAATCCATGTTGTACAATTGTCATACAATCACTCTCTAGGCTGGGGAGGAGGAAGACATCGAGGCTAGAGAACGTAGCAACTGGTCTGCCCAGAGTCTGTTCTTTCCATTAAGTCACAATTAAACAGATGCCAGAAAAAAATGAGCTAGTTTTCAAAATCATTAAACACACTCTACTTCATCGTGTTAGCACACAAAAGCTCACTTGCAATGGTGTTTCTCTCTAAGATTTAACACAGGGAGGGCTGGAGAGATGGCTCAGAGGTTAAGAGTACTGTTTGTTCTTCCTGAGGTCCTGAGTTCCATTCCCAGCAACCACATGGTGGCTCATGACCATCTATAATGAGATCTGGTGCTGTCTTCTGGCCTGAAGGCACACATGCAGGCAGAATGCTGTATGGAAAATAAATCTAAAATAAGGAGGGGGGAGCATCAAAGATTTAACACAAGGAAATATGAGAGCCAAGTACAAACAAGCTAGACTTTTCAAACCTGCAACTACATACTCTCTTTCCATTATTGCTTTTTAAAGAGCAACCAAAGTAAAATTAACACCTGGCTCTCTAATGCACACTGCTGAGGAGACGTTAAAGTGCTGATAATACTTGGCATTCCAGACAAGTGACAAGACTGGAAAGAGTTCGTCTAAAAGAATTTCTGGCTATAGCACACAAATTATTTTTGCAGATTTAGTCCAAAATAAATTGGTTCCCAAAGTTAAAACTGCCAGAATGCAAGAAACTGAGTCTCCTCTGGCCATTCCCTCTTCTGCCAAGGTTTCTTAGTATTTACAAAAAGATAATCTTTATTCAAGAGCCTTCAAATCATGGCCTTATGCTTAGATTTTTGGCAGGGAGTTACACATTTACACAGTACAGCATTCATAAGATTAACTCAAGCCACCTATAATTGAGAACATCAATTTACGTGTGTGGACATTTGTACCTAAGCCAACCCAGGAATAGTGGTACACATAACTGCCACCTGGCGATTACCGCAAGTGCCAAGAGTTAAACCTAAATACTTGGCGTTTCATGAGGAGGGGAGGCGGTGAGTTGGGAAAACCAAGTCCTTCACATAGTTGTGCTTCATATAGTTAGGTTGGATGGCATAGGACAGGATGTGGAAAGAAGGGATAGGCCTTTGAGACTGGCTGCAAAGATAAGGAATGCTGGGAAATAACATATCAATTGGAAGTTACCGTGTGACCCCAGAGCATGACAGCTGGTGCTCATAAAGAAACAGAGTTGAGCTTAGGGTGCTTGGGAGAATCCCAGATGGTGGCTTTGAAACTGTTGCTCAGTTGTACAGACTTCTCCCACAGAGCTCTCCTAGAATGCACAGGCCCCATATAGGAGGCAAACAGAGCAGTGCCCCAAAGACACCACTCAGTAAGCTAAGAAAATCATAACCAAGAACTTGAGAAAATCAAACTCAAAGCTATGATCTGAGGAGCCTGAAGTACCACTGAAATGATACACGCAGTCAGAATCAAAGAAAGCCTGACTCTGAATGAGTCAGGTCACTTAGTCACTCCACTACGGCTGTGACCTGTCATAAGGCATCAATCAATAACTCACTCTGCAACTGCTCATATCTCAGCAGCAAGATAAAGATCTAGGAATCTGAAACAGCAGCAAGGGAAAAAAAAAATCAAGAAAACGAAACAACTCAGAATCTGCAAGGACCCCACAAACAATTCGGGTGAACTGACAACAGACAGCTTTACTTGGTAACAAGACAAACCTTCCCTACTCTTCCCCATCACAATCAGTGAGGCAAATCTTTGTTCTAAGTGCACTTATTCAATTCCTTCTATTTCCCTATGGCACTAGAAATACCACAACTCTCCCTCTACCCACCCCCACACACCCACCCACACCCACCCACACACCCACACCCACCCACACACCCACACACACACACACACACTCACCCACCTACCCAATCACTCACCCACTCACTCACACAGCTTTGGGAGTTCCTCCAGGCAACTAAGATTGCTGCTGCTCCACCCTAAACCATGCCCCTCCTGTTCCTTCGCCACCACAGCTGCTACTGTCTCAGCACAGCCTCCACTTGTGGGTCATTTCTGCTACTTACCTTTCTTTGGCTGTCCTGGCATCTACCTGTCTGTCCCTTTCTCTCATCCACTCACTCACTCCATCCTCACTGACTCCCTCCACTGGCCTTTGAACACAGTTCTCTGATTAACACAGATCGGTTGTCCTTTTTTGAACTACCGCTTCTTAAAGTTAGGATAATGGTACTGTGGTTGTTTTATTTTTTTAATATTAGTTAATTAGAAAATAACAAAAAGATCTCTAAGATTTTCTCAAACAATCTGAGTCAAATAAGAAATCAAATGGAGAATTAGCCAGAAACAGTGGTGAATATCTGGGGCTCCAGCTGATGGCTTGAGCCCAGGAGTTCAAGGCCAGGCTGGAAACATGAGCCCTCCACACTAAAAGACAAATAAGAAAAATAGAAAAAGCAAGGAAGGAAGGAAAGAAAGAAGAAGGGAAGGGAGGGAAGGAGGGAAGGAGGAAGGAAGGGAGGGAGGGAGAGAGGGAAGGAAAGCGATGGGGGCATTAGAATATATTTTAAATTGAATAAAAATAAAAACATGACATAAAAATGTGGTAGTATTAAAGCAATATTTGGGAGGAAAATTTCAACACAACACAATAGAAAAAAGAAAGTCTCAAAGCACTATTCAGCTGCTTTTTCAAGAAATGAGAAAAGAAAAGGGGCCAGCAAGATGACACTTGCTGCAATGCCTAATGACCTGGGTTCAATCCTGGGGACACACATGGTGGAGGGAGCAAACTGACTTTTTCAAGTCACACATAGATGCTGTGTGTGTCACACACATTCTACATAAATAAATCAACTTAATTAAAAAATGTTAAAGAAAAACAACAAAACTCAAAGTAAGCAAACAAAAAAAGGCTACAATGTAACACTTAAGATCACTTCAAGTCAACAAAGAAAGGTTAACAACATAACACCTAAGATTCACTTCAAGTCAACAGGTTCAAAAGTTTAGATAAAACAGACAAATCCCTTGAAACACAGAATACAAAGGCTCATTAAAGAAGAGATGGCCTGGGGGAAGGGGAGTAGATAACCCGAAAAGCCAGTATTTGTGAGAGACACTGAATGCATGACTAAGTTCTCCCTACCCTGGAACAGGTGCTCTGTTTTGTAGAATGCTATTTTCCAGTTCTAGAGTGAAATGTAAAGACAGCTAGAATCAGAAGAGAACACCCCACTGACTGCGCATTGCAAGCACACACCTGGGCTATACAGGCAACAGGTGAGAACACTTCTCAAAACAGAAAGGAGGGAAAGGGATCTAACAGTAAGATAAGCACAGAAGAGGTCCTTTCATCCTGGAACCCAGAAAGGAGACTAGGAGACTAGGAGACTAGGTTGGGGGAGCAGGGCAGGTGCTCCTACCCGGAAAAGTACTATGAAGATACCCAGTGATCTGACTCTGCACCCCACCTTCTGGACAAACATGGTCTTCCAAAAGCACCGCCCCAAAGTCTCTGGTGGGGCTTCTCTCGTGAGTTCTATAGGCTGGGGACTCCACAGCATCCTCACCCCATAGTTCTGTACACAGTGTCATTATAGAAGGCTCTTTGTGGTGAAGACTCCATACAAATTCCTGCCTGCTCCCCACCCCCGTGTCTGCTACACCCTTTAAACCTAAAGGAGGCTGTGATGGCCTGGATGCCTGCACACCGTACTCATCATCTGCAATTAGCACCATTACACACCAAGGTTGACTGAGTCCACCGTTCAGTGGGGCCGCCTGAGTTGCACGTGGACCTGCTTGTGTCACAGCTGGGGCAAGTGGGGCACTGCACTGGAAGACACTGCATTGCAACTCAGGGGGCAGAGTCCAGAGGTAGCACACAGCAGCAAACTGGCCCACAGAGCCTCCCTGGCAAACACAGCCCTCAAAGACTGACTCAAAGTCTCCCAGATGTCTTCGGGGTCTTCTGTTTTCTTCACAAATACAACCTACTTTCTCTAATCTGTATTAATCTTTTCAGCAAATGTTCCTCCCTTAGTCACACCTTGTGTCTCCTCTATCGCTTTTATCTGTTTGGGTTTCTGCTGTCATCGTTTGATGTGAGGTTACGCTGTAGACCAAGGTAGTCTGAAACTCACTGCATAGCTCAGAAATGGCCTTGAACCCACAAGACTCTTCCTGCCATCGCACCTGTGAGCCACCACCCTGTGAGCCATCGCGCCTGGCTTTATTTTGGTTCTTTGAGAGATGGCATCACTTTGCAAACCAGGTTCCTCAACCCTGTGTGTGCTGGGACTCCAAACATGCGCCCCGAACATCCAGCTCCAGGCTTCTGTAAATGGCTAGTCTCAACGTTTTCCAAACCTTCTCATTCTCCTTCTCTCTGTCATTTCTCTTCTCTGTTTTAGTAGTGTAGGCAACCCCCAAAAAGGTCATCCTGCGCCTTGCCCACTCATCTGCCACCATTTTTTTTTTTTTTTTTTTTTGCATTTTGTTTGTTTGTTTGTTTTTCTCTGTGTAGCCTTGGCTGTCCTGGACTCAGTTTGTAGACCAGGCTGGCCTCAACTCACAGAGACCCACCTGCCTCTGCCTCCCTGTGTGCTGGGATTACAGGCATGTGTAACTGGGCCTGCTACCATTCTAAAATTCTGCATTCTACTAGTATCTTTGTGGCTGGGAACCACAGTGCCTTTGCTGGTTTCTAATACTGTATTTCTTAGCTCCACCTGAGACCTCATTAGAATGTCCTTTCCTGTGCCATTCTGATGACAACCACTTAACTAATCCCTAAACTACCTCCTGTAGCCTGTGATGGTCCATTCACAGGAATGTAGGTTTTTCTCTAGATTGCCCTCTGAATTCATCTGGCCTCCACTCAGTTCCCTAAACTGCATACACATTGTCTGGTACTTATAATAGAAACGGCCCAACTCCTTGTTATCAACTTTCTACAGCTAGTTTGTGCTGAGCCACTCTAACTAAAAACCTTAGCTTGAGTAAAATACGTCAACAGAACTTGTTTGGCACACAGACAGAAAAGTCGATTAGTCTAGCAGAGTGGCTGCATCTGTCCAGGTGTCTGTTGATCACACATGGCAGAAGGTGAAAGGCAGCGGAAGTGAAAGAGCAAGCACTTATCACATAGCCCCAAGCCCTTTACAACCGTCATTTAATCCGTTTGGGGGAGTGAATTCTTCACGACTCAAGCACTGCCTACACCTCCCTTCCTAACACTAGCATTGGGGATTGAGGTTCCAATCCATTCTTCTTGGGGAACACATTCAAACCATAACGTTCTCCAAGAAAACTACAAAGGATTTCCCAGTTCACTTCATCAAGTTAGCTTGCTGGCAAAGTCATTCCAAAAAAAGGGAAAAGATAACAGGGAAAAAAAGAAACCCTCCTGGCCCATCTCTTAAGGAAATGAACACATAAGCTCTAAACAATATTTCAGAAAACTGAGACTTGGGGGTATTATACCAGTGTTTGCCTACCATGTGTGAAGTAGGTGTGTGTGAGGCCCTGGGTCTGAGCCCTAGCAACACAAAAGAAAAAGGGGGGAAATCAGCAAATTAACCCAACACTATAAAACAAAGATTATACATCAAGAATGAATACCAGGGCCTTTATGAAGCATGCCTGTTGATGCCCACTCTATGCCTGTCCCTCCCTTGTAACTCTTTCCCTCAGCAAAGGAATGTTCAAGTCACTGCCATTCCTAAAAGCTCAGTTTCTTTCCTCTCCCTTCCTAAATGCCACCAACTGTCAGGACCTCATGTGGAACCCCTTCCTCTCTAAGAGTAGTACTCTTAACCACTGAGCCATCTCTCCAGACCAAAATTTTACTTATTTTAATTCCATTTTGCCTTTTCAAGACAGGGTTTCTCTGTATCCTTGGCTGTCCTGGACTCACTTTTAGACCAGACTTGCCTTGAACCCACAGTGATCCACCTGGGATTAAAGGCATGCACCATCACGCCCTGCTCAAATTTTACTTCTTTTAAGACCGTGTCTCAGGCTAGGCTGGCCTTAAACTCACTTTGCAGCTGAGGACTTTGAACTCCAGATCCTCCTCCTCTACCTCCTGAGTGCTGGCATTACGGGTGCATGCCACAATACCAAATTTGGTATTGCATTAATGTTAAGGCTCTTAATGTATACCTTTTGATACATTTTGATCCCCTACCATCTTTTTGCTTGTTTTACTTCTTCCCTACAGTTTTT
Source organism: Meriones unguiculatus (assembly GCF_030254825.1). Classification (NCBI taxonomy): domain Eukaryota; kingdom Metazoa; phylum Chordata; class Mammalia; order Rodentia; family Muridae; genus Meriones; species Meriones unguiculatus. The sequence goes on from NC_083363.1 coordinate 11,156,313, forward strand.
TGTTTTTTTTTTTAAAACAGTGTGCTTTTATAACTGTATTTTCTGGAGAATAAGTGCAGCACAGACTCCATAAACTGTAAAAGCTTCATGAACATCAAAGTCACCTGTATCTGCTATAGATCAAAGCTTCCTCATCTCTCACAACCCACCTCAATTCCTTTTTTTAAATTTTTTTCTTCACAATTTATTCATTATATATTCCGATTGAAGCCCCCTCCGCACCCCAGTCCCACCACCCTTCCTCCCTCTTTCTCTCATCCCCTTCCCCTAGTCCACTGAAAGGGGGAGTTCTCCACAATTGCCATCTGCCCATAGCTTGTTAAATCTCATCAGGACTGACAGGATCTTCTTCCTCTGTGGCCTGGCAAGGCTGCATCATCACCAGTGAGTAATAAAAGAGCAGTCAACTGACTTCATGTCAGAGGCAGCCCTGCTCCCCTCACTCAGAGATCCACATGGAGACTGAGCTGCCAATCGGCCACATCTGAACAGGGGGTCTAGGTCCTCTCCATGCACGGTCCTCGGTTGGTGCATCACTCTCTGCAGGACCCCCTGGGCTCAGATCCTTTAGCTTTGTTGGTCTCCTTGTGGGGCTCCTGTCACCTCATGTCCCTCTATCCCCACTCCTCTCTTCCTCCATAAGACTCCCTGTGCTCTGCCCAAAGTTTGGCCCAGAGTCTCAGCATCTGCTTCGATCCCGTTGGGTGGAGCCTTTCAGAGGACACTCTATAGTAGGCTCCCATCCTGTTTCCTCTCTTCCGCCGTTTCTGGGTTCTATCCTGTTTGTCATTCTAAATGAGATTTAAGCATCCTCCCTAGGGTCCTCTTTAGTGTTTAGCTTCTTTAGGTCTGTAGATGGCTGTCCTATATTATACAGCTAATACCCGCTTATTAGTGAGTGTATACCAATCCTATCTTTCTGTTTCTAGGTTGCCTCTCTCAGGATGATCTCTTCTAGTTCCATACATTTGCCTACAAATATCAAGATTTCTTTGTTTTTAATAGCTGAGTAGTATTCCATTGTGTATATGTACCACAATTTCTGTATCCATTCCTTCATTGTGGGGTCTAGGTTGCTTCCAGATTCTGGCTATTATAAATAAGCTGCTACAAACATAGTTGAGCAAATGTCCTTATTGAAGGTGGGGAATCTTTTGGGTATATGCCAAGAAATGGGACCTCGTGAAACTAAAAAGCTTCTGTAAAGCAAAGGACACGGTCAACAGAACAAAACAACAGCCTACAGACTGGGAAAAGATCTTCATCAACCCTACATTGATAGAGAGCTAATATTCAGAATATATAAAGAACTCAAGAAATTAGATACCAACAAACCAAATAATCCAAAAAAATGGATTAATTTAAAAAATGGGGTGCAGAGCTAAACAGAGAATTCCCAACAGAAGAATACTGCATGGCAGAGAAACACTTAAAGAAATGCTCAACATCCTTAGTCATCAAGGAAATGCAAATCAAAACAACTCTGAGGTTTCACCTTGTACCCATCAGAATGGCTAAGATCAAAAACTCAAGTGCCAGCACATGCTGGTGAGGTTGTGGAGAAAGGGGAACCCTCCTCCATTGCTGGTGGGAATGTAAACTTGTACAACCACTCTGGAAATCAATCTGGCATTTTTTCAGAAATTTGGGAATAGTGCTACCTCAAGATCCAGCTATACCCCCTTCAATTCATAAAGCCTTATTTACTTATTCTTATGATGTTGAGGACTGAACTCAGAACCCTGCACACTCTAGGCAAGCACTCGGCCACTAAACTACATCCCCAAGCTCAAGTTTTCTTAAAAACCATACTTTATAAAGCAATACACATTAAATGACACTGTAATAGAATGATTTGATAGTTTTAAACAAAAGAAAAAACTGAAAATTTTCCAGTTACAGTATCCCTCCCTCCAGAGCATAAAAAAAAAAAGTTAATTATTTTTTTCTAAGTGGGTCAATGAGTACCCTGAACTAATCATGTCCTGTGGTGTTAATCAATGGGGCTAAAAGAAAACAATGTTCACAATCGCTGCCTCAAAAAAATAACACATTAGATAGATTCTTCTTGGAATGATATTATTGTTATTTCAATATACAGATGGCTGAATCCACATCTCCACCTATACATATACACACACAAACACACACACACACACACACACACACCTATGACAGAGTTGAAACTCAAAAAAATTAGTTTGCTGTCCTCTGTCCTCTGTTTGCCCATCACCCAACAGTATCCCTTCTTAACATATGGATTTACTCCACACTTACACCTTTTATACACACATACATGGACACATTGTCTGCTAGGCTTGCATACGAGGAGGAACATGTGTTTTGATCTGTCGGAGTTGCCTCATTTATTAAGCTTTCCAGGTTCATCCACCTACCTGCAGATTTCATGATCTCATTTTTATTTACAGCAGACTATTCCATTGTATGTATGTACTGTATTTTCATTATCCAATCATCAGTAGAAGGAAATTTAGGCTGTTTCCATTTTCTTGCTATTGTGAATAGAGCAGCAATCAACACACACGGATGTGCAAATGTCTCTCTGATAGAATATCTTTAGGTAAATGCCCAGGAGTAACACTGAGGAATCACCAAACTGCCTACCTACTATAAGGCTATATATTAATTACACTCCCAGGGTTGAGTAAGAGTTCCTCTTCCTCATATCCACACCAAAATGTGCTACCAGATTTCTCAATAGTCAGTCACTAGGATGAGACAGTCTCTCAATACAGTTTCAAGTTGTACTTCCTTGATTACTAGGGATACTGAACACTAAGCTATATCGCAAGACCAATTTGATCATCATGTTGTATCAGATCAAACAACTGAGGCAGGCAAACAAACAAAAACCTTCTGAGCTAATGGGAGGTTTTTGTTTTTGAACTCTGCTGCTAGTCTATTCAGCACTAACAATTCCAACCAAAAGGAATGTCCTTCAGATTCTTCTTGTTGGCACATGCACACAATTCTAGGGACCTTGTTAATCTCTACCAGTGGGCACTCTGTGCACATGACACAATAAACAGGTGTGTACACACACGCGCACATAAATTGGAGAAAAGACTCCTGACACTTTACATCATGTAAGAAATGCACATACTGAGCTTTGCGTACGTGTACAGTGTGTGCATGTGTGTGCATTCTTGAGGGCAGATGTCACATGCCGCACAGCACACTCAGAGGCCAGAACACCTGGTGCCAGTCCCCACCTTCCATCTTGAGACAGGGTCTCCTGTTGGCTGCAGCACACAGCAGCTGGCTGGCCAGCCAGCTTCCAGGCATCCTCCACTGCAGCGCAGCAACTGCAGGCACGGCTACCACGGGAACTTCCTGTGAATTCTGGGGAGCCAAACTCTACCTCATGTTCATGCATTTTAAGGATAAGTAAAACAGGAAAAATGCTTAATATCAAATGTAACGGCTTTTTACGTTACTTGTGGTAAATCACCACAAAGTCATATACACAGATTCCTTCATTCAATTCCCGGTACTACATAAACCTGGACACGGTGCCACACTTATAATTCCAGCCAGCATTTGGCAGTTGGAAGCAGAAGAATCAAAAGTTTGAGGTCATCATTGCCTACACAGTGGGTTCAAGGACACCCTCAATTACAGAAGATCCTGTCTCAAAAACAAGCAAACAAACAAATAAAAACCAAACAAAATGAATTTAAATTTTGTTTTGTTTTGTTTGTGTGTCTCCCTATCTAGTCTTGGCTCTCCTGGAACCCCACCTGTCTTGGCCTTCCTAGTGTTGGGATCAAAGGTGTGTGCCGCCAAGCCAGACAGGCCACCACACCAGGCAGCTGTACTTGAATCTTCTTAAAAGCAACAGCCCAGAAATTTTTATTAGCCAAACAAGACTTTAGGTTCTTTCTTTTTTTAGATTTATTTTATTATTATTTATACAACATTCTGCCTGCATGTGTGCACAGTGCTCAGAGTGGCCTCAAACTACTAGACTGAAGAAATCATTCTCAGCCTCCACTACAACTGAAACCACAAGCTTGTAAAACCATGTCCAACTAGATGCTGAACTTTAAAACTTTTTAAGATTTATGTATGTGTACTACACGAATGCTTGGTGCCCATGGAAGGGGCTGGGTCCCCTGTATCTGCAGCTACAGTCAATTTTAAGACATGACATGTGGGCACTGGAAATCAAACCCAGCTCCTTCGTAAGAGCAACAAATGCTCTTGGCTGCTGAGACAACTCTCCAGCTTCTAACTGCTTAATTTATCATGAAGAAACGAGGGTGGTTTTTGTTTTTTAGAAATGAAGGTCCTTTAAATTGAATAAATTCAGTGTCATTAAAACTCCTAACACTGCCCTTGTTTTTCTTAGGACATAAAGGCCTACACAATACGCTTTCACCTCAGATTCATTCATCTCAGACATACTACACAACCTGGCTCATCACCCGAATTTTTGAGAAGGAAACTACAGCATCATCACTGGCTGAAAACTGTACCAGGATTCTTTAATACTAAAATTGCTCCTGACACTCCTTTGTATACATGCACACAGAATGGAAAAATGAAGATCCTGAAAGGAAAGTTTACTTGTCCAAATCCATAAGCCAAAAAGAAAAAAAAAAAAATCGCCCAAATCTCTAGACACTGTCACCACTCCTCTATCAAGGATTATGTTTGTATAATACTTTATGCAAGTCAGTCATGTAATTTAAATATGCATATGGTTACTTAGCAAATCTTGTAAGTTAAGAAAGCCCAACCCTGATAGGAATTTTGACCCTTTGCGATACCTAAGTCATCTGATCAAATGAGCAAAGTCAAGTCAGTTAGAAGGCGAACCTCTGCTTCAGAAGTCACAAGTTGTCGAGAACTCAAATGTAGGTATACACCCTGAGCAAATTTCACCTTAACCATAATTACACTCCACTCAGCATCTGACAGTAATGTTTTGACTGATACCAAGAGACACCTTCAGACAGCTTTCCAATGGTACAACAATCACTTTCTTACTGAAAATGTCCAGGAAATCTCTACATCCCCGGGATACAGACAAGCATACAAACCATTCTCAAGCTATCTAAAATTTTAATTGCTGAGGGTTAGAACACAATTTGCTGTACACTAGATCCAAAGGGAAAACAAACATTTTTAGTGGGGGAAACGGGGACGGCAGCATCAGCTCTTTCTCAATAGGAAAACATGGTGACGAGACCAACATTCTTTTTTTTTCTCCATATCCCCTTGTCTATTGGTTTGAATATTCTGCAACATACGTGTATTACTTTTATATTTTTTAATTAAGGAAAAAAACTACAATTGCCCCAGTTGCACAGGATATTGGAGGCTCTCTGAAGATAACTAAAATCTGGGGACACTCAAGTCCCTGACAGAAATGGTGAAGCTGGGCTAGTGGGGTGGTGCAGGCCTGTAATTAATTCCAACTACTCCAGAGGCTGAAGCAAGATTGAAAGTTCCGGGCCTGTGTGGCAACAAAGTGAGGGACATAGCTAATTCGGGATTCTCAGCCTGACTTCCATCTCTAAATGGAAGGTTAAGAGGCTAACGGGGCCGGGGGTGGATATAGCTTAGCTCTAAGACATTCATTTAGCCATATTCCATGCCCTGAATCCCAAAAAACGAGAGAGTGAAGTTACTCAGAAGCAATGTAATCCTCAAGTTACTTCAATCATCAATAGCGTATATTATCCCAGTACAAAGAAAGGACAAGAAAAAAAAAAAAAAGTCTGTACCGAATTCAACCCAGACATTGTTTTTCAAACTTTTTCCATTCCTGATGTATTGAAAGAGGACCAATGAAAGAGCAGTGCCTTCAGTGACTATCCCACAACGCAGGTCCTCACCGCAAACCTTTAGAAAGAACAGCTTCTGCCTACAATCCTCAGCTGATCTCACCCGGAGATTTACCCTCCCGAGCGACAGCAAGCCTCGGTGGGCTCCGTGACTTGGTTTTGTTTTTGTTTATCTCACTCTCAGCAGCCCAACCCTGCCTCCGCCTCCCGAGGCCCGGGATTCCAGGTGTGGGCCAAAGCTTACGATTCTCTTTCACGACCAAGTCAGTTTTTTTCCCTTTACTCGAGTGGTCGTGCCCCCCTCCCCTCGGCAGTTTAGAAGAGGCCCTTCAAGGGAATGAGCAAATCAGGCTTGCCCGCATTTGGACGGTCGCGGAAATTTTCGTTTGTGGTCTGTACGTGGCTAAGCCCACCCAGAAATGGCACGCGTACGCACACAGCGCGCACACACACACCCCTACGGATGTCTCAAATGCAGCCACTGCTGGAAACGCAGCATTTCTTCCAACAGCACACTGTACTATCCACATCACACCTGATACAACGAGCCACGTCTCAAGAATAAAGAACGCAAGCAGCGCCAAACAGCCAGGTCCTGACACAGGACCTAGCCTTCAGGGGTCTCTCTGCTCCCCGCCCCTGCTCCCCACCCTCAAACCACCGGTCGGGGAGGCAACCTGCCCCAGCCCAGGGCTAGGGGCCACGGGGAATGCCCCGTCCCTCCCGACACCACAGGGAATCCAATCCCGAGGGTCGCACCCGGCCTCTCCACCGGGGTGAGAACCCCAGCTAGCCGGCCAGCCCACCAGCCGAGCCAGAGGGTTCCGGGGGGGCTCGGTGGACCAGGCTGCGAGGTCCTCCCGGGAAGGAGACGGCGCAGGCGCGGGAGAGCTGGGGGGTGGGGGGGCAGAGAGAGGGGGGACAGCGCAGGCGCGGGGCCGCCAGGGTCCGCGGGGCCGCCCGGGCCTGGCCGCGCGGGCGGCGCTGGGGAGACGGGCGTCCCCGCGGCGCCAGCGGAGAGGACCCTGCCCCGGCTCTTACCGCGCGGCACCGCCTCGCTCACTCGCTGGCTCCGGGCTGGGGCCGGGCGGCGAGCTGGCCCGGCGGAGCGGCCCGGGTCCGTTGAGTCCGGCCTCGGGGCAGCAGCCAACCCACGGCGCCGCTCCCTCGGCCCGCCCTGTCTCCCTTGCGGCTCCCGCCCCTTACCCAGCCCTGGCTGGCCGAGCCCCGCCCCCGCTGCTCCCCGCGCACGCGCAGTGTCCGTCGCCTCCCCGGCCCCCCTCTGCGCAGGCGCCGGCTGGCACGCCTCCTCTCTCGGCGCCGGGGTCCAGGCTGCGCGTGCGCTGTGCTAGTCCGCGGTGCCACTTTGGTGGCTGCGGGCTTTGTGCTGCGAAGGTGGTCGTTAGGGAGCAGGGCTCCTGCATGATCCACGCAGAAGCCCCCAGGTCCAGGTTTTCCCTCGAAGGCAAACAGGTCTGGTTGGAGTGCATGTTTTACAGCGTGCTAAGTGCTGTGCTCTTGCTGAGCCCGACAGTTGAGGACTACGCACGTGCCTGGCACCCTGGGTGCTCCCAGCAGGGAACGCGACTGCTGGCGTTATAAAGTGAAGGAGTTCTGTGCGTTCGAGTGATTCCCCTGTGGTTCTTATATTAATTTTTAATTTGTCTTAGTTGATGTTCCTATTGCGCTAAAGCGCCACGACCAAAAGCAACTTGGGGAGGAAAGGCTCCCCAACTTGGCTTACCACCCTTTAGTCAGGGCAGGAACTCAGAGGAACCTGGAGGCAGGTATTGAAGCGGAGAAGCCGTTAAGGGACACTGGTTATTGGCTTGCTCCCCATGCCTTGCTCAGCCTGCTTATTTCATCCAGGACCACCCCCCCCAACCACGGCCCCCCGTGAGGCTGGCCCCGCCCACATACATCAATCATTAATCAAGAAAATCCCCTGCAGATTTGCCTACAGGCAATCTAATGAAGACATTTTCTCAACTGGAGTTCCTCCTCCCAGATAAAACTAACAGGTCAAACTGACAAAACCTAGCCAAACATTATTCTTTGATTTTTTTTTTTTTTTTTTTTTTTTTTTTTTAAGAATTTATCTGTTCTCCGGGCATAGTGGTGCATACCTTTGATCAAGAGGCAGAGGTGGGTGATCTCTGCGAGTTCCATGACAGCCTGGTCTATGTAGCCAGTTCCAGGCCAGCCAGAGCTACCTCGTGAGACCCTGTCAAATCAATCGATCAATCGATCAATCAATCAATATCTCTGAAATGAATTTCTAATAAAATTTGCATGCTTCAAATTTCTGAAAGCACCATTTCAACCTAATCAGTACCTTGCAATTATCTTCCACTTCTCAATATCAGCATCCTTTGAGAGAATTTATGAACAGGAGCAAATATTTAAGGTGTATACTCCTCTGCTACATTTATACACAAGTGTCATCATATTCTACTTCCTGATCTTTAACTTTTCCTTCTAAACCAGCATAGCCATACTGCATTAGTGCATTGAGCTGAGAAGCCTGGCTTTGACCCTCGGCAGCACTGTGTAACACAATCTTTGCTTTCTAGTTTTCTCACTACAAAATAGGTGCTGTTATAAATTATTGTGAGAATCCCAGTGGGATTAGCACATAAACAGGCCTTACCACATTACCCAGCATCCTGGATCTCCATCTGCTTAGTAAGTATAGGTGATGTTTTTTTTGTTTGGTTGGGTTTTTTTAATATAAATATAAATATTTTATTTTTTCATGTGCATTGGTGTTTTGCCTGTGTATGTCCATGTGAGGGTGTCAGATCCCCTGGAACTAGGGTTACAAACAGTTATGAGCTGCCATGTGGGTGCTGGGAATTGAACCCTAATCAATGTTCTTAACCACTGAACCATTTTATCAGCCCTGTTTTTGTTTTTTTTGTTTTTCTGGGTTTTTTGTTTTTTTTTTTTAGGTTACACAGGGTTTCTCTGTGTAACCTTGGCTGACCTGGAACACACTCTGTAGACCAGGCTGGCCTAGAACTCAGAGATCCTCCTGCCTCTGCCTCCCGAGGGCTGAGAGCAAAGGTGTGCGCCACCATAGACCCGACTTATACATGGGTGTTAATGCTACATCTGTTTAGGTATTTGTAACTCCAAAACAACTCAACAAAAGCTACATCTTTTTGATCCAAATACCATCCTTGCAGAAATTTTTTTGAGGCGGAAGTTAATGTTCACAAAGAGTACATCACAGCGGGATGTCGGTGGCTCACCCAGCACGGGGGGTGGGGGGAGCAGCGGTTCTCTGAGTTCACAGCCAACCTGCTCTACAGAGGGAATTCCAGAACAGCCTGTGCTGTGCAGAGAAACCCTGTCTCGGAGCTTGAGGTGGGGTTATGTCACTTGCCGAAGACCATGAGCCCGGAAATGGCAGAATCAGAAGTGGTCCCAGGGCCTTGCTTATTACCCAGAACCGGGAGACCGAATGAGCCATTTGCTTTCTAAAGTCCTTCTGTCACTTAACCAGCTATCCTCCCCTGTAGCCCCACAAACTTTTTGTTGGGGGGGAGGGAGTTGAGACAGAGTTTCTCTCTGTAACCTTGGCTGTCCTGGACTCACTTTCTAGGCCAGGCTGACCTTGAACTCACAGAGATCTGCCTGCCTCTGCCTCCCTGAGTGCTGGGCTTACAGGCGTGTACCACTGCGCCCTTTCTTTTTTATGAAATTTCATTATTTTACTTTATTTTGGTGTTCAGAATTGAACCCAGAACCTCACATTTACTACACATATGGTTTTCTACCACAAGGCTAGATCTCAAAACATAGGAATAGTAAAATCATGATCTTTGTACACATGTACAGTAACAATTGTTAGAGGGTTCATTCGTCAAATTCTTTAATTAAATAAAGGAATTAATACGTCTTCAAAAAAATTCTTGGGTTGGAGAGATGGCTCAGTGGTTAGGAGCACTCACTGTTCTTCCAGAGGACCTGGAACCACATGGTGGCTCACGACCATCTGTAATGTGATCTGGTGCCCTCTTTGGCATGCAGGTGTACATGCGGGGCTGAACACTCATACACATAAAAATGATTAAATACATATTGTGTGGCAGTGGCGGCGCACGCCTTTAATCCCAGCACTTCGGAGGCAGAAGCAGGTGGATCTCTGTGAGTTGGAGGCCAACCTGATCTACACAGTGAGTCCAGGACAGGCAAGGCTACACAGAGAAACCCTGTCTCTGGGGGAAAAAATTTTCAAAGATCAGACAAATCCGTAGATTGGAAATATTGAAATAAATTTGCTACTTGAGGCAAAACTTGCTTTTGCACTATTGCGGGAGGGGTTGCATTGCTGTTCTCTACAAATCCCTACAAACTGTAAAAAGATTCAAAGGCCGTAAAAGGTCTACAGTAATCTAGAAACTCTTCTGTCACCGCCTCTGTCGAATAGTAACCCCCTCTCACCTGCCACTGCTCCTCCCCTCTCTTCAGCCTGAGGATAGCATCCTCCCCAGGGCTAGCCTCAGCCTTTAACCTTTACTGCCCCTCCCTTCACCCCCACATTAAAAATAAAAATAAAGTGGTCAGTTTTGACAAAACCAAAGAAATTGTTTAGGGAGTCTATGAAAATCCAGCCTTATCATTTTCTTGATTATCGTACTCAAGGGTTCAGTGCAACTGTGAACTAGACCTCTCCGTGGGTAGAAAGAAAGGTTTATTGGGAATCAAAATGTCAAGGCTATTTCCCAGGAGGCAGAGAGAAGAGCAAAATGGTAAAAGCAAGCAGATTTTATAGGAGCTTCAGCAGGGTGTGGTCTTTGAGTTGGTACAGACTGACCAGGAGCTAGTGACCCTGCCCAAGGTATTGACCTTTGAGTTGGACTAAGGGAGGTTCCTGATAATTTAAGGGAGTCTCCTAATCAACAGAAGGCTCTAGAGGGCCAGCTTTGGACCTAACGCTTATCAGAAAATAAATATACCAACCTGACCTTGGATAATAATGGGGAAATTACATCAACAGCTTCATTCCAGCTTTCAGTTGGCACCCGGTAGTAAAAAATAGCTCCAAAGACTAGAGGACATGGCTGGGCTTGGTGGTGCACATCTTTAATTTCAGTATAGTGCTTGGGAGGCAGAGGCAGGTGGAGCTCTGTGAATTCAAGGCCAGCCTGGTCTACAGAGTGAGTTCCAGGACAGACGGGGCAGTTATACAGAGAAACTCTGTCTCGAAAAAAACAAAACAAAATAAACACTAGAGGACAGCTCTCTACCCCTCAAAGAATCCTTATAAAAGTGGCCTTTAAGGTCTTCAGCAAGGGGCAGAAGGATCTTCACATTTAAAACCTTAAACAAGATCAGGCGAAGTATCAAATGCTGGCAGCAGCCTTACTCCAAGCTTTATCACAAGATAACTTGGGAGTAAGACCCTACCCACTCAGGCCTGCTTTAAATATAGCCAAATGGGCCGCTGGGTAAGAACATGCCCCCATGGCCACTGCCTTACCCCTGCTCTGGGAGGAGAAGGGGTAGGACACTGGAAGTCAGGCTGTGCTAAGAAAGGCACCAGTCCCCACTGTTCTGTCCTGCCTAGGTCCTAAACCCCAGACTCCTCAGAATAAGTGCACTGTTAGGATTGATAGCTGCTACCAACTGACAGGTCACTGGTCCCCAGTCACTACTTTTATCAAATCCAGGGTAACACTGTCACTAGAGGGTGAGATTGTGTCTTTTTTTTTTTAGATCCACGCAAGGGTAGGTTATTCCCCTTTTTACCATAATTTCTTGAGGTGGAGAGCATTCCATCCAAACCCAGACAGGTCCATTACTGTCAAGTCTGTTTGGACAGGCCCTTTCCTTTCCTGTCCCTTCCTTGTCATTCCTAGCTGTCTGACCCCTCTCCTGGAACGTGACATTCAGGAAAAGTCGCATACCTCTGTAATCTTCCCATCACAAAGCCCCGTGAAACGACTTTCTTTTTACTACTCTGTGCTGCAGACTCACTTCCTTCCCGGTGTCCTTGTTTTGTGTTTGTTTGCTTGTTTGTTTTGGGTTTTCGAGAGGAGGTTTCTCTGCGTCGCCTTGGCTGTCCTGGACTTGCTTTGTACACCAGGCTGGTCTTTAACTCACAGAGATCCACCTGCCTCTGCCTCGCCGAGTGCTGGGATTCCAGGTGCATGCCATGCCCTGCTTCTTCCTGATGCTCGTACTTCTCTACTGCTATCCAGTCATCTTCAGGTCTGGGAACCCCCTTCTACACTGTTGCTACCCGCCTTACAAATCAAACCACAGGACCTCTCCACCTTTGCGGGTCAAGCTCAATAGCCACTCCTAGAGAGACTTAAGCCTATAATTATCAGACTCTTCAAAGCTCAAGTTTTATAACCTACTCAACTCTCCCCCACAAGACTTCAAAGTTTATACACAATTAAGAAAGCTATAATTCCTCTCCACTCAGTGGCCTCTAACCCTTAAACCTCTATATCCCGAATTCCTTCTTCCGCCTCTCATGTTTCAACCTGGACCTCAAAATCACCTGATTATTGCCCCCCTTGACCTATCTTGTCAAGATCCTTTTGCATTTATCTGAGAAGTCCTTGACACCCAAAAGCCCACTCAGTTTACCTAAGTAGTCACTCCCAAGAGAGTTTTCAACAGCTCGTTCTATTTGGCCAGGTCCTTACTCACAACCTGATAAGCCTTAATGTTGCTCTGGGAGTCTTCTCCAATGTTTCGATGACCTCTTTCTCTGAAGCCCCTCTTATGATCTACCTCTATAACACATCTCTACCTTCCATACCCTTCTGGCTGTCCAGGAAAACGGAAACCCTGTTCTGTGCCCCAGATGGCGTCCCTCTAAGTAACCTACTTTGGCCTCATCCTAACCCCTTCTTCCTGGGTCCTAACTCAAAGTTACAAAACTCTAATCCAGGACAAAAACCCTCCAAAATAAATGGGACTTTCTCTCCTTTATGGGCCTAGCAGGTTGCTTTTATATTTGGATCCCCAACTTTGGTGTTTTAGCTAAACCCCTTTAACAAGCTCCTTGTCATCCTAGTATAGAATCTCTGGACCCCTCCCAACCCGTCCTACCCTCATGCCCCAGCCTCCAAGAGGCCTTTCTGAACATTCTTGCTTTACGGTTCCCAGCCCCCTCTAAAACTCTTACCTTGTTTGTACATAGCCCTCATAGCTGAGCCTTAGGTCTATGTCACTTTTATGGAGACTCATCCAGAACATTTGTCTATCTGTCTAAACACTTAGACTTGGTGGCCCAGGGTTGGCCTTCTTGCTTAAAGACCCTTGGGGCTGCCTCCCTCCTCATTACAGAAAGCCTTCAAACTGACCCTTTCAACCCCTTTCTGTCTCTGCCTTCTATGATCTCCTTGAACTCAAAAGTTCTCCCATCTCTCCTTTCCCTCCATTCCTTCCTGCTTTCCTTTTGCAGGCAACAGGTACAGAAACAGTTCATATAAAACCTCCTGATAACTTAAATTTTTTTTCACTTTTTCTATTTTTACACTTATAAGTATTTGGCGTGTGTGTGTGTGTATGTACTACATGCATGCATCATGTTCCTGTGGGGAACCCACAGAGGTCAGAAGAAGGCATCGGATCCCTTGGGACTGAAGTTACTGGGGTTGGAAACCATCATGTGTGTGATAACCAAGCAGTCAACAGATCTGGAATGAAGAGATTCATCTGGGGGTTAGGACGTGAGTGAGCCTTGAGGACAGAGAGACAGAGATGGGGAAGGGGATGTGCCCCAGACACAGGGAAGGAGAGAAACCGAAGCCAAAGCCGAGAGAGTGCAGGAGGGAGGCGACAGTGTGGGTGCTGGGAAGAGAACCTGGGTTCTCTGCAGGAGCAATGAGTGCTCTTGACCACCGAGGCAGCTTCCAGCTCCTGATTCCCTCTTGATGCTGTAAAACCCTTAATCCGGCCACCCTTCTTCCTACTGTCTTCCAGAAGACCCCTTCTCCCACACTTCGCTCCCTTCTTTTAGTCAACTGTCCAATGCTCCATTTGTCACAGGACACACGACCCTAGAAGCTCAGTCTCTCCCGATACATATCACCTCAAAGCAGAACCTATGACTCTTACCTGGCACGCTAGCACAAAAGCAAAAGGTCCTTACTCCAAATACATACATACTGCATTCTCCACTCGCATGCCCTAATTTGGCAAGGAAGAAGCTCTCTCGCTTTGCGGAGGGCACCTGGGAGATTAATAACTAAATTCTTTCAGGCTCCGATGCCAGCAATCACCCACTGCCCCATCCGCCAAGGCGCTTTTGATGAGATGGCCAAAGGCGACATTCCTGCTGCTGCCCTTGTGAAACAGACTCTAACCTCTCCCTCACATGACTCCAGTCCTCTAAATTCTGCTCTGTCAAACTTGTTTCAGCTGTTGACTCTCCTATTCCCCCAACCCTTGTCCCTTTCCTCCCCAACCTCACGAAGTATGGAGGGCGTTAAGTCCTTGTGCTCAAAGTTAAGCGATAGGGAAACCAGGAATGTCAAACTCTTGTCTCTTCAGATGTGTATATTTGTTTTCTGCATGGAAGTCTAGAAGTAGATGTTGTTGAGAATCTGGTGGCCCACACCTTTAATTCCAGCCTCAGGGAAGGAGAAGCAGCTGGATCCCTGTGAGTTCGAGGCCAGCCTGGTCTACAAATCAAGTCCAGGACAGCCAAGTGTAGAGCCCGTTTTTTTTTATCTACTTTATTTGTTTTTTTTTTATGCCTCTACCTCTCTTCCAAACCCCTGACCCTTGGTAGGAAAGAAAGAAGGTTAGAAGGGACAGGGGACCTCTTCATTTTTTTTTATAATTTATTTATTTTATGCTCATTGGTGTTTTGCCTGCATGAATGCCTGTGTGAAGGTGTCAGATCTTGGAGTTACAGACAGTTGTGAGCCACCATATGGGGCTGGGAATTGAACCCCAGTCCTCTGGAAGAGCAGTCAGTGCTCTTAACTGCCGAGCCAGCTCTCCATCCCCGTAGGGGCCCTCTTTAGATTTCGTTCCTTGGGCCGGTTAGATTGCTTGGGTTCTTTGAGGCAATACCAATCTCAGTCATCAGGGTACCTAGCAGTTCAGCAAAATAGCAACAGCATGGGTACCAACCCACCCTGGCACCTCAAATCACAGTCACAGCATCCTCTCCCACTGAGGCCAGACAAGATAGCCCAGCTAGGGGAAGGGGATCCAAAGGCAGGCAACAGAGTCAGAGACAATCCCCACTCCAATTCTTAGGGAACCCCTATGGTAATCAAGTTGTACATCTGCTACCTATGTGTAGGGGGTCTAGATCCAGCCCGAGCATGCCCTTTGGTTGGTGGTTCAGTCTCTGTGAGCCCCCAGGGGCCCAGCTTAGTTCACGCTGTAGGTGTAGGTCTTCTTGTGGTGTCCTTGACCTCTCTGGCTCCCTCAATCCCTGAGCTTCCCCTTTCTTAAAGAGATGTCTCTAGTTCTATTTTCTGTGAGACCCTGATACAACCCTCTGCCCTGGGGACACAAGAGGCTGAGACGGAGAGCACTCCGAACTCAGATCTGTGACTTGGCATGTCCAAGCACGCTTTCCTTGACATCTTGGCCTTCCTCACGGTTTCTCTGATCTCTGCTGAACTGCAATGGCATAATTTTTATCTCCCCTCCTCTTGGCAACCACTGGGATTTTTTTTTTTTTAGCTTGCCTGCCGTGTTTTTTTTTCCCCATCTCAAATTTTAATAAAATTGTTCTCAAACTATCCCCTGAATCTGTTCTTATATTATTTTACTAATGAGACTAATAGCCCAAAAAGAACCTCGGTTTCCCCAGTAACACCATGGGGTTGGGACACTCGCTTAGTGGATAAGAGCACTTGTTATGCAAGCATGATGACCTGAGTTCGAATCTTCAGAACCCATGACAAACTGGGCACAGATGTGTGTATCTGTATCCCCAGCTTTAGGAAATGGAGACACGTGGATTTTGCTTCACTGCTGGCAAGAGGCGTCAACCAGATTCCTGGATGAAAGGCTCCTTTTCCCACCTTTCTGGTTCAGAATTACTATGTGACTTCACTATCTCACTGTCCTAGCTTGCTTTCTGTGGCTGGGATAAAACACCATGACCCGAGCTGGGGGTGTGGGTGGGGTAGGGGAACAGGGAGGGGGTGCAATGCTCGGGAGGCAGAGGCAGGTGGGTCTGTATGACTTCAAGACAAGCCTGGTCTACAGAGTGAGTTTCAGGACAGCCAGGACTACACAGAGAAACCCTGTCTCAAAAGTAAAATCAACCAACCAACCAGCCAAACAAACAAAACCACCATGGCCCAAAGCAACTTGGGGAGGAAATGGTTTATTCAGAGGGCAGAAACTCAAGCAGGAACCTGAAGGCAGGATTTAAAGCAGAGGCCTTGGAAGAATGCTGTTTACTGGCTTGGTCCTCATGGCTTCCTTGGCCTGGTTTTTTTGTTTGTTTGTTTTGGTTGTGTTTTAGTTTTTGAGACAGGGTTTCTCTCTGTAGTCTTGGCTGTCCTGGACTCTCTTTGTAGACCAAGCTGGCCTCGAACTCACAGAGATCCACCTGCCTCTGCCTCTGGAGTGCTGGGATTAAAGGCGTGCTCCTGGCCTGGTTTCTTACACAACCCAGGATCACCTGGTTAAAGACTGGACCACCCACAATAGGCGAGCCCTCCTACATCAATCATAAATGAAAAAAATGCCCCCACTGAGCTGGGCACGGTGAATCCAGGACAGCCAAGGCTACACAGAGAAACTCTATCTTGAAAAATAAAATAAAGAAAACGCCCCACACTTCCCTACAGGCCAATCACATGGAGATATTTATTTTCTCAGTTGAGATTCTCTCTTCCTGGATGACCCTACATACCTGAAGGATTCAAAGTTAACATACCAAGTAAGTACTTTATCTCATTTGCTAATTTGTTAAAAATTCTCTCTCTCTTTCACACACACACACACACACACACACAGAGAGAGTCAGGAAAAGGAACCAGCCTAGGTGTCCACCCACAGATGAGAGAATAAAGAATGTTACAAACATACACACTAGAGTTTTATGCAGCTATAAAGAAAATGAAAACATAAGCTGGGTAGAGTAGCACACACCTGTAATCTCACCACTCAGGAGGTGGAGGCAGAGGGATTAAGAGTTCATGGTTATCCTTACCTACATAGTAAGTTCAAGTACAGCCTGGGCTACGCAAGCCCCCCCCCCCCAAAAAAAAAAGAAAGAAAGAAAAAGGAAAGAAAGGAAGCAGTCTGGGGCATAGGTCTTGCCTCACAAAGGTCCTGGCTAGGTTCAGTCCCCAGTACTGCCAAAAATACTTGAAAGTAAGTAAAACACAGAATCTGGTTGTTGGTGAGTGCACAGTGGTGCACTCCCTGACCCCAGCAGGCAGGTGCGTTTCTGTGAGTTGGAGGCAAGCATAGTCTACATAGGGAGTTTCAGGCCAGCTGGGGCTACATACATAGTAAGACCCTGTCTCCAAAATAAGTAAGTAAGCAAGAAATAAATAAATAAATAAATAAATGAAGTAAAGAAAGACGAAAGCATGACATTGGCAGTAACTGGATGCAACTGAAAATTTTTATTTTAAATAAAATAAAACAGACTCAGAAAGACCAATACAGGTTTTCTTGTACATGTGAAAGCTAGATTTAAAATTATATATGTGTGTATTTATTTATACATGTGCTATGGATGGGTCATAGAATTAGAAAAGGAATGAGAAAGAAACTATATGTGATATATATATATATTCAAGACAGGGCTTCTCCGTGTAGCCTTGGCTGTCCTGGAACTCACTCTGCAGGCCAGGCTGGCCTTGAACTCACACAGATCCGCCTGCCTCTGTCTCCCAAGCACTGGGATTAAAGGTGTGCACCACCAGCCCCTGTCCAGAAACAAAATATTAAGGAAGGCAGGAAATAGAAAGGGCAGTGGGTTATAGCTGATAAGAAAAAGGAGTAGCTGGCAGAAGAAAATGAACCAGTTGGAGAAGGGCAGGGCACAGGGCAGACCAGTGGGGGTAGGGGAAAATGAAACGGTCACATAATGCTATGTATGTATGACGGTGCCATGAAGTCCATTACTTTGTATGCTAAGCTAAAAGGTTAACTTTTGAAAAGTCATGTGAGCATACCTGCGTTTCGTAAAGTGTTTTCGCTTGGCTGGGGATCAAGCTCAGGGTCTCCGACATGCCAAGCAAAAGGTGGCTGAGCAGATATTCCCCTAGGACTGGAGCCTGGACCCATTGTTGAGAGGGGACGATTAAAGCTTTGACGGAGGCCCCAATCTCTCAGGACTTCTCGGCCTGGGGCAGCAGCAAAAGCTGGTGTGGGTGCAGGAGACCTGCGGCTAACCCGTACCCAGCAATTCTGCAGGAGAGGTGTGTCACAAGAGAGGGCACTTCCGGCGTCATGGATGCCACGGAAAAGAGGAAGCTGTGTTGGGAGGCTGGGAAATCTGCAGGTGGTGATGCGATTGAGCGAGGCTGAGAGGTCTGAAAGTAGGCCACAGAACCACCCAAATTCCCCACCTCAAGAGCTGCTACCTAAATGGCGTCACCATTGTCCTCCCCTACACCTTACTTCCCCGTCACTGCCCACCCTTTTCATCTCTCTGAGCCTGGGGGTGGGGAGGCAGAGAAAGCCAGCTTCCGCTATGAGCCAAGAAGAAACCTGCAGGAAGGCCCAGTCCTGAGGAAACAGGCAGCCTACTGATATGTCAGATCCTTCCAATGCCCAGCATACAAGTATCAGGGCTTGGGATACCACCATACTCGTGGACCGAGAACACCCCGAAGTCAGGGGTTGACATCCCCTCTCTCAACAGGCCCTGGCCGCCCTGTCCTACATCCCTACCCCTGAAACATGCCAAAGCCCACAGTTCAGGCTGGCCCACGCTATGCAGCGCTTTGTTTCCTCACTTTGAACGCTGTGCCCTCATATGCACCCCCACTGAGACTGAGGAGGCTCTTTGACTCATGGCTGGAGGAGGGGTAAGCAGCTGGAGTCGCAGGCCAAGCTTCAGTCAGAAAAACAACTGTTCCCAGTCAGCATCAAGTGATTGGGTCTAAGTGGCAGGTCACTGGGGTGGGATTCTTGATGCGTTACCCTAGGAGACAGCGGGGACTGTGGGTCCTGGGAACACATGACTGCAGCCAAGGGAGGAAGCGTCTCAGTACAAGGGCCAGCTGTTCCCCTTCCACAGATCCACCTGGCCCGGGGCCCAGCAGCTATGCACTGAAATGGAGGCTCCTTGTAGTGCCCAGTCAGCGAAGGCAGCCTAGAGGAACCCAAGGGAAAGCTCAGAGAGATCAGAAATCTTCATGGAACCGAAAACCTAAATACGCTAGCTTTACTTCCTCACAGTTAACTTAATGATCACTAATTCTAGCCAGGTGGTGGTGGTCCACGCCTTTAATTTCCAGCACTCAGGAGGCAGAGGCAGGAGGATCACTTTGAGTTTGAGGCTGGCAAGTTCCAGGACAGCCATAGCTGCACAGAGAAACCCCTATCTCGAAAAACCTAGGCGTGGCCTTGTTGAAGGAAGTGTGTCACTTAGGGCGGGCTTTGAGGTCTCAGATGCTCAAGCCAGGGCCAGTCTCTCTCTCTCTCTCTCTCTCTCTCTCTCTCTCTCTCTCTCTCTCTCTCTCTCTCTCTCTCTTTCTCTCCTCGCTTCCTGTGGATCAAGATGTAGAACTCTCAGCTACCTCTCCAGCACCATGTCTGCCTGCAGGCTACCATGCTTCCCACCATGAAAGTAATGGACAAACCTCTGAACTGGAAGCCAGCCCCCAATCAAATATTTTCCTTCCTAAGAGTTACTGTGGTCATGGTGCCTCTTCGCAGCAATAGAAACCCCAACAAGGCAGCTGGTGAAATATCTTAGGAAACCAACAAAGGCCTATTTCTCCCTTTGGTTCAATCTCGTTCCTATGCTTCTATGCCTGACACTGTTGGTTCAGTCATGAGTCAGGCACACTGAGGTAGGGCTGCTTAGTTGTGCATATTTCTTGCCCTTTGTTAAAACCTAAACCTCCTGTCAGGAGCTCAAAAGTGGACTTGGCAGAGTCACGGGACCCCCTTTTTAATTGGCGTGTTGAGGTGGGTGGCTGAGCCTGGCTGGTTAGAGTTGCCAGAGCCCAGGCTTCGCACCTAAAAGCTCAGCAGGGTGCTACGGAGAGATGGCACAACCTTTAGAGATAAGACCTTAAGTTATCAGGGCCATGTTGTCCAAAGGGATCATGGGACTGTCCTCTCTTCCTCTTACTTTTGTCCTTCTCTTCTGCCACGTGTCCTCATAGTGATACACTGCCTTCTTATCGACTCAACACAACAGGGCCAGCTATCCACGTGTTAAAACCTCTGAAATTATGGGACAAATTCTCATAAATTGTCTCCGATATCTGTCACAGTAGCAGAAAGGTGACAGATAACCCCAGGGATCGTTAAATGCAAATGAAAAACAATGAAAGCAGGAAGGCAACTATGGAGACATTATGGTAGAGACACGGGAAAGGGAGGATGAGCTGGAGGGACTCACGCGGGGTCCCTGAGGCTTTCGGGTGTATTAGCATCTGTACGGATCTTCATCTATCCTCTTATTTCTCGAGTGAAGAAAGTGGAGCTCAGAGAGATGCATCAAGATGGAGACCTCAACCTTGGTCTCTGAGTTCTGTGTTCAGTCCTGTGTTCACTTCCTGCACTTGAGTTTGCTAGGGATTCTGAGCCACCTTAAGGCCCCCTTGTACCCACACGCTCCTGGATAATGATCCTTTCTGAACCACCTTAAGGCTCTCCATGCATCCACATACTCCTGGATAACAACCCCTTTGAACCACCTAAAGGCTCTCCATGTACCCACATGCCCCTGGATAATGATCCCTGAACTGCTACGATCAAACCTAGGGCTTTATGTAGAGTAGGCTAGCACCCAGCCACTGAGCCATATCTCCAGCCCTCTGTCACCTCGTAAGGTGTCCTTCGAGGTAAGATGGTGGGTTAGAAGCCTCGCCCGTGACACTTGGAGAAAGAAATCGGTCAAATAGCACACAATAAGCTCTTTTCCTGCATGAGAAAAAAAAAGTCTGTATGAATTTACCTAAGCCAGATGAGCTCCCCTTGGGGAAGTCAGGCGGATGCTACTATGAACTGGCACAAGTTGGAGCCCAGCCAGACTACGCTGCACCAGTGAGAAGCCACCCAGGAAGGGCTTCTTCCATCCTGGAGAAACAGAAGCAGAAGCGGAGAGCCCAGAAAGGCTGAGGTCCCCGGAACCACCAGGCAGAAGCTTACCTCACTTTCCTCCACTCTGGCACCACAGAACACCCGGGACACTTCTGAAGCCAAGAGCTCCCGCTTGCTTCTCCTACCCACAGCCCTGGGTTGGGCTGAGCGGAACTAAACCATTTGATGACAGAGCTGCTCTTTCCACACATGCGTGCTAGACGCGCACTCCAGAAGTAATGGAGGACCCCTGAGACTGCTCCGTAGGTAAGGAGGCATGCTGCCAAACTGGATGGACCCGAGTTCAATCCCCAGAACCCACATGAAGCATGGAGAGAGCTGGCTTCTACAAGCTGTCCTCTAACTTTTACACACAGGGAGGCTAGGGTATGTGTGGGCATTCATGTGCACACAATAAATAATTACATGTAAAAAAAAAAAAAGTCAAAGGGACTGATGTTGTTAATTAGCTGGTAAGGACCCTTGCATCATGGGTATGTCCAGGAACTGTGGTCACTTCCACAGTTAACGGCCTGCTCTGGTAGAGATCGCGCGGGGCTCAAACAGTTACCAGATAGGGTGTGATTTCTGAATCACACACCTCACCTCTGTCACATCCTAGCCTTACTTCAACACTGCAAACATCTCAAATGAAAGAACACAGCCAAGGGGGATAGAAATCCAGGCAACAAAATGACCCCAGATGCATAAATTCCAATGTGGTAATAATATAAAGAACTTGAAAATCTAAGTAAGACTCCTGGGTGTGGTGGTGCATGCCTTCAAAATAATTCCAGCACTCAGGGAGGCAGAAGCAGAGGCAGGCGGCGGATTGTTGTGAGTTCAAGGACAGTCTGATCCTGAAGTTCAGGATAGACAAGGCTGAACAGAGAAACCCTGTCTCGGGGAAAAAGAAGAAGGAGGAGGAGGAGGAGGAGGAGGAGGAGGAGGAGGAAAAGAAAGAAAAAAGAAAAGAAAAACTAAGATAATATTCCTCCTTCATTACTCCTACAGTAATGAGCTTCAGTGAGGGCAGATTAAATAACATTTCAGACAAATAAAAGAAAGATAAATATTTTCAAAGGAATCAAAGAATAAAATCCCAAATGAATTCCAAGAGAACACAAACACACACATACATACACACACACACACACACACAATAGGTGAGTGAAATAGGAAGTTAATTCAAGGAATGCCTGGAAACTCAATAAATAAAAATACTGAAGAACCACCACACTGAAATACTGAAACTGACACCCAGAAAACACATGGAAAGCTACATTAATAGAAAGGATCCAGGAGAGAACAAATTACTGAGCCAAAGACAGAGTAGAGGAACCAAAAGAAGGACAAAGATATAATGAGATGATATGAGTGGAATTTTGAAGACACTCAGGACACTGTGAAAAATCTAAATCTAAGGATCATCAGCAAGGGGGCAAAAAAAAAAATCATGCTAAAGGTATAGAAACAATTTCAGCAAAATCGTGGTTGAAAAACGGTAAAAAGATGTCACTCCAGATAGAGGAGAGATTTAAAACACCAAAAGACTGAAAAGAACTTCCCCTCATTACACTGTATCATTATACTGTAATTAAACAGTTAAATATACAGAACAAAGAAAGTATGTTGCAGGTGTCAGGGGAGAAGGATTTCAAACCAAAGCTAGTAAAGAAAGATGAGGAAGGTGTGACCTCATCCTGATTAAGGGAGTAGTCTGCCAAACGTACCGTATGATTCTTCTACCAAAGACCGGTGCATACAATTTTATAAAATGAAGTACTCCTCCCCAGTGTTTGGCTGGGAGTCTCAGCATCTGCTTCCATCCGTGGCTGGGTGGAGTCTTTCAGAGGACATCTATGGTAGGCTCCTGTTCTTTTTCTTCTCTTCCACCATTTCTGGTGTCTATTCTGTTTGCCCTTCTGAGTGAGAATTAAGCATCTTCCTTAGGGTCTTCCTTGTTACTTAACTTCTTTAAGTCTGTGGATTGTAGTATAGTTAGTTTTCCTGTAATGTATGTAATATATATATATGTTTATAAGTGTGTATATATATGGGGTCTGGGTTACCTCACCCAGAGTGACCTTTTCTAGATCCATCCATTTGCCTGCAAATGTCATTATGTTCATGTTTTTAATAGCTGAACAGTAGTCTATAGGCAGTTCATTCTCCATGTGGGTTCCCTAGTAAGGGGAGCAGGGGCTGCCTCTGACATGGACTCTGTTGCCTGTTCTTCAATCACTTCCCCCTTGCCAGGCCACACAGGAAGAGGATGCAGGCCGTCCTGATGAGACTTGATAGGCTAGGGTCAATTGTTAGGGGAGGAGGGTTCCGCCTTTCTGAGGATTAGGACAGGGAGCTAGGGAGGGCAGAGGAGGGAGGGTGGGAAGTAGGTGGATGCCAGGCCAGGGTGGCACACACTTGTAACCCCAGCACTCTGAAAGGCAATCAGATCTCTGTGAGTTCTTGGCCAGCCTGGTCTACAAAGGGAGTCCAGGACATCCAGGACTACACAGAGAAACCCTGTAAAGCTCTAAAAAAATTGTAAAAGAAACTAATAAGGGCTGGAGAGATGGCTCACAGGTTAAGAGCACTGGCTGTTCTTCCAAAGGTCTTTAGTTCAATTCCCAGCAACCACATGGTGGCTCACAACCATCTATGATATAAGATCTGGTGCCTTCTTCTGGTGCACAGGCACACATGCAGGCAGAAAGTTGTATAAATAATAAATAAAAATTTAAAAAAGAAAATTGAAAAAAAAGAAACTAATAAATACTGTTAAAACAGCTACACTGAGAACAGCCTACAGATTCAATGCAATGTCCATCAAAATTCCAATGCCATTCTTCATAGCTACAGGGAAAAAATTTAAACTCACATGGAAACCAAAGACTCCAGATAATCAAAGCAATCACGAGCAAAAAGAATAATTCCAGAGAGTTCGAGGCCAGCCTGATCTACAAAGTGAGTTTGGGACAGCCAAGGCTACACAGAGAAACCCTGTCTCGAAAAAAATAAAAAATAAAAACAAACAAACAAAAAGAAAAGAATAATGCTGGAGTCATCACTCTACTGATTTCAAGTGAAACTACGCAATCACAGTAAGAAAACAACAACAACAAAAAAGACAACATGGTGCTGGCAAACCAGATGAGCATATTAACAGAGCCGAACAGAAGAAGATCCAAGCATAAACCTAGGCAACTACACCCACAAGGATGCCAGGTATGCTCACTGGTTGAAAGACATTCTCTTTAACAAATGGCGCCGGGACAGTTGGATATCTACATGCAGAAGAATGAAACTACAGTCTCTTTTGTTTTACATTTCATTCATTCATAGATTCATTCATTCATTCGTTCGTTCGTTCAGTATTGTGTGTGCGCACAACCCAACAGCACAAAGCGTGGCGGTCAGACGACAGCTTGCTTGTTGGGGTCAGTTCTCTCCTTAGATCCTGGGGATGGAGCTAAGGCTGTCAGTCTTGGTGGCAGCCCCCTTCACCTCCTGAGCTGTCTATCTCATCAGTTCAAACTAGCTTCCTCCTGCCTTTGCCCTTGAATAGCAATCAACCGCAAATGGACCCAAGCCATTAACAGAAAGCCTTAAGCCTTGAAAGTAGCAGAACAAAACAAGCAGGGCACATGTTTCAAGATGCAAGGTCTAGGCCAACATTTTCAACTCAAAGTTTTAAGTTTTAGTTTTTAGTCATGTGTATATCTGTGTGGCCGTGTGGCTGACGCATGTGTGTGTGTGTGTGGGGGGGTCCCTGACAGGGCCAGAAGAGGGTGTCGGATCCCCTGAAGCTGGTGGTATAGATGGCTGTGAGCATTCTGACCCAGTTGCAAGCAGACTAACTTGAGTCCCCTGGGGTGCAGCCAGCACCCTAACCACTGAGCCATTCCTCAGCCTAAGGACCAGCTTCCTAATAAGACTCCTAATAAGAGCTCACGAGTTACGCCCAGCAACTAATAAATGGGACCTCGTGAAATTAAATAGTTTATGCACAGCCAAGGAAACAATCAAGTCGAGAGGTATCCCTGTAGGGGAGTAGAAAAACTGCCGAAGGATTAATATTTATAATATATGAAAAACTAAAATGAAATTGGAATAGCAAGACAAAAACCCCAATTGAAAATGGGCTATTAGGGCCGACCTGCTCAGTGGAGAATGCTGGCCCCTCTTGCGGAGGATCTGGGCTTGGTTTTCAAGAACCTACTTGGCAGTTCACAGCTCATCTGTAACTCCAGGTCCAGGCAACCCTATGCCCTCTTCCGGTATTTTTTGGTTCCAGGCAGGCACATGTATAGTTCACCTGCCATATACGCAGGCAAAACACTTATTTAAACACATGAAATAAAGGTAAACAAATCTTTGTTTAAATGGGAAATTGAACTGGACAGAGTGTCCTCAAAAGAAGAACTGGAAATGGCCAATAAATAGTTTTGAAAGTGTTCAACATCCTTAGTCATCAGGGAAATGCAAATTCAAAGGACTTTGAGACTCCGCCTCAGTCCAGTCAGGATGGCTGTCATCAAGATAACGAGGGACAATGGGTGCTAGCGAGGATGTGGAAAGAGAAGGCTTATTTACTGTTGGTGAGCGGGGGAAATGGGGACAGCCACTGTGGGAATCTGTGTTCAGGTTTCTCAAAAAGCTAAAAATATAACTACGTTCCAGCTTTCCCACTCCCAGGCATAAAACCTAAGGACACTATAGCCTTCACAGACATACGTGCATGGTGTAGTCTGTATGTGTGGAGAAAGCTACTCCCACAAGCCACAGGTTTCTATTGAAAATTCTAGTACCAGGTGTGTGTTATCTCCCGACTTCTCGGCCAGGGAGACCCCTTTGGGCATCCCAAGCTGTTGCCACTGTCCCTGATTGCCCGCCAGCCCTGGATGGTAGGTACGTCTCCATTTCTGAAGACACCAGACACTTTGGTCGCGGGCATAGAGAAAGCGTCTTCCTGACTGGCTAGCTTTCGCGGTGGTGCAGGGGCCACCCAGACTGCTAGGGGACAAAGTTCTCCCCTGTCTCGCACAGCTGGAGACCTGTCGTCCTGCACCACTGACCCGCCAGGCAGCCCGGGCCCTCTGGGGGGACAGTTGTGGGGTAACAGCTTTCTGACTGGATTTGAGGTCTGCCACACAGTAGGGGCAGTCACACCTGCTACTGGAAACCTGCCCCAAAGCCCACGGCCAGGGAGGTTACACGCCTCAGTGGCAAGGCTGGCACTGTGGTTTTATCAAACGGACGCATTGGGCCTATCAAAAAGCCTTAGTATTTACGCCCATAGGTGAGTTAGTGCTGCTCCCAATGCTGGCCAGACCATCTTTTTGCAGCGGGCAGCGGTTACCAGGGAGATGATTACTCCAAATGCCAAGAATAAGGAGCGGTTGAGTGCATCCCCTCCAAGGCTCCAAGCACACGAGGGAAGACTGGATGGAGAGACAGGAGGGAAGGCATCGAGTTTTGAAGACCGCTGTCCTCCTGATGTGACCCGGCCATTGCACTTAAGAACTCACAGCAAGCCGGGCAGTGCTGCTGCACGCCTGTAATCCCAGCACTCGGGAGGCAGAGGCAGGTGGATCTCTGGGAGTTCGAGGCCAGCCTGGTCTACAGAGCTAGTTCAAGGACAGCAAGGGCTACACAGAGTAATCCAACAACAATAGCAAAAACTTCACAGCTGTGCTGTGCTTATTATCTGTACAAGATGGTGCCTGCGAACGGCCTGCTGTGGAAAGGGAAGTTTCGGGCAGTTAAGAATTGCAATGGGGAGGAGCTTATGAGACTGGTTCTTCCCTTGAGAATCTATAGGCAGCTAACTGTTGCCTGGGGAAGGGTGTAACCAGTGGTGAGTTGCCAGGGTTCCTGCCCATAAACCCTTATCCCTGTTCCTGTAAGCAACCCTAATTAAATTCATCGAGTCACACGCACATACACACACATTGGGAAAACAAGGTATCAGCAGAGGTGGGAAGGGGCAAGAGAGGGAAATGAGGACGAGTATGACTGAAACAAATGATCCACATGTATGAAATGTTATAGTGAAACCGTTATTATTTATAGTTGATACATATCAAACATTAAATTAAAAACCCATCTTTGGGAATCGGGACGTAGCTCGGGGGTAAGGCGCATGCTTAGTGTGTGCAAGGCGCTAGATCTGATCTCCAGCCGACACCGACACACACCTCGCCCTTCCAGGTAGGGTCCACCGATGTCGGAGCCAACGGCAGCCCTGGTGAATACCTCTCTCCCTCCGCAGTGCTAGGGATGGAGTCCGGGGCCTGAGTCTTGGGCAAGCACTGAATCACTGACCCACATTTCCAACTCTCCTGCTCTCTGAGGACTAGAAAGGAGCTGTTTGTGAGGCGAAGGTGATGAATTCCAAACACCCCCGAGAGGTGTGTGGATTGGGACTGGCAGGGAACCAAGGCTAGAGAGTGTGTGGACACAAGGACAGACAGGATGAGGTGAGTGCGGACACTGCTGGAGAGGGCACTCGGTGCTTTCTCAGGGCCTCTGTGAGGGCAGCCGGTGGGAGAAGAGGGGCAGCCCTCTCTGTTTGCCTCACTGGCTTCTGCCCCTCTCCATTCGGCTCTGATTGATGTGCCTTGACTTGCAGGTCATGATATTAGTTTCATGTGGTGGTGCCGGAAATGTCTCAACCACAGGGCTCTAGAAAACCAGGATCCTGTCTTCTCTCACAGTTGTAGAAGCCAGAAGTGCCGAATGAATCTGTTGGTGGGTGGGTTCCTTCTGGGTGCTCTGGGTAGAATTCTGGTCCAGGCCTCTCTCTTCCGTGCCCACCCGCAACCTTGGCAAATCTGACATGTCATTTTTACCCCACCTCCATTGTCACTAGCTAGCCCAAGCTAGAGGAGCCCTTCCCAAGTTCTGTACACAGGACAAGCATGTAGATTAAGTCACTAAGTAAGGAAGCACCTCAAGTACTTTTGTACTTAGAGATGAGGCCCAAGGAACTCTGAGGCCTTTCTTGGACAGTTATTACCATCCAACACCTGCTGGGTTCCGGGGTCTTCTCACTGTTTCCCCCACTCTCTCCCCGGGGAACTGGTGCCTTTTCTAACTCAGCTATGCACGAGATGTGACCCATCCCTCACCATGCCTGTCATCCTCACATCCCTGGCTGGCCTTTTTGTAAGATCTGGGGTGGACGCAGGGCCCTCCCCGGAAGTTGACCATGGGCTTGTCAGTTCTTGCCCACTCCCATCAGGCCAGATGGGATGGATCCAAACCCCAACGGCTTCCTTTGTCCCCTGCCAGGACCTTGCTCCAGTCTCGCTGGCCTGTGGGCACTGCTCCAGCGGAAGCCGTTTGGGCCTCTTCAAGAGCACTCTGTCACCCCCTCACTCCTTTTTTCCTGTTTATCTCTCCAGAACTATTTGCATCAGCCCATCTTCAGGCTCTGCGAAACTTCCTTTAAAGGCCACTGGGACGCTGGGGTGGGAGGCGTCACGAAAGTCCTTTTGCGGTTTCTGTATGACTTTGATAGGTCATGATGCTAGGAAGTATCAGCCCTTGAGCCACATTCATACACGCCATTTTGTTTGCATCAAGGCTGGCAGCTGAGGTCTCAACCTAGCAGGAAGCTGGTACGTTTGGGGACAGAGAGCCAAGCCAGCCCCCAGCATCTGTTCACAGGCAGGATATGGGATGCTATGCAGAATGGGGTTACTCCATTTTCCTCCAGACCAGTGGTCCTCAGCCTTCCTGATGCTGTGACTTTAATACGGTTCCTCATGTTGTGCTGACCACCAACCATAAAATCATTTTTGTTGCTACTTCCTAACTGCAATTCGGTATCTGATGTGCGGCCCCTATGAACATGTCCTTTGACAATTTCCCCCCCACCCCAGAAGGAGTCATGACCGGCAGTTTGAGAACAACTGCAGAACAACTGCTCTAAGGGATCCTGGAAATGTTGATCAGATCTGAGACGCAGTGAATCACCCTGTCCCCAGGCCATATCACCGGCACTGGTGTGCAAAGACGTGACCCTTGCATACAGAAGCATGGTGAGGAGTCAGCTTCCACCTGAAGAATCAACTCCTGGTGAGAAATGCAAAAGGGGCCACAAGTGCTCATATGTGTGAGCCAGGCCGCCGACGGACAAGGCCGCCGACTGTAACCTCTTACGGGCTGGACTCAGCCGAACGCTGGTAGAAGGTCTTCGCGATTGCTGTAGCCTCCCGGGAAGGGCAGGGTCCAATGTCAATCCCTGCGCTCCTGGAGTGGGGGCGGGGTGACAGCTGCTCAGGCCTCTCAGAACCCAAGGGTGAGGGTGCAGCTCTGGGGTCATTGGGGTCATCGAGATCAAGTCACCAGGCAACAGGGCGGAAACCCTGTTGCTCCTGACAGCTCATGACCTGCATGGTCACGGAAATGGCTGTGGTGACAGTGAAAGTCCAGGCGGCCTGCAGGCTGGAGGCCACAGTCCACACAAGTCACACTGCTCAGGCGCCCCGCCCCTGGCCATTTATGGTCTCCATCAAGTGGACCTCATTCTAGGGAGCACTGGATTGACCTGACACAGGTATGGTCGGAGAGAAGGCGGTGGTTGACTGATATGGCTAGGCCCCAAGCCACCACCATCAAAAGAGGGTCCCATGGTGATATGCCTGTTGCCGCCAGGCACAGCTCCTGTCCTTTGGGCACACTTCTGGGGCCCAGGCTAGTGCCAGCTAAGAACAGCTACCTCCTCGGCGTGCCATGCAAAGATGAGGGTCTAGCTGGCCCAACCTGCAGTCCCAACAGGCTGAGGGGCCTGAAGCAGGGGTACGGGCCTGGGTGAGAAGCAGGGCCCAGCAAAACGGGCCAGCCTGATAAACCACCCCGCTGCCACCTCTCCCAGCTGCAGGGACACAGAGCCACATTTCCCAGGTGGCTCCTCCTCTTTAGCCAATGCTATGGTCCTTGCCTAAACCGGTGCCCATGCTTGAGGACTCAGTTGTGACTCTGTAGCCTGAAACACTTCACCGATGCCTGCCTGAGGGCCCCCAATTCCACTAAACCAGGACTTCCCACAGTGCCTCATGCAAACCTCCCCTCCCCCACTGACGGCCAGATCTGACTACGACGACGACGACGAGGGCTCTTAGGGCTGCAGCTCCTCGTTTTCCCAAGCCCTAGGAGAGCGGGGGTTTGGAACTCAGAGGCAACGGGCTGACTAGAAACCACCACAACTCTGTAGAAGTCTCAGGAGACTTTAATGAGGGTGTCTGTGGTCCTTCCGGCACAGAGTAGTACAGACAGCTGAGCTCAAAAGCAAGACCGCAGCTAAGAGACCATCAACCCACCGGGGAGGCCAGGCTACCCCCAGGAAGCCAAGGCCCACTGTGCCCAGGACCCAGGTTCCACAGTAAGAAAGTATCGCTTCTTCCTTCAGAGTCTGGCAGCCATGCTCGCTGGGCAGTCCCAGTGTACTCGGGGCTGGCAGTCTCTCCTTGGAGGGAAAGTTGGGCCACCTCACTCCCGAGAACACCACCTATCTTCCAGCCCCACACTGGCATTGCCAGCCTACAGGCCCGCAAGGTGTGAGGCGCTGAGAGGCAGCCCCAGCCACCGCCGCCAATGCCTGATGGCGGAGGAGCACTTCCAGAAGAATGCACAGCCTGTATAAATAAAGCGGACAGAGGATGGGGCCGGGCAGGGGAATGCAAATTGGCACATTGATATATTGCTTTCCAGTTCAGGGCGACAGACGCAAATCAAGAAACAAGGGAGCCGAGCGGGCAGGAACAGCAGTGCTTGCCTTGTAGGGTCAGAGCCATGACATGGGGTGGGCAGCCAAACTAGAGGGGTCCACTGGGTCCAGAAATGCTCAAGAGCAGACCAATGGGCAGCTCTGAAGAAGAAAAAAAGAAAGAGAGAGAGAAAGAAAGAAAGAAAGGAGGAAAAAAAAAGAAAGAAAAAAAGGCCGACCACACAAACACTGTATGCAGACAGAGACCCTCTAGGGTCCTTGGTTTCCTGCCCAACAGCTTGGGCAGGTTCAAGAGCAGACGTTTAGGGGGATGTGTGGCTCTGCCTCTAAGGAATCGCCACCTTCCAGACATGGGAGGGGCCGTGGAGCACGTGACTGGGAGCAGGGGTCCTCATGTGACAAGTCCTGCCTCTGCAGGAGCGGCTGGGCTTCAGGTCTACCAGTCTCTTCTCTCCACCTGCCCACTCCAAGCCCCGTGTACTCCAGCCCTGCACTGTAGTCCTGTCTGGTCCGAAAAGCGCTACGCTGCCAAGGCTGGTCTTGAACTCACGGCAAGTCTGCCTCAGCCTCCCCAGGGTGGGTTTGTACTCTTTTTAAAAATGATGCAAGATCTGTGGATTTTTTTTTTCTTGAAAAGAATTGGTAGTTTCCCCCCTTTCTCTTTTTACTAAGTAGAGACTACCCTGACTCCTGCCCAGGTTCAGGGAGTGTGAGGGTGGGAGGGCATCGGGTGGGCTAGCTTTCATTCTGCAGTGAGGTGGTTGCCCCCACCCCCAGACCTGACTTTCCTAACCTTCTCCTGGTGCTTCTGATGTCCCAGAGACATCAGAGATGACTCCAAACAAAAAGAAAGCTGGATCTTGAAGGAAGACGAAATACTCTCGGGACACGGCCCTCCCGTGGTGCACATTCTCATTTCTTAGTAGGTGTGTGAATCCGTTAGGAAAAAAATTAGAAACTATGTATAAAACTTAAAAATATTCAAGTATCAAAAGCTATTTTGGATCAAAGTTTTTTTGAACAAGCCACTAGAGCAAGCTGCTGCTTTCGGGGTAGAAACTGCTACAAAAGTTAACTTGAGTCTGTTCAGTTGGGAGCGAGGACCGGAAGTAAGTGATCCACACGTGGGACAATGAGGGACAGAGAGAAGAGTCAGAGCCAGGCCGGAGACATCACAGCCTTGTAAGCCAGAAGGGAGAGCTGGCGGCAGGCAGCCAGTAAGGATTGGTGGACACAGCCACTCTCCCTGAAGGCGGATTGTAAGGTGCATCACCAGGGCCTCGACTCCCCCCGTGTCTGGTCCCCGGACACTCCCGGGCCTCGGTGGGGCCTACTCCTGAGAAGTGCAGAAATAGCAAAACACCAAGAGTGTCAGAAAACAGGAGCCTGACCTACTTCTGCACAGACAACCTAGAGAGACAAAGCGAACAGCAAGCAGTCGAGATGCTACAGTGTTGACTCAGCGTCTCCAGCCCGGTTCCGTGTACAGCGGGGTCTCCAGGTCAGGGAAAGGGAGATATCCCCACCCACACAGGGACGGGCTGTGGCCCCCACAGATGCAGCAGCAGCAGTGTTTATTCAAGACACAACAGGGAGGGATCTGGCGCTGTCCCTATTCCCCAGAGAGGGTGCATCGGGACAGATGATCCAGTAGAGATTTAAAAAACAAAAAACAAAAAAAAAAAA
Organism: Meriones unguiculatus; assembly: GCF_030254825.1. Lineage (NCBI taxonomy): Eukaryota > Metazoa > Chordata > Mammalia > Rodentia > Muridae > Meriones > Meriones unguiculatus. Next base: position 11,188,770 of record NC_083363.1, read on the forward strand.
AACAACAACAAAACAAAAACAAAAAACTCTGATAAATTAGATTCATAAAAACCACTTTCTTCGCCACCTCTTTCCCTTGTATGCAGGCTGGCAGATGGGCTGGCTTGGGGCGCCCTCTGGTGGCAACAAGGGAAAGTTACAGTCTGGGGCCAGCCTGGGGCTTGCAGACACACCTGGACCATTGGCCTAGGCCCCTTGGCCTTTGCTTTGGGTACTTGTCTCTTGGCAGGTGGCCCAGAGCTTGGGAATGGTTAAATTACCCCACAAGAAGGGTCCCATTCCCACTCCGTGGATGGATTCTTTTGTCACAGGTTTACAGGTCATTCTGTAGGCCTCTTTAAGGAGATGAGCGATGCCAGGCCTTTAGACTTCAGTGGAAAACAGGACGCTCTGTCTCTTGCTGTCGGGGGCAGGGATGGCCTCCAGCTGCAGGAAGTACAGCAACACCTGGACCTGTTCCAGCCGAGAAGAGAGGGGCAACGAGTAAGAGGCTGTTGGGGCTGTAGGTGGAAAACCCGTCTTGGCTCACCCAGCTCAGGTACTACAAAGACCCCGTTGGTGATAAGAGCCCCACTATGTGCACTCCAAAGACCAGCCTTGAGCCCTGCAAACCTAGCCAGGTCCAGAGGAAGCCCTTCCTGGCCTGTCAGTGGTAGCGGGTAGGCCTCTGCCGTGGAGGGAGGAATGCCGGGGCCGGCTGAGGCTGCCCGTGTCAAGCCAGGGAAACGTGGACCTCAGCTTGTCTCCTGTACCTGGGACATGACCTCCAGGGACCAGCTGTCGGTCATGGTGATGGGCTGGCTGGGGTTCGCGGGGAGCTTGCTCTCCTTCTCGGAGGGCCGAAGCAGCGTGGGCCCGAAGACTGTGGCGAGGTTGTGCAGCGACATCTTGTTGACCGTCTCCTTTTCGGCCACCCTGTGTGAAGCCAGAGTGCATTCAGGGCAGGTGTCCAGATTCCACCCCCCGGCCTGAGGAGCCTGGGATCTAGAGGATTCAAGGCCTGTGGGCGGCTGGGACAGCACGGGGCCATGATCTGAGAGTAAGGGGCAAACTTCGGCGCCATGCTGGCTGCTGGTTTAACGTCACGGTGTGTGTGTGGGTGTGGGGGAGGGTGGGGGGAGCAGTGGCTTCAGTCCCTACAATGCAACAAAGCTGCAGACTGGGGAGGAGAAAAGCCCCTAGGTGCCTGGGTTCTGGGGTTACGCAGGAGGAGAGGCGTTACCTTTTCAAGTGGTCCAGGAGGAAGAGGAAGGTCAGTAGGTTGGCTTCCGGGAGGGACAGCAGCAGGTTCAGCATGCAGCTCTCCTTCGCCACAGGGTCTGAAAGAGCTAAAGAAGGAGGAAGTTCAGTGTCCAGGGTCACAGCCCGGTGGGAGACCTCTCCCTGGGACGTCAGATGAGACACCCAGAGTCTGTGGTGGAAGGTGCCAGAGTCCAGGCCCTGTCCTTGTCTCAGCTCACACAGCTTAGACTATCCCCACCCCAGGGAGGAGGGCCCTGTGGTTGCTGTTTATGTGCCAATGGGGGACACCTGGAAAGCATTCTCTAATCTCACAGGGCAGCAGCACCCTAGGCACGCGAAGAGCAGTAACCTGAGAGCGGAGGCTTGTGGGTAGGACTGTACTCAAGTGTCACATTCTGCTGCTACTAACATCTGGGAAGAGGTTGAGTTCTGAGGGAAGCAGGCAGACTTGGGACAAGGAGGCCTGGGGGGTTGGACGGCCTCTCTGCCAGCCCCAGGGACTTCCCTTGTTTTCACGAGCACCTTAGGGGCACTTTCATGCCCGAGTCCAGCTCTTCCAGTGAACCGGCCCTACAGCTTGGGTCATCCTAAGGACGGGGTGGGAACTCATGTGTTTTCCTCATGTGCGAGTGGCTACTTTGGGCAACACTCTTCAGGCTGACTGAAGGTCAAGGAGAGGCTTGAATTTCTGCTTGACTGGGCCAAGACCTGGGGTCAGAGGGTTAGGGGTTCCTCTTGGCCTGGCAAGCCATCCACTCCATGTTTCTCACTGAAAGGAGTGCTAGGGCTTCCAGGGTCCCAGAGCTGGATGTAGCCGTGGTGACGCAGGCTGGTCATCTTCTGGCCACACTGACAGGAGAGGGAAGCAGGGAGCCCTTGGAGAACCCACAGCTGGCTTGGTTTTAGTCTCCTACGCTGCACAACCAACTGTCTCAGGTTAGGTTCAAGTGTAGACCAGAAGAGAGAGGAACGGTTATGCTCCCCTCTCCTAACAGTGCCTGCGTAGACAGGAGAAGGGGGGGATGACTCCCACAAGGCTGGGCCACCAATGCTCACCTATGCCTTCTGCGAAGTTAGGGTAGAACTCATCCGTGAAGAGGGGCTCGGGCAGCTCTCGGAAGTAGAGCTTCAGCGTGCCAGCAATGGCATTCACGTCCATCTCGCTCATCATCACCGACACATCCTTGTTATCTGGAAAGAACAGGGAGATGGAGCCTCTGTGTGACTGAGGCCGGGCAGGGCTGTTGGGAAGCAAGGGTATTCCACACTTCTGCCCGTGCCTCTGCTCTGCAGGGCCGCCAGCTGCAGAGCCAGGCAGGCCAGGGCAGAAGGTAGGGTTCACGGAGCCTGGGTAGGAATTGGGCGACTCTGTTCTGAACAGCTACACGGGTAGCAGCTTGTGACATGAAGGTACTGGGATTATTCAGGTCATTTTCATGGTCACACTGGGTGTTTCCTTCGGACTTGGGTAGCCACTGGCTCTCTGCATCAGAGAGCAGGTGTTGTGGCTTGAATGAAGACAGCCCCCACGGACACACAGGGGCTGGCATTATTGGGGGTGTGACGTTGGAGGACGTGTGCTACACGGGGTGGGCCTTGAGGTTGTAGAGGCACAGCTCACTCTCTTCCTGCTGCCTGACAAAGAACTCTCAGCTAACTCTCCAACACCATGTCTGTCTGCACGCCACCATGCTTCCTGCCATGACGGTAATGGACTAAACCTCAGAACTGTAAGCCAGCCCCCGATTAAATGCTTTCCTTTGTAAGAGCTGCTGTGGTCATGACATCTCTTCACAGCACTACAAACCCTAAGACAGAAGGCCTACTCTGGTTGCCCGGGGAAGCTGAAGGGACAGCAAAGCTCCTTAAGGGGAGCTAGGTCTTTGATGTCTCAGGTGAGGAGGTGGCAAAAAGTCTCTGCAAGTACAATGTCCTGCTGAGTCCTGCTTCTGTCTGCTTGTTCTTTGAGGATGTTGGCTAAAGGACCCTGAGCTGCTTGCTTTTTGTCAAGTTGAAACAAATATATCAAAGTTTCAACTCATATATCTGAGAAGAGGGAACCTCAACTGGGAAGATGCCTGTGTAAGACTGGCATGCATGCGTTTCCTGACTGACGATTGCTGTGCCAGGGTCTAGACCGTTGTGGGCAGTGGCATCCTTGGACAGGTGGTCCTGGGGTGTGTAAGAAGGGAGACTGGGCAAGCCACAAGGAACAAGCGAGTAAGCAGCATCCCTCCATGGCTTCTGCTTCACTTTCTGTCTCCCAGTTCCTGCCTTCAGCTCCTGCCCTGACTTCCCATCATGACAGATGGTGACCCAAGCGTCGTAACCTAAACCCTTTCCTCCCCAAGTTGCTTTTAGGCTTGGTGTTTTATCTCGGCAAGAGAAACCTTAACTAAGCCTGAGCCTCTGAGGATCTCAAGGTCCTTGCTTAGCATTTGGGACAGTTCTGTCTCCCGGGCAGAGTGTGAGGGGTTTGGGGACAGGTAGGAGTAAGACAGCCTCAGTAAAAATCGGGTCATATCCACGCCACTGTCCCATACCACCCTCAAGTGGGCTACCGTCAAATTATACTGTGACTTAACATCTCCTGTTCTCTCCAAGGCATCAGGAAACATCCCCCAGCAGACCATGGTCCAGCTTGGTGGATATGGCCAGACATCTGAAGGACTCATCTATTCTCTTTTTAAAGGGTCACTTGTTATTTTTACATTTATGTGTGCCTGAATGGGTTAACGCACGGGACCTGCATGCAGGATCAGACAGAGGCCAGAAGGGGCCGCTGGAACCCCAGAACTAGTTACAGGTGGTTGTAAACTGTATTGTGGGTGCTGGGAACCGATCCTGGGTCCTGTGCAAGAGCAGAATGTGCTCCCCCCTAAGCCACCTGGCCAGTCTTTCCTTTGAGGTGTAAATTTTCCAGCAGGGCCTGAACTCCTGGGCCCGAGTGATTCGGTCTCAATCTCCTGAGTAGCTGGAACCACAGAGGTTAACATCAACATGCCCAGACCACCCTATCTCTCAAATCTTTTCATTTTATATATTTCCTTTTGAGACGGGGTCTTGTTCTTCAGTTCTCAGTGACCTTGATTTGCAGCAATCCTCCTGCCTCTACCTCCCAAATCCTGGGATTATAGGTGTGCTAATTATCATCAGTCAGTTAGTCATCTATCTGACACAGGGACTCACTATGTAGCTAAAGCTGGCTGGCCTGGAACTCACTGTGTAGCCCAGGCTAGCCTGAAAGTATCCTCCCGGCCTATCCTCCCGAATGCTAGGTTATAGGGTCATAATCGTTTGTCTTCTACACTTAAGAAATAGAACAGTGAGGAAGGGAAAGGTAGACAGTGACACGGGAGGCCCTCTGGGAGTCTTGGTGTGGACACCTGTTCCATGCTGCCCAGGCAATACTCACTGACATCAAAGGCCGCCTTCAGTGCCTGGATGTCTGTGGCCACCCCGGACACTCGGTAGATGCCCACCTCCTCCATCCCCCGGCGCTCGATCTCCTCCACACACTGGCGCACGATGTAGGGTACCTTGGAGCGCTCTCTCCTGCAAGGGGAAGAGAAGGTGTGTAGAGTCTGAGGCGACTCACATAACCTCAGCCGAGCTTCCTTCCCTTCCTGCTGTGAGCTCTCGGGTCTGCTGCAGACATTTGATCAGGCACTTTCCAAGAACCCGAAGCATCCAATCATGCTGCAGGTTACCCAAGACCCTCAGGGGAAGGTCAGGAGGCTGTGCTGTTTTCTTCCCCACTGCTGGAGGGCACTCAGGGCATACCTCACAGATGATAGGGAAGTACCCTGAGCCATGTGCCCAACCTAGGAGGCCTTTCTAGGAGACACTGACCTACGAAGCACAGATCCTGGGCTGCGAATGAACCAAAGCTTAATTTAAGAGAGTCCTGAGAAAGACCCTCACTTTTGAGACAGGAAGTTAAACCGGGTATTGGCCCAGACTCCTGACTGCTATGCAGTAAATCCCGCGAGGCTCTCCGACAGCTGAGCCTTGCACAGGGCAGACGCTTGCATCTGCTGTGTCCTGGCTAGTGTTATGTCAGCTTGACACAAGCTAGAGTTATCTGAAAGGAGGGACCCTCAACTGAGAGAATACCTCCATGAGATCCAGGTGCAATGCACTTTTTAAATTAGTGACCAATGGGAGAGGACCCGCCGATGGTGGGTGGGGCCATCCCTGGGCTGGTGGTCCTGGGTTCTATGAGAAAGCAGGCTGAGCAAGCTGTGATGAGCAAGCCAGGAAGCAGCACCCCTCCATGGCCTCTGCATCAGCTCCTGCCTCCAGGATCCTGCCCTGTTTGAGTTCTTGTCCTCATTCCTTTCAGTGATGAACAGTGATGTAGAAGCATAAGCCAAACGAGGATTCTGCTCCCTCCCCAAGTTTCTTTGGTCATAGTGTTTCATCCCAGCAATAGAAACCCAAGACACATACAGATCTTTAGGGTTACCCTGAGGTAACCTTGTCATTTTAAATGCTTTCTCTCATGACAATCTCTGCAACAACTGGTACAACTCTGGACCCAGAAGGCTTCAAAGACACAATCCAGGGCTACGTGGAGGCACGGACTTAGTTTTACTTAGAGCTGGCCTCAAAAACACAAGCAGGTCCTTTCCAAGCCCCAATTATGTAGTTCCATGGGAGAGGCAAGGGGTGCCTTCCTCCCCAAAGTACACATCCTTATTTTCTGCAAAGAGCTTGGAAGCAGAACCCCTCAAAGGATAAGAGTGTTTGGACACATGTCAGCTCCCCGGGCAACGAGTGATGCAGTCAGTATTCCATCCTGGGGAAGCGCAGGAAGTCTGGGAGGAAGTGGCCCGTATGCCAGAGAATTATCCTCAGACTAACAAACAGGCGTCTCCTGGCAACAGACTCATGACAAAGAGCAGAGGGTCCAACTCTACAGGAACCCAGGACCATAATAATATTTATTCCCAGTGAGGGAAGGAAGCAAGTCCTGCACTTGGGGAGTCCCAGACCACCAGGTGAGGACATTCCTGAACTGGCTTTACAACCAACAAACAGACGTGGCTAAGCAGGGACTCACAATCCTCCCTGGTGCGCCCCCCCCCCCCGCAGACTTTCCCTCAGCCATGGTGCCGAATGCCCTCCGAGAACAAGCGTGCCTTTCCCCACTCACTTTGTGACCACGGCAATCTTGACCCCGAAGACCCCCGTCTGTCTGCGTGAAGGCATCCTTTTGAGGCTGAACTCCCTGCTTGTGAACTTGACCGACAGCTTCACCTCGATCTGCAGGAGAAAGGAAGGGCGTGGGTCCCTCCTGCTCTGGAGCTCATGGCCTGGAGATCTCAGGGCCCCCGAAGGACCTAGCCCAACCAACCTTTTCACCTCTAGGCAAACAGGTCAAGGTCTCAGAGGGAGGTAGAAGGCGGCCTTGTGCTCAGTAAGGAGCGGGGTGGGGGTGTGTGTGGGGTGTCAAGTCCTTTATGTCTTTACTTCTCTACAGTTTCCTCCAACATCCTCATGGGTTCCTTTGCTTCCTCTCTCTCTCTCTCTCTCTCTCTGAGATAGGGTTTCTCTGTGTAGCCTTGGCTGTCCTGGACTCGTTTTATAGACCTGGCTGTCCTCAGACTCATGGAGATCCACCTGCCTCTGCCTCCCTGAGTGCTGGGATTACAGGTGTGTGCCACGTGCCCAGTTTTCTTTTTAAAATACACTCCTACTACTAAAGTAGATGGGGCTGGAGTGCGTAGCTTTGTGGTAGTGCCCACACTCACTACGTGTAAGGTACTGGGTTCAATTCAAAGCATCAGGATGAAGCAAAACCAAACCAAAGGACTCTACCACTTCCCTGTCCCAAAGACCCCACCACACACACACACACACACACACACAGGAACAGGTCAAACATCCCAATCAGGAAACCTGAGTCGTTCCAAAACTGTCAACTTTCTGGGCTCTAACATGATACATGAGGAAGCCTCCACCCCCAGCTGACCTCCTAACGAGGTTAAGATGCATAAAATTACTACCACCCCCACAGTTATGCATATGCTAGATCTAAAATAATACATAATCGTAAATCTCATATTTATAGTTGGGGCCCATGTCCAAGGCTGCTTATGTACATGCAAATATCCCATAATCAGAAAAAAGTGTGGGAGGGGTCTCTAGTCCCATTTTCCTGGGGATAGATTTTTCTGAGCTAGCCAAGGACCATGGCAGTGGACTTTAGGTAGTCTGTGAGATGTGATCCCAGGACCCCTAGCACCACACAGGTCTTTCTTCCAGGTCGGCGTGCAGCCTGACCACCAAATGGAGAGGGTCTCCTCCCATGTCCTGGGTTCTTGCTCTGGAGGGCTCCCCTGTGCCCAGCACTCCTGCTAATGTGGGTTTCCTTTCCTCCTCCCCCTCCTCTACCGCTCTCGCCTCAGGCTTAGCCTCCTTCTGATCCATCTGGATGGAACTGGGTCTGCTCCACCTCTCAGTGGGAAACAGACACAAACAGAGCCCTGTGGGCACTTACCCCATTCATGTCAATGACAGTCCGCTGCCAGTCTCTGTCCTGTAGGGTTTGCGGGTCCAGCTGAAACCAAAGATGTGTGATTACAAAAGGCCCTCAGGTCTGCTCGGAGGCTGTGCCTGGCGATGGCCACCCCAGCTGCTGTTCTGAACTCTACCTGGGAAGGAGTCCGACTGCAGCAAGAGAGGACGGGCCCGTTAGAAAGCCCCGGAACCTCAGGATGCTACAGCTCATAGCCAGAAGCCCCACCAGGTGGAGCCTAAGTCCTTCTTCCCTTTGCTAGAGGCACTGCTAGGTCTGAACAGAGGGCAATCAATGGCTGTAAAGACTAACTGCAGCAGTGACTGTGAGAGGGTGTCAAGAGCTGCCAGTCCTGCTTTCTCTCTGGACTGTGCCCAGAAGGTTACAGAATGCCACCCCAATCAGACAGGAGCTTCACCGTACCCTTCTAACTTTGACTTCTGCAGAGCACCATCCGGCAGCCAGTCTGTAGGAACCCACCATTTATTCACCGGAATAAGCAGTCTTCCTAATTGCTGAGTGCCCCTGACCTTCGGAAGCTCTGCCTCCCGCTCCTGATGAGCGCCCATCAGCTACCACAGGAGGCTACGGCAAGGCCACCAGGGAGGCTAGATAAACAAGCACCCAGGAGCCTTTTGAAGATACGCTATCGCTGTTGAGGACTGGGTCTGCCCTAAACCCTGGTTTTTATCCCTAGTACCCCCAAATCAGGGGTTCCTTCTACAAAGAACTAAGCTCCTTTCAGGGTGGGAGTCTGTGGCATGGGGCATCTCCCTGCCCTGGCATCGAAGCTCCTGGGAGGAATCCCAGGGTCCACCACCTGTCTCGGCTGCCCGAGGATAGTGCCCCTCCCTTCCTTCTTCAAAAGCAGGCTGAGTAAGACAAATCCTTCCCTTTCCATCTCAGGACGGTAATAATGGGAACCCCGCTCCCCTAGAAACCCAGGACCAGCAAAGGCCATGGATGAGTGGTCCTAAGCCTGAGCAGAAGGGTGAGGAGAGCAGCCATCTCAGATGTCTGGTTCCGTCCCCTCCTAGCCTGCCTGGGATTCCCAGGCCCTGACTGGCCCACCTTGCCCCTGCACACCAGACATCGGATGTGGGTCCACAGGGCGGTGCCTCGGACACACAGCTGTTTTTCAGCGGAGGCTATCCGGCTCCGGCTTGCCCGGCGGGGGTAGAAAAACCGAATGAGACCCTGCATGGCAATGGGGGTTCAGGCGACAAGAGGCTCGTGGAGCTGAGCAGTAGGACAGTGGGGAGTTCCTGGCCCCGTCTCCTTTTGAGCAGCCTCCCGGGGAAGCTCCGCCCTACTGCTGGGCCAGCCAAGGTCACAGTTTCCCATCACCCTTACATTCCTTTTTTTTTTTTTTTTTTGGCCAGTATATGGGAAAAACAGCTCCTGCTCCAAAGTCTATTGGTTACGGGAATTCAGATATGTCACAGTCTCCTTTTAGGCCCGAGTCTCCTTTTCAAGTGGGTGGTTTCCTGTGATCCAAATTTAGAGACACTGAGTAACATGTGTGTGTGTGTGTTACTGTTCAGTCCACTTCAAGCCGGCTGTGTCCCGAAAGGCCGGCAGATACCTCCAAATCACATGCACCGCCTCCTAAGGAATGGGGGCAGACAGCATAGCGAATACTGACCCTGTTCCTGCAGGCAAGCTGCTGGGCCCTTGCTGATCGGGACGCGGTCCGCTCTCGAGCACCAAGGTCTGGCATCTAACTAAACCTAGAGCTGCTGGCGTCAGGCCCCCAATTGGCAGCTTATGTTGGTGTCTGGGCACTCAACCTTCACAGCAGCCTCAAACGGGTGAATTTTTCTCAAAGAACAGAACGCGCTTAGAGCAGAAACCATGTGAAGAATAACAGGACAAGGAGGGCCCGGCGACACCACAGACAGCATCCAAGGCCGGCACGCTTTCCCACACAGTTATTTAAAGTTCCAGAAAAACAAACAAGCAAGAGACTGGGATTTGGAAAACCGATGACTGTGTGTGTGTGTGTGTGTGTGTGTGTGTGTGTGTGTGTGTGTTGGGGGGGTCATAGGAGTGGGGCTGTCAAACAGAAGTGCCACTGTAGTTCCAGGGTGCCACCGCTCCACTGGCAATGCAAGGCCAGCATGTGTGTTCATATAGGGGTCTCGGAGGGGCAACCTGTATCACCACTGTCTCCCTGGGACTCTGAAGAACAGCTGTGGCCAACGGGTCTGGTTAATGCCTAGAAAACTGCCTGGTTCACACCAGGGCAGGCTGGGGGAAATCTAAGTTCAACTAGGGCAGACACGGAATGGGTCCTGGAGCCTCCTCTATCTGTGACCGGAACTGTCCCTACTGACTTAGACTGAGCAAGGGGTCACAACAGCACCAATCCACAAGAAGGGTGAAAGCCAGCCTAGTGACCAAAGAAACAAAAGTGGCCATGACAGGATCATTTTATTTAGCTACTGTTGATGACACCAAGAAGCACATGACCCCTAAAACAGTCAGTGGGCAGTGGTAGTGCAAGCCTTTAGTTCCAGCACTTGGGCGGCAGAGGCAGATGGATCTCTGTGAGTTCAAGGCCAGCCTGGTCTACAGGGTGAGTTCTAGGACAGCCAGGGCTACACAGAGACACCCTGTCTCTGAAAACCAACCAACCAACCAACCAACCAACCAACCTAACCAACCAACTAACCAATCCCAACTCCTCCCAGACAAAAACAATACAGTCACAGAACACTACCTCTGGCATGATTTTATTGATATGAAATATGCAGAATGGACAAAAACTCTAAAGACAAAAGGTATTATTACCCAGAAGGCTCTGTGGGAATCTGAATCATAACCCCGGCAGGGTATGTAGAAGTTTAGAAGAGATGATACAAGAGGGGAAAAGAAAGTGTAAAAAGACAAGATTCTACAACTTGATAGAACGTTATTCCCCAGGAAGGAACATGGGCTATGGTAACTCGGCAGCCTAGAAAGTTTGTGAATAGAAATGAGAGAAGGGAAGAGGGCATGGAGAAATCTCTAACGGGTCCAAGGCTGCAAGAGCCCTGGCCTCTGCTGAGCCTCACGGTTTCCTTTGGATGGTGGTCCTAGCCGACGATGGTGCTTTCGGCATCCTGTCTCTGTCTTGACCACATCCTACCAGGCTGCGGCATGGCATCCTCCCAACTCGAATATTCCCATGAATCCTGGTTAACTTCTGGTCTTAGGGTGTAAAACTTGATGGCTTAGCTTTGGGAAATCTCTCCCTGAAGGTGTCCTGAAGGGATACACCTTCAGGGATACCTAGTGTCCTTGCCTGTATGTTGCCCCAAGCCCTGATCCTGCCCCACACTCAGCGCCATCTGAGCCAGTGTGATCCTGTAGCAGGCTGGCCCTGGTTTTTGGTACATTCTTGAGTCTCTCTAAATATCACAAAGCCTGGGATAAATGTCTCTGTGTTATGGCATTCTTGGAGCCTGGCGTACAGGTCTTTCCTCGTGAGGGCAGCACACAGGCTCTTTTGTATGACAGCCTTGTTTTCCCGGGTAACCACAGAGGCGTGGGCCTAGCCTGAGAAGGACCAAGGTCTTGTGTATCAACAGCACATGAGCGCTCATATTCTCCTTGCTGCTGAGTCTTTGAACATTGGCACCATCCTGGCGACTGTGTCCTAGGTCAATGCCACCACATCCCTCTGTCTTTCTGGCCTGAGGCTCAAAGGTACCCTGGATTCAGAAAGAGGGAGTCCCTTACTCTCTTCTCTCTCTCTCTCTCTCTCTCTCTCTCTCTCTCTCTCTCTCTCTCTCTCTCTCTCGTGTGGAACCTCCCTCTTCCAGGAAGTGAAATGGGGACCTGATAACTCAACTGTGACAGTCATGCAAAGTGTAGGGGCAGAATCCAAAGATTCAGGCTGTGGTTTCTTGAACTAAGCGTTCTCTGATATCATTTGTGGAGCAAAAAGCGTGCCGAGGAGGCAGGATCTTAGCCTTGGAAGGGTCTGGCACCCCTCAGTCCAGGGCTGTGTAGGAACAGTGCCTTTACAGTCTCAATCTCCATTCTGGCCCTGGCTTTGGCCCTATTTCTCCTGCCTGGGCTTCCTCCATCTCAGCATAAAGCTTTATCTCACAGAACATCTCTCTACTCAGTTTCTGAGCCCACCCCCACCAACTCCCAAGAGCAGGAAATGGACAGGCAGGCACCCCCCCCTTCCCCCCACGGCACGCATGGAAGGCACTGATGTCAGTGGGAAAGCCCGCGCTCAAGAGAGGTTGGCCCCGACAAGTTCACACATGGCTTCCCCAGCTATACGTAACCCAGAAAACAGCATCTGCAGGTGAGAGAAAGCCAGGAGGCAGGAGGACTGAGCTAGACCGGAGTGTCAGGTCATCACTGGTCTCACTGCAACTCTGCCTGCTTCCTTCCTCCTGGGATCACACGAACAAGCCCTCGTTGCCGGGAGACGGGAATGAGTCATCTAGACCCTTAACAAGCCCTTGGGTTCCTTCCTGTGTAATGAGGTTCCAGAGACCATTCATCTCTCAGACCATGGCAGGGACCAGGGGCTGGAGCAGGATCCGGCTGTCGCCAATGCCTCTTCACTAACAATGACGCTGATAATAATAGTAATAACAGCACCAAATGCTGACCGGGTCTGAGTGACGCATCACTGAGCCCTAGATGTATCATGGTCTCCCACTCCGACCCATAGGTTAAAAAAAAAAAAAAAAAGGCTGGAAGGGTGAGGGGGTGATGACTCACCCGGGTCACACAGACTGCCGAAGGGCTGGGGCACTGACAAAGAGAATCCTCTTTAGGAGACTATTCAGACTTTACGAGCTCTTTGTTCAATACGGCTTCATCCCCAGGCAGGTTCTCAAAGACCCAGTCAGAGTAAGAATCCTGCTGAATCGGTTTTGCTAGGAACCTCTACCCTGTATATACATATATTTTTTGGGGTGTGTGTGTTTTATTTTGTGTGCGTATATATGTCTGTGGAGGGCAGAGGCTAACGGTGCTGTCCACCTTGTTTTCACTGAGCTAGGGGCTCTTCTCCCACTGGCCTGGAACTCACCAAGCAGGGTAGGCTGGCTGGCCAGTGAGCCCCCGGGATCTCAGTTTCTTCAGTGCTGGGATTACAAGTATTATCACACTGGTCTCCCACCTCTAACATTTTTTTTAATGTGGATCTGGAGGTATCATTCAAGCCTCCATATCAACTAAGTATCTCTCCCTCACACCTCTTCTGTCTGTCTGTCTATCTATCTATCTATCTATCTATCTATCTATCTATCTATCTATCTATCTCTATTTTGGATTTTGGTGACAAGGTTTCTCTGTGTAACAAAGCCCTGGATATCCTGGACTCACTCTGTAGACCAGGCTGGACTCAAAGAAAGAAATCTGCCTGTCTCTCTCCTGAGCGCTGTGATCAAAGGCGTGCACCACCATGCCCAGCCCTAGTTTTTTTTTGTTTGTTTGTTGTTGTTTTTGACAGTTTCTCATAAAGCCCATGCTGGCCTCAAATAATTCACGGTGTGGTTGGGCTGGCCTTGAACCTATGGATTTTTTTTTGCCTCCACTTCCAAAGGGCTAGGATTACAGGTGTGCACCAACACCTTTGATATTTAGTTGGGGTCTTAACTTCCTCTCTCCCTCCAGGTAACGTCTGCTTACCCAACTTTCCTTCAGCAAAAAGTCCCATTGGGCTGGTCTAGCCTGAATCCTGCTGACTCCTGGCACTTCCTCAGGGTCCTCACACCCCTCCTCACCCCAAAACACGCAAGTGCTGACCCTCAACCTGCTCCTTGGCTGTAAATTCCCACACGCCTGTGCTGTACCTGGAGTCGAGCCCTGTTCTATACAAAGGTGTCTCCTCCCTCTCAGAAGTAGCCCAAGTATATATGTCTTTGCAGCCTTCACTGCTCTCCTGCTCTGGAAAGTCCCCTTAGTCTGCTGCAGGGTTCTCAGACTGCCTGACAGAAAACGTTCTGTTCATACGATGCCATTATGGCAAGGGGGTTCCAAGGAAGCTTGGTTTGATAAAGTAGCTTTGTTCTCCTTCCACTGACACACCCTAGATTTCTAGTGGTATGCTCAGAGGTCCTGGTTCAAATCCAGCCATTCCCAAGAGTCAAGGTGAAAAATCCAAGTCACTTAAGTCAAAACTAGTAGGACTGGAGTTTCTCTTTGTTTTCTTGACAAACATCACCACAGGGAGCCAGGCATCCTAGGGATCACCCTGAGTGAGGCTGGTTAATACAGGCTTCAAGAGGGTCCCAGGGCCTGGGGTGTGCATCAAGAAGGCCTGGTTTGCGGGCAGCCGCTGAGAGGGACAAGGGACGGGGAGCAACGGGTGCTGGCCCTAACAAGTCACAGACAGTACCACTCAGCAGAGGACCTGAAGCAGCTGGGGAATTGTCTCCCTGATCGTCAAATGAGCGTTCTCCGAGACCCGCTACAGTTGGGTGTAGCAGCACACACCCGATCCTAGCTACCGGAGGCTGAGGCCGTCTGACTGTGGGTGAGTTCAAGACCCGCCTAGACAAATCAGTAAGACTCTTCCTCCAGTTAAACTAAGGAAGGGACAACGCTGCAGAACAAGTGGGAGAACACTTGCTTATAGCACGTGCCAAGGTCTTGGGTTCGCTCCCTTCTCCTCTGAAGAGATCTGCTACAATCTAGTTGTACACAGCCCCTCAATGGGATAGCCTGAAGACAGGGGGTGCTTCCAGGAGTGGGGCCCACCGTGAGGTCCTAAAGCCACTAAAGCAGCTGTTTCTGAGAGAGAACACTCTGACACGACTCCTCAGATCTCGGGAGGTGGTGAGGACAAGCTATGGCAAGATCAAAGCCTGACTACCCCCCCCAATAATCCCCAGGTTCCTGTTTCAAGATGAAACCTCCTCTTTCCATATCACTACCAATAAGATGGGCTTCTCAGCCTCCAAAACTGAGCTAATTGAAACTGCTTTTCTCCTTAGGTAATCTGCCTCAAGTACTTTGTTTACACTACAGAAAAATGAACGGATACAGCACACAGCAAAAGAGCCTGCATCATGCCCATCATTCAACCTATAACTGTCCCCTGGTAGATGTACAACCACTTATGTTCTTTTAAAAGACCAACACTGAGACAGGCATGGTGGCACAGGCCCTTAATCCAGTACCCGGAAGGCAGAGGCTGGTGGATCTGAGTTGGACAGCAGCCTGGTCTGCAGAGTGAGCTCCAGGTCAGCCAGGGCTACACAGGGAAGCCCTGTCTCAAAGACAGATGGAGAGGTAGCTCTTTGCAAAGGACCCAGGTTCAGTTTGCAACACCCATATGCCATTCTGCAACTACAGGCACCGGTAACTCAAGTTCCAGGGGACATGGTACCCTTTTCTGGTCTCTCCAGGCACCAGACACACATGTACTACATGTACATACAAACACACAGGCAAAACATGCACATGTGCATATGAGATAAAGATAAATAAATCTAGCCTGGCCATGGTGGCGGATGCCTTCAATTCCTGCACTCAGGAGGCAGAGGCAGGCAGATCTCTAAGTCTGAGGTCAGCCTGGTCTATAGGGCAAGTTCCAGGACTGCTAGGGCTACACAGAGAAACCCTGTCTTGAGAAAACAAAATTGTCCAAGGGCAGTGTGGCCACTCTGTGGCTGGCTCAGGACAAAGGCTGGAAGAATTAGTGGCAGCCGAACGGCAGGACACGAACAGGACGCGCAGAGGAACGTTTTTGTTTTCCAGTCTGCTCTTGGCCTATGGTAATCCCGTGAGGCCCCAAGCCCTTGAGTTCCCCCGCACACTTGTGCAGTGAAGGCAGCAGCCTTCTCTTAGGACTCTGCCCAGGCAGGCGACAGAGACTGACCGGGGTGAAAAGAATGTGCGTCCTCTCTCAAAGCAAAGAACTGATTCAGGGAGCCCATCTTTGCCTTCACCACCTCTGGCACTCTGTTTTATCACAAGGTGAATGTATTTCCTGCCCCCAGGGAAGGAAGCGGGTGCTTGTGGGTGTGTACTGTGTTCTCACAGGCGTCTGGGAGATAGAAAGTCTAGACGGTGGGGTACAGTGCCCAAGACCAACCCGTTTCCACGGCAGGAGGAGGAGGAGGTCAGATAGAAGTGGCTGGGCCAGCTGAATGCGGTGGTGGCTCACGCCTGTAATCCCAGCACTCTGGGAGGCAGAGCAGGCGGACCTCTGTGAGGTTGAGGCCAGCCTGGTCACACACACCTGCAATCCAGACATTCTCCTGGCCACCCCCACAGAGCTGTGAGGCCAGCAGTGAGTCAACTCCTGTCTGCCAGGAAGCAGTGAGCACTGGTGAGGTTTCTGGGGGCGTAGAACCTTGCAAAGGGCTGAGGGCCCAAACGGCTCTTCCTGAGGCCTGGGAACCCTGTGCTGGGCCTGCATGGGTGAACAGATTCTCTTGGCCTTCCTGGGGACTCCTACGGTAACTCTAGGGTTGTACCTGTGGGTACCCTGCTCAGGAAAGCAGCTAGAAACTGAGTGTGCACCCTGGATAGAAAACTAGTAGGCACTGGCAGTCCTACTTTTCCAAAGAGAGATAGTTTCAAAATCAGTTTTAGCCCAGGGCACCGCCTAACCATCTGCCCGTGGGCTGCTAGAGCCATGGGAGAAACTACAGATTCAGCTGCAAGAACAAGTTTGACAAAACAAACAAACAAACAAACCAACCTCTGGGAAGAGGATGGGATATAACAGGCACGGAGAGAAAAGATGCATGACAGTTGGCTATCCATTCCATCACAAGAGTTAGGCTGTTTCAGCAGCCTCAATGAGAAAGGCCACGAAGCAGCCGGACGGGGCGGGCAGGGGAAGGGAAGGCTTACCTGGACCTGGCCTTTCCCCATGAGCTTGTCCGCGCTCTCGCCATCCTCCTTGGTGATCTTCATTTTGTTGTAACACTTTTCATAGCATAGAATCCGCAGGGTCTGGGAGCCTTCTAGCTCGATCTCAAACTCCTGTGGTTCCCCAAAAGAAAGTAAGTTACCTGTGAGCAAACAGGTCCAGCCAAGGATGTGGTAGCTCAATGCCATATCTGAGCCATGGCTGGTCAACAAATGGCACCCCTGCAGCATCACGTGCTCCATCACGTGGTCCTGGGACCCTTCACGAGCATCCCTGTCACTGCGCTGTGCTTCTCTGACTGGACGTTTCTCAAACCTATTTTAATTCAAATTTGGAACACCATCCTCTATCTCAGTCTTGATACTGGTGGCACTGGGTGATCAAATTCCATTTCTAGAAGACATAACCATGGGTGGGCCGGACAGGAGGCTTTAGAACGGTCCTCTGAGCTTTGTCTGCTGCTTACTGTGAAGTTAACTTGCTCTCCTATCAACCTCAGCCTCCAGTGACTTCTGTACTTTCCATCCATGCTTACGCGTGCTTGGCTCTAGTTGGCCATGCACAGCTCTGGCTGGGCGGAGTGGCTTTATCTGGGAAGATGCGCCAGAAGAGGTGACTGAGACCTCCCAGATCTCCTTAGAGGCTTTGGAATGATGATTCCTACCTGGGCCTTTTGCAACCTACCTAGAATCCACCTTGGTTGCCAGTGTGGGGGTTTACAGTCTCCTAAACCCCTTTTTCTGGGAAGTCTCCTACAGTGGGTCTCACGTGGCCTTTTTTTTCCTTTTTAAATAAATGGAGCTGACTATTCACTATGTAGCCAAGTCTAGTCTTGAAGACTAGGTAATTCTCCTGCCTCTACCTCTCATGTACTGGGACTACAAGAATGTATCACTGAGCAAGCTCATGTGCCTCATCCTGCCACTGTCATATCCTTTTTATTTTTTTGCCCTTTGTACTGAGATGCCCAGAGAAATAACTACTGTGTCCCTCATGTCCTTGTCCTATTTAGACGAGGTATATAAAGGCAGACAATGAGGGGATGCTACAGCGCAAGACTCAGGATTTGGTCCCACTGTTATACCAAACGACCAGGACTAGATCTACCTGGTGTCTCACGGCTCACTCCTCCGTGGGCAAGGCGTGAGCGGCAGCTCTGTAGCTTGGCTGCTCCACTTGTGTCAACTAAACCAAGGTCCTTTAGGGTTACGGCAATGGCAGAGACCGGAAGTGGCAACTTCACAGGTCTGAGGCCTACATACACCGGCCTCTGTGCAGTCATGCCACTCCTAAGGTCCAAAATTTGCGGAGCACAGAAAACAGGCTACAGAAACCTGGTACTTCACGGGAAGCACACAGGACCCTTGGAAACCACCAGGGAGGTCCAGAGAGCCAGGCCCACAGCCCTGACAAGTAGGACCTGAGGACTCCGGAGACCATAATAGTCACAGGAGTGCATTCCAGTTCTGAGGAAAAACGAAAACGGAAACCTACTAACTATACAGAATTCAAAAGGACCTTTAAAGGACTCTTTCCAAACACTTCTCTGGAAAAACAGGTTACTTCTCTGCTGGGAGTGGGTGGGGAAGGCTCTCAGGGACACAGATAAAATCTCTTGGCTCTACTTCACACCTTCCCCTCCCCGCCAACTAGGAGATTCCAGGAATGCTGGCAACATAGTGGCTGTCTCGGGGAAGCCCTGAGGGATCCCCTGGAGATTAAAATCTGTGGAAAACATCCTGGTGGAAGAAGGCTCCTCACCTCATTCCAGTTTGGCTCAGTTGTGTCCCTGTAGACTCGTGTCTTTGCTTTATTCACAAAATACCCAAAGGAATCCACCTCCAGCGTGCAGTACAGATCTGTGAGAAAGGGACAGGGAGAGAGGGTGACCACTTTCCTATATTGCCAGCCTCTTCTTAAGAGCAAGTCAGGAAAAAAAAATCAGGAAAAAAAAAAAAAAAAAACCAAACAGTGGCTGGCACAAAACCAGCCCCTCATGCAATACCCCTGGCCCTAGGTCCATTTCCACATCGCTTAGCCATGGTCTGCTAAGGGCCCCATCAGTGGCAGGGAGCCTAAGCTGGGTGTGCAGGGAGGAAGGGAGCGTGGCGTTGGAAGCCAAGATGGGATGGATGCCGAGCTGCACGGAGAGACCACAGCAGCCGCCTCTATCCTGAGAGTAGCTATAGGTGGAGCCTGGAGACTGGGGAGGCTCCTGTGATCCGAGCAGACCCTGACAGAGATCTCCCCAGGCACGGAGTGTGTGCACAGGCAGTTCCAGCACAGGGCACAGGAAGAGAACGGGGGCACTGGTCTGGTTGTGCGCATGACCTGGCCATCTGGTAAATGACAGGTGGGGGTTCTAGAGAAGCTCATCCAGTATAACAGGCAGATGAAAAGCTCTGGATGAGGAGTAAGGGAAGAGCGGTGGTGGGGGCTGGGGAGGCCATGTCAAAGATCTAGAGGCACACAGACCAAGATGATAACAAAGTTCCAGGACGGGTAATGGCATTTGACTGATAGGGCAAGGGGACAGCTATCAATGACAGTGTCAAGAGTCCAGACAAATACAGATTGGGACACTATTGGAGAATGACATTTGGCTGAAGGCAAGGGGTCACGAAGTGGAACAGAGGCTGCAGGTGAAAGGTTTAACTCGGGGATTTCAGTTTAAAGAGTAAGACATCAGCCATCACACCTATAATCCCAGCACTCAAGGAGGCAGAGGCAGGCGGATCTCTGTGAGTTTGAGGCCAGCCTGGTCTACAGAGTGAATTCCAGGACAGCCAAAGCTACAGAGAAACCCTGTCTTGGAGAGCGAACAAACATGAAGAGGAAGACATCAGATAGAAAAGTACCCTAGGAGGTCCGGGGCATTAGTCAGAGCTGGCACCATCTGCCAGTCACTGGATGAACTGGAGGTAGGCCTGGCAAGGGAGGAAGATGCTCACTGAGCAGCCAGAGGATTTTCTTGTCAACTTGACTGGGTTCAGAATCCACTGTGACAGAGTATCTGATTGAGGTAACTAAGATGCCAAGACCTACCCTAAATGTGGGTGACACCATTCAACAAGCCCACTAAAAAGAGAAAGCAGGCTAGAGTAACCATTCCTCTCTCTCTGCTTCCTGACTGGATACAATGTGACCAGCTGCCTCAAGTGCCTGCCTTCATGACTTCCCCATGAGGATGGAGTGTGAGCTGAGACAAACCCTTCTCCCTTTAAGCTGCCTTTGTTGGGATAGTTATGACAGCAACAAGAGAATAAATGATACAGGAACTTGGTACCAGGAGTGGGGGGTATTGCTGGGATAAATTTGACTGTGGTTCTAGGATTTTGGAACTGGTTTGTTGGAGGAATATGGAAGAGTCATGAACTTTGGGTTAGCAATGCCTTTGAATGCTGTGAGCAGTGTTTAATGAGCCATTCTGGTATGAGTTTGGAGGACCAGAGACCCTGAGAAATTAGGACAGTGGAGGTTCTGGAGGCACTGTCACTAGGTTTCAGAGGGAAACTGGGAAAGACTATTCAGGTTATATTTTGGCACATAGACTGAATTGAGTCCATATACTGAGAACCTGAGTGAAACTGAATTAAAAAAAAATTGACTAATTTGTTTCATGCAAGAAATTTCAAGGAAAGATGTCCAGGCTGTGGCATGGCTATTGCTCACTGTTCTTATCCAGAAATAAAACACATGTAGAGTTTGTTAAGGAAAAAGAGATCAAGCAAATTGAAAGCTGCAGCTAAGACCCACAGTGAAGATGTGGCTGTAATTATAAAAGACAAACCTTGTGCTTTGAACTGGGACAAAAAGAAAAGGTGCCCCGAGGTCAAGCAAGACCTCATCCATCAAAGTCTCCAACGTGAAAATGCAAATTCATTTGGAAGGAGAAAGTCCAAACAGAGAGGATTGCTGAAGGCTTCCCTGCTCCTGGAAAACAACTGCCCCGGAAGTATTTCCCCAAGGTCAGTGCACAGAACCTGTGGCAACTGCAGTGCAAAGGGCGAGGCTCCATCCCAAGCTGGAACAGAGCTTGGCAGTACTGTCCACATGGTACCGGTTTTACAGCCGTGAAAGATGTAAGATTGAGGAGGGGTCATGGGGTCTTGCACAACGGCTCCAGAGAGCCACTGGGGCCACACAATGCGCAACAGAGTTGGAATGTCTTCAGGGAGGCATCCGGAAGCCAATGGGTGAAGCCGTGAGGGTACAGCCTCAGTTTCAACGGAGAGGCAGCACCTGAAGATGCTAGGGCCACGGACAGCCACCAAGGAAAGCTGTGGGTGTGAAGCAGTTCTGGCCCAAGAGAGGGGCTGCCCGTGGCAGAGCTGGGCAGTGGAGAGGAAACCCAATCCTTTCGGCGTTCAGGCAGTTCTATCAACAAGAGTCCCAGATGCCGAACATAAAGCTTCAGGATTTAGTGTTTTCCCCACTGACTTCTACTCTTGTTTTGTTCTTATCATTCCTCCCTATGGCCCTGTTCTTGCCTTTTGCTATGGGAATGTTTGTTCTGTGCCGCAACATGTAACTTGTTTCTGTTTTATGGGAGTTCGGCTGAGTGTTGAGGTTGTACAACACTATCGGGAGTTTTGAAACAGGACGTGATGGATTTTACATTTGAGACAGTCATATGAGGTTATGGGGACAAGCAGCTGAAGGTTTCGGCTTCATCGTGATGTCTGGGCGCCAAGCTGACAGGTATGGATTTGTGATAGCTAATCTTGATCATCAACCTGATGGGGATTAAAATCACCAAGGGGGGAAAAATCTCTGGGCATGACTGTGAGAACATTACCTAGCTTAGGCTGAAGTGAGAAGAACCACTCTAAATGCCCACAAGCTAAATAAAAAGGACAAAGTGAGCTGAGCACAAACATTCACATCTGCTTCCCAACTGTGGATACCATGTGATCACACGGCCCCTTCACCTAACTTCCCTGCCAAGATGGGAGTCACAATAAAACTTTCCTTAAGCAGCAGTTGCCTTTTGTAGTGTTCTGAATTTTCTAGGTTTTCTTTTTCCTGTATCTTAGAGCATTTGTCACAGCAATAAGATAAACGGATAGAGGGGCTGATGAGATGGCTTAATAGGTAAAGCAGCTTGTCACCAATGTTGAAAACGTCCCTAGTGCACATGGGGAATCCCCTAAGTTGCCCTCTGTCCTCCTCACATGAGGTGGTGGGTGTGAGAATGGCTCCTGCAGGCACATAGGTCTGGATACATGGTCTTCAGCTGGTGAACTGTTTGGGAAGGATTCTGAGGCGTGGCCTTGTTGGAGGAGGTGTGGCCTTGTTGGAGGAGGTGCATTACTTGGGGTAGGCTTTGAGGTTTCAAAAGCGTGTACAGTTTCCGGGGTGCTCTCCCTTCTTACTGTGAGGTGTGAACTTTCAGCTGTTGGTCCAGCCATCTGCTGTGGTGCCTTCACTCTGCCACCATGGGCACCAACCCTCTGGCAATGCAAGCCCACCTAAAGGCTTTCTCTGTAAGTGGCCTTGCTCATGGTGGCACCCACATACACACACAGGTGAGTAAATGAAACAAAAATTGAAAAAGAAACTAGTGTAACCAGTAAAGAGGGACATACACAGGGCTGCAAAGAGACAAGGGTTTGGGGCTCGTTAGCCGGTTGCTCCTACAATGCAACCTAGACTGTCAGAGTTCACAGTCCTTCTGCCTCCTGAGCATTGGGATTACAGGTGTGTACCACCATGCCCAGCTTTGATAATTTTTGATAAAAAAAACCCAAAAAACAAAAAACTTGTACAAATAATGCAATAATTTCAGAAAACTGCCCTCACCCCCAAAGCCTCTTCGGGTCCAGTCATAAGCAAGTCTCACCCTTATCGCTAACCTGACGCTGGGTGGGCCGTCTGACTCCAGCCTTCGCCTTTTACTACCTCAGTGGTAGAGCTTGTACTATCACAAGGTTTAGTTCCCAGCACCAAACAGAGAGATCTGCCGTGTTTTCCGGGATGCCTGACCAGGTGATGCATGTGCAGCCACGATGTTCCTGTTTCTCCATATCCCCACCAACACCTGATACTGTTCAGTAGTTCTGTTTTAAGGTGTTGGGATTGGAGCTCAAGGAGGGAGGGGCTCCAGCACTGAGCCGCACTTCCGGCCCTGGTGTGCACCCTTCTGACTATCCCTGACCCAGAGAGCATGAACAAGGACATCAAAGTAGCTTTCATCCTCACTTTCCTGACACGACAACCTTTCACCTTTTCCTGTATTTGCTAGCTATGCATGCATCCACATCCTTTCCACGTTAAAATATTACTTTATCATCATCATCATCATCACCATCATCACCATTATCAGTGTGTGTGAGTGTGTATGTGTGTGTGAGCTGGTGCCTTCGTGTGCTCACAGTGCGGGTATGGAAGTCAGAAGACAACTTCTGGAGTAGGTCCTCTCCCTTCATCGTGCGTTTCAGGGACTGAGCTTAGGTGGCCAGGATGGCACAGGAGGCCCTTCTACCCAGAGAGCCCTCTCATCCGCCCACTACTCACTTTAAAGGAAAAATCAACTGCATCTCCCTAACGCTTGGTTTTAAGAGTTCCCTGTACATTCTTGACTGCAAATCCCCTATCAGAGCCATCCCGGAACGTGCTGAGGCTCTTGTTCTGCAGCAGCTGTGGGAAGGGTCAAAACCTGCCCTTCGCCCCTGTACCACGGGCCTAAGAGCTGGGGAGAGGACAGGAGCCAGGCTAGACCAGTCCAGCTGCAGTGCGGTCGCCCTCAGAGAGCCGGAGCAGCCGCTGGGGCACAAAAGGCTGTGACGATTCCATCTCGACACAACAGCTAAGTCCAGTCTTCTGACGGGGCCCAGGGAACGCTGCCTACGGTTCCCTGCACTGCAACTCAGGCTCCTAGCATCTCGCTGCTATCGGGCTTTGGGCTCAGATTCCAGACCTGACGGCCTGCGGGATCCGAGACCGAAGGAGTGGGGAGGACAAGCCCCTTCCCAGCAGGCTTCCGCCAGCTTGGTCCCTCCAAGAATGGCACCCTCGGTGGACATCTGGGTGGACGGACTCCCTGGGTGGCCCAGGCCTCCCTTCTTGGTTAGCTAAAGTTCACGCACAGCGTCCACCACCTCCCTCCGAGAGCTCCTTACTTGAACTCTGCTTAAACCCGGTGGCCGAGTGGACGATGACGTGCAGGAAGCCGTAGAGTCCCGGAGACTCATCGTCTGTGCGAGAGACCAGAGCGGTGACCCTTCTGCCCACACCTCCCACCCCCAGCCCGCCCAGGATGGGAGGGTGCGGTGACTGGCTGATCCAGCACCGGGCAGTGCCACAAAGGAGGATGTGCCCACTGTGGAGTCTGTGTTTGGTATCTTACAATCCAGTTGGCTTCAAAACGCAGGCAAAACCACAGACTAAAAGCTCTGGAGAAAGGAGAGGGGGTTGGGTGACACGGGTGTGCTCATGTGTGTTAACTGACTCGGCCTGACTCAAAGTGTTGGCCAGGGTTCATTCACATCTACTGCACTGATGGTCTGGCCAGCTGTCACAAGCCTTATGACTAGATACAAAAGCCATGGTCAGTCTCTTCAACTGCCCAGCGATAGCAGCAAGGGGTGGGGGAGAGGCTGCTCTGAACAGATCAGCCCGGGAGGCACAGCCCTACCTTCTTTGTTGATGGTCAGTGGAATGTGGTGAACGGTCTGAAGTTTTACACACGAGTTGGTCAGCATTTGTAGCTCCACAGATGTCAGGGAGAAACTTTTGAAACCTGAGGGGGGGCGGAGCGGGTAGGGGGACGGGTCAGTCTATGCTGGCCCTCTTTAGGACCCTCACAGCACATGGGGGCAGGGAGATTAGCAGGGGCCCCACTGCGGCTTCATGGCTCTTGATGAAATGCAAGGGGAGGTCCTGGAGAGCCCAGGCCCGAGCACTCCCGTGGGGATCGGTGATGCCCCTCCCAAACTCATCAGTGTTGACCTTCTTCCTGAGTGCAGCACCATGGGGCAGGTTTCAGTGACAGGGACAGCATGGACACTTCTCCCTGGAGGTCTCCCCAGACACACACCAGTGTGGCTCTGTCTGGAAAAGGTTTGGATCCCATTGCTAAGCCAAGAATCTCTGGGACACAAGCCCCGGCCAGAGCCCCTAGGTCTCTCCCAGGCTACACAAAGCCTGAAAGGAAGAGGTGCTCTTAGCTCAGCAAAGGCTTAACTGATGGGAGCTCAGGACGGCTCAGAGGCACACAGGGGCCCCCAGCTGTGTCCACAGAAACGGAATCCAGCTTTAGCAGGAGCGGACCTCTCCCCATGCCACGAGCAGGCCTCTGAGGACACAGTTCTTGGCGGGTGCAGCCCAGGAACCTGGGGCAAAGTCTATTGCTCTACTCCCAACCCTGTCCCAGGACCCAGAGAGCAGCATGCAATTCAGAGAAGGAAAAAGCTAACGGAGGCAAGCGCCTAGAGCAGGAAAGGTCATCCCACTGAGGTGGGTCCAGCCAAAGGTGTCTTCTGCAGCACTGCCTGCATCGGGAGGGCAGTGGAACCCGGGAGTAGTTGCTGGTGAAGGGGGAGGCCCAAGGAGACTGGGAATTATACCACAAAGGCCCGACTGGGACAGCTGAGAAGGGCAGGTGTGTGAGCAGGTGTAAGATCAGCTAGCCAAGATGAGGAACCTGAGATGGTCTAGAGGAAGGGGTCTCAGGGATGATCAAAGGGCAGGATGGGGGTGGAGAGTACAACAGGGCCAGGAGGTTCCTCTCAAGTGCTTGCTGAGTCAGGCGGGGCTCCCTATAACATTTCCCAGGGTCCACAGCCCCTCTGAAAAGAACAGCAGAGCAGAAACAAGAAAAGGGAGAAGAGGAGAGAAACTCAGAATGTCAAGAACCATCCTCAGGGAATCCACCCAGCCCCGAGGGCTGAAGGCCGAGGCCAGGGGCCACTCACATTTCTTCTGCTGCTCTCGGATGCTCTCTCTCCACTCCGCTCGCTCATAGTCAGAGGAAATAAGGAATGTGTAACTCTGTGGTGAGTGAGAAGACTGGTTAGCTCCACTCTGGCTGAACTGACACTGGGAGAACCCAGAGCCACACAGCAGCTGGCTGAGTGCAGGTGTGCTCACAGCCAAGCTGACTGCTCTTCGCACACGCCACTGTACCGGCTGTACTTTGGGCCATGGTACCCAAACACAGTATGGGCCTGTGTCTAGCATAAGCCTTACCCGAAATGCCTGGGTCAGGGAATGACTCTGGCACACGGGGTACAGCTTAAGGACTTGGACGAGTTAGGAAATAGTTCTTTAAGGCGAGGGCTGATGGCAACCCAACCGCCGCACCCAACCCGTAAGACGACAAGACGGACACAAGGCTCTACAATGTCTGTCAACTGCTCTCCTTGCCATTCGCTAGAGAATAAATCATCCTTTGTGTTCACAACACATAGGATGCTACGGATGGCACCAGGACCAGAGCAGAAGGAATGCAATGCAATGACCCCGGAGGTCCCCCGGTAGAGTTCCTGTACTCAAGGTTGAGTCTGCAAAAACCCTGCATGCTGTCTACCCTATTCCCTCCCTGGGGCCCCTGCCACTTCCCAGCTGCAGGAGCTGAGTCAGCTGCTATGGAGACTACAGCCTGAAGCCCCACCAGGGGCACGCATGCCTGCACGTGGCATGCTGCACTGATCTCTCGTGGGATGGGGAGGTTCCCTGGGCTAAAGAACAGAGCTGCTGCAAGGGCATCCATGAGCTGGGGACAGCGGGCGGGCGGCTAAATTTGCTCTGCAGCTGGCGCTCACCTTGCCGTTGCGACTGTGTACCCGGAAGGCCATGCTGGGGGACATCAACAGCAGCAGTGACTCCTGCTCAGACAGCTTCTTCCTCAGCCTCTCCATGACCTTGCTGCCCTTGTTTGCTCTCTGCAGAGAGAGAGAGAGAGAATGGTTTGCCTTGTCATCTGGAACCAAGGCCACCTGCTCCCCCTCAGTTGTGGCCTCACTGCTCTGTACCCTTAACCCCAGGCTCACGGAACCCAGAAATCCCATCTGTCCACGCTCAGTACAGCCCAGAGGCTTCATCAGCTGTGGCTGGTGGCCTTTAGAGGATGTGAAGCCCAGCACAAGCTAGGGATGTGCTCAATAAGTCAGCCCTTCCTGCAGGAATTCGGCCTTCTCATAAAAGCAGAGGAGAGGCCTTCAGCTTTTCAAAACCGGGACAATTCAGCAGCTACTGGGACCTAGGGGACTTTTTACCTGCTCCCTGTCTTGGTCACATCACATCTAACATCAGGCTCCTGGGATGTTGGTGAGGATGAGTGGGTCCTAGTGTATTAAGCTGTACATCACGATGATCCGATCAAAAAACCTCTCCCTGTCCTGAGCTGTGTGGAACCTTCCTGAAGCCACTTTACCCTGGAAAGAAGACTGCGGCCTCACATAAGCTATTGTCCCAATCCCCAGATGTGGGACAGAAACACCCATCAGCAGGCAGCAGGGCCCAGTAGTCCTGAGGACACAGCGCTGGCTCTGCTTGGGGACACTCTACTACAGAGGCCCTGAAAAAATGACTAACATGGTGGTCTTGGGTCTCGCTCCTGTGTGTGCTGTGCTTGCAGCGGGGCAAACGGGCTGAAGAGGAGTCCCCGCCCTGCTGCACCCACTTGCCCAGGGCTCCAGGGACTGTCCCTGCGCTGAGGCTGGTCTTGCGATGATACCACTTGTTGGTGGCTAAGGCCAGGCCTCTACTCTGGCCTGGACTAACCCTAGACTCTAGGGGGCTCATCCTCACTCTTCACACCTTCTAAAAGTTCTCCAGAAAAACAACAACAACAAACCAGAGGCCTGCCGTCCAAAGCAGCCAAGGGAGCCGCACTCTCCAGCCTCACATCCCAGACTGCCCTGAGTCCTCCACAGCCTAAGTGGGCTCCCCTCGGTGGTTGAGCATGGCTCCCTGCCACACCACCATGGGCAATGCTGCCTGAGCACCGGCCCAGTGAGCTCTGAGAGCCTCAGAGACAAGAATTTAGAGGTACCACAGCACAGGGCCCCACCCTCCCCTGCCTAGGAGCCCAGCCTCCTTGCTCTTCCAGCTCTTCTTACACAGATCATTCAAGCACTGGTGTGTAAACCCACAACAGCCTATAACCCGAGCCCTATGAACCGCTGGCTGTACCAGGTGAAATGGCATACACCTCATGTTTCGACTGTGGAGGAGGCTATGGGGAGAGGGTTGCCCTTAGGCCCAGGATCCTAGCCTGGACGACCCCGCAAGGCCTCGTCTCTCAGGAAACAAAAGAGGGAGAATGCTGTTAGCTGTCCCATGAGTGGACTCTTTCTCTGCCTCGCTTTTCTACTTGGTGTGACCTGGGGGTGGTGGGAAAATGGTCCTCCCAGCCTTGTGTACCTTTCTTGCCCAGGAGCTGTTAGTAACAGTTTTCCAGCGTGTTTCCTACTGTGGCAGTATATTAAATTTACATCTTCTGTGAGAAGAACCAGAGTCTACCCTAGGCCAGGCTTTCCTGGGATGCATAGATGGGCAAAGGAAAGGGTGAGAAGACAGGAAGGGGCAGGTAAGGTTGGGCTCTTAACATCCGAGTGATGGTGAGGCACGCCAGGATCTCTGACCACAAGTCAGGCAACCAGACCTCATGCAGATCTGCAGACAAGGTAGGTACCCCGTGACAGGCGTGCTGTGAACACCGTCGCCAGTGACTCACCTCCCATCCGGCTAGGTTGCTAGTGTCTTTGGTATGAGAACTCCAATCCTTCTGGAGGCTCTCAAAACAACCAGAGTCCGGCTAGGGCCAGATACACAGCACTCTAGCAGCTGAGAACTCTCGGGGCCCCAGCAGATGCTGGACATCGGCTGAGGGGCCAGATGCCTGGCTGTTTCCGAGAAAGAACCTGCTTGGTGCACACACGAGGGCCTGCCTGTTCACTCAGGCCCCTCGGAACCCGGCACATGCTCTCCCCGACAGTCGCACCTTTTCTCGTTGGATGTCACTCTTGATTTGGGAGATTTTGATCTTCAGGGCGTCCAGTTCCTCATCTGGCACCAGCGGGATGTTGGGCAGGGCCTCCAGCTCATCCACCATCTGGAAGCTGAGGTCCGTGAGCGGAATGTACCATTTACAGTCGTACTGCTGGGTTTTGCTGGGGCGGAGAGGGGAGAGGGCATTAACAGACCGTAGACCTCCTTTTGCTGACATCACTGCTTTGGAGAACCGGGGAGCCGGGCCCTTTCCCAGACTTAACACTGCACAGGCTTCCTGTAACAGGCCAGGCTGAGGCTGACAGCAGACACTGGACAGGACTGATGTTCAGAGCCTCGGAGTCTGAGAAGCTGCGGATTGCCTGTCATCACGTCACTCGACAGACAGGGAGTGGAGGCCCCGTTCTGAGTGGGCTGATTAAGCTCATTTGCACAAAGTCAGAAGAAATGTGTAGGGGAGTCTACCACGTTCTGGTCTGTTCTACCAAGATTGCCTTGGCTCCATTCCGACCTGGTGTACCCTGGGCAAATCTCTGGTGGTGGTGGTGGTGACGGTGGTGGTTTGTGTGTGTCCATGTTCTGGACAACTTACTGGTGGCGGTGCTGGTGGTATGTGTCAAACTTAGAAGGCACCACAGCTCCGGAAGACAAACGTACAGAGACTGCCCAGTGATTGGACGCTGACAGGGGAGGGCTCCGGCTCCAGCCCTGCAGCCCCAGACTCCTACTCTTCAAAGATGATTTATGATGAGACCGTCCTCCGACAACATGGGAGTCATGATCTTGTTTGTCCCTCCCTTGTTATAGGTCCGTGGCCCTGCCCTATGATACCTCCAGATGGAGATAATGTAAGGGTGTGTGTGTGTGTGTGTGTGTGTGTGTGTGTGTGTGTGTCTGGCCAAGTTGTTACTCGTGTGTGTGAGAAACCTACCCTCCCAACACACTGTGGTGAGGGCACGGCCGCCGTCACTCACCCTCCACTTTGCTTCTTCAGCTTGGTGCAGAGGAGCAGGTCAGTGAACAGGAAGATGTGGCGCAGCTTGCGGGCCCCCTCCACCAGCTCCACCATGAAGCTGTCCTTCAGCAGCTGCCGGTGCTGTGGGCACAGTGTGGACAGGGGCCGGGTCAGAGTGGTGGATGTTGCGGGGAGCTGCGGCACTGGGCCCTCTGGGCTCAGGAGGAGCAAGGAGACCTCTCTGAAAACTCTTTTCTTTGGGGATTTCCACTTCCTCTCCATCTTTACTCTCTGAGATTTGTCTTATTTGCCTGCCAGAAGAAGGGGCTGCCAGCATCTCTTGCTCAGCCAATTATTCTGGGTCCCTCCTAGATGCCTGGCCCATAGAAGGAAGAACATCAGAGAATGGGGCAGAGGTGGATATCAGTTTGGGGTGACCGGTGCCTCTCTGAGGTCTTGGCCTGAGGTCAGACACACAGAAGGGCTGCTCCTGTTAAGGGACTGTTCCCAGGCACACACACAGGACTCTGGCGACTGACTGGGCAGCCCTTCAGTAGGGAGAAGATGGGCCCAGGAATTCCCTGAGAAGAGGCAGCACTGGGGACACAGGCTGGGTCTGATGATAAAAGGCTTCAAGAAGCTGTGGGTCCATGTCTGGACCCTACCTTAACCCCTTTCTAGACACCTGCTGCCCAAGGACAAAGCCAACAAAGAGAACAGGTGGGCAGCACAGGATTGTGGCATGGGTGCGCAGGGCCTAGGACAAGGAAAAGAATACGGAGAGAGTCTCCCAGAAGGTCCCGAGCTGCCTGTACCTTGACAGTCCATCTGAAAGCCAAGGGGCCTCAGGGACAAGGGACAAGCCACCTTGCTTGTACAGCTCAAGGAGTTGCAAGTAGGCACAATAAGGCAAGTCCCTGCCCGATATATTCAAACAATGCCAGACACCTTATGTGGGTTTCAGAGGACATGCCACGGAGCAGCGGATGAGGTACCGCTCTTGTGAGCCACCCCCACACTCAATTCAAAGGTAAGAAAATGGCCCCAGAAAGGCCATCCCAAGGCAGCACTGCAAGCAAGAGGCCTGCACACTGGTGCTGGGAGTTTACAAGCCTGGGGAGCACCTGGCTTCAGAAAGGCTTTCTAAAGGGTGACTGCTCTCCAGGCTGCCTGGGGAGGGTCTGTAGGTCAGGTGTATACACAAAGCGCATGAAAACCCAGCCTGAGGTGTCGCTGAGCCCCCACTCCCCCAGAGAAGCAGGCATGCCCCCTGTCCTCACCACAGCGGGCGGTACAGCATGCCCGGTTCCCCTGTGCCCACAGGTCCCATCTGCATAAACTTGACTTCCCAGCTCTGGAGGGACAGATACTGGAATCTGGTGCAGCCTGGAACCAGGCTCTCTGGCATCCCTTGGCACAGAGGGCCACACATCACAGGTAGCTCAGCTCACAACGGCCACCTGATTGCTGGCACAAGACAGCCAAGTATTTTTTTTATAGGCTGGTGTCCAAATGTAGGACAGGAAGGCTCCCAGCATGCTAAGTCCATGACTCTCTTACCCTCTCACATATGCCTCCACAGGGAAGATATAGGTGACAGCAGCCACAAGATTCAAGAAACTATACATACATACGTCTTTTGGGCTGTATGTCTAGTCTTTAACAGCTGGGCCATCTGTCCAGCCTAACAGTGTATACATCTAAAGAAGTGCTGGTGTGGGGCTGGAGGGGAGACTCTAGAGACTGGGGTGTCAGATTCCTAGGTCTATAGAGATGCAGGAGGGTTCTGGGACACCAACACCAACACCTACGAGGACACAGAAGCCAGGTCTCCAGACCAGGAGGTGGCAGTCTTTTTTTAAAAAAATATATATATATAAATTAACTGAACTTCTTGCAATGACCAGCAGAGGGCACCCTAAGCTCAGCCTAGAAGCTGTGGGTCAGGAAAGTTCAGACAGCCTGGCACCGAATGCTCTCCCAACTTCACGCGGGATTAAGATTCCAAGAGGCAGATTTAGCCTGGTCCTGGCAAGCACTTCTGATACCTCAACAGTTACCTAACCCTTCTCTCCAGCTTTGTCACGGGGGCCCTTCAGCACTTCCCAGCCAGCCCCACCATCCCTGGCCGAGTCTATGAGAGCTCTTCCAGGAGTGCGTGTGTTACTGGCTGGGACACCAGAGTGGTCCCTGTGATTGGATCTGGCTTCTGAGCCCCAGGGCATAGGCAGTTCCACCCAAACAACATCCAGCAACCAGGGAGGAGGGCCATCTAGCCTTGAGACAACAGGTGGGTGGGGGTCCAAACGGAATACCAACAGCCCACCCATTATAGACGGTTGTGAGCCACCATGCGGGTGCTGGGAATTGAACTCAGGACCTTTGGAAGAGCAGCCAGTGCTCTTAACCTCTGAGCCATCACTCCAGCCCTGTCCACTGGAGTTTTAACTAAGAAGCCTCTGCTGCAAATTTGTTGCCTATGTGGTCTCCTCCATTCCTTTTCTGGGATCCTGGCTCCTGTATGGACTCAGGTCAGTCAGGGTTGGCTGGGCCAGTTCACAAAGCATCAACAGGGAAGGAGGTCAGGCTCAGGAGACACCTCACTCTGAAGTGTTCACCAGCCTGGTTACAAGCCCAGAGTATAACATAGGCTCAGCAATGGCTTCCGGCCCAGCCTGCACCCATTCTCCAGGGCACACAGACAAGGTCAGAGCTGAGCCACCTCTGCTATAAGTCCCCAAAGCATGCTGAACATCAAAGGAGGCCAGGCTGTTAGGAAGAACTGCAGACTCAAAAGTCTCACCCAGTGAAAACCCCTCACCCCACCCCTGCCTCAAGACAGGGCTGAAGGTCGGACAGCCCAGGACCTGACTGGTCCGGGGTACAGAGAAGCCTTGCTGAAATGGCGAGAGTGTGTGCATGAGGAAAGGGGAGAGGGCCTGTGAAGTGTGCGTGTTCCTGTGTGTTGCTCTTGGTGTGTGGGTCCTAGTTTTACACACGTACATGCCCCTGCATGCTGGCAGAAGTCCCTAAGCAGGTGCCCGCATCCCCTAGTTGTGAGGCAGAACAGGGGGAAGGTGTGTGCATATGCTTTTTTTCGGGGAAGGTCTGAGGCACTGTCTGGGAGCCCTTCCACATTCAGGTAGGAAATGCCAGCTGGAAGGGGCACCACCGTCTTGCTAGGTAGCCAACATGGCCGGGCACCCTGGCAGCGAGCAGATCTGGGATCCCTTCCACTTTCACTGCCTGTCCCCTAGAGTTGCCTGGGAACCAGCCCATCCAGGGCCTCCTTTAGGAAGACCAAGTTTAGAAGTGTGTCTCCATGGGCTTAACGTATATGGCCTCCTTTTCCTGGATGCAGCTGTTTACTTCCTATCTCTGCTTGGCAGCCCCCCCCCCAGGGTGCTCTTGGGCATCGTTTGCCGGGTTTTGTGGGTACTGAGGGCTGAATCCAGGGCCCCTGTATGCTTTGAGAGTGTGCTGCATTTAGAGTCCTGAGACTTCTGCTTGGGCTCTGTCACTCTGCTCACCACCCTCTCCTTAAGGCCTCTTGCAAATGGATTTCACTTTTCCAGCTGTATTTATTCAACAACTCTGTGTGTGCGTGTGTGTTTATGTGTTTGTGTGCATGCTGTTGGAACAGAGTGCAGGTTTCAAGCATGACAGGCAGGTACTCTACCACTGAGGTACATCCTCAATCCCCAACTCCTTTTATTCACCAGCAGGAGAGCCCCGTGTTCCTCTCTACCTGAGCTCCAACTGCTCCTAAGCTTCAGCCTTCACTGGCACTATTCCTCTGCCACCGTTCCTTCTGAGGGCACCTTTAGAAGCCACTGCCCGCCTTGCTCCACAAGGGGCCTGTGGGCTCCCAGGCATGGAGCGAGATCAGCCGATACTCTTGCTGGTACCCTTGCGAGCTCCAGCAGCCCTCGTAGAGCTTGCGGCAGACAGGCAGCAGGGACCTAGTTATTCAACTCGAAGTTAACTCAGCTAAACCAGTGTGCCCACCCACCAGCGCTCAGGACTAGGGCCTGGAAGGAAAACGTGTCTGCAAGATCCTTTCTTGCAGGAGCTAAGAGGGGTGTGCCCTCAACTCCCCACCCTGGGTCGCTCCTTCCTCACAGTTCCTGGTGTGTTGGGGCGAGGATCCTGGCCTGCCAGGGCAGCTGCTGGCCACCATTCAGTTTGGAAACCACTTCTAACGCTGCCTAGATACTTCCAAAAAAGGGCCAGCTCTGGAGCCGGGAGACTTGGCCGAAAAGCATGAAGAGATTGCAGCAAGCCAGATAGCACGTGCTGTCCAGGGCTCATGCCTGGGTCTCCCGCTGGGAGGCTTAAAGGCTCTTTCCTGGTTGGTGACATGAAGGGTGCTCTCCACCATCTTCCATGCAGAAGGCACCTCCATATCACCACTTTTGTTTCATACTATCTGTATGAGAGGTCAGGAAACACTTCCAGCTTCACCATGGCCCAGTGTGGGGTGGGGGTCATGGAGGGGTCACTGTCCTTCGAGAGCACAGACACTCATGTCACAGGCAAGCAGTGGGTGAGGGTCATCGTGGGGTTGGGAAGTTGCCCTCCCTTTCTGAGATGCCTATGGGCTCCATCTGAGCAGGGGGTCTAGGTCCTTGGTTGGTGCATCAGTCTCTGCAGGACCCCTGGGCCCAGAGATTTTTGTTTAGTCACCTTATGGTGCTCCTGTCCCCTCTGGGTCCTTTTATCCACCCACTCTTTCCCACAAACCCCTGCACTCTGCCCAAAGTTTGGCTGTGGGTCTCAGCATCTGTTTGGATCCTCTGCTGGGTGGAGTCTTTCAGAGGTCATCTATGGTAGGTTCCTGTCCTGTTCCCTCTCTTCCACTGCTTTCGGTGTCTATCCTGTTTGCCCTATCCTGTTTGAAAATTAAGCATCCTCCCCAGGGTCCTCCTTGTTAGTTGGCTTCTTCAGGTCTGTGGATTTTCGTATGGTTATCCTATATTATATGCCTAATGTGGATGCCCTTCTGGCACCTTTCCTGCAATGTCAAGTGCCATGTTGCCGGAAGGATACTGAGGAGGATGCTGACGGCCCAAAATGTCTGGGGGTCAGGGAGACAGGTATAGGAACGTGTCTGTTATCCTGGCTTAGTGAGCCCCGAGGCACTGACGGATGGTGCTAGGGGAGGGGGTGTAAGCCACAGCTGCAATCGTTCACAGCCTACAGGACTAGTCCTCTCTCCCTCTCGCAAGCTGAGGTAGCACCAATGACTCTGCAGGTCGAGGCTCCAGCCTTCATAAAGCACTCTGTCCTAACAGCCCGGCCCTGTGGAGAGATGCAGGCGCATGGGCTCAGCTGCTACCTACCGGGTGACACCTCATTATCCTCCGTCCCCAAGGCGGCTTAGCTGACTGGAACGCTTTCGTGGGATCCTACGCAGTGGGCAGGGATACAGGAGTAGACTCCATCCCATATTTAAGCCAGGGGAAAAGGGCTTCTCTTGGGTCAGGCTCTCATAAATGAGCGGTTGAGCAAAAGAGAAAAGAGCACCACGTGGGATGGGTGACTTCAGCAGGCATTTAACCGACACATGAGATCTTGGCAGACACAGATCCGACACCCAGGTGGATGCAGTGAGCTGCCGTCGGGGAGCCCACAGGCTTTAAGTCAGAAGCAAACACAAGGCCCAGTATCGTTCCAGATGAGACCTGCTTCCTAGGTCCCTTAGGTGCTGAATACAGAACAACCAGGTGGCAAACTATGTCACTTTTCTACCTAGTAAAGCTAGAAACCCATTTCTGCCTGCAGTGGGCTTAATGATACTGGAGGAGCGGATGCACAGGGCCAGGGAGCTGCCATTTACTGCTCCGTCCATAACTCGTACCACTGTGAGGCCTGGGGAGGTGAGCCGTGCCCCTGTCCTGTTGTAGAGATGAAAAGGTCTGGAAGGGAGAGGCTGTGAGTGCTGGAATGCTCAAGGTGGACCTCAGGCTACCGGGGTGGAGGCTGAGTTGGCTTTATCCCAGAGCCTGGGTCATGGGTGCTGGCCAGCAGGAGAACTGTGACCAGGTGCCCCATTCACAATTAGCCCAGTCAGACTGTGGCTAAGTAAGAACTTTCAACTCAAAATGCGGAACAGCAATCCTCCCCATCCCAGCCCCTGAGCTCCCCCCAAAAAACAGATGGAGGACAAGGGCCAAGAGCAGCCTGTCTGCCACTGTATCGGTGAAGGACAGAAAAGTCACCGAGCACCTGGCACGAGCCAGAAGAGAAGAAGTGGTTCTCAGAGGCAACTGCAGTCACTGACACGACCTTTCCACGCCCTGCCTAAGCCTGACAGCTCCTGTCTGTGCACAAGACCCCAAAGACTATGGGGCAGCTCCTCCCCTCCCTTTAACACCACCTGTGACAAAGGATGCTCATGTTGGATTCCAGCTCCCCGACCTGTACCCTCTGCTGAACTCACCAGGCACCACCCAACCTAGAATGCACACGCCTAGCAATGTTCTTCCCTTCTCTTTCAAAGGGTGGCCAGAGCACAGGCCGAGGGCTGTGACAGTACAGGATCACCCTTTCGACCTGACCCTGACGCCCTGCACACGTAACTGCACTGTGCCTTGCAGAGTCATGAACCCCCCACGACAACGCATGTCCTGTGCTGTGTTCAGCCATCCGCTAAGAACCAACAATTGGCTCTCTGAGCCCGAGATCAAGGCTGCCCTGCATCCCCCACACCAGCCAAGCTCACCTCTCCTTTCTTCACCGTCATGGACTGCCGGCGGGGCGTGATCTCCTCATTGATGCTGGACAGGAAGTTCTGTGAGATGCGGAGGGCGTCCTGCAGCAGGGAATGGTCGGGGTGGCTGGGAGGAGTGTGTTTCAGCAAGTCCTGCCCCAGATGAGAAGATTAGAGTTAGTCAGAACAGGAGCGGCACATACCACTGTGTGAAAACCATACCGAGTGCAATTCAGAGCTGCAAGCCCAAAGCTCTTGGGTGAATGCCATCCCAGAAGCAGGCCCCAGCATCAATGGCAAATCCAGAAGCCCTGTACAGAGGAGTCTCTGGCCCTTGGTGTTATTAACATTTGGGGTAAGACAAATGCTTTGTTATGGTGGAATGAAAAGGACTGTCTTGTGTGGTACAGGGCACTTAGCACCACTGCTGGTCTCTGCTGGCACTGGATGCCTGGAGCAGCCTCTTATCTTCAGTCATGATGACCAAATGTCTTTGGACATTGATGCTGGCATCCTTAAGGGCAGGACAGTTCATAGCCTAACTACAAAGAGAGCCTGGAGAGATGGGTAGGTCCATCCCTCCTCCCACCACCCTTAGGCAGCTCTGCTTTCTCTACCAGGATACCACACACATGCCTGGACCAATCACAGCCACAGGCAGATGGCAGTGTCTCAGAGAATCAAATGTCTACCTGGCCAGAACCTCTGAACAACGCTATTTCACAATCCTAGAATCATCTAGAAAGAACACCTTCACGAGGAACTGTCTAGACCAGGATGGCTTGCAGGCCTGCCTGAGGGGAATTATCTTGATTATGCGGGAAGACCTGTCCACTCTGGATGGTACCATTCCCTAGTCAGGCCATCATGAACTGCGTAATGGTGGGGACAGCCAGCTGCCCACAGCACACACACTCCTCCTCTCTGCTCTTGACTGGATGTGAACTGCTGCTTCCAGATCTGTCACCTGATGGCTGCTGCCCACGGAGCTCAGAGCTCAGACTCCTCTGGAACCTGAGGTATAGGTGATTGTGAGCCACCCGATGTGGGTACTAAAATTCAAACTTAAGGTCCCTCGGAAGAATAATACACATTCTTAGCTGCTGAGCTACCTCTCCAGCCCCATCCAAAAACTCAATCAGAGCACGATAAGAACAATACAGCTGGGTAAGGTAGCATGTGCCTGTAAGCCCAGTACGAGGCTGAGGAACCATGAGTTCAAGGTTAGCTTAGGCTACAGAGCACAACGGGATACTACGTAGCTTTCAAAAATGAGGCAAGGCTGCCTGGATCAAAATGAAACAATAATCTCCATATATGCTATCAAGAGGGGAAAAAATGGTGTGAATACGTAAGAGTGTAACACTTTCTCAGTAATTAAGAAAGATGTTCACACATGTCAGCTCATGCACAAGCCCTCTACTGGGGACTCATTAGTGGGAGGGGAACAAGGAAAGGAAACACCAGGAGTTCTTGTGAATTGGCTGTACATTAAATATACATACATATATATATATATGTGTGTGTGTGTGTGTGTGTGTGTATGTGTGTATACACACATCTATCTATCTATCTATCTATCTATCTATCTATCTATCTATCTATCTATCTATCTATCTATCTGTCTATCTATCTATCATCTGGGGTTTGTAAGAACAAATGCTTCTAACGGGGCTTTCCTGGGCAGCGAGACTGGAGTTGATTCTATTTTGTGGTTTTATCTCTCAGTGTAAAAACCTCCTGGTAGTGGATCTCCTGGCACCTTCCCCCCAAGGCTGGGAGGCAACAGCAGCCTAGCACCCCGACCCTGCCTGTCTTCCATGAAACCTCAGCGCACACACTTTGCTGCCAGGCATGTTCCCATGTACAGACCCATGCCCATGCGGGATAGGATACTCCCCAATCTGTCCCAACGAGGGCGCCTGGACATACTGCTTCTGTCCCCCAGCAGCCTCAGGGAGGCCCTGCATTCTCAATGCAAGTATGGTGGCAGTGCAGCGGACCAGCTGGGCATGGGTGAGAGAGGTGGGCAAAGAGCAGCGTTAACCTCAAGACAGGAGGCCCCAGTGAAGGGGCCCGCCTAGCCCTTCCGTCTCCCCTTAAGTTTCCTCTTCCTAGGGAGAGGACCCAGGCCACCTGGGGAGGCCGCTGCTCCACAGCTGGACTTACGTGCAGGACTAGCGTGCTCCTCGTCACCCGGTCCACAGGTTTGTAGAGCAGCGCTGTGGGGAGACAGGGAGGGGAGAAATGACCACACTTGGAGAAAACAAGATGCTGACCTGTCCGCTGGCGCTGCAGGGCCACGAGGGCAGTCCCACCCTCCTCTGCAGGGCCAAGAAGGCAAACCTGGAACACCAGACTGCCATGATGCGGGCTTTGAGTTCAGAGCCGCTGCTCAGGCCCCAGTCATTGGAGAGGCTTAGTATGGAAGTGCTGCTGCCTGGATTGTCAAGGAGGATGGTGAGGGCCCCAGTCCTACCCTGTAGCAGGCCAGGATGTGGCTCCCAGAGTCCAAGGCTGGACAAGTTTTAGAGGCCTGAATCCAAGAAGGGCAGAGGCCAACTGGGTTGCGTATATAGCTCTTGATATAGTGGGTACTCTGGGGTGGGGACTCATGTGGGGACAGCCAGGCCAGCCTTGGCCATCTTTACTTCTACACAGTGAGGAGCACAGTTCACACGAGCACGGGCTTAAGGTCTTCCTGATGCACGCCAAGCACACTTTTTATAGAATGACTTCCATGGCCGCTGCAGGGTACCCACTGCGGTCTCCACTTCATCGACACAGAAACCGAGACTCGGAAGCACTAGGGGGTGGGCTCTCGGGACAGAATGACGTCCGCTGTTCCTTACGAGTGAATATAACTGCTCATATCAGCCTAATCCCTCAACACCAGCCTCACTGGTCACCAGCCTAACAATCCAGGCAAGAAGCAATTTACTACTGTTGATGAGTACAGAGGTTGACCACATGGTCCCGGGATCTGTCCCTTGCCTCCTCACCTGCTGTCTACCTGCGTCCGGCATAGCGATGTGTGTGTTTACAGACAGGGTCTCACTGTGTATCCCTGTGTCACACATACATACATCCTAAATGTCTCCCAAATGCTGAGATTACAGGTGCCACCTCACTGGTCTTCACAATGTCACAGTGAGACTTTAATATGTAATGTTTATTATGTGACTTTTTTTTTTTTACCGTGTCTATGTGAGCTGCCATATGGGTGCTGGGAACTGAACCTGGGCCCTGAGAACAAGCTGGTAGGGCTTTTAACTGATGGAACATCTCTCCAGCCCCTTAATATGTTTTTAAAGTCATATATTGATAGTGTGCGTGCACTAGACAGCAGGCAAAAGGGTACACGTGGAATTTGGAGGACAACCTTTGAGAACTGGTTCTTTCCTTCTACCACATAAGTTATAGGGGTCAGATTCAGGTCCTCAGGCTTGGAAGCACCTTCATCCCCAGCCCCACAGTGAGCCTGGAAGCCTGTGGTACCTGATAACTCCTAAAAAGTTCTCCTAGTGACACGATTAGGGACAAACTTGTCTTGATCACATCCTTTCTGCCCGGCCACAACCGAAGCCGATCTCTGTTCCTCCTCCCTCTCACTACCTGAAGGCTAGAACTGGGAAGATGAAAGCCGTGCCCCAATGAGGTGCAGTGTCTTGGTCCTTCCAGCAATGCCTTCCTGCTGGAAGTGGTCGCCCACTGCTAAGGTACAAAGGTCCCTGTGCAGAGAACTCACTTTCTAGAGAGTTCTTGGTGGCTGAGTCCTTGGCATCCTTGTTGCTTCTGGCTCTCAGGTTCTGTGGAGAAAAGAGCACATGCTCACGTGGAATGGAAGTGGCAGTTTGGCACAGCCTGAACAGAAAGCTCAGGCTTTCACCCCACAGGGAACCCTACCCGTAGCCAGTGTCAGCGGCACTCTCAGCCACCGAATGGAAACACAGGCTGAGCGAGGACCCGTGAATAAGATGAGCACAAAGACTGGTCCTAGATCAGCAGTTCTCAACCTATGGGTGGTGACAAATGACCCTTTCACAAAGGGTCCCCTACGGCCATTTGAAAGACATAGAGATTTACATTATGATTTGTAACAGTAGCAAAATTATGGTCACGAAGAAGCAATGACTTAATTTTATGGTTGCGGGTCACCACAACATGAGGAACCACTGGCCTAGATGGTCCCTTAGGACGAGGTGGCTCAATCTCAGCACGGCAGGCATTCAGGGGCCAGAAATTTCTTGTCCAGGCTGTTTGCCCCACGTGGCTCCCCTAAGCAACACTGCTGGTCTCGCTCTGTAGGTGCGTATCAACCCATCCTCCTGCCGAATGCTCTTTTGGGAACAGAACCATCCACAGATGAGGACCTTGCGGACTGAGCATTCTGCATAGGCAAAGCGCTTACTTCCAACACTTTAACAGCTTTCAAGGAACTGGTCATCCAGAAGAGTCCTCACCCACCTTTGATGACAGACAGTGCGGGGGATGGGGGAGGAGTTCGGCATCACCAGATAGTGAATCGTGTTTCACCTTTAGCAAGTTTCGAGAGTGCAAATGCACATAAATACTTGCTATAATGTGCAGGTGAATTGCTTTATCATAAGCTGAGGCCCTTCGACAGAAAGCAAGGACTGTGAGTGAATGACATCAGAGACGGGTCTCGTTCTATCAGAGGTGGAGAGATGACATCAGAGCATCCGTGGGATGTGAGGTCCTCTCTGGGAGGCAGCTGCCTGTCTCCTAACATTGAGCTCCCAAACAAATACATACGCAGCGTGGGAGCAGCAAGGACCTCTGGGATCACCCTAGTAATCCTCCGTGCTACACAAAATGTCTTGGAGAAAGTACTTCCTAGCTCACCAGGAGCAAAGCCTGCTGTGCACGTGGGCACCTTCCTCAGAAGTTAATAGACCTTGGATGGTTGTTCCTACCTATATGGTACGCAGCAGTTCTTAAAGGATCTAAGGAGGTATGAAAGATAAAAGGGACGGCAAGGTGCTGAGCTCGCAAGAGTGGCCCAAGATCCACATCGTCCTGGACAGTATGAGGCAAATTTAAGAGTTTGATCATGTTTCCCCCCATATGCCTGACTCCAAAAGTCTTTTTTTTTTTTTTTTTAAAATCTAACTTTCATTTCTCATTTGAAGAACCAGAATCCCACAGAAGGCAATGAGCATCTCTAGTCTATCCAGATACCACCTCTCTCACAACTGACCCTGGGAAAGAGTGAAAGGCCACTACTTGCCCTGTATGTGGGTGACCCTACAAACAGCCCCAAGCACGAGCACTGGCCAGCCTGGGACCAGTTCCGCCTGGTCACTACCACATGGCCTGCTGCTTTCTCTTCTTTGAACTTCCCTTCACGTTGCTCTCTTTAGGCAGAGCCCATTTCTCTGGGGGCATTTCTGAAGTACAGATGGAGACTGGCACAAATGTTATACTCAGATGGTGCAAGGGTAACCAAGGTTTGGAGAGAGCCCCTGGCCTAGCCCCTGCATGCCAGTCTTGGCTTAGATTCCCATTGTGGCGGTCAGTAGGACCATGGGAACACCCCTCCCCCAGTGTCACCCACCATAGCTTCCCTCTTCGTTGGTAGAACCCTGTCTGGGTGGACTCAAACTTGGCCACTTAACTAGATAGCCTGCTGTTCAAGAATCTGATCTTTGATTGGTCAGGGTCACTTGGGGTTCTACACACATACTGAAGCTTACAACGGCACAGGAAGCAGTTGATTTGATGAAAAGG
Source organism: Meriones unguiculatus (assembly GCF_030254825.1). NCBI lineage: Eukaryota > Metazoa > Chordata > Mammalia > Rodentia > Muridae > Meriones > Meriones unguiculatus. The sequence goes on from NC_083363.1 coordinate 11,230,747, forward strand.
GATATGGAAGGGGCAGAGTGTACACTTGAGGGAAGTGACAAGAAGTGGGGCACCTTCTGGGTCTGGGAAGAACTGGTTTGGGAAGAACAGCGTAATGTAACATAAGCTATTACCACGGGAGATGATCAGAGCCCAGGCCACAGATGTCTAGACCATGTGATAAATGATAAAAATGGTGCAAAGGCCCTGGACCACAGATCAGGTGTGACAGTGAAAGGTTTTCTCTCAGCAAAAGAAACCCAACTCATCCTATGTGTTTAGTCTATATTTCTCCTTGTGTGTGTGTGTGTGTGTGTGTGTGTGTATGTGTGTGTATGTGTTTTTCCTTATTGCTACTGATGATGTTAAATTGGTCTTGATCAGTTCACGTACGTGTGGAGACCAGAGGAGAATATTGAATGCCTTTCTTTGTTGCTCACCACCTTATTCCCTTGAGGCAGGGTCTCTCTGGGAACATGAGTGGCTGGCCAACAAGCCCCTGCTTCTGCCTTCTGATTACAGGCACATGTGGCCCTGTCTGGCTTTTATGCAGGTGCTAAGGTTTTACCCTCACGGTCCCGTGCTTTTATAAGATGTGTTCTGACGCAGGAGTCGCCTTCCATTCCCTACATTTTCCTTCTTAACACTGTTTTTCTGCACAGAGATCTCTCCCCCCAGATTCCTTGTCAGTCAGAGCTCCAAGGAGCGGGAATTGTGCAAAGGTGATAGTGACAACAGGCCCCCAACAGAGAAAAATGTCACGTGGCCGCCCGTGACATTGCAGAGATATGACAGGGAAGGGAGAAGAGCCCTGTATAGACTAGAGAGACAGAGGAGCAGGGGTGATACTGGGCATTGATCCTGACTTGGCTGCCAGCCTCAAGGGTCCTGTGCATGTTCTCTGTATCTGAGGGGCTCTTCCAAGGCCCAGAGGTTCACCACACACCACAGCTTGAGGTTTCAGCCCAGCAAAGGTTAAATGCAAACAGGGAGACAATCGACCCCCAGGGTTGATACAGCTTGGAGCTTTCTTCAAGTGGAGCTCCACAGACAAAGCAACCTGGTGCTCAACAATGCTTGGCAGGAAAGCCACAAAGCAGGTGGCTTCCTTGAAGCCTCTAGTGACAAGAATGTAGAGTAGCTATAGGACTCACACTGTGGTGGTCTGAATAAAAATGGCCCCCACAGGCCCACAGGGAGCGGCACTATTAGGAGGTGTGGCCTTGTTGGAGTAGGTGTGGCAATGTGTCACTTAGGGTGGGCTCTGAGGTTTCAGATGCTCAAGCTAGGCCCAGTGTCTCTCACTCTCTTCCTGCTGCCTGCTGATACAGACGTAGAACTCTCAGCTACCTCTCCAGTACCACGTCTGCCTGCTCGCTGCCATGCTTCCCACCATGATGACCATGGATCAAAGCTCTGAACTGTAAGCCAGCCCCAATTAAATGTTTTCCTTTATGAAAGTTGTTGTGGGCATGGTGGCTCTTCACAGCAACACTGACTAAGACACCCATGAAAAGACACAGGGGTAGAAGTATAATGACAGACAAGGTAAGGGAGTGCCCAGGGGACATGGCTGCTGTTTGACTGTGTCCTCCGAACGTTCTTGCGCTGGGAATGCAAACCCCGACTGCACACGCTCCTTGTGTTTTGAGGTTGGGATCTTTGAGAGATGGTTGGGATTAGATGAGGCCATGAGGGTAGACCTTAACTGAGACGGTCTGCTTGCTCTGTCCTGACATGTGACATCTCGTCATGGCATGCTCTAGCATGACCATCAACAGATGTACCTCAATGTTGTTGGCGAATACATTTCTATTCCTTATAATGTGCACGGTCCTGAGCAGTTTGTAGTGGTACTATGAAACGGACTGAGACATCACGGAGCTTCTGGAACCCGGCCCCCGCCCGTGTGAGGACTGCTCCTCTCCAATCACAACAGTGTCCTGCCATGGAGCTGACCCAGCGAACTCTGGAGTCAGAGCTGGGTTCATACCCAGCCCTTTACCTGCTGCGCTTCGTTCTCCCAACAACCCGCCCACAACCCATCGAGGGACTGGGAGGGTGTGGGTGGGAGCCTCCGGCAGAGCCCGTGTGGCATCACGGCGCTCACTCGTTACCTCAGATATTTCTGCAAACTGAGTGTTGGCCTGACAGCACTTCTCTGCGGTTTCCATGGCCACTCCATAGTTATCCACAAAGGCTCGGTACACACCCAGCTGGCTGGCCTGCAGAGAGGAAGGAGGAGAGGGTGAGACGGAGGTGGGATGGGCAGTTAGTTGCTCCCTGCCTTTCTGAGGGATGGGTTCTTGTGCACAGCTCTGGGGCGGGGGCGGGGGTGGGGCCAGGTAGAGCAAGACAGCACATGGGCTGCAGAAAGCTCAGCTCTTCCATGCTGTTCCCTCCCACCTACTTCACCTCCCCACACGCCAAGCACGATTCCCTCTCTTAAAATGACATGTTGAGAAGTGAGTCACGGCCCTGGACAGGTAACGGCTCCCTTTAGAGCTCCCTATTCCTCCCACCCCACTTGCATAAAGGGTGCCGTGAGCAGTGGCTTCAACTGGAGGTGAGACTCTGGATAAATGCTCCTGTGCAGGGGAGATGGAGGAGGCCACCCTGGCCACGGTCCGTGGACCCAGTACCCAGGGTGCTGTGTTCATAGCTGATACTGTCAAGCAGGTAAGGAACATGCAGTCTGGCTGGCTGGGAAGAAGAGCTATCACCACCTCGACCTCACAGGGCCACCTGGCTCTTCCATTCCTGGCAGGTGGAAGGCCTGCCAGCTGCCAGGGGAGAGGCATTTTACTTGTCCTTTATTCAATTAAAGACATTAACAGCGGGTTCCCTCACTGAGCTCCTGCTCAGACACACACTCAATTAAGCCACAATTTCCATGGTAGATAGAAGGGGTGTGTGACACCACCATGACCATCTCCGGGCCTCACATCATTTGGGGGCAGTGAGGGAAAATCTAGTCCTCATGCGGAACAGCAATTCGGACACAGGGCAGACACGCTGGCTAGGTCTGGGCCTCCTACAGCGGCTGGAGTTTTCTGTGTTGAGCATACATTTCATTTCCACTGGCATCTGTGTTTACATGGACTTTCCCATTCCCAAGGACGACAATCCCAGATGCTAGATAAAACCAGGTGCCCTTGGATAGGCCGGGCCTGGTCTGGTTGTGCTCCCGTTGGGTTTGCACAGCAGGTATGGGGTGTCTGAGGAAAGAGAAAGGCTGGAAGGGGGCCTGCTCTGCTCCTGTACTTCTACCCCCACCCAGAGAAACTGTAGCAGCCTTGAATTTCAGGCTGCCCTTCACTGAACAAACATAAGACCCAGAATACTGCCTCTTCTCCTCCCCCACCCCCTGCTTGCAGGCCACTGAGTGAGAGCCTCCCAGCTGCCAGAGGGACATGATGGCCTCCTGGGACAGAAAAACCCCTGTGCAGAGTCCAGAGCATTTAGGCGGAGGGCCGCTTTCAGGCTTTTTCCTTTTTTTCCCTCTTGCCTGAGGGGCTTTTTCTTTCAGGCATGAGAAATTCTGAAGAATGAATTCCTACATCTTTGGTAACCAAAAACTGGAGCAACATGGTCATGGCACAAATGGAGATTGCCAGTGTCTGGATAGGATGCCCCATGATGGACTCCAATCCCTGTGGTCCTTCTTGACTAGAAAGGCCGGTGGAAACACCTGACAAACTCAGAGCAGCCTACAACCTTCAGAAAATGTCAGTTCAAAAGGATCTGAAACAGACAGAAGGAGCCTAAAGAGACATCACAGCTAAATACACAGAACACCAGAGAGGACTGGATCTCTCTGGTGAACCAGAGAGGGATTAGGGGAAGTGAACTGCAGGAAAGGGCCTTCGGCACCATTGCAATAACCCAGGCATGCAGGGCTCCGGGGAAGGTACCAACGTTGGAGTAGGTGCACAGAACTCCCTGGATCCCAGGACTCCCAGGGGGTGGTGCTGGGCTAGCCTTGCTGCAGTCTGAAAGGACAGCGTGTAAGACTGTGTCTGTCTTCCTGAGGCGGCCCCAGCATTCAGCTCAGGTTAAAAACATATGACACGCCCAGCAGGATGACTGGGGATCAGCTTTCCCCTGCAGTACAGAGGACAGAGGAAGAGCACCAAGCCAAACTAAAGTAACTGTCTAGAGTTTAGGCTCCACAGGGCCGCCTCAGTGCAGGTAAGGTGGGGTGTGCCCCTTGGACACACCTTCTGCCCTTACACCCTCCCTCTCTCCTCTTCCTCCACTTACTTACTATGTTGGCCTACGTTGGTGCCTTGTTCTTCTGGGCTCAAGCAGTCTTATTGCTGAAACTATAGGCCTGTACCACTGGCCCAGACTCACACTTTCAGTCACCTCTAAGTCTAACCCAACATCATCACTATATACATGGTTGTTACACTGTATTGTTTGGAGAAGGAGGACGAGGAAAAGTCTGTCCAGCATGTTCAGCGTGTGCTTTTTTCTCAGCACTCGGTTAGTTCAGTGTGTAGATGGGAAACCCGCATCTACGGAGGCTGAGTAAGCCCCGCTGTGCTGTCACCTGCAATCACCTCCCAAGGCGGCACTCTACTCTATAAGCCCAAGTCTGGCTGTGCTGGGCAGCAAAACCATTTTGGTCCTGAAGGTAGCTTGATCTGTGTGGACACTGGGAACCCCAAGCAAGATCATAGGGAGCCAAGAAAAACCAGGACAGCACAGTCACTGGACTCTGGCTGGGCTGGCCCCGTGCGTGTCCCTCCTTCTCTCCCTCCAGCGGCCTGCCCTTTGGCACCAGGCACCGAGACACGCCCAGGCTCTCCTTCTTACTGTCTCATCTCCTGGGTATCTCCTTGTGACACATGCCCCAGGGACAGACTAGTCCTTTCCCAGCTACAGCCACAGCCATGGGTGCCAGCGTGCCTGGGGGGCTCACCAGCTTCTGGAAGAGATCTCCCACACGCTGCTCATGGCTCCACTGCTGCACTCGGGGGAACAGGCCGTCGTAGAACTCCTTGTGGATCTCGTAGAGCTCAGGCACTTTGAAGAAGATGGTCTCGATCTGCTGGCTCGTCAGCACAGGCTGAGACGTGGTGGCGGCTGCTTTCAGTGGCTTCATGGGCTAGAGGACGGCATGGGTCAAGTGACAAGGCGGAGTGGCAGGGCGGAAAGGCCTTACCATCTGCCAGGAGCTCCACGGTGGTTACGAAACACCCAAGCACCTAAGCCTAAGTCAACTTCCCGGATGAAAACATCGAAACCCTGCTGCCTTTGCTTCTACCAGGTTAGAGCTCACACACCATTGGATGTGACACGGGCGGGGGTGTGTGTGTGTGTGTGTGTGTTTTACAGTCTGCACAACCTGGGAGACTGTGAGCTGATACCAGCTTACGATAACAAGGTAGATCCAATTGCGTTACGGGCCCCCACCCCCATTCCTATGCTGAAGGTCATGTTTTTGGTGTCATGATCAGGCCCCAGGTAGGACTTTGGGCATGCTGGGCAGACAATGGCTGCACTACTGGGTTCTATCAACTGAGGTCTTCGGCCAGTGTCTACTGGCTTGAGAGAAGTTCAGGCGTCTAGAATAAGGTGTAAGGCAAACCCCAGCACCGTGTGCTCACCAGCAGCAGCGCCTCCAAATGGCTCAGGTACGTCTCCTCGCTGGCCAGGATTCCAGACAAAACCCACTTTCTCATCTCCAAGCCCTTTTCCAAATCCAGCTCGCTCTGCAGGAGAGAAACGGAGACATCAGCTCCCTCTGAGAACATGGCCCCCAGAGATGGTCCACCATGAAGGGAAGTACCAAGAACCCTGACACCCATTTAGCCTTGGCTTCATAGTCAATAAAATCTTGAGGGTCATCCAGGATAGGGCCTCCCTTGGGCACCCCCGCCCCCAGACTAGAAAGCGAGAAGGTTCATGCTGAGCAGGCTGCTGGGACCCCTCCCCTTCTTGCCTCATGCCTGGGACCAAGGAGTTGCTGTCTTGATCTACACACCCATGGAAAAGGAGGTTCTGGCCCCAGGTGGGCATAGCACACGGAGAGCTCAAGAGTAGCTCCAGGAGGGCTGAGCTGAGGTTTATCAGAGCCTACTGCCAGAGCCATACAGATCCCTGCTGTCAGAAGAAGTCTGCTGCTCCTTGCCCTGGTGTGTGCCTCGCCAGAATTCCCTGACTGTCCCTGGCCCCTGAACCTTGGACCCACCAGGCCCCTGGGTGGCACCACCGCCTTCCTCAGCATGCTGTCCTTCCTGGCCGGGACTGAAGCAGCTGTGTGTCACAGCCAACCCACCTGTGGGAGGAGTGGGGAGGGTGGCCCCTAGGGTCAGGACTTCTCTCTGGTTCTGCTTTCCAGGCTCTCACTTTGCTGGTAGGAGGGACCCCCCCCCCTTGCAAGCACACTCTGGGTTAAGTACCTGAGCCTGTCGACTTCCCTGGTGGAAGCAATGATGCCCTGCTGCCTTTGTTTCACATTGTTGGATACTGGCACAGGGGTACAGCCCGCCTAACCTGGCAGACTGTGAGCTGGTACCAGGTTGTGCCGGCACTGTGGCCCGAGTTGTGCCGTGTCCCCCATTTTCTCCATTGAAGTCCTAAGCCCCATGGCCTGAGAATGTGACTGCACTTCAACAAGTTGAAATGAAGACAGCAGGATGAATTCTAAGCCAGTATGGTTAGCATTCCATAAGATGGAATACAGGATAGACAGAGAGAAGACATTTGATTCAAGAGTAGTTATGGGTAGCTGCTCATAGATTCAGGAGGACTCAGAAGGAAACGCCCATGTCACATGTCTTAGACCTCAGCCTTCTAGCCTCTTACCGCCTATGAGAAAGTAAATTTCTGTTGTTTAAGTGGCCTAGCTTCGTGGTGCTTTGTTATGGCACACCTAGCAAACCAATGGTGATGCTGGTGCCAAAGGCAACAGAAAGTACCGCCTGACTTCCTGGCTACTCCCTGTTTCTCTCTGCCAGCCACAGGTGACGTCAGAGGTTGGCCGTGCCTATGGAACCACTGGGTGGCACCTAGCCAAGCAGCCCCACCTACAGGCAGAGGGAGATGCCAGGAAGGGGAGGAGCCCAGCATCCCATGGAGGGCAATGTGCCGTGAGAAGCCCCTCCTACTTGCTCCTCTTCTAGTTTCCCAGCTCAAGAGTGAACTCTAAACAGCCTGTTACCCCACCTCCTGGCCTTACACGGGAGCAGTGACCCTTTCCATGACTCATTTTCTTAAATCATTAAAGGAGAAATGTCAGCAACTCAGGCGCCCGGAGCTGAAGGGCAATCCAATGCAGTATGATGCTAGAACACATTCCTGTCCTCCACGTCCTGCATATAATGGTCACAAAAGTCTCTGGATAGTACCTGGGGCCTGTATAACCCCTGGTGGGATGGAGCGGATTCAAGGAAGGACTGGACTGGGGCCAACTCGGCCTCTGGGAGGCTCTGTGGTTGGACGTTAGGACCCCACTGTGGACTCTCTGGGTCTTAATAACTCTGGTCCTTTGCAGCTCCCTGGTAAGAGGGAGAGACTGTAGGCTCAACAAGAAAAGCCAGGGTCAAGAGTCAGGGTCAGAGCTGCAGAGACAGAGCTGCCCAGGGAGCCACTGGGCTTTTATCATTTAGAAGTAAACTACCTAACTCTGTGTGCCACCTGGGTCCCTGCGGCTTGTATCACATTGTCACTGCCAGAGGATTACCTAAGAAACCATGAGTCACGGCTTTATAGTGTGTGTGTGTGTGTGTGTGTGTGTGAGTGTATGTGTGCATATGTGTGTGTGTAAGTGCATATGTGTGTGTGTGTGCATATGTGTGTGTGTGTGTGTGTGTGTGTCTGAGCTGTGAACATGCAAATGTGTGTAGGTATCGGCCACTGCTCCATGGAAACAATGACTCTCCCCAGATGGGTCCCTGAAGGGAATGCCAGGCAGTGGCTTCCACAGATAGGAGCCTCCAGGGCATAGCTGTGCCTGAACCTGAAACTTCCCAGGCTTGGAACATACAGCACTCAGTTAAGATTCAATTTGTCACCAAATCTCGAAGACTTGGCTAGGTCCTAGTTTGGGCCTCATCATTGTGAAAGCCCAAGGGCTCCCCCAGAGTCTCAGTAATCTCACTGGGAAGCAAGGAGGTCCCGGAAATCCAGCACTGTCAGCTGAGCTGGTTAAAAGCAGGAAGTTGGGGAAACCCTAACTACCACTCAAGTTAGACAGGACACTGCCCATGGCGCTCAGATATGTGGGAGGTGACGGAGTGGTGCCCTCTTCTTGGCACAAATGTAAATGGCAGGTCCTCAGAGAGGCATTCTTCATTTGTCTCTGCACATGCCTCCCACTGAGTCAAGATGATGTGCCTAATCCCACACAAGGGAACCGGTTAGGGAGATGTCAGGCCTTCTGACAGCGGCAGCCACCCCCAACACCCAGGAGTTCTTTTCTAAGAACAATCTTGCTACTGTGAGCTCCCGGGACACAGTGGGGCCCCCAGGAGGTCATCAGGGCCACTCACGGCCCTGCCCAGCATAAGCCGGTGCCACCTGCATGTCTGGGAGTGCCTGATGGAAGCCTGCTGCCTCATTCCACCCACACAGTTTGGGAAGGCAGGAGGAAACACTGTGCAAGCAAGGATGAAGCCGAGTCCCGGGTCTCCTTATTCCAAAGGGTGAGGCTATGCCACGGGACGGTGCCGGGGTGGATGGCGACAGACTCGAGAGGAGGAGTCGTCTTTAGGTGGAGAATCTTTTGGGGATCAGATGGCACCACACAGGCGGTCCCCTCTGTCTCACAGGAAAGGGGAATTAGGCAAGAAAGAAAAAGAGAGCAATGGGCAGGGCTAGCACAGCCTGTTAAGCTGCACCCCTCACATTCCATAATCAGGGCCCCACAGGCAATGATGGGCCTTCTACAAAGATGCTTCAGGTATAGGGAAGAAGAGAAAAAGGTGGCGTGAAGCCCTTCTGCCTGACCCGAGCTCAGAAACGGGCAACCAGGAATGGACAGGAACAAGCTAGGCCCATGGTAAGGTAACAAATGATACCAAGCTCACAGGGTGACCTGAAGTCTGGTCCATGAGTCTTTCAAGTCTCCTCCCAGGGTTGCGCACTCACCCATCAAGGTACAGCTTTCTCTGCTCTAAGTTCGTAGCCAGCACAGCTGCTGGCCTTTTTCTGGTCTGAATAGGGCCAGGGCTCTCTGAGTGCCCGACTTCCACAGGCATACCAGTGCCTCCAGAAGGGGAGACCCCAGCACAAAGGACCGGCTCTGTTAGATGCTGCCTCGACAGACCCACCTGAGGCCTTCCTGCTGCCGCCAAGGTAAGGGACACCAGGGCCCTACCCCACTCCACCTCAACACCTGCCTGGCTCCTCAGGGTGGAAGCTCACAGAGAATCCCTGAAACCCACAAGAAGCTCCATTGAGCTTGCGTGCTGCCCTGGAATCCACACGGAAGTTCCCTTAATGCTCAGCAGCCCAAAAGGTGTGAGCTTGGTGATAGGGAGCAAACCAGGATTGGGGAGGCAGAAGAAGCTTGGGCGGCAGCAGGGGAGGGTGCGTCTGGCCTCAAACCCACCACATTCCTTAAGGAACCTAAGAGACACCAGAACACCCCGGCCATGCCTGTCACCAGGGCCACAGTAAAGTTCTACCCCGAGGTTCTAAGCACTGGAGTGAATATCCAAACAGAGGCCTTCTGGAGTGAGACCAGGTGACACGTTGACTCTCCTCCTTTAGACACGTCCTCTGGTGGAATGCCTGAGGAGCTGTGGACCTGTCTGTGCAGATGGGGAACACCCTGCCATAGCAGGCATGTTTCATGAACTCCCGAGGGAGCTGGAGAAGGGAGGCAAGGTTCTACAGGGAGTCTACAGGGATGAGCTGGGTGCTATATCAGGAGACCGGTAGAACAGAGGCCAACCTGGACGGAGCCTGTATCAAAGAGGGCAGAGCAGCTCCCTCCCAAGGTCAAAAAGGAGCACTAAGGCCTGGGAGGGTGAAGGCGGCCCTCGGGGACGGGTGCACAGGGGTGTATGCCCTGAGTGGGTGCACGTCACACCCTGGCCTCCTCTCCCGTCCCTGTGTGTCAGGGTGAGGAGCCTGCTTGGCATCCACAGAGCTGGATGCCAATCACAGACCCATACAGAGGAAGCAGCCCTCAGCAAGGATGTCAGCCCCAGAGCAGAGCCACCCTGCCGAAAAGACACACTTCTAGAGCTTTGTTAGGGCCACGGAAAAAGTGCGGTGCTGGGGTCGCAAGCCACGCGCATGCTGAGACTGGGCTCTACAAATTAAGCCGTGCCCCTAAGGCCCACTCTCATTCTTAGGCTTCAACCCAGGGTGAAACCATCTGGACACATGGTAGGCAGAAGGGAGAAGATGGCAAGGAGCCAGAAAGACAAAAGGGGCCAAAAACAAGAGGGAGAAAGTGCTCTAGGGCAACAATAATTTACGAAGTCAAAGCAGCGGCTGCCTTAGTTGCTTCCTGCTGCTGTGATTAAAACCAAACCAACCCAAAACACCCTGATCACAATTACTACACACTCTCACTCAGGCAACAAGCAAGTTACGGGACAAAGGGCTTATTTGGTTACAACCCCAGTCCATCACTGTGGGGAGGACAAGGTGGCAGAAACACAGAGCAGCTGGTCAGTCGCACTGCATTCAGAGTCAAGAGCAGAGAGAACAGGTTAGTGCCAGCGCGCAAGCCAGCCACTTGTTCTCCCCGCAGGATACCAAGCCCGGGGGATAAGGCTGTCCGTGGTGAGCGGGTCTTCCCACGTGAATGAGCGTAACTTAGACAGCTCCCCCACAGGCCTTCCTAATCCAGACAACCCCCACTGAGACACTCTTCCAGTATGATGTTCTCACTGTGTCAAATGGACCATTAAAGGCATCACAGGAGGTGTCCTCGCTCCAATGGCAGGAAGAGCGTGCCTCTGCCTCCACTGAAAATATTACCTTCAGTAATGCCCTAGCCACGGGGCCACGGAATGGTGCAGGGCGCTGGGCTGGCTGGGCAGCCCCACTGTGGGAACTGCTCTGTCCAGTTCCCAAGCACTGCAAGCACCTCCGGGCGATGCTCCCGTGTAAGAAGGCTGGCCCACGGAGTAGCTACCTGGGACTGTGGCAGACCGGCTGTCAAATGTTCCGCTACTCACTAGTCACAGGACCTGACTTCAGTGACAGCCTGGTGGGAGCCGCAGCCTGGTCCTCAGCACAGCTCCATCCGGGCCCCTTCAGCCTTCACGCCCACCCCACACTCCTGGACGGTGTGCCTCCAGACTCACCGCTTTGGTGGGCTCCAGGGCTCCTGAGGCCAGAGCATCGCGGCCACCTCTGCCTTTGCTGCTGAGGTGTGGCGAGGAGGAAGGCGAATCGTCGATGTAGGGCATCCCGTCCTGGTGCCGGCGCTGTTCTTCGGCCTGGTCTGCGGCACAGCCATACCCAGGCGGTGTTCCAAACGAGGAATCTGTGGGTGCGAAGAAGCGAGCTGCGTTAGTGAGAGCCAAGAGGGCTGTTTCAGGGGGTGTTCTATGCCCCACCCGTCCAAGCAATGTCCCAAGCTGAAGTCATCTCTATCATGTACCAGCGTCTCTTGGGGACTTCAGGTACACCACCACCCCCTCAAGACCTACTACAAGCCAAAGACACTGAGGAAGAGAAGGGGTCACCTGCAGCCTGTACCCCAATAATACAAGAGTGGCCATGACTGTCCTTGGGAAAGTGGGTAACGTCTGGTCGCTATAAAACCACACACATGCACATCACACTCCTTCCTAGCACATGGCTCCTAGAATCATCAGACTCTCTAAAGCAATGACTGTACTTCTAACCGGGATAGCCCAGAACAGGGGCTGACTGCTGGGGTGAGTGGAGGGGAGGACCAACCATGTGATTAGGGAGTAGGAACTTTCAGCTATGACCCTGACCCTCTAGGAAAGAGGAAGGAGCTGCAGTCTGAGTTGGTCGTTAGAGGCCAATGACATAACCAGTCATGCCTATGGGATGGGACTTCTACAGAATCCTAAAAGGCAGTGTTGGGATAATGTCTTGGTTGCTGAACCCACAGGAAAATGATCTAGGGCACCCCACTTTATAGTTTACCCCCCCTTTTTTTTTTGCTTTTGAGTTGTGCCTTCTCCTCCTCCTCATCATCATCATTTTTCAAGCTGAAAATCTAGTGAGGAAACTATTTTCCTACTTCCAGCCACCAGCTGTGGCTGAATAAATGATAGAGTATGAAGGATGGTTTGTGAGAGATGGCTCTCCCCATTTATATGGTAAAACACAATCATGGGTCAGAGCCCGAGGCCTGAAGATGGTGGAGTGAGCACGGCTGGTCCTACGGGGCCGAGCCCTTCCTTCACCTGTGGGATCCAAAACTATCTCCAGGAAGCTGATGTCAACTGAGCTAAGAATGCAGGAGGATACCCAGATGGCATCCATGGAGAACCGAACTTTTCGTGTGGAGGAAACTCCTGCATTTGGTCACAGAAGTATTCTGCTGAGGGTGATGAGCAGATACACAGGGACTTACCATACAGGGAGGGGACCTGGGCTAGGAGAACCCCAAATGCAAGGATACCCTTGTATGTTCCCTATAAACCTACCTCTGGGGAAGTGATGGGCAAAAGGACCAGCGTCCTCTGTACTAATTGTCGGCAAACACACTAAAAGCTGCCCCACCCCTACCCTGCCCTGGACTACCGCCTGTAATAACTTCTTGTTCTTCCAGTGGGTACCCTCACACAGGCAAACATGACCTTGGCTTTGTGTCAACAACATTATGCAGACAGCCAAGATACTCGGTATGTAAGCATGACAACCAAGACAGTGCTAGATACCGGACAGCCAAGCCAGTCTTGGCCCTAGTTAGCTGCTAGTCCTCTGGGAAGCATGTGTAAGAATGAGGGTGAACAAATGTCCTTTTGTACTTGAGCATCTTTTGGATATATACCTAGGAGTGGTATACTGGATCTTGAGGAACCACTATTCCTAATTGTCTGAGAAAGCACTAGATTGATTTCCAAATTGGTTGTACAAGTTTACACTCCCACCAGCAGTAGAGGAGGGTTCCCCTTTCTCCACATCCTCTCCAGCATGTGTTGTCACTTGAGTTTTTTATCTTAGCTATTCTGATGGGTGTAAGGTGAAATCTCAGGGTTGTTTTGATTTGCATTTCCCTGATAGCTAATGAGGTTGAGCATTTCTTTAAATATTTCTCTGCCATTCGATGTTCCTCTACTGAGAATTCTCTGTTTGTAGCAGCTTTATTTGTAATAGCCAGAAGCTGGAGAACAACTCAGTTGAAACCCTCAGTTGAGGAATGGATACAGAAATTGTGGTACATCCATACAATGGAATACTCAGCAATCAAAAACAAGGAAATCATGAAAATTACAGGCAAATGGTGGGAACTAGCAGAGATCATCCTGAGTGAGGTATCCCAGAAGCAGAAAGACACACATGGTATATACTCACTTATAAGTGGATATTAAATCAACAATATAGGATAATCATACTAAAATCTATATACCTAAAGAAGCTAATCAAGGAGAAGCCTGGGTAAGATGATCAATCCTCTTTCAGAAAGGCAAACAGGATGGACATGGAAGAGGGAGAAAACAAGAAACAGGACAGGAACCTACCACAGAATGCCTCTGAAAGACTCTACCCTGCAGGGTATGAAAGCAGAGGCTGAGACTCATAGCCAAACTTTGGGCAGGGTGCATGGAATCTTATGAAAGAAGGGAGAGATAGAAAGACCTGGAAGGGACAGGAGCTCCACAAGGAAAGATAAAAAAAAAAAAAAAACAAAAACTGGGCACAGGGGTCTTTTCTGAGACTGATACTCCAACCAACGACCACTCAGAGAGATAACCTAGAACCCCTGCACAGATGTAGCCATGGCAGCTCAGTATCCAAGTGGATTTCCTAGTAATGGGAACAGGGACTGCCTCTGACATGAAACATGAACACAGTGGCCTGCTGTTTGATAACCTCCCCCTGATGGGGCAGCAGCCTTGCCAGGCCACAGGGGAAGACAATGCAGCCAGTCCTGATGAGACCTGATAAGCTAGGGTCAGAGGGAAGGGGAGGAGAACCTCCCCTATCAGTGGACTTGGAGAGGGGCAAAGGGAGAAGAGGGAGGGAGTGTGGGATTGGGAGGGGACAAGGGAGGGGGCTACAGCTGGGATACAAAGTAAATAAACTGTAATTAATAAAAAAAAATGAGGGTGTTCAGCTGGATATGGTTGTACACACCTCTAACCCCAGCACTCGGGAGGCAGAGGCAAGTGGATCTCTGTAAGTATGCAGGGGGCCAGCTTGGTCTACACAGACGTTCCAGGGCAGTCAGGGCCACAAAATGACCTTGTCACACAATTTAAGTGGGGGGCTGGGCCTGGCTGCATTTCAAAGCTCCAGAGGTAATGCTGACAAACAGTGGGGCACACCTGGGAAGAGGCAAGGATGCGGTGACATCATCCGGGGAAGCCTACAGCTTGCAACAGGTTCTAGCCTGTAAGCTAGCAGGCCAGCCCGGATACAAGAACCGGCAACCGAGAACAGTGATTACAGCAGGGCCTGTGGTCCTGACCCATGGGATCCCAGCCACAACCCAGACCCCCTTTATTCCAATCCAAGTACAGCACAAAGACAGAGGGGTCCATTCTGTAAGGCCCTGCCTACCCAGACCATAGGAACAGACTGAAAGGGCCAGGTACGCCATTTGTTGGAACACACTGGAGTCAAGAGAAAGAGCGAAGGGACATAGGGGAGAACTGAGGGTTGGGTAGCAGCCTAGCTGTGGGAGAGCGGCCTTCCACATTTACAGAAGTGAGACCAGATCGGGCATCCAGCTGTGACAGGAAGGTTTCCCCAGCTCCTCCTCTCAGCTCTTCACTCTCTCCAGGGCTGAAGGGAAACTAGAGTTGTGCGTTGCTGGTAAAATTGTGCGTTGCTGGTGATGGCTGTTTCTACAGACAGTGGCTCGTGTCCTTTGGTAGGCAGACCTCTCCAGTTCAGGCTTAGAAATCTGCTGAGGCAGAGAGGTCCCAGTTTCTCTCCCACAGCCAGAACCAGGTCTGGACCCTCTGATCCTGGGCTGCAGTCGGGAGCCTTCTCCCAGATCCCTGAGGACAAAAGGCTGACTCTAGCTTGGGGAGAGGGCTGTCGATCAGGAACGCGGGGCTGGTCATCCACAGGAGTCTTATTTTGGAGCAGCACCTTGCATGGGGGTCACCTGCGGTACTACCAGGAGCTAGTTTTCCTAACCACTGGGAGGCCTCAGCTTACATGAAGCAGGTAGTAAGATACCTACTTGCTACCCTCTGCCACGTCCTTCCCCCAGCTCTTCATGGTGCTGCAACCTTTTACACATTCTGTGAGTGTACACAGACACCTTGGTGGCCCTGAGTTCCCAGAAGGCCATTTTTTGGATAGAAAACAAAGTTTCGGAGCTTGGCTCTATTCAAGTCCGCCCGTGACTACTGTGATTCAGGATCTTTAAGATGGAGGCAGTGCCTTCGCTGGTCCTGGGGGCACACTCGGCATGGCTGAGATCCACACACAGGGATATTGGGGAGTATGTAGAGAGAGAGCAGGAAGGAGGGGAAGGACGGCAGAAGAATGCATGAGCCTAAGCCCTTACTGGCCCAGGGTGTCATCCAAACAGTTTCCTAATGGAGTTTTAATTGGCAGGCTTAAAGCAAGCAGGCACTAGCTCTGGGGCGTCACTGAGGCATATCTTCGCCATATTTGTGAGTTTAGTAGGGCAAATTTAACAGGTATTTAATAACCTTTTCCTACGACTACCCAGGGAAGCGGTCACTGGGAGGCAGCTGTGTAAGACAGACACTGAGGAACTGGAAGGAAGAAGGGTGATAAGACCTGCTTTAAATGGGAGGAAGCCCACTTATAGTAAATATGGATGCCATAGTAGCATACAATTGAAATCCATGGGCTTGGATAGAAAATCTGTCTAGTGTGTAAGGCCCTTACACACGCATGCACACCAGCAGAGCCGTTGGAATGGGCCTGTTATCCCAGCACTGGGAAGACCCAGGCAGGGTGATTATAAGCTCAAGGCATGTCTGAGCTATGAGGTGACTTCAAGACCGGTCAGGGCAACTTAGTAAGACCCTATCTCAAAATAAAAGGTGAAAAGGTGACTAGAGATAGAACTCAGCATGCCTGAGTCCCTGGTATTATCCTCTGTGGGCCTATTCTCTTGCTTTCCAAGCACATTCCAAACAGAAGACATCCCTCAAATGCTGTGCTGATAACCACATAATCCAGCAATTCTATTACCTACAAGACAAAGGAGACCAGAAATGTTTAAATGAAACCTTGTGTTTCGACAGCCACTATTCCGATAAGCTGAGGAGCTACCCGGGGGGAGGGGGGGGCGCAGTCGTAGGAAAACTTGCCTGGTATGTGCACGGCCTGGGAGAGCCCCACCACTGGCAAAAACAAAGAGCGAAGATACACAGCAGAAAGGAAAAGCAAATAAGTAAATAGCTAAGAAAGGAAAAGCAAATAAATAAATAAAACAAATAAATTTAAAAAGGAGGGTCACTCCAAATACCCATCTCTACAGTGGTCTATTAGCTTTAAAGAAAAGCTATAGGATGGCTGCAATTTGAGGATATTTTACTCAGTGATAGGAGTCAGTATCACATATCACATGATTTGATTCACACATGACTTGATTCACACATGCCCAGCAGATAAACGGAAAGTTACAGGAAGTAGGTTAGTGGCTGGTTTGCAGGTATGGAGTTTGGTATTAGGGGCAATGGAGAACGTGGAACCAAACAGGCAAAGGCTGGCGCCCTGGCTGGTTTTCTATCAACTTAACACAGGCTAGAGCTATCTGAAAGGAAGTTCACTGAGAAAATGTCTCCATGAGATCCAGCTGTAGGGCATTTCCTTAATTAGTGATTAATTCAGGAGGGCCCAGCACATGGCAGGTGGGGCCACCCCTGGGCTGGTGGTCCTGGCTTCTATGAGAAAGCAGGCTGAGCAAATCATGGGAGGCAAGCCAGTGAGCAGGACCCCTCCATGGCCTCTGATCAGCTCCTGCCTCCAGGTTCCTGCCCTGCTTGAGTTCGTTCCTGCCCTGACTTCCTTCAGTGATACACTATAAAGTGTGAGTCAAATAAACCCTTTCCTCTCCACCTTGCTTGTGGTCATGGAGTTTCATCACAGCAACAGAAATTCTGACTGCTGGTTAAAACTCAATGTGTAACACCTAACTGCTTACTTTAAAATAATTAATTCTGAGTTAGACCTGGTGGTTTAGGCCTGTAATTCCAGTATCTGGAAGGCTAAAGCAGAAGGATCACAAATTCAAGGCCAGCCATATATATATGTGTGTATGCTACACACACACACGTCACATATGTTACATATGTATAAGTATATACATATATGTATGTATATATGTCATATATGTATATATGCCATACACATAAATATATACATGGGTGACTTTCATGTTATATGAATTTTACCTCAATTGAAAATAAACTGGGTGCACAG
This sequence comes from Meriones unguiculatus, assembly GCF_030254825.1. Taxonomy (NCBI): domain Eukaryota; kingdom Metazoa; phylum Chordata; class Mammalia; order Rodentia; family Muridae; genus Meriones; species Meriones unguiculatus. The sequence goes on from NC_083363.1 coordinate 11,248,258, forward strand.
TGCCATACTCTATAACTGTAGCTCCTCAGGGGGCTTATGACAAGGGTCTCTCAGACAGCCTGAGCTGTTGTTGAATAAAGCTATGTGAGTCACTGTCTTAAAAAAATATTAACAGCTTTCTGAAGGCCAAGAGTACTATTCCAAATAGACAACAGAAACCAGCCATCTGGTGCCATGACCCCAGGCTACCACGAGCAGCCAATGGCCACTGAGCTTTCGGAGATACGTTGCTGGTCTCGGTGGGTTCTCTGCTTTCTCTTCCTGTCAGGCTGGCAGCTGTCCCTCCCGCACTGGTAGCCAAGGAAGTCAAAACTGTTTAGAAAGGAGACATCCCTCACCCATACCATGGCAAGAGCGCTACTGTCAGAAAAAGGGGCACAGTGAGCACTCCACAACCCTAGGCCTCTTAGCCCTTGCACTGCAACCCCAAAGATGACATCACCAGGCTAGCTCCCAAGCACAGAAAGCCCCGGTGGGCTGAGCAGGGAGAGATCATGGTCATGAAACAGTGTGTGCCACACAGAAAGCCCCAAGGCTGTTTAAGCCCTGACTACCACCCAGACGGGTTACAGAATGCCAGTCAGGAGGGGCCTGAGCGGGCCCTGTTCATGGCCTGTTCCTTGGCTTTCCAGTCAGCCCTAGTTATCCTAAAAGGAGGGGCAGATATTTCGAGTGCTTTGTTTCCTCAGAGTAGTGGTTCTCAACCTTCCTAAGGCTTTAATCCTTTAAGACAGTTCCTCATGCTGTGGTGACCCCCCCCCAGCCGTAATTTCATAATTGCTATTTCATAATTGTAATTTTGCTGCTGTTAAGAACTGTAACGTAAATATTTTTGGAGCTAGAGGCTTGCCGGGGTGGGGGGGTGTCACAGACCACAGGTTGAGAACTGCTGTCTTCATGGGTACAGGTTGACCCATACAGACGATACTTCTAACACCTTCCCTATGGTGGTTTGAGTGAGGAAGGCCTTGATGGGCTCACCTGTTTGACTACTTGGTCCCTAGTTGGTATCTGGGAAGGATTAGGAGGTGTGGACTTTGAGGTTTCCAAACCCCACACCACCCCAAGTTTCTCCTGCTCCCTGCCTAAAGCTTGGATACGGAGATGTGCACTCTCAGGTACTGCTCCAGTGCCAGGCCTGCCTGGCACCACGCTCCCTCCTCTGATGATCATGATTTACCCTCTGAAACGGAGAGCTCCCAGCAAACTCCTCTAGAAGTTGCCTTGGTTACGGTATCTCCGAGGCAATAGAAAAGCAACTAAGACACCCTCCTTCCCCTCCAATACCATCGGCATCCAGAACACTGTTGAAGAATCTTCCGTTTCTGAGGACTGAGCTGGCCTGAAACTCCTAGACACTGGAGGTAGCAAAACATCATCTGATGCTGTGGGTCCCAGGCTGAAACTAGATGGTGGTCGGGCGGAACAGGAGAAGGTGGGACCCACAACTAGGAGAAGGTGGGACCCACAACTAGGAGAAGGCAGCCAGCCCCGGCCATGGCAAGAGTTATGTAATTACTGTAACTACCTTGATGTGTGTTTGTTTTCTTTTTAGGACAGTAAGATTTGGAAAAACTTTTTGGAACCTCAACTTCCGGAGCCTCAACTATTTCTCCCCAGGCAGAGAGATGAACGTGGCATCTATCTCAGCCAAGATACGTTCATTATGTAATGGTACAAGACATGGGCCCTACCACGTGGAACTATGGGATATGTATGTACATCAAGACTACCGTGTCAAGGTCGATAAAAGAGGAAGCTGAGGGAATGACTTCAAAATCTGAGGGAGGTATGGGAGAGGCAGAGAAGCTCTGTCCTGAACATAGAAGAAAACAGCAATATTTCAAATAAGAATGTTAAACCATCAATGAACCATGCTTAAGACCAAAGCACATGTGACCTTTCTTTGTTTATAACCTTATTCCTCTCCTGGCTACAAACCTGTAATTTTATAAGAACCTCATAAACAAAATTACAAACTCTGCTTACTGCTGAAACGTGTTTTAACTTCCTCGTGACCTGCATACAGTAAGGATTCCTTTGACCCTTTCGGCCTACTTCTCAAAATTATAGAAGCCCACAATCCTACCCCATGCACTTCAGAAATCATCCTATGTTTAAAAAGAAAGTGCTAGAAACCTTTTGAATAACCTAACTTTAGAAGTTTGCCCACCCCCATCATATATGACTACTTGACTACTTTTTTTTTTTTTTTTTAAGACACTCAAGGCCAAAGGAGAATTTCCTGAGGAGCCCATAGGCACACGTAGGAATGTACTACCCTTTGATGTTAAAACTTTTGTTGTTGTTTTCAGGACAGGGACTCCCTGTATAGCCCTGTCTATCCTGGACTCGCTTTGTAGGGCAGGCTGGCCTCAAACTCGCAGAGATCCGCCTGCCTCGGCCTCCTGAGCGCTGGGACTAAAGGTGTGTGCAATCACGCCCATCCCATGTTAAAACCTTTTACTGACCGACTCCAACCCTGCTTCCCATTACTTTGGCTTGAGTCCTCTTCTGCAGCGCAGTCAGGAATCCTTGGCTGCACCTCAGCATAGGTCTCTGAAGATTTCTATCAGGTGTATGATGGCAGAAGGCAAGGGCTGCATCTCTGGTCCCCGCTGCCAGACTACCATCAAGGACACAAATGACAGCGGGCAAACAGCAAGAGGTACACAGGGTACATGTATCAGGGCTGTACAGGGGCCCTTCATGTCTCTCCAAATGTTCACAGCACTCCCGTCAGCTTGGAAGCTCTCGGAACCCCAATGTTCAGTTTAGTTGTTTTGAACAGAGGAATGACCGTCTCACTCACTGACCACTGGCATCAATTCAATCTCCAGCCCCTTGCTCCTCCCCACAGGTAGGGGGTGGGGCTGAAAGTTCCACCTCTCCGATCATCGGGTTGGTTCTGCTGGCGGCCAGCCCCATCCTGAAGCTATTTAGCCTCCTCAAGTATGAGGCAAAGAACTACTTCGTTTCGTCCCACTGTTTGTAGTTTTTGTTATGTAGCACGTGGTTAGAGCGGAACTCGGACACCAGCACCAAGGAACCACTTCCTGAGCACCACCTGCTCACGGAAACAGGGCTCTAACCAGCTGGTCACGAAAGCACCATGTCGTCAGCAGTGTGGCTCAGTCTCAAAGTGGAGGCCTACGAAGGCAGGTCTTCCAGTCAATGGTTAACAGCAAACGGTTTGGCCGTACTCCGGGCCGCACCCTCAACCTCAGGCATTCTGGAGCTGAACCGGAGTGAGCGTGCTGGGACTGACGTTCTGTGCACTGCACCAGAATTTAATGGTATACGAGATGCAGGCAGATAACAAAAGCCAAGGAACAGGTCAGAGTGGATGGGTCTGCAAGCCTAGGAGCTCAGTTTTTCACTTGAGCACACATTTGCTGGGAGAAATATAGTCCTCTTTGTTCCCTGCCTCTACTGCTCAGCCTTTAGGGCCGTCTTCACCAATGTCCCTGAAAAGGAAAGACAGCAAACAAACTGGTGTTGCCAGGGAGGGGGAAGGGGCCAGTGGTTCTTTTCATCTCTCAACATTCCCATCAATGAAATGAGGATAATGACACTCTTACCCATATGCCTGGGGAGTTAACAAGTAAAACACCACTCCCCCTGGCAGAAGGAGGAAGCAGCTAGGAGCATTGCTTATAATAATTACTGCAAACTGGCTACTCCTTCTGTCCAAGGTGTGATAGCGATCACCAGAGTTGGCTCCCTTCCAGAGAAGCACATGATCTGCTTCTGCAGTCTGTGGAATTCCTTCTTCTACGGTTTTAAAGCAGCTCCAATTGCAAAATATGGCAAGGTCCACATGCTGGCTCACAGAAAGGCCCATTTTCTGTTGTGATAATGAAACACCAGCTAGTGAGTACTGTTAAGATTCCTTCGCTCAAGGTTAGCATGGTGCTGGCGTGGTGCTCCCCTAGCTGGACTGTCTCACAGTGGATGGCCTCTGTTACAGTATGCACGGGAAATGTCCCTTATAGGCCCCTGAGTGTCAAAAGCTCGGTCCCTAGCTTTTGGGAGGTGGTAGAGCCTAGACGGAGGAACAGGTCACCATTCTTGAGCTATTCATTGTCTTTCGCCCCTTCCTCTGGTCCCCATTCCCCTTCGCTTTATTGCCATAGGCAAACAGCTGTTCTCTGCCATGTCCTTGCTCTATGATGCTTCTGTCTGGACTGTCAGTGACCTAGAGGCAAAGGCAGCAGAAACCATAAGCCAAAATGAATCCTTCCTGTAGCTTGTCTTTGCTACTTTGTGGGTTCTTCTCTCCCCCACCCCAGTGCCACCCCCATTACTAGATAAGAAAGGATAGAGGAGAAGGGAGGGGGAGAGAAGAAGAAGGGAAGAGAGAGAGAGAGAGAGAGAGATCCTTGAATCTAAACTCCTTTTTCTTGTTTCTTCTTTGAGCCACAACTACTAACAAACTGTAACCAATCCTGCTGGGTGACCAACAACAGCAACCCTGCCTCTCAGGGGCCCTAGCATTTCCACACCCTCTGAAACGTTCCCAGAATCCCAAACGTCACACAATGAAAAGAAACTATCTACATCTGGCAAAACCGCACCCCTGCTAGAGCATGAGGCAAATCATAGTCAGCTGCTTCAGACAGTCTGAAGCAGCTCCATATCCCCACACCTGGGATTAAAAAGAAAACATACTCTCATATTTCTAAAAGAACCCACAATTCCAGAATTCTCCCTACACTTTCCTACCCTGCTTTCTCAAACCCTGTGTTCCAGTGATTAGGAGTCTGACTAACATAACACAGAACCACTGTGGCAACGCCAGAAACGAGAAGGGACAGGCGCCCTGTCGGAGAATAACCCATTGTTGGACCTAATGTAGGGTCCCATGAGAACTAACCCAGGGACCAGTATCTTAACTGCTTCTGGGTCTCACCTCTAAAAAGTCCCATTACTGATCAGTATTGCCACGCTAGAGGTCAAGCTTCCACTTTCGAATCTTTGGGGGATACACCAAAATCATAGCAGCACCTATCCATAGGGTCTAAGGCTTCTGTGGGCCAGAAAGCCACCCAGGTCTCAGCCTACCAAAAAAGGCCAGCAGAGACTCCAATGCTCATGTATATACGGGTTATTTATCTCAAAGGCTCTCTTTTCCATTTTCTGAGACGCCAGGTGTTTCCAGATTCCTCTTCTGAAGCAAGAGTCAGGCTGGAGCAGAACTCTGCAGGACTTCGGGCTCTGCAGGCCAAAGATCTCCATTTGTACAAACAGTCTCTGCAGATGGTTGAGAAATGAGCCAGTAAGCCGGCCGGTAGGAATTTCTCTGTCCAGATGCACGAGGAGGCTGGGAACTTGGCTCCTGACCCGAAACTCAACTGTCATGCTGGAATTACCACTCATGGTGATAATCCCAGTTGTCATCAGGGTGTGACAATCTGTTCCAAGACCCACCTGTCACTCTCCGGTCAGTCAGGCCCAGCTCCCAGCCTGCTTCCCCCAGGGAGAAGGAATTCACGGGTCTGAGCTGTCCCCCACAGGCACAGCTGCCAGACACTCACACGCCCACTCAGGGCCCAGACTCAGCCACCTGCCAGACCAGTCAGGTGAGCAGGTCCTGATGACAGCCGGGCTAAGTTCCATTCTCAAAGAGCTCTCCAGGGAGAGCTAGTCTGTGAGACTTAACGCCAAAGAGGATCGGCGGGACCACTTTGGTCTGCTGTGGAGTCCCTACACCAGCAGTTGGAATAGTATCGGGAAGAGGCCTTCTTCCGGAACGGTGGGATCCACCGGAGGGTGGAGGGGGAGCTGAGGCATCTGGAGGGGTGGCTCTGGCCTGGTGTGCCTCACAGAAAATCTCCGGGTGGCAGAGCAACCGCTTGGCTCTACTGGATCACGCTGCCCGACACTCTTGCCACCCACTAGGGCCTTGCAAGGCTGGCACTGAAGTAAAGGCACTCAGGCTTCCCAGAGCCTGGAGCTGTCTGTGCCCACGCCCACAGCTCTTGACTGGGATAAGCTGGGGTCTTCCCGTAGCTAACCCTTCACACCCCTGCTGTGCAGAAGTGCTTGCCCCTCTCACTCAATCTTACTCTGTTTGTGACGGGAACTTAGGATGTGTCAGCCAGCAGAGTGTGGGCCGTTCAGAAGGGTGGACTGATCTATCTGGACAGCTGACCGGTGGCCACCAGTTTGCACATGAGCCAGCAACACATCGGTGATGCGAGTGTCTCTTAGCTCCACTAAGAATGCACTGATCTCACAGGATGACATCACACAGCTGGGGCGGAGACCGCCACAAGATGGCCAGAGTCATATGCAGTGGAACCCCAGGGCTCCAGGACTCTTTGGGAGAAGGACCTTGTCTCCTCCGTGCAGAGTGTACCCGGGGAAGGGGGCACGGGGCTGGCGGCTGTGCTGCACGGTGGTAACTATGGACTCTCGAACTGAAGTGCCCAACCGGGCTTTTGGCCACAACGGCCGCCAGCCACGGAGGAGCCATCAGCTCTCATTGGCAAGAACTCTCTGCTTCATGGAGGAGGGACTGTGTGAGGAGTCGCCTGTTACAGGCTAAGGGATTGTGTCTTTCCGGAGTTCACATGCTGAAACTTAATTCCTAACGTTAGGAGGCCTTAGGGAAGTGAACAGAATCACTAATAGGAACGGCGCTTCCTGAGACCCCGCAGTTTCCTTTCACCCTTCCACCAGGGGAAGGCACAGTGAGTGGACTCCTGACCAGGCACTTACCTGCCACCGCCCTGACCCCAGACTGTTGTCTCCTGAACAGAGGAACGGCCGCTGGTGGTTTAGGTCACTCGGATGACAGGGCTTTGGCTAAAGCCTGAATCCACTGAGACTGAAAATCTGACGGATGCACAGATCTGTATTCTGAGCGTCTCTCAGTTGCCCCCTTGGCACCTTGTGTCTGAGAAGACACGGACTTGAACACTTCTTCCTCTAAGGGCATTGTCTTCAATGGAAGCACTTACACATGGCTTTATGCCCAGAATTCTGTCTTGATTGAGGGCCAGGCAGAAATGCTTTCAAGAAAGGCTTAGAGATGGAGATGAAACAAGAGCCTGATTTCTGCTGGTTTTTATCCTCCTCCTAGCTGAGAAATCAAGAGCATTGTAAGGACAAAGTACCACTGGATACAGATCTGGGCTGAGTTGCAGACCTTGTCCAACTGGCCTCTCAGGGCGGCAGGCAGGCCCTGTTCACATACCCTTCTCCCTGCTGTCCTCAGCCTCCAGGCTGCTTTAGGCACCAAGGCCCTCTGGCCCCTGAGCTCAGCCCTCTTTCCATTTTAGCTCACACATATGTCCCCAGTGCCTCATACTGGCTGCTACTGCTTCCCAGTGCACACTGAAGCCTGACAAGCCTGGGACTCTGGGTGCTCCACTGCGGAGCTTGGCTCACACCAACCTCATAGGATGGGTCTATGAGCCATCTTTAGAACCCACCTCTCCTTCCCCTGAAAGACTGGCTCTTGCGCCTCCAGCCTGGGCGACGGGGGACAGTCTCCAGAGTTTACAGGATCCTCCTACTCCAACACCTACATCTAGATTATGGATTTTTTTTTTCCCAATTGTTAGTATTTCCTCGAGGCAAGGGCCTATTCTGGTCCCCTGCAGGCTGATGATAATTTAAAGACCAGGAATCACTTGTAGAGTCCATTTCCAGCCCACTTACATTGTACCACTCTTTAGGTCTCCAGATCTAAACTGGTAAGCACATACCTACCTACACAGATGCAGAACCACTGAGAGGCTACCCGTGGCTTAGCCAGCAAAGACATGAGGCCGGCTCAACTCATGCAGTAGATGTGAGCCAAACCCATGAGGCCAGGGTAGAGGTAGGATGCCTGCCCATACAGGAGATTTAAAGACTTTTTGAGTTGATAAGACATACATAAACAGGATAAATAAATTGTAGTTTCCTGAGAGGCCCAGTGGTGTTCCAGTCTCTGTAGAAACATCAGAAGAAAAAAAGCACAGGCCTGGAGACATAGCATAGCTTGGCTGGCAGAGCGCTTGCCTAGCGTGCATGAAGCCCTGGGTCTGACCTCCAGAACTGCATTAACCACGTGTAGTGGGATACACCTATAGTCCCTGGGAGTCAGAGGCAGGGGTATCAGAAGGAGGTCATGCGCCACTGCTCAAGTTCAAGGCCTGCCCAGGCTATACACACCGAAGGAGGAGAGGAGAGGAGGAGGGAGGGCAAAGCTGAGGATGGGAGAAGAGGAGGTGGACTGATCTATATGGACAGCTGACTGGTGGATGATGGAAGAGGAGCATGGAAGGAGTAGAGGGAGGGGTTAGACGGGGGGAATGGAACAGTGAAGAGGGATATTCGCATACACGGCCACAGCTGATACCCTCCAGGGCAGTGGCTCTCCACCCTCCCCGTGCTTCGACCCTTTAATATAGTTCCTCAAGTTGTTGTGACCCCAACTATAAAACTGTTCTCATTGCTACTTCAGAACTGTAACTTTGCTACTGTTATGAACTGTAATGTAAACATCTGACATTTCTGATGGTCATAGGTGACCCCTGTGGAAGGGGTCATGACCCACAGATTGAGAACCACTGCTCTAGAGGCCTGAGACTACATCTCAGTGCACCTTGAGGCGAATTAGGCTCACCTCATTGGGAATGGGTCCCCAAGCCCCAAAGGGATGTTTGTGGTTCCTGACCGCTGAGAAAGCCTCCCACAGCATGAGTGCGGTCGCTCTGGCTGGCCCGCTCCTTCTCCTAAGAACCCCTTGAAGGTACAACACAGCCATAGGTAGGTAAGGATACTGTGCCCACTGAGCACACACGCAGAGCCTGGCACTATAAACACACCACTGGCACTGGCTTTATGTTTTTGGAAAGGAGAGAAATAAAATACTAGAGCAGAAGAGACAGCGATGGTATCTTTTCTGTTTCCAAACAGGAACAGCCTGTCATCACCAGGAGGACAAACAGGACGGGCTGCTTCTGCTAGAAAAGGGGCAGTGGATACAACATGGAGACGCAGCCAGAGCCTGAAGTCTGCACAAGCTGCTCCTCCGGAGGATCTGTGAGGAATGAGCATCCAATTGGGAGCCTGAGCCTCGGGCCCATGGGCCACAGGAAGTGCCCTAGGGCACTGCCTAGAGAGGTTAGGGGCTCCAAGAGAGAGACAATGGTGGGTGCACAAGAAGGAAGGCTTCCTTTGGGATCTCCACTGTGCTCAGACACAGTTTCTTAGTTAAAACCTTTTATTAGGAATCTTTTCCGTGTCTTATTTCTCCATATAGAGGGCAGAGGACTCATTTTCCCCTTTTGCTTCCTACTGCTTACTTCAGTGGCATCCCATACTTGCCCTGTGCCTGTTCTGCTCCAGGTACTTCTATTAATGTCTACTGCCCAACTTAACGCTCTCTGCAGGCTCCACACAGACACCTGCATGCACATTAGCCGCAGAGCCCATCCTCATGGCCAGCGGGAACCACACTTTTCAAGCCACAGAGCTAGGAAGACTTAGGGAAATATCACAACGCCTAGCCACAGATTCCCAGAAATTGCCATCCCTCCCGGCTATGCTGCATGCCAGGCCTTCCTTCCTTGCCTACAGCCCAGCCCCCCCCCCCCCCCAGCAAACATCCTATGCAGTTGTTCAGGACACACAGTGCTCTGGCAGGGAATGCATCCCTGGTGGGCCGCACTGCACAACACAGAATCATCTGTCAAGCCACGCCAGGATGCACCCTCACTGTGCCTGACCATACCGCACCAGATGAGTTCCTGTTTCTCTCCATGGCCCCTTTGTTAACTGAGATTAGTCATGGAGACCCTAAAAGGGCCGTGCTGGATTGGTGGGAACTGCCCGGCAGGGGGCGGGCGTGATGGAAGCTGAAGTTGCTCTTGTTTTCTGGTGGGAAAGGATGCGTTTTGCCTCAGAATCAACACTCCCGTCATGCAGGCACTCGTTCACAGCTTTTTAGAAGTGCAATGGCAGCACGCACTGGGTAGAGCTGGGAGGCCCACCGACCCCCGCAGCCCAGTGCTGGGGCTCAGCTGGCACTGTTCCTAGGCTGACCCTGTTCCCTCCTCTTTGCTATGGGGAGCAGCCGAGGAATTCAGCAGGAATGTGTGGGGCATCCTTCCCTGGATCCCTGGACACCATCTGGCAGTGCCAATGAACACATGGACCTAGGAACTATGTCCCCACCTACCCCCACACTTACATCCACGTCCAGGGGATGAATCTGCTCCTGTTTAGAGCTGTGGGCGGTGGGGCTCCAAGAAGACCTTAGGGTCTTCTGCATCTTTATTGTGGCCCTTCTGTTCTCTGTTCCCTGGCTCTGCCTTTACTGCCCACTCCTTTGGCCAACCTCAAGGAGACTGAAGGCTGCTTGTCCTTTGGGGCTTCAGCTTCCTAACCTAGGGTCTTACTCTCAGCATGGAGACTTAGATCTCAACATTAGTTCCTAATTTTAGGATGCTTTTTCACCCCTACAACCATTGCAAGTTTGGAGACCCAGTGCTCAGGCATGGACAGGGTATTCTGATACACACTGGAGTAATGGAATTAACGAGGATCCAGGGGCCTCACCAGCTGCAAACTGCTCCAGCCAGCCTGGGAGAAGAAAACATCGGCTCCACAGGCAGACCTGAATCCCAGTGTGAGTCTCAGCTTAGAGCAGACTAAAGGGACTCAGGAAGGGTCACAGACAGTTATTGTGAGCTGGGTGGTGGTGGCGAGGGAATGAATGAATGGGAGAAAAGAAAAGAAAGCTATTGTGAAAGACAGAAATGAAGAAACACAGCTACCAGCCTCAGAATGCTAAAAAAATAATCTGCCTCAGGCAGCACGTCACACGCAAAGATAAGATACTTAAAAGTAGAAACTGGAGCCAGGTACACATGTCGGTTCTCCTAGCACCTGGGAAGCTGAGGTTGGACACTTAGCTCCAGGCTAGCCTAGGCTTCACAGCAGATGCTTTCTCAAACCAAGAAAGAAGGGAAGAGGCAACCGGGCTTCAACTCTTAGTCCCACATGTGAAAGCATACCTTTCCCCACAAAGCCAACCTCCAGAATTTCTGCATAAAACACATGACATGGCCATCATGAGACTCAACGACTTCTTATAAATTTTTTTGCCCCCTACTGGCACCAGAGTGACCCAGAGCCAGTGGCAGGTACAAACAGGAAAGTTAGAAGCCAGGCGTGCAGAAAGGCCTGTGTCTGTCAGCCAGAGGATCAAAGGGGGTCCTGTAGTGGGTTGAACCCTCGAGTTCACCTTGCTGCAGGTGAATCCTGGCAATTCTCCCCACGGATATGGCAGCAGTGGCCCCTATAAGCTATCGTGGTCTCATACCATTAGGCAATCAATGCCACTGAAGAGGCAGGAGGACCCCTGGCCTTCTTCGCTGGCACAGTGGCAGTGGACTCTGAGGGTAGAACTTGCTGCCGTAAGGGGGAGAGGTGTCAAGTTCCTGTGTTTCTAGAATACCCAAAAGGATGTCTCTGAAGAGGATGGATTTCTGCAACGTGAAGACTGGCCACCCCCACCCCCCATCCCCCACCTCCAGCTGCATGAGTGGAATCACTTAAGACCCAGCACAGCACAGCCTTCAGACTGCCCAGCGAGGTACACGGCGGAACAGAGGCTAGAATCAGAGAGCCAGAAAACAGCCCGGGGTGTGAGTCTGTTTCCACCTTGGCTACCTACCTACTTAACACTGAAAAGGGATCTGGGGCCTCGTAACACAATATTCTAAATGCCAAAGACACTATCCCAAATTACTTGACAATAAAGCAGGCGACCAAAACAGGTTTCAGAGAAAATATCAAGTGGCAACACACAATCCAAACGCTGGTACTATCAAGAGTGAAACTCTAAGTATACTTTACTAGAACCTACTATGACCATCACCAACAAGGAGCAAAGGCAGATTCTTGAAACAAAGGAGGAGAGACAGGAATTCTCAGCAAATACGTTAAAGCTACAGAACACACATCCAAAAGCCCCCAAAGGCAATGAGACAGCTCAGACGTGGCAGAGAACTTCCCCACCACAGACAAGGCACAGGGTTTAAACCACAGCACCACAGGACCAGGGAACCAAAACAAAATTCCCAGAACCCAACAGCAAATGGAGGTGACCCTAGGTTCACTGAACTTAAAGATAAAGAAAAATAATAATTTCAGAAATCTATAGGACTGACTTAGAGGATCTGATTTTATATTTCAGGAGTTGCAGAGCTGAGAATGGATGGGAAAACATTTGAGGAAATAGTAGGTGAGCAATTCCCAAATTTGATGAAAGACATAAATCTGTGAAGACAAGAAATCTAATAAACCCCAAAGAGGGTAAACAAAGACGCCACGGTCAGAACAGTAGAGTCACTGTTCTGAAAACCACAGATTAAATCACAGAGAAACAACACATGACATACAAAGTAACCGGCAGTGGCTCACGCCTAAACCCCAGCACTTGGAAGACATAAGCAAGAAAAGCGCCATGAGTTTGAGGCCAGCCTGGGACACATGAGCGTCAAACTACCCTGCATCACAGAGTGAGTACTGCTCTTTGAGAAGAATCAGTAATCTAATAAGTAGATTAATGGAGAAATCTCTACATTTTGAAAATGTCAACAACTGAACACTGCTATCAGACACGCTAATGAAAGAGGAGGACCCAAGGAAAACGATAACATGGCTTAAACTGAGCAAAAACCAAAGTAGGCCATATCCCAATTTCTACGACACATTAAACACAGTGCTTTGAGGCAAATATGCACTGTCAGCTATCAAATACTTATATTAGAAAAAAAAATCTCACTTTAATGAGTTTTTATATTAAAAAACAAAGAGAAAGGTCCAAAAAGATAATAATGAAGATAACGGCAGAAATCATGAAAGGAGAGGAAAAAAAAAAAAAATCAAGGAAAACGATAAACTTCCATCCAGGCTGACAAACAGCAAACAAACAAATCGGGAATGAAGGAGACCCCAGTGTTACTGCTGACCTGGATCTTAAAGAGACGGCAGGGAACATCAAAACAACTCTGTGTGTGTACGCTCGACAACTTGGAAGAAATGGACCTGTCCCCTGCCATGTGTGTGTTAGCACATCCTCTGACACACACACACACACACACACACACACACACACACACACACCCTCAGCCATCTTAGTGCTGGCCAGGGTAGGTGATAAAAAGAACCCTGGAACTGACAGAGGCAGAGGCAGACAGGGCCACCGGGCAGCAGGCACAAGGGCTTCTTGAGATGATCCAGCCTTCTACATTTCTTAGATGCCAGGAACTCCTGAGAAACCAAATCTCCAGTAACGGGGGCCTGGACATTCAGAAGGGGCCCAGCGTGACATCTTGTGAACCAAGAAAGAATCCCCCTGTGAGCAACTGCAGAACCAGGAAGGGTCACCTTCCAGCGGCTATCTTGGCCAGTGCCCTTTCACCATGCAGCTGCAAACGGCCCTGAAAACGGCCCTTCTTTCCAAAGCTTCCCCTGATGAGAATCGGTCACACCCTCCTGACAGCTACCTAATCTCACTGTTCAGCCGTGCCTACAGTCAAGATGCTTTCCCTCATGTCCTCAGGACGTCTGTAGTTCTGGCTAATTTACCCCGTCTATGTGTAGAGGGATGGACAGCCATGCAGCAGACACAGCCCTGGAGCCTCTGCTAGCAACAGGGGGTGATGGGAGGCACTCTGCAGAGCTGTCAGAGGCTGAGCTCGGTGACGGTGTGGCACTGGGCACAGGGGAGGTGCGGAAAGCGGTGGTTCCATTTGTCAGTGGCACTCACCAACCAACCAACCTGCTGTAAGCATGAGCTCATCAAATAAATGCTTTCCCAAAGGCTCCACCCTTCAGCCCACTCGGACAGCTCAGTATGTGCATGCTTTCTGGGTCTGAAGAAACTTTAAAATGACCGAAGTGAGATGTACTCATGGCAGACAGTTGTTAGGTTAAAAAGGACCCTGTCCCAGCCAGGCGGCGGTGGCCGCAGTGCACGCCTTTAATCCTGGCACTCGGGAGGCAGAGGCAGGCGATCTCTCTGAGTTCGAGGCCAGCCTGGTCTACAGTGAGTTCCAGGAAAGCCAGGACTAAACGGAGAAGCCCTGTCTTGAAAAACCAAGATAAAATAAGATCAAAATATGATTCTGGTTCATGAGCCACACTGATTTCTAGTCACCAGACGTCAGTCAGTATGATAGTGTGCTCAGGCCCTTGGTCTCTTGAACAAATCTCACATCAGCCTCTCTGACTCCAAACTGCAGGACCCTAAGTGCTCTCCCAACTCCCTTCACGAACAGCCCAGGGAACCTGACCCACCAATATTAACGCCAAGTTGAAAATAAAACTGGGGGAGGAGAAAGAAGAGGATGGAGAGAGAATGGCCCCCTGGGGTCTCTCCACTTGAATGTGTCGTTTCAAACCAGAGACCAGCAGTGGACTCTTCTCAGCCAAGAGCTTTATTTCTAGACACACAGAAGCATTTTCAGCTTCACAAGCCATGCTATATGGTCTCTGCCGTATCATCAGTCCTTTTCCACCGCTTTAGGCGAGGAACCAAGAAGACAGCTTGAGGGGGATTTCTTTTAGCTCAGTCCCAGAGGCGGCAGCCCGCTGTGGCGGGGCAGAGCAGCTCAACTCGTGACTGCAAGGCAGCAACAAGAGAACAAAAGAGACACAGCTTGGTTCGGCCTGCAGAAGGACACCCAGTGGCCTACTTCTTCCACCTCAGACCCCCCTTCCGGTGTTTCCAGAACCTCCTAGAATAACGCCACCAGCTGGAGACCATCTCTTTAGTATATGAGCCTTTTGAGGGACCCTTTGTATCCAAACCACGTCAGCCAAACTACTGCATCATTCGAGGAGCTAGAGATGGTACTTCTAAGACAGCGACTGGCCTGGGTTCTATAAAACAGGAAGTAGACCAACTGAATGTAAATCGTGGGGAGAAGTCTTAAACACCCCCCCCCCCACGTTTCCTCAGCTTGGTTGTTTCTTCAAGTCACCACAGGCCTAGAAATTTGCAAAGCAGCTCTGGGGATCTCCTTCTCTCTGCCCGGGCATTTAAGTGCTGTCAAGGATCTACTGGCACAGGTAACATGCTAAGACAAGAGAATGTCCTTGACCTGTGGCAGCAAAGAACACACAAACACACGAACACATGAACACACCACACACACACACACACACACACACACACACACACAGGCTGGGCACTGTGGGAAGAGTATTTCTGAAGGGAAAGCTCACATTAGCAATACCAAAAAATACCAGGATCTTGATTCCTACGTAGCAGAGATTCTGCCCAGAACACTTGCAGGAAATGAGTCACTCATGGAGCCCAAGGAGAAGGTTTCCACGGCCCCTTGGGCAACAGCATATGTTCCACCCCACCCGGGGGTGGGACTCCAGCACCAATCAGGTAAGATGGAAATTGAACAGGGTGTGGGCACAGGAAAGTGCCAGGCCTAGTAGACAGTTTGTGCAAGTGTTTACTCTCCTATTTCCAAACGGTTTTGAGACAACCTTAAAGAAAACTCTAAGAATGATACCACTGAGAGCACAGACAGGAAGGTCCAAAGCATACTTTAAGCGCTGGAGTTGTATCAACTGTGTAAATGAGCCCTAATTTGCTCGTCTCGTGCAACGGTCAAGAAAAGGAAAGGACCTTGGATAACTGCCAATGGGTGGTAAGCAGGAGGGCTTTAGAACCCCTTCCCATCATTCTACTCCATTGACCTGTTTGGTGGGCTACCCTTGACCATTTTGGCCCCAGAGATATCCCTACATCAATGTCCAGAACAGCTGTCAGCACAAACTGGGGAAGAGGGAGCTCAGGCCACATTCCCGAGTCCCCGGGCAGGAGCCTGGAGGATGGGCCTTGCAGTCTCCAGCTGGGGCTCTTGGCTTCCCCAGAGCCCACGCCCTCCACCTGGCCTGCACAGCCTGCCCTGGGTGGGGTCTGAGAAGCAGGGTGAGGTCCACCCAGTGAGTGAGCCCAGAGATGGAGAGAGAGGAAATCCCAAAATAGTCACAATGCCTGCAACTCTGGGCTTGCCAGGCGCCTTCTGTCCACGATTCCAGAGAAGGAGGGAAACCAAGACAGAAAAGGCACAACAGCTGACCACGTGACCCAGGATCTCCTGCCTCACACACTAAGTTTCTTTCTATCCGTGAGGTACGCCGAGGTGCATGGTGGGGGCTCGGGTCAGTTTAGCTGCAGGCACTCTTTCCCGAGGCAGCCCAAGTCCGCTTGCCATGCCTGAGAAGACTAGAGGTGTCTACCAGAAGCTGTGGCTCCTGCCCAGAGCCCGGCTCATCACAACCTGCTGGGCTCCGGTTTGGAGGAGGCTCCTCCTTCCCCAGTGCACAGCCAGGCCTTCAGAGACAGCTCTGCATCACAGCAAGTGGGTAGGCAGGGAGTAACTCCCTTCGGCCACTGGGCATACATCTGCACCCGCCACAGGCAGAACTTAAAGCCATGCTGGAGGAGAAATGCTGGCTGCTCTGTGGCACTGCCTAGCCCTGCCCATGACAGGGCAGCAGACGCTGCCCTACACCAAAATGT
This sequence comes from Meriones unguiculatus, assembly GCF_030254825.1. Taxonomy (NCBI): domain Eukaryota; kingdom Metazoa; phylum Chordata; class Mammalia; order Rodentia; family Muridae; genus Meriones; species Meriones unguiculatus. The sequence goes on from NC_083363.1 coordinate 11,264,813, forward strand.
TGCAGTCGGTAAAGCCTTCGGGAGCTGTTCAGTTTTCCCATCGTTAGGGCTAGAACCCAGAGCCTTCCATATGTCCAGTCCCAGGGACAAAAAAAATAGTTCACAAGTAAAAAAAAAAAAAGAAAAAAAATTATACATATATATATATTTTACACACACACACACACACACAAGTTCTAAGAGCCAGATCTGGGGTGGATCCTGAAATGGATGGGATCCCTGGGGACCACAGCAGCGATCTAGGATGGCAGCCACTCATGGTGGCTGTGCCCAGCCCCGGGACCTGCGCCCTACTGTGTCTTCCTGTTGTAGAGGGAGACCCTGAGTGCGCAGCTTCAGCGCCGGCTTCCTGCAGGCCATGTGGAAAGGAGAGATAAACAGTTCCCAGCCCCGAAGAGGCCCCTCCTGGGTCTTCCTGTGCAGAGGCTCATGAGGTGCCGGGCACCAGGACTTGGCCCATGGGACAGGCAGGAAGAGGAGGCCCCAAAGTGCAGGCAGGGGCCTCAGGGCTCCTCATGGAGAGGGCGCTAGGAAGAACGTATGCTGTCAGGGCTCTACCCATCTCTGTGTGTGGAAGAAGGCTGTGAAAACCACACGACTGGTCAGAGCCGGCAGCTGACCAGCTTGGCTCTGAGCTGGCCCATGCCAAAATCTATGTCATATGTGAACTGCTGGGCCACTGGAAAGGGCCAGTCCTGCTGATCCAAAGCTGCAGGATCTCCATGACACAGGATAAGTGGGAGGAGTCTTGCAATGTGTGGACTGCAAGACGGAACGAACCATGGTTGCTACAATGTGTGTGGACTGGAATGTAAACTTCTGCACCTGAAGCTGCTCTAGTCCCACGCCATGCACACTGGGATTGGGACGTGAGGAGGAGGTACCTGAGGAGGAGGTACCTGCGCGTACCACAGAAAAGGGAGCTCATCTCTGCAGAACCTGCCCTACTTTCAGTGGGGAGTGTGCTAACACACGGGCTTCTGGGACCCTGGGAAGCTGCCGTGTGAGGGGTCCTTGGAGAGAGCCTGATAAGAAAACAGAAGTTTTACCCAAAATAAGGAGTCCTGGAGGGGAATATGTCTCCTTTCAGCCACAGAGCAGCCTGGGCGTTCTCTCGTTACCACAATTCCAGGGAGTGGTGATGAGGGTGGAGGTTATAAGCCCCACCTTACAGACAGGAACATCAAGGCCCAAAGAGCAACTGCTCTAACAACCACTGGTGGCTCACTTTCACGGCATCCCAGAAGCTGGCTGGGAATGGCATGAATAGTGTGCCAAGCATCCAGAGAAAAGAAGTGAGCTGAGCATACAAGTGGGTGGAGGAGGGACGCCACTCCAGACAGCCTCGGGGCCTCTGCTCTTAGCTTTGCCCAGCAGCCTCAGCCTGTCAAGGCTTGGCTCAGGGAGCGGGTGCTCTCAGCATTTCCTATCTGGGTGTGGCCTGGAACAAGCGCTGCCCCAGGAACAGCTGGAACTACTGAGCCAAAATGGATGGGTTGGAGGGACGGCCTGGGTCCCCACCACCTGGACCTGGCTTCCTCTAGGGAGGTCTCCTCCGTCATGCACACTCCCCAACACTCCCCAACATCTGATGCGTTGCTCTCGCTACAGCCAGGCACTGTCCTCTGACTGCAGTAAAACAGAGACCATGCGCCCCCGACAGACTTAAATAACAGCATGGGCCTACGTTTCAGGAGCTGGCTACCAGAGGGAGGCGGATGCTGCGTGAAGAGGGCAGAGAGGACAATCGGAGAAACCCCAAGTTGTGCGATGTTCAGGAAGAAAGGCGGGACAAAGGAAGTGGAGGAGCAAAGAAGGACAGAAGCTAACCCCGAGGCCAGGAGGGTCTAGGTGACAGACAGCTGGGCAGCTGATGCTAGGCAAACAGGTAGAATACAGGAAGTACCAGGAGGCAAAAAAAAAAAAAAAAAAAAAAAAAGAAAAGAAACAAAACACACACAAAACAACCCAGCACTGGCAGAATGAAGTAACTGTCCCAACACACAGAAGGGTAGGAAAGCTCAATCTGGGTTACACAGCTCTGCAAGCCTGCCAGCCTGAGAGCCATAATCTGGAGCTCCAAACCATGCGTAGTTAGAGGGTCTGTCTCTCTCTGTGTGTGTGTGTGTGTGTGTGTGTGTGTGTGTCTCTGTCTCTCTCTGTGTGTAGCCTTGGCTGTCCCGGACTCGCTGTGTAGACCAGGCTGGTCTCAAACTCAAAGAGATACACCTGCCTCTCCCTCTTGAGTGCTGAGATTACAGGCGTGTGCCACCGCACCCAGCCTGGAGGTTTCTTAGAAGCTGGGTTCTTGGGAAATGCTCAGGCACGTGGAATGGCTAACACAGGGCAGGGCAGAGCCCAGGGCAGGGAAAGACCATATTTGGAGTAAGGGAGTCCAGACACCACAGAGGAAGCTTCACGCAAAACTCTGCACGGCTAGGGACAGACCTCGAAAATGCCCAATACCCTCTGGGGCATCTTCAGTCAAGACTCTCGGCTCTTTGCAGGCTCGCTGGCATTCTCAGCTATGAAATGCAAGGCCCGCTGGAAGACACATGCCTGAGAGCCATCTGCTGGTTTAAGGGCTGCTTCACTGTCTCCCCTCCCCCTGGATTATTTTTAAAAGATTAGGTTTCCTGTTTTTACTGCCCTGCCAGCCAGACCCTGGATCCATCCATCCATCATCAGGTCATTAGGACCACGGGCATGACAGGATGGGCTGGCATGCTGCAGGCTCTCCCTCCTCCGTAATGAGGGCTCAGTCACCGCTGCGCCCTGCACCAGCTGTTCAGTGTATAAACACTACTGCCTCCCTGCTCAGGGGCTTGACCTCTCCCACAGGCAAAGGGCCTCTTAATGAAACAAGTAAATAGGCGATTCATCCTAGCTGCTGATAGCTGCTCGCCCTCGGAGCTGCCTCATTCCAGGACAGAGAACAAAACAACCACCAGCACACACGCATGGAAACAAGCCAGCCCTTCCTGAGGTACCTCCTATCTTCTCTCCTCCAGTACAAAGGTGGGCCAGGCTGTCTTGGGTAAGAGCGAGGGTTCCCACCATTGAGAACAAGGTCGGCTATGCCTGTGCAGACACTTACGGTGTGAGTGGTGATGAGAGACTGGTCTATTCCTGCCAGACTAAAGCCAATCCCCCAACATGGTACAAAGCAGGTAAGAAGTCATGCCCCTGCCCCATACATTACTGAACAGACCCGACCCCTCCTCACTGTCAGACCCAGGGCAGAAGAGGCTAGGTTGGGAGTCTCCTAGCTCTCCGACCCCCATGATGATGGGGTTGAGTCACTGAATCATCCAGCACAAAAGGCAGACCTCCAGGCACCATGGCTACCTAATGTAGAATTCTTTCACAACTCCCCCTCAAGATGGGGAGGAGATCAGAGACACTGACCAGGGGCGGAAGCTAGAGCTGACACTCACTCAGCTGAAGGCGGCCAGAGTCCGGAGACACTGAAGTGGGCATTTGTGGGGTCTGACTGCCAAGGTCCAAGGATCTTAGCTTGCTGTCTTAAGTTTGCTTTGCATTGCTATGGTTAACACCCCAGCCAAAAGCAAACGTAGGGAGAAAAGGGGGTGCGTGTGGCTTGCACATACATCCCATTCACGGTCCATCATGGAGGAACTCTTGCTGGGAGGTGGGAACTGGAGCAGAGGCTGGAGAGGGGCATTGCTGACTGACTTACTCCCCAAGGCTTACTCAGACAGCTTTTTCCTACAAGCCAGGCCCACCCACCCAGGAATAGCACCGCCACCAGAATGCTGGCCCTGCCATAGCAATCATTAATCACGATGATGCTAATCTAGCCCACAGGCCAATCTGACAGAGGCATTTTCTCATTTGAAGGTCCCTCTGCCTACCTGACTCAGGCGCACGTCAAGTGACAAAAAGCTAACCAGAGCAGATGTCCAGGATGAAGAGAAGAGTGGGGGCAGAAATGTGTGACAGGGCAAATCCCTATGTGATAGGGGCGGGATTGCTGCCATCAGAGGCAGTTTCCCTGGAGTGGGCACGTTTGTCTGCACATGTTCTGAGGAGCCTGACTTTTCTCCGAGACAGATGTGAGGATCCGCCTGGCTCTCCCTTCACCAGGACCTACTGAGTGGCACGGCCTCTCCAATACTTAGCCTACTGCCCAGCACAAGGCCCAGGAGCCCCAGTTTGAGGGGCGGAGCCCTTTCATGGGCGCCCAACTTCCAGCTCTTACCATCGTCCTACATGAGAGCAGAATGGGCTTTTCTATGCACTTATTTATTAAATTTTTATTTTGAAATGCTTCCAGAGAAACCGTCGAGAAAAATTCCAAGAACCACTGCTCAGAACAGGACGCCCCTAAAAAGGGCAAAGAGAACAGACACATTAACCTTGTTCCTTCACAAATCAAGGGTAGCGTCATCCTTGAGGACCTGGATTCCCACTGCGTTCCATCACGCTATATGAGGGCAAGTCCATCTGCACAGGGTAGGCCCTACCCCTGCCTTACAGAAGTGACTAGCTGGCACCCTCTGCTCTGCGACCACTCTCCTGTTACACTTAAGGATCCCCTCCCACCTCCCATCAAAAGGGCAGCGGGGTAGAAACAGTCATGCATGAAGGCGCCCCAGAATGTCAACCACGGTCTTTCAACACTCTCCTGAAACTCAGGCTACGGGGACCATGCAAGCTCCAGGTCTGTGGGACGTACACAGTGACCCCTACCACACCCGATTCCCATCTTCCTTACTGCTGAGATTACAAGCCTGCACCAAAGCACTGGCTTCATCTGCGTTTTTCTTGAACTAACTGCAGACAGACTCAGAACCTGCTAAGCGCATGTTCTGCCTGAGGTCTGTACACCGCCCAATACGGTTAATTTTAGAACAATCATTTTAGTATGGAAACAGCAAAATCCAAATGAGATGTCCACAAGCTCACTCACCCCTTAACCAATCATCTGTGTCTGTTTGTCCCTACAGTTATATATGCAGCCCCAAGGACTCCTGCTTGCTGGGTTCTTGCCCTTGACAATATGACCTTCCTGTTATCGGTAAGGGGTGCTCTCTCCTTGGGCCTGGAGTGGACTTGGCACTCTGAAATGACAGTGTATATGGCTTTCACAGCCCCAACACCATGTCCTTACAGCTCCCATTTTAATCCTTGTGCTGCATGTGAGGAGCTCGGGCTCAGCCGCAAAATGATGGACAAGGCAGGCGAGAGAGACATCCACCTTCCAGCTTCCCCATGGAGGCCATGAGGCGGGGGTGAGACCTCGGCAGGTACCAGCTTCAACCCACACAGAAGCTGCAGAGAGCCAAGAAAGCCCACACAGCATGGACGGGCGAGCCACCTCCCAGTCCAGAACCACAGGGGATTAACTTATGCCATGCCACTTGGGAGCTGCTGTTACATAGCAGGTGACGACAATGGAGCCACATCTGCCACAGCTCTGCTTCTCACTTTTTCCACTTAGGAGCCCGCTCCACATTGTTATATAATTCCCACCATCACTGCTGGTAACCGGCTCCTCTAATCCCGTTCCTACTGCAGGGTGCTCAGTTCCAGTTTCCTGATGTTATGAATACGGCAAGCAGTTTGACATGACGGTACGGGGTGGGGGGGGGGAGGGAGGGAAGAGCCAGGGGCAAAAAGTCAGACTTCCTTAGGAAAATGTCCTGCAGCGATTGGGTCTGAGCTTATGAACACGGTAACTCTTAAACAATGTAGGAACAGAATTCAAGGAGAAAGGTGTCCTTGTGGCGTGATGGAGAGGGAGCTGTGAACAACCTTGGTTTTGCAGAACTGCTCTGAAGCCGGGTGCTGTTTGCACCCACAGTGGAGAAGGCTTACCAAGGACGTGGATGGAGTTTCTAGCAGTGGGATGTGCGTAAGTGGAAGAGCACCTACCCCTACCCCGGGTGCTATCCCTGGATGCCCAGGCCTTCCTCCCTAGCACTCACAGTAGGCAGGGCGCAACATTCGGACATTTCTCAGTTAAACTCCCTGAATGCCATCGCGGCTAGACTCTCTGACTGTGGCTAAACAGGATGTGGTGACTGAAAAAACGAGGTCTCTGGAGTGTTGGTAGCCTGTTGGATGCCAACAGTACCTGGCCCTCCTTTAGAGCTCTACCCTCTGAAGGCAGCTTCTGACCTTGACTCCCAGGTCTGCTAACTCAGAGCAGAAGTTTATCCCCACTCCAGGGTCGGGGCCTACCACTCTATGGCGTTCCACAGAGAATGAGCCCAGGCCTCACTCACTACCTTTTTCCATACGGGAAGCAAGCTGTGCCAGGCCCCCCGAGAGACCTCCACTCTGGTTTCCTCACTGGCTCATCCGAAAACAAGAAGATCTGTTTTCTACCTACTGCACTGCAGATGGGTTCACACAGCGCCCCTTCTTTTCTCACCCCTGAGCCCTATTTTACGACTACCACCCGTCAAGAATGGCTGACTGCCCCGGCACCCTCGAAGGCAGAGGGCAGGAGGATCTCTAAGTTGGAGGCTAGCCAGGTCAAGACAGCCAGGGCTACACAGAGAAACCTCCTCTAGAAAAACAGAAACAAACAAAACCTTAAAAAAAAATCCAGCAAAGAACAAACAAACAAACAAACAAACAGCTCCATAGAGCTGACTCAGGATCACCTGGCAGAGAGGGTGGCAGAAACAGGGATGGGCTGGCAGTCAGGAACTCTACCCTCCAAGTATTCCCACCCTCTTTATCAGCGACCTGCTGCATTCCAGAAAGCTGTGCTCACTCCAGGGCACACAAGAGAAAGTTCCCTTCTCCACCAATAGACAGGCGGCTTAATGTTGCCTGGGGCGCTCATGCAGAGAAGGAACTGTGCGAAAGAGGCCACAAGTAAAATCATGTCTCCGGCGTCCACAGCAGCCTGCTTTACAGTCACCAAATGCACTTTGTTATTCCAGTCGTACAATGTCCTTCGAATACCAGAGTCACACAAGTGGAAGGTAGCGGAGGGCTGCGGGCTGCCAGGAAGGAGGAAGTAAGGAGTGGTTATCTAATGAGAAAGAAATGGGCCTAGAGTTTCAGTATGAAATGTTGGCAAATGGAAGTGTTGGCAAATGGAGGATGGACTTCACACCACTGAACTGTACCACATGGCACAACATCCCCCTCCAGCTTCCTCTAAGAAGATTTATTACGTCTCCCAGAACATGAGCTCCTTTCGCCCACACTAATTCAGCCCCGACTTGCTCAGCCATGGTAAGCAGAAGGTCTTTACCAAGGCGCAGGGAACCTGCCTGGGGTGCCATCATCTAGCTGGCCCGAGGCTGTGTCCTTTAGGCAGTTTTGTACAGCAACAATTTTTCTAGCAGTTGGAGAAGCAACATCGGGTGCCGGGAGGTGGTGGCACACAAGGTCAAATCCAGCAATCGGGGGGAGAGTCAGGTAGAACTCTTGAGTTGGAGGCCAGCCTAGTCGACAGAGCAAGTTCCAGGATAGCCAGAGCTATGCAAAGAAAAACTGAGAGAGTCAGAGAGACAGAGAGAGAGGGAGGGAGGGAGGGAGGGAAGGAGGAAGGGAGGGAAGGAAGGAGGGAGGGAGGGAGGAGAGTGGGAGGGGCAAACAGACAGACAACAGACACACAGACAAGGTTGCTAGGACTATGGCCACGCAGGTCAACAAGGCTGGGTTTACAGATACCGGGTCCATGCCTTGTTTCATCTCTTGGCATTCCATCCCATCAGAAATGGAGTTTGAGCCTAGTCCCACCCAAGTGAGAGATGAGGACACTGACTCAGAAGGATGGTGAGATCTGAGTGAAGACTGTGGAAATGTGCATACAGAATCAAAGCTCTCTGCCCCTGGCTTTCTGGTAGAGCTTTACTGGGCACTGGGAACTGTACACGGGGACCTCCTTTACCTACAAGTCACACTCGCTGCATTGCTCAGCATGGTTGCTGCGGTGGACAGATCTCGCCAGGAGACCTTTGGAATGTCTTCTAGCTTAGCTGTTCTAGACTTTCAGTTATATGTTCTAACTAGAAAAGGCCCTGGGTTATCACAAGGTGTCCTCTGACTTCCTCGTAAGACACAATGCTCTCCTCCAATCAATCAACCAATCAACCAACCAACCAATGTAATAATTTTTAAAGAAGGTTCAAGCCTACCTATAACTTGAGTTAATGGAAAAACTATGGGAAAGAGACTCAAAAGTTCAAGGCCAGCCTGATTACTTTAGTGAGACACCATGAAAAATAAAGGAATAAAGAACTGAAGACATACCTCAGTGGTAGAGTCAGCTACCATGTGTCAAATGCTAAATAAGCCCAATCTTAAATACTGCCCCTCAAAAATATCAAATGGAAAATGTCAGACGATGTATGTTGCCATAATTTTAAAGGAAAAACACCATCAATAAAATTCTGTGGCGGGCCCAGAGCCTTTCCTCATTTAACCTCCTCCCAACATGGGCCTGGACAACACGGCCACAAACACCGGCCCGAGCCATTCTTTCCCCAAACATCTGCCAAAGATAACTGGGTGTCTCCAGGAACAACCTCATTTCTCTGCCCTGAGAGGAAGGTGTGCCAAGTTCCCCGCCTGGCCAACTCCACCTAAAGGACACGTGGTGACGCAAGGGGCCAATCCTCAGAAAAGCACTCACCACTCAAGAGCATGTACAGAGGGTCACAGAATTGGCCTGGGGGCAAAAGGACAGCTGATGAAAGGCAGACCCTCCATGACAGAAGGGCTGAAAAGAAAAACCCTGTGTTGGGGGAATCAGAGCAGCAGCAGCTGTCACACTGGGGCCTCAGAGCCTTGGTGGAGGTAGGCTGATCTGGGCGAGGTACTTCATCCATGTCAAAGGGGTCCCCAAGAACAACACTGGACAGGGATTCTATCTCTAGAACAAAATAGTCTCAGGGTGTGTGGGAGGGAAACAAGCCATTTCTTGGCAGTGGGGACTCTCTGGGCTTTTCCAACTCTAATGGAAAAAGGTAGCTGGCCATCTCTACTCTGGACCCCCCCCAAAAAATAAAAACCAAAAAACCAAAAAGACCAACTCCAGCCAATTTATGAAGCAGCCAACATCCTTGACTGCTGACTGCTATAACTATAACTATGATACCAACAAAATGAGAATAACAACTGTTTCTGAGGGCCCTAGGTGAGCCAGCCTTCTGGCTAAGTACTTTTTTTTAGCTCACATCTTATGTAACCTTCACAGCATATTCCCAAGTGGAAAGATAATTTCAGGGACTTCTATGTTGCAGAAGAAGAAACTTAATATCTCACCCATTTCCCCTAGATATCAGTAAAATTTAAAGTAGAGTCTTTGCAATGGCAGAAGTATTGCCTTCCCTCTCAGGAGTATGTCTGTTAATACCTAAACCTTAAGCCAGGTGCAGTGGTGCATACCTATAATCCTAGCCATCCAGGAGGCAGAGGTAGGGGATCTCTGTGAGTTCAAGGACAGCCTGGTCTACAAAGTGCTCCCAGGTCAACCAAGGCTACACAGAGAAACCCTGTCTCAACACACACACACACACACACACACACACACACACACACACACGCATGCACTTTACCCTTAACCAGTCTCACCCTCTGCACCCCTTAGGGGTTAGTTCTTGTGGGGCAGGAACTCTCCTGCCTTTTCGCTCAGGCCCTGCTTTCTGTCCAGAGACCCACTGAAGAACCTCTAGGCTCAGGAACATGAATTGGCACCATTACTAACCCACAGCCACCTAGCACCAGCTCTGGAAGGCTCAGATTTGGACGTTGCCACCAAAGATGTCCAAGCTGAAAGCTGTGGGTGTCCACTGGGATGTTGTCAGCAGGCCAAGGAGTCAGCTTCATCCTCTCCAAGATGACTGAGTCCACAGGTCAAAACTAAACCAGAAGAAGGAGATTCTTATGGGTCTCTCTGAAGTAGCATCCCCAAGACTAGATGCTGTTCAGTTAGAACATGACCTAGACAGGCAGTCCATATCCCTCTAGAGGCTGGCACCTGCCTAGCACTGGACACACCAGCTATCTCCTTCACATCTCCAAGCTGCCTGCAGACAAGGAACTGACATGTGATTAAATGGCTCTAACTCTAGTCCAGGTACTGACTGGGACAGCGCATGCAGCCTGCAGCTGCCAGAGCACCCAGCCAGGGAACAGCTGTGTCACTTTCTTCTTCAGTGACAAAGCAAAGCGCACTGATGGCTGGCCTTCACTATCAACTTGACGGGATTTAGATGGAAGAGAGCAAGGAAGGATTTTGTTCCCTGGTACCGAGGGGAACAGACCTGAGCCTTGGGGAAAGGACCCAGGCTCAAGGAAGACTTACACACAAACTGAGCAAGATGGGTGTTTCCCACCCTCTACCCTAGTGATAAAAGGTGTGGCCTGAAAGACAGGACTTCCTTAAGAAACCTAAGAAAAGCCAGCCCACTCCAAGTCACGCAGGCTCGTTCATCTGACAAGCGTAGAAATTGCAAAGCTACAGAGAGAGAAAGCAGACTGGCCAGGGCTAGAGAGACGGCTCAGTGGTTAAGATCACTTGCTGCTCTTGCAGGAGACCTGGGTTCTGTTCCCAGCATCCACGTGACTGCTTACAACCATCTGTAACTCCAGTTCCAAAGGATCTGATGCCCTCTTCTGACTTCCACAGGCACCAGACACACAAGGGATGCCAAGACACACCTATGCAAGCAAAGCATCAATACACATAAAACAAATATATCTTTAAAAAATTTAAGGGTAAGAAGGGTAACAATGAATGGGGACAATGGGGACAATGAAAATGCTCTAGACTCAGACAGCATGGCTGAGTAACTATACTGAAAACAGCCCACTTGTACTGAGCATGGGTGAACTCACTGTTGTACAGCCAAGAGCCAAGATGTAGTTCACAAAAACCCTAATCAGAACCAAAGGGAGCAAGGTGCTATTAACCCATCCGCAGGATGCATGGTCCTAAATAACAAAAAGGAACAAGCTATCAAGTCACACAACAACGCAGACGACTATCAAGTGAGGAAGCCAGATCCAGCTCCACACTGCAGGACTCCAAGTGCTGGGGGGGGAGGGGAGTAAAAAACATGGAGAAAGAGCAAATTAGCAGCTATAACAGGCTGCAGGTGGACAGACACATATCCTACAAGGGATATAGGTATTAGAAGGTTCTGGAGTGAAAGACCAGTTATGTATCTTGGTTTTAGTAGTAGTGGCTATGTAACTCTGTGATAAAGTAACTTTTAGTCTTTATAAATTACTTTTGTGTACCCAACTTCAAAGCACAACATGATGTCTTTCAAGGTTTTAGTGACTTTTTTGATTCAGAGTTTCAAGGAGCCATGACTGACAATGACTGATCTTCCTGCCTCCACCTTTCAAGGGCTAGAATTAGAGGTGTGTGCTAACACCCCTCAATTGCAATTAAAAAGAAAAAAGGGTAATTTACTACATATACTATATTTTAAAAACCTCAACACCAACTTTCTTTTCAAACAGGAACAAAATACAATTTGTGTAAATGGAAATACCTCAGAATAAAAGGAAGTGGTGAGGAGAACGAAAAAGCCGAAGGTAGGGAAAGGGTAAAAAACAGAAGCACCATAAGACTGGAGAGATGGCTCAGCAGTTAAGAGTGTGTACTGCTCTTCCAGAGGACCTGAGTTCAAATTTCACCTTTCATGTCATGCAACTCACAACTGTCTGTAACTCCAGCCCCAGGGGTTTCCGCTACCTCTGGCCTCTACCAGTACCTGTATACAGGTGCACATATATATCCACACACAGAAACACAATAGAATTAACAATAATTTTCATTTTTCAAGACAGGGTTTCTCCGTGCAGCCCTGGCTGTCCTAGAACTTGCTCTGTAGACCAGGCTGGCCTCAAACTCACAGAGATTAGCCTTCCTCTGCCTTCCAAGTGCTGGGATGAAAGGTATGAAGCCACCACCTCGTAGATACACCTACATCCTAAGAAACTCAGGCTTGGCATGTAGCTCAGTGATAGAGCATATGTTTAGCATGCACAGGGCCCTGGGTTCAACTCCTAGGACACAGAAAAAGAAAAAAAGTTTAAATCTGTGGGCCTACCAGAAGGTAAACAGGTGGGGCAACCTAACTGTCTACCAACAGAGGATGGACAAATGAAGATGCGCTGTGCACACACAGAATGCATTATTCGGTTTTCGAAAGGTGGGGCATCCTAACACACACTCTAACACGGCCAAGCTTTAAGAACACTGTGGTAAACGAAATAACCCAGCCTGGCCTAGGGTTCCAATTTGTGTAAAAGGGGTGACTGATGCATAACTGGAATGCACTTATTCCCAGTGACTGCAGACCCCTGGCTCCACACAATGTTTTGGCCCTGTGGTTGTTTGAGTGGTAATGACTCCCACAGGCTCACCTATCTGAATGCTTGTCCCACAGTTGGTGGAACTATTTGGGAAGGATGGAAAGGTGTGGCCTTGCTGGAAGAGGTGTGTCACTTAGGGTGGGCTAGGAGGTTTCGAAAGTCAACGCCACTCCCAGTTACTGTTCTCTTTCTGCTTCTCAACATGTAAGCGCTCAGAGGCTGCTTCAGTGCCATGCCTGCCTGTCTGCAGCCATGCGTCCTGCCATGATGGTCATGGACTCTACAACCTTTGGAACCATAAGCTCCAAACAGTGCTTTCTTTTATAAGTTGCCTTGAACATGGGGTTTCTTGTAACAGGAAAGTAACTAAGAGGCCCTCTACTTTTTATTGTACAATGGTCTGAAATTATACTTAAAGAACTGTTCTGTGTTTCAGTCCATAGTAGTATTCAACAAAATCATTTGAGATACGCAGTACTTTATTACATAAGATGACTAATGTATGTATCCTGAGCATCTTTAAGGTAGGCAGACTAAGCTATAATGTTTGGTAAGCTAGATATACATGGTTTACACTTACCAACTGGGATATATCCCGCTTATCAGCTCCTAAACCTGGTATTAAAAACTGGTTAAGGTGGGGGCAGGGGTGATATGGCTCACACAGGTTCAAGCCCCCGGACCCATTCCTCAGGTTGCACTCCGGGTTCCACACGTGCATGTGTTCACACACATATAAAGAAACATACTGGACAGTCAAACAAATAAATAAATGCAGTAAAACATGACTAAGATGGAGGGTGTGAAGGTAGCCTAGTCATACAACATACACTTAACATGTGTAAGACTCAGGGTTCTGCTATCAGCATCATAAAACCTAGCCCCGCCCCCACAAAAAACTCCCCAAACATCATCAACAAAAAACCCCAGTCAAATCAAGCCAACAAAGCAATCAAAAACCCTGCTATATTTGTGTGTGTGTGTGTGCATGTACCCTTGTATACAGACAGAATTTTAAAACTTACATGATTCTCTTACAAACCAGTTGCGTTGGCAAGGCCTATATGACAACCTTGGATGGATAGACAATGGATGGATAGATGGATGCATGCATGCATGGATGGATGGAAAGATGATGAATGGATTATGACAGGTAAGGAACGGATGGATGGATTGTTGGATGGACGCAAGTTGGCTCAAGCTTTTTTTACTACTTTTTCAAAAGTCTGGTTCTCAATGTGGAGAGTTCTTCATGTTTCTGATCAATAAATGACTACTTTCTAAACTTATATTATGAAGAAATGTCAAACTAGTAATGACATGACATACGTCACACGTTTATCAGCCATGCCCATGTGTCTCTTTATTCAGCTTCCGTGACTCACGACTAGAACAGTTTCAGGAGATGAGTGTTGGCACTGAGAAGCAGCAAGACGAGGAAGAAAAGGAGTTGGGACCACGCAGCAGTCTCCCATCCCGGCTTTATCAGGCCTAGCCACTTCCTCGTGGGAAGAGACCCTGGGACAGGAAAGCAGCTCTGTCTTCCTCTCAGGCCTCATGAGGGAAACACACAAGTTCCTGAACAGATGGGCACAGCTACATACCGTGTTGCCACCTATTTCGTAATCACTGACAGTTAGGAAGCTACAAAACAGCAGGGTTGGAAGCTCTAATCCACAGGCCAAGCCAACCACTGCCTGTTTGGGGGCTTCCCAAGACCCGAGAATGGTGCTCATACTTTGAAATCATTTCATTTTAAGTGGTTTCATAAGTATCTACAGAGCAGTCCAAAGCTCATCTCTCAGACACAAGGACTAAATTAGTTGTGTGGCTCTTTAAGGAAAGGTCAGCTGATCCCAACACTGAGCAAACAGCAGTGAGGAAAGAAAGCTTCTTGCACTTGCTGTGCTCAGGCAGTCTTTAGACCCTGTTTCCATACAGGAATGCAGCAGGCTTAGACCCTAAGGCACAAAGCCAAACCCAAGCACAAAATTCCAGTAAAGGGAGGGGTCTACAAGAGAGCCAGATGGAATGGGGAGGGTCAAAGTATTCCCCAAACCAAGCCCATGAAATGGAACATTCTAAGGGAAAATGGAGGCTTCCACTGACAACCATGCCAAACAGACGTTGAGCTCTCCTCTTGCCCTCCGGCCCAGCCCATCTCTAGGTACAGCCAGCTCAGGCAGAAGACATTATTTTTCCAGCTGGCAAAGAATCCTCATGAAAGCCTAACAGGGAACTTCTACTACAGGGAGCTCACTTGGGTTTCAATCCTGCCTGCACTCCTCGGACTGCAGGGCAACAAGTCATTAGTGGCAAAGGTAAACAGGCTCAAAGCACCTATTGTGCACAAATGGACAGCGACACACAGGTGCAGCTATCTCTGCTTTGGCCTTGGCACAAGTGCATGCCATTTAGTGCTCTGCCTGACCAAACGCCAGATGTCACTCTGCTGCCAAACAACCAGACACCATTAGCTGCCACCCAGGCAGACACCCCATAATGTTCTCTCCCCACTCCCACACTGGCAGCCTGGCCTCCGGCTTCCTGGGCTCTGCTCTTTGGCAGTACCTGCTTCAGGTAAGACCTGCAGGGCTTCTGAAGGAGCACACTGTTCCAGGTGATCTCTGGATGGCCAGTGGGCTAGGAGGGAAGACAGGAAGCAAAGGCAAATCTAGCTCCCATTACGCCTACATACTTCCTAGCCTGTCACAGGTCCCTGACCTGAGGCCCTGCATCTACCTAGACATATTGGAGTCTTGCAGAGAGACTGATGAAAGACAGCTGCCAACTGGGCATTTCCTGGGAACTCAGAGAAGCGTAATTTTATTTGTAATCACAAAACCAACTGGATCTTGAAGACGTTATTGTTCAGCCTTGCCATTTACAGATGAAAATTCAGAGTTCTGTAGAACATAAATCATTGACCAGTCAAGAGAACAGCTAATGCTGACACCAAGGTGGGCAAACACGGAGAACAAGCGAGTCTTGGCTCTGTAAACTATTAACTCAAAATGGCTAAACTTCCCAGCTGCTGGCTCTCCGCACAGTGATGACGAAGTATGGTGGAACTCCTACCGTGACAGTTGATCAGCGTAGAAAATGTGTCCACCTCAATTTCTCTTCCTTCTCAAGCCACTGCCCCAGGCAGCCTGTTCCCAGGCTAACTCAATACAGGACAGTCTGCCAGGTAGAAGCGAGTCCTCCTGCAAAGGGTCAGGAGGGGTGCCCTGGCTTAACACCCTCTTGCCAGCTGAGTACAGCCCTACACCGTCATGTAAGCTTTTGTTCCTTTGTGTAGTTGCTTTTCCCCAATAACAGTCCACTTTCCCAGATCTCTTATTAGAGCCAAGCAGGAACTCTGAGAGCCACGATGAACCACAGTATCAACTAGCAGAATGGATCCTGAGTCCAATGCACCTAAGAGGAATTAAACTGCTATTTCAGACACAGTTAACAATCAGTTCAGAGCATAATCCACAAATGTCATGCTAGTCAGGGGGGCAGTGAACTCTCTCCCTACCAAAGGCCGTATCTTTGACAAAAAAAACCCTGTATGTCACGGCTTTCTGGAGCATTCAAAAGAAACAGACTTCATAGGCATAGCCTATCTCAGGAACCCTGAGAAATCTGAAGAGTCATCAAAGAATCCATAGCCTAGGACAACCACCCTCCACCTCCTTGACCTTACATCTTTGAAAATAAAGTCCCATACCTCAACACTGGAATTTCAGAGGTCTAAGCCTCATCCCACTAGGCTCCCTCATGAACTGAGGGAATTGCTTCAGTAGAATCTGACAGAAAGAATCCTTTGGGTGTCTGCCCCAGAGTGGTACAGATGCATCTTTCGGTAGCTTGACTTTCAGCTTTTTAAGGAACTCCACACTGATTTCCTTCAGTGGCTGTACAAATCTACATTCCCAAGAGCAATGGACAAGTGTTCCTCTTTCCCCACACCCTCACCAGCATATGCTGTCGTTTTACTGCTCTTGGCAATTCTGGGAGGGGTAAGATGGAATCTCAAAGTAGTTTTGATTTGCATTTCCCTGACAGCTAAGAAGTATGTTTAAGTGTTTTCTGTCGTTTGTGTTTCATCTTTTGAGAACTCTCTTCTTAGTTCTGTCACTTTTTTAATCGGGTTGTTTGTTTTCTTCATGTTCAGTTTTTTTAGTTCTTTATATATTCTAGATAATCTTATCAGATGTGTGTAATTGGTAAGTATTTTTTTTTTTTTGCCATTCTGAAGACCGCCGCTTTGCTCAAATTACAGCGTCCTTTGCTGTACAGAAGCCTTTTAGTTTCATGATGTTCCACTTATTAACTGTTGCTCTTAGCGCCTGTGCTTTTGGTGTCTTTTTATTTCGCCCGTGCCAGTGAGTTCAAGGTTATTCCCCGTTTTGTTTTCTATCAGATTTAGTGTTTCTGGTCTTGTGTTGTGGTCCTTGATCCATCTGGAGCTGACACCAGGGACACTCGTTCATCCGTGTTCTCTGCTGCTCTATTCACAGTAGGTTTCTACTCACGGAACCAGGAACTGGCCCCTTGCCAATGTTCTGGGGACCTAGCCACCACCACCACCCGCCGGCCTAGAAAGCAGCAAATGCTTCTACAAAAAGACCCCCACTTCCTGAGCGGTCAAGACCAGGTGTCCCTCCAGACTGCAGCTGACTGAGTCTCAGCCCATTGACCATCCGGACTTCCTTGACTGAGTTTCTGGAACCTGAGAGTACAGGCGCAGCAGGATAAACAAACCACGGCGCTAAAGGCCGATGAGAGTTGGACACGATGTCCAGACCAAGTCTCCCAAGCTTCCTCAGGGACGACTTTCTGAAGCCACACCCATTAGAGCCTCCTTTCTGGATCCCCTCACACCCCTTTCCAGGGCCTCACTCAATTTTCCACAAAGGGCGTGCCACAGTGACCCATGACACCTGGGCACCGAATTAATGCCACAGGAGAGAAGCCCGGGCGTATGCTAACAACCGCAACCTGTATTTATTTGGGCGAAATTCTCTTAGCACCTCACAGCTATTCCAGGGATGTGACGGCCCATCAGACGGCCCCATGACAAGCTGACAATCAGTGAGGTCTCTCCACGAGAGGTGCCACAAGCCCAGCTGGCAGTTCAGGGCCTCAGACACCAACCTTGACCACACCAAGGCCAGGCTCACCACCAAGCAAACAGCACAGCTTGCTGCATTCCACCCCAGCTACTCTCCATTGCCAGAGCCACCTTCAACTCCTCTGTCTATAGGGGTCTGTGGTATGACAGCACATGGCTGACTCTATCCTCCTGAACCCACTTTCTGATCTCACTGCCACCCTCTTCCTTCTCCTCCCCCAGATCTCAACCCTTACACACCTGGGCCCAAGGGAGACCTTGTTTATGACCCATCAACAACCACTTATATCCTAGGCTCAGGAATTAGAACTCTGAAAAGCCACACGATTTGAGTGTGGTCCACTCCTCTGAAGGGCTACCACACAAAACTTTCTGCCCAGAACATTTTTCTCTCCACAGCCTTCCTCCGTTACAAACCGCGGATGTCTCCTCATAGCCTCAAATGTGCCCCACGTTAAAGGCTTTTTGGGAACTTGTTTCTCACCTGGCCATCCAAGCGAATTCAACCAAGGACCGAATCCAAACCATCTTGCTACCATCCCAAGACATCAGGGCACCGGATCAGTGTTTTCCCACCAATGCTACAATATTTTTAAGGTTTATTTACTTTATGTGACTGAGTGCTCTGTCTGCATGTTCACTTACATACCAGAAAGAGGGGATCAGATCACATTATGGATGGCTGTGAGCCACCATGTAGTAGCCGGGAATTGAACTCAGGACAGAAGAGCTCTTCCACAGAAGAGCAGATAGTGCTCTTAACTGCTGAGCCATCTCTCCAGCCCCACATGCTGCATCTTAAAAACAAAACAACCAACCCTAACACTACTGAACTGTGTGTGGAAAAGAGTTGAGATAGTAAAAGCACCTTTCACTCACCTTCCTCAAAGAGAAAACAAAACAGTGAGTGGTTTTCCTCCGTGAAGTCTAATATTTGGGCAACAACAAACAGTGCTTTGAATGTCCCGACCAAGTGAGGTGCAGATGGGGGGGAGGTGGACACTGGCGCCACCAGCCCACTCCAGGCAAATGCTGGGGAGCACATCCTTCTCCATGAGCAGGGGGCATCGTCTGGAGCCCCACTGTGCTCCAAACATGGCAGTATAACCTGAAGGTCCCATGGCAGCATTTGGAAGAGCTGGAACCTAGTGAGAAGGCCGCAGGTCACTTAGGAAGTCCCTTTGAAGCAGACGGTGGAACCAGAGCCTCTCTTTCTCTTGATCCTGGGTCAGGACATGAGATTCCCACTTTCCCACTTGGACCACGGTTAGAACTGCCCAGGCATGTACCCTGATTCATGTTTTTGTCATGACACATCCCCCTCACCAGAGGTCCAAACCCACGAGACAGCCACCTTAGACCTGAGCCTCCGGAAAACAGGAACCAGAAAGAACCTCCCTTAGCTACATAAATAAGTAGCCCTCATCAGGTATATTGTTGTAGTGATGGAAAACTGATCAACACTGTAAGTCCTCCCTCTTGAAACTTTGTAACACTATGGGGGGCCCCTGTTCACCTCCTGAATCCCCAGGGGATTGCCTGCAAAAAGCAGTGGATCATACAAAGTACAGCCTGCCCTTCTCAGTCACCCAAGGCTCTTCAGAGCTCGCTGCCCAGTCCCCACCTGGGCAAGGCAAGAAAAGGCTAGAGAGGGAAATCCTGAGGTCACAAGGTGCAGCGTGCTAAGGCAGACACGAAAGGCCAAACCATGCTGAGTGCACATACCTGGACATCAAGCTCACAGGGCCCACAAGTGGGGTGGTGGGGGCTATCCCCTGGAGGAAGGCTGGGAGCTACTGATTAGGGACAGCAGTGTTTCAGTGTGGGAGTATATGAGAGTTACAGTAGTGTAAATGTATCTGTTATGGCCTGTGTCTCCCCCAAATCCACAGTTAGGCTCATCACCGACAACGCGATAACATCAGGAGGTGAGGTCTCCGGGAGGTGATGGGGTCTTCCTTGTAGGAAGAGAGCCTAGAGAGATACTTTGACTCTGTCACATGAAGTCCTAAGGATATCACCAGGTATCAACCAGACAGGTTAAAAAAAAAAGTCTGTTTTGTTATCACTGTATATGCTGTTGAACGGAACAGATTGTACCAAGGTACATACATGAAGGTCAGAGGACAACTGCGTAGAGTCGGTCCTCTCCTTCCACCTTTATGTGGGCTCTGGGGGTCAAACACTGGTCATTTGGCTTGCGGAGCAAGCACGTTCTCCACTGAGCTGTCCCGCCACCCCTGAGCAAGGGTCCTCCCCCCAAAGCCCTGACTGTGCTGGCCCCGTGATCTGGAATCACCAGCCTAGAACTGAGAGAAACACACACTGTACAACACACCCAGCTCTGTTCTACCTCATTCAAGCCAGGGAACCTCAGCGCATGAAAGTGAGAGTGTCGCTAAAGGGGACTAAGACTAGAATCAGGAGCTTAGTTGGGAAGCACTGTTCTAGCTCGGAGTTCCATCACTAAACACAGGAAAAGATGAGGGTGGGGGAGGGAGAGAGGAAAAAGGAGAAAAGACCAGGGGTTAGGGAAGAAAAGAAGCCATAACCCACAGACTGGGTGGGCAGGAAGAACCCAAATTCGGCAGGGTCCGCACAGGCCACTGAGGTCCCTTTCAAGGTGACCTAAACAGTCTCAGCCACCCTATGGTTCCCAGTAACCTGTGCCCCTGGGCCTCTTCCCAAAGCCACATGGGTGAGGAGCCTCCACCTCTCCTACCACAACTTCCGTTCAGGGCCCTCCTGGGATGCTGACTGGGTCTCCCCGTGAGCCAGCGTGAGCCAGCGTGAGCCAGCGTAAGCACACCAAGGGTTCTACACAGCACAGCCAGGAACCAGAAAAAGCCTGATGACCTGTTTACAAAAATAGTCTCTGGAATCCTAATGGACCACATGGGAGAATGCAGGTCTGGTCGTGTTAGGGCATGGCACGCAAATACAGTATCCTCAGTAAAAGACCCAGACAGAGAGAGCTGCTCGTGCCATGATTCTACTCACAAATGCCCACAAAAAGGCAACTCTATGCAGACAGAAAGCTCAGAGCTAGGGGTGGTTGTACACATCCTGGAACCTGGGAGGCTGCCAGGTACTGGGGTACACAGTGGGGCCCTAATTTAAAGGTTTCCTTTTGAGGTAATCAAGGTGTCCCCAGATTAGACCATAACTGTGACTATTACCCAAAGTCATTGAACTACATCCTTTCAATGAGTAAATTAAATCTCAATAAAGATGCTTGTGGGGAAAAACAAAGACAAAACAGAACGAAGACATACCTAGCAAGAAACAGAGCTGTGCCTACAGAGGCCGAGAGAACAGGAGACTCAGGGAAAGGCAGCCAAATTCACATACTGCCCATCCTCATCCCAGGCACCAAACAGGCCAGTTCAGGTTCACTCACTCTTTGGGTTTTGAAGCAGAAGGCTTCTTGAAGGGTAGGGACAACAAACAAACACAAGAAAACAAAGTTTCCAGATTTGCTGAAGGTCTAGTTACCCCTGTCTCCCAAGAAGTGAAGGCCAGGCAGGGCAGGAGGAGCCCAGATGGGCCCCTGGCTGCTTGTTAAAACAAAGAGTCTCCAGCTACTACAAGGCTGACTTCCTTTCCAAAAGGCCCACAATTGGGCTGGGAGATGGTTGAGCAGGCAGAGATGCTTATGCGCAGGCCCGATGCTCCAGTCTGATTTCTACTTCCGTGATGAACACCACGACCAAAACCAAGGCTCAGTCTTACGGGTGACAGTCCGTCATCAGGTAAGGGGCTTGAGGCAGGAGCGTGAAGCAGAAGCCACGGAGGAGAGCTGCTCACAGCCCGCTCGCTGGCTTGTTCAGCTAGCGTTCTTACACAGATCAGGCCCGGCCACCGAGACGTGGCAGTGCCCTGGGCATGCTGGGCCCTCTTACACCAAACAGCAAGGAAGAAAATTCCCCAGATACGACCACAGGCCAATCTGATGGAGGGGACGCCTCTCCCCGGCGACTTCATCTAGTTTGATGGCTGAAGCTATTTATGACACCTGACCTTAGTCTGATCCTTGGATCCTGATCCTACAAGGCAGTAAGAGAGGATGACTGCAGAGATGTTCTCTAACATGCATGCTCATGTGCACACACATGCACACACACCCACATGTACACACACTTAAATAAACAAACTATTAATAAATGAATAAAAACCTCATAATCATCTTTTTAAAGGGGCTCTGCACTTTCCCTCTACAAA
Source organism: Meriones unguiculatus (assembly GCF_030254825.1). Taxonomy (NCBI): domain Eukaryota; kingdom Metazoa; phylum Chordata; class Mammalia; order Rodentia; family Muridae; genus Meriones; species Meriones unguiculatus. The sequence goes on from NC_083363.1 coordinate 11,286,477, forward strand.
CTGGTCTCTGGTGGGGAAGGGGTGTCTTTTTTTTTTTTTTTAACCAAACCCTAGTTTACAAGGCCCCAAAAGTCACAGGGCTAAGTGGTTCAGGAACATAAGAATGTTGCCCCTATCTAAGGTGACAAAGGTCACCCTGTCCCAGGAGGCTCATTCTGTACTGGGCTCAGCTGAGGCTGGTAAGGGGCCTTAGTTTTCTGGTCTGGTATGTTTGAGGGCTGCCTGACCCGAAATGTTCCGTTAGGCCTTGATTTAGGAGTTACAAAGCAGGAAAAGTACACTGGGCTGAAAAGTACATAGTCCACTCAGGTTTCCATCCTCTGGACAGCTTATTTGTAGACAACCAAAAACAACTGCTCGCCAACGTGAACAATGAGAGTCCACTGGAGACCGAGTCTACTAAAGGTCTACTTCATGCCTCAGGTAACAGCTTCCTGCGTCATCTTCATATGGCAGAAGGAATACGGGGGGCTCTCTGAGGTCTCTTTTAAAAGGGCACTAATCTGACAAGGGCTCTGTCCTTACTACCTAAAGCCATCCATCACCTGGGAATCGGCATGGGCCGGGATCTATGTCAGTGGTGTAGCAACTGCCTAGCATGCTGGGGACCTAAGTTTGATGCCCTGCACTACAAAAGAGAAGAGAAAGGAGGAGGGATGGGGGAGGGGAAGAGAAGGAGCGGGAAGAGAGGGGAAGGAGGAATCTTTTTTTTGGAAATCTGTAAAATAAAAGAGGAGAAATGATGTGCCTCCGTGACTGGTGCCTTCAAGTCTTCCTGAAAGCCGGGACCAGATGTTTCCCCAGCAGCAATAAATAGGTCTACACCAACCACTGTTCTCCTCCCAAACTAAAAAGCTACAGAGAGGCCTATCTCTGGTCAGACAACTGATCAAGGTGCCTCAGGCCCTGGAGTCACCCTGTGTCATGTGACTGACAGTGCCACTCAGCTCCTTCACAAATGCCTTGACCTTAGCCAGGCTACGCTCTAGGCGCCCGTGTGTGTGTCACTCACCCTCAGACTCAACCAGCGGAGAACATATAATTACGATAACGATCTGGCTACAGCCACTTCACAAGAATAGTCTCCAGGTCCATGAAACTGCCTCCACAGAAGTCATATTTACTACGCAACTAGCATCTGAGTCTTCAGGCTCTGGCCCAGGCAGGCGCCTTTATGCCCTGGCTAGCTGCTCTAACCTGGGGAGCCATGAACCCCCAGGTCTCCACAGCAAGGGTCAGGATCCAGATCCAAGGCACTAGATTAGGAGGACTCAGAGTGCTGTAGAAGTGAGCAGGGGAGGCTCAGTGGCCAGCTAAGAAGGAAAGTATAACGGGCTAGAGGAACCCATATCAAGCCCCAGAAAATCCACTAGTTATTAGATGGGATTTCGTGGGTTTGGTCAGAGCGCAGAAGGATCTAAGCAAATCAGAAGCTTAAAGATGGAACCTCATGGCTGGAGAGATGGCTCAGGGGTTAAGGGCACGTGCTGTTCTTCCAGAGGACTCAGGTTTAATTCCCAGCTCGTACACAGTAGCTCAGTGATCTGCAACCCCAGTCACAGGGGACCTGATGCCTTCTTCTAGCCTCTGCGGGCACCAGGCACAGATGTGGTATACACACACACACACACACACACACACACACAGAGACAGACACAAACACACACACACAAACGAGCATAAAGGCACACCATTTAAAATCAAATTAAAACATAGCAGCTGGAGCCTCATCTCACTTCTGTCACGTTCATGGTGAGACACACAGCAACCTTGGCTCTGAAACTTCTCCACTGGACAAACTCTACCTGAGGATCCCAAGTAGGGCAAATCCTATAGGACAGAGAAGTAGGCCACACTCTGCCCTTTGTCTTCAGGCTCTTGTCTCCCTAAAGAAGGAAGCCAGTCAGACTCAGGAGTAACAGGAAATGAGGCTAACGCACAATTAAAGAAAGACACACAATGAAAGAAAGAAAGGAAGAAGGAAAGAAAGAAAGAAAGAAAGAAAGAAAGAAGGAAAGAAAGAAAGAAAGGAAAAATGCTTTGTTATCACAAAGGGTTTGGTTTTTGGTTGGTTGGTTGGTTGGTTGGTTGGTTTTAAAAGGGTAAGTCCATGAAGGGGAAAAAGTCTTTCCCCAGATTCATGAAGAAAAGCAAGAGACTTTCTCAGAGGACACAGCCAGGTATGGACCTGATGTTCAGTAAAAGTTACTGACTAGGGAGAGTGGCTGCCTTGGAAGGAGTGTGAATTGGGATAAACTGAGAAGTGTGAAAACAGCTGTGTTAATAACCATTTTGGGGGGCTAGGGAAATGGCTCAGCCAATGAAGAACTTGCTCCACAAGCATGAGGACTTCAGCTCACCCCCCAGCACCCACGTCAAAGAGGGAGCACAAGCTGGGCAGTGGTGGCGCAGGCCTTCGATCCCAGAGCTCTGGAGGCAGGGGCGGGTGGGTCTCTGTAACTTCGAGGCCAGCCTGTTCTACATAGCAGCAAGTTCCAGGACAGTCAGAACTATAGAAAGAAACCCTGTCTTGATAAACCGAAAAAAAAAAAAAAAAAAAAAAAAAAGAGTGAGCACAGTGATACAGGCTTGGGGAAGCAGGGACAGGAGGATCAGGGGGCTCACTGGGTCCTCAGAACTGTGGCAGTTTATAATAAAGTTACTGTGTCTGCTCCTAAAAATAAAAACATTAAGGACAAATACAGATCCTTGGTAAGCGCTGTCCAGCTTAGGCTACTTAGTAAAACTCTGTCTCAAAACAGAGAGACAGAGAACGGAAAAGGAAAGGAAAAAGAAAACTACGTATCAGCAGACACGATCTCAGCAATGACCCTTCTGTCCAACAACGTATGAAACAGGGATATGGTAGCCCGTGACCTGGCTCAGTGATGCCTTATGCCACCCACTGCCTGATACTACGAGGCTGCTGTTTCTTTCTCTTTTTCTGACAGGCTGATCTTGATCTTGCTAGATGGTCAAAGATGATCTTGAATTCCTAACCCTCCTACCTCTATCTATTTCCTGAGCACGGATGTCACACTCATGCCTGCTGCTTTATGCTATAGCGGAGACTGAAACCATGGCCTCTGAGTGCTTGACAAGCACTCTGAGAACTGAGCTAATCCCCAGGCCTACAGACTTCCACTCAAATCCATCGTGTGTGTGTGTGTGTGTGTGTAATGTTTTTCTTTGCCACAACAAATTCTTTGCTCTGAGGAATTCAACCCTGCACCTCACAAATTCTGTATGAAGTCCTGACTGACTCTCAGTTCCTCAGGCTGTTGTGACTTTTAAGAAATTAGTAAACAGATCCTTTTTAAGAGACTAGTCCTCACCTTTCATCAAGGAAAGTTCTTTTTCCAACAGCCAGATAGACACCATTACAGAAAACCATAAACCAATCAAAATGCAGAGCTGTGAGGCTCAGTCCCAAATGATACATCTACAACACAATCCTGTATCTAAGGTTCAGGGAACACTGTAGAAGAAGGGGTAGAAAGATTCTAAGGGCCAGAGGATCAGGGACCTTGCTGTGAGATTGTCTCCTAGAAGCATCAAAAGCTACACCCATAAGGTCTTGCCAACATGGCGGCCTAACATGAGCTGGACACGCTAACATGGATGGGTGTAGCAGTTTGTCTGTATTTGGGAATACACACACACCCCAACTAAAGAAAATGAGACCATAAGTTTGAAGGGAGGAGAGGGAGGAGGAAAAAGATGTAATTATATTATAATCTCAAAAACTTTAATAAAATTAGTAAACTACAGGGTTCAGTGGTCTTACTTCCAAATGACGGATGCCTTTCTAAGAAAGAGAAGTTTGGACAACCATAGTCCCCAGGAAGGAAATACTACTGAAAGGCATTTAAGAGAGAGCCAGGCCCCAGAGGGAATTCTATCAGCACCTTATTCACATTAGCCTCCAGCTGTGAGGGAAAATACATTTTTGTTGTTTGGTCTACCCCAGCCTGGGGTATTTTGTTATGCAATAGCGTTAGCTGACTAATACCCTGAGCCACTTCAACACCGTGGGTGGGAGAGCCAGGGAAACAGGAAACCGCCATCACTAACAGGTGTCTTCCTAAAGAAAACACACCTGTAAGGTCCAACAGCTAGAGAGTTAAGGGTGAGAATGCTGCCCCAGGGAATTTTAGAGCCATACTTAAATTAAGTACACCAGACGCTGGACAAACAGTATAGGATTCCATTTACGTAAGATACCTAGGATAAGCAAATCCCCTGAGACAAAGGGTAGAATCCTGGCTGCCAAGAACTGGAGGTAAGGAGAATGGGAGTTACTTCCATGGCTATAGTTTCTGTTTAGAGAGCGAAACAGGTGAAAAGACAGGTAGCGGCTGTGTTTAGCAATGCCCTGGGTCAGTCACAAGCTCCCACCCCCCCAAAAAAGGACTACAGACTTGAGTGCTGGTGATGGCTACAGAGTGACTACCTAGCAGGCACAATGTCCTAACTTCTCAGAGACTGAAATCATGCATTTTGTTGTGAATATTTAACACCCAAAATAATAAAACACGTAACAATAACATACCCCGACTGACATTACTACATTTTTCGGAGGAAAACACTCCTCCTTGAAGCCGTTGTGTTCTGGCCAGGATGAAGTCCCAGGGTTTTATGATTAGTACACTCTTCACCCCGAGCCTTCGCACAAAAAACACCAGCCTTAGCCAGCGCTTGGAGCTGTTACTTAACAGTCTGGGTCACTTCCCAGACACCTACTGGCTCACTCTGAGCATGACCTCTCAGCCCACAGGAGGAAGCTGTGGCCTGGGTCTCCCAACACTGCTTGATTCACAGGCTTGGCAGACACCTGTCTACCTGGACTCCTGGTCCTGGTGGAGGCAGCAGTCCCCACTCCCACCCCAGGGCCTCCCTAGCCACAGGACTCTCAACCAACGAGGAGTCAGGGCTCCTAACACCAAAAGCAACAGATTAATGAAAAAAGAATCACACGGCAGGCTTGTTCCCCAGGACCACTTAACTCCCCAGCCCTCTCGGCTCCTTTAATGAAAAGTCTCAGGATTCTCCATTCTCTTCCCCAAACACCTCCGCCTGCCAGAGCCAGGGAGTGTTTGTAAAATGTTACACAGTACTTACAGAATGTTTACCTGCTGGATCACCCTCATCCACCTCTGTTCAGGGGAAGCCTGTCAATCCAGAGGCAGCCATGGGCTCTGGTCTTAAACAGGCCATGGCTGAGCCAACAGAAGGCCTGTGTGACTGATGGTCAGTTACCCCTCAGAGCTGCTCGTCACCTTCCAGTCAGCCACCCAGGAGAATGACGACACACAGGCACCAATATAAGAACCCAAAGGGCAAGCATCAACGCTCAACCTAAAGATTCTGACAACACACGGAGAGCCACGGAGCAAGGCAGGAACAGAGAGTCGGGTTAGAAGCAGCTTGGCAGGAGATGACAGGCTCAGCAAGAAAAGCCTGGCCTGGAACCCCAGAGAAAAAAGGAAAACAAACAAACAAACAAACAAGGGGACGTGGTGGTGCACACTGTTAATCCCAGCACTCAGGAGGCAGAGGCAGAATGGTCTTGACAGGACAGCCAGGGTTACACAGAGAAACCCTACATGGTGGGATACATCAGTAGTACCAGCTACTTGGAAGATGACTGCTTGAGCTCAAAAGTTGCCTGGGCAACAAGGTAAGACCTTTAATCAAATATATATATGATAGATGATAGACAGACTGAACGAATGAAAGAATGAATGAATGAATGAATAAATCAGGAGTTCAAGGCCAGCCTGGGCAACATAGTAAGACCTTAAGTCAAATATAAATAAACAGAAAGATAGGTAAACAACTGTGTCCATGCTGTAAGGTGCGTAAACATTCAAGAGAAATAATCCAGTCATAAAAACACAGCACCAGGGGAGGCAAAAGCAGGCAGATCTGGGTTGGAGGCCAGCCTGGTCTTCACTGCCAGTCAGAGAGGACTACACAGTGAGACCCTATGTCAAACTAAATGAGATTTCTGCTCTGGGCACATGCTTTTCCCTTGGCTCACTAGCCCACTTCCATTTTTGGCATTGCTTAACCTTTGATAAATGCTTTCTATTTCTACTTCTTTTTTTAAGATTAACTTTTTTTTTTTTTCTGAGATAAGCTCTCTTTATGTAACTCGTGTTGGCCAAAACCTCACAATCCTACTTCAGCTCCCCTAAATAGAAGGGTAAATTTTCTATTATGTGTAATTTTTTTTTAGTTTAAAAACAAATCTATAATCCCAGCACTTGAGGTAGATGGAAGAGGATCAGGAGTTTAAAGCCAGCCTAGGCTATAAAATGACACTCTGTTTCCAGACTGTACCCTCCCAAACACATACAAACTCCACAGTCACAGAAGGTGGACTGGGGACCCCAATCTTTTGTTCCCACTCTTGGACACTCCCCACGCCTTTGGCTGCTGGAGAACCTGCTAATACGCCCCAAAAGCTGTGAGGGTCCCCGGTCTCACTTTCCTCAAATACAGATCCCCTTAACGTGTAAGCTTCCAGACAGCAAAGACCATATCTTCTCTGTGGCCTAAACAGGACCAAGGGAAGGATTCTGTACAGAAAAGGATCCATGGCTGTCAGTGTTCACCCTCAAAGGTGTGAATGCACATGGACCCCAAACACATCCAGCTCTGGTTTTCATGTGGAGGCATCAAGGAAGGACAGAGCCTGGTACCAAGAGCCTGGAGCTCTGTATTCACACACCCCAGGAGCTCGGCTTTGATACTTCTCCGTTACATCCTTATCTGTTGATGGACAGCCCACCACCGGGTGACGGAAGAGCTCACTAGAGGTCCTGCATGAAGCACCCTGTCCTGGTGCCCGGCACAGAGCACTGTATGATGGTTCCAGCTCCTTCCCTTAAGTTACAAGCGTTGGGCTTCTGTGCCAGAATATTAGGGTGACCACCTTCCACCCCCATATATACACACACTGTAATTCTCCTTATTTTCCTTCTAGGCCAGTAGGCCCCAGAGCCATCTAATGAACACCAACAGGTAGTCCTGGCAGAGACAGGTGGTGGGGACCCTTTCCCCCCACCCCCCCGACAAGACAGAGAAGTTCAGCATGTTTTAAATGTCCTTCGGGCTACAACAGCTGGGTGTGTAAAGGCCCAAACGAACTGAACGCACACAGTGCACGACACTAAGAGAGGTCCCTAATATAAACTATGCGCTGTGGGTGATGATGATGTGTGTGTGTTGGCTTATGACCCCCTTTTAGAGGGGGATGTTGATAACAGGATGTTCGTTTGGAGGCACAGGGTATATGGGCAATTTACAGTTTTGCTGTAAACCTCCAAGTGCGCTGAAAAATTTAACTGTTTACAAAATGGTCCAAGAGACATGTAAACCTTGCTTAAGGGCACTCCAGTTTGTTATCTGATTGTTTACTGAGCTATTGGAGACTGGACCCAGAGTTTCACACCACCACTAACCACACCTCCGCCATTAACTCTTTTAGGTGATGCTGTTTGATCTTAATTATCAAAAGTGTCTAAGGACACTTTCCATGTTGGAACACGTTTTTTAATCCCAGCACTCGGGAGGAGGAGACAGATGGATCCTTGTGACTGAGAGACTAGCCTGGTCTACAAAGCCAGTTCCAGGGCAGCATAACAAGACCCCGGCTCAAAAGTTGGCTCAAAAATAAAAAGAAAGGAGAGAGAGAGAGAGAGAGAAGTCTGAGGGAGACAGGGGTGGCACATGCCCTTAAACCTGGCACCAGGGAGGCAGCAACTCACTGCAAACCAGAGGCCAGCACTGATCCACATAACAAGTTTTAGGCTGGACAGAGCTTCGCAGGGAGACCCTATCTCAAAGGAGCACAAGAGAGTGTTTTAGGAAAAAATACAAGAGAGGATGTGGGGCTTCAGGATGGTTGCAGAAAGAACCAGAAAGTTCTAAAGTACGAAATTAACTTTTAAGCCACTTCCTGAGAAACTAACCCACATCCCTCTCCAGCCGCACTTTTTCCTCATTCCTCCGTTTGCCTACTCTGACTTTCCATAGGTCTGATATGTGAAAGCAGGTATACTAGGCTAGGCTCAACTTCCTGGAAACTCAAGCGTTCCCTATCAGCGAGAGAATATCGGACTGTAGATCCCCACAGAAGCCTCTCATGCCGTTCTTTATTGGCAGTGTCCCCAATCACCACAGCACCAAACACCAGCTCACCGGAGTTCACCTCACAAACAGCTGCCTGGCCATGGCTGGTAGCCCGGTAATTACTGCGCAGTCTTGCAGACCTGGAAGGGGCTGTCTGATCTCCCCACAAAGCATGTGACTGCCATAGCTGCTCATCCCTCCACTAGAGACAAGGCATGCAGCTGAACCAGGGTGCAGGCAGGTGGGTCCGGCTACAGGCTTCGGGAACCCTGATGGGAGCTCAGCGGCCAGAGGTGGCCAAGCAGGACAGAATGCTGAGCAGAAGGAGGCAGCTTAACAGAGCCAAAAATAGCCTCACCTTTTCAAGAGGATGCTGACAGATAAGCACGTGCAGCTCCCATCAGCAGGGAACAATCAGTGAAGCAAAGGACCGGATCAGCCCAACAGAGGCAAAGGCTCCAAGAGATTCCTGACAGCTGTACACCTCCAAAGCCAGCACCCCTCCCGCCCTACTCCAACTGGAAATTCTTCCCGAATCTCAAAGTCAAAACCTAGTCCCATTACCCGGCATATCCAATGGAGCCTGTGCGAGCAAAGAAGTTACTGCTTCATCTTAGGGATGGAGTCTGACCATGGGTTTGGAGCCCCAAACACGAACCTGTTGAGTGTGGCTCATGGGGGGGGGGGGGGTAGAGCACACTGCAGGACCTGAAGAGAAGGTGAGGTCTGGAGACATACCCCAGTGGTGTAAGCATGCTTTGAACGTGTAAGGCACTGGGTTCGAAGCCCAGCCGCACAAAAAGGAAAAACAGAATGACAGAACAGAAATCCGTGGCGGATGGAGGAGTCTACGGGTGAGCAATGACGGGTGAAACCTATTCAAGCCAAACAGGATGCTGTGGGTTTAGTCCCACATAAAATCCTCAACCTACTGATTTTCGGTGGCCTCCTGAGTCAGAGCTCGCCTCACTTCCTTCTGTTTCCTCTCTTCACCTGCTCCCACTTGCTAACCAGCGGCTCTGACACAGCTAAGACCTTGAGGCAGCTTGCACATCCGGGGTTCCCCGACTCCAAGAGCAGAACAACCAGGTGGCGGGTTCTGGAGAAGCGGCACAGATCACACCGCGCTCAAAGGAGCCGATGATCCAGGAGGCGGGCAGGACTCTGAGCCTACTGTCCAGCAGGGAGAGGGCGCACGGCCACCTCTCTCCTAAAACTTCCGCCAAACCCACCGGCTCTAGACCTGTGACCAAGAGCGCAAGCCTCCAGCCCGTTCCCTTTCTTCCCCCCACCCCCACCCCATTTGCCTTCAGGAGGAAGGGGGTGGAGTTAGCTCAGGCGCAGGGCCAAAGGGACACAAAAGCACTTGGAAAACCACGCCAAAAAGTACCAGTTTCCCCCATGCCAATCCACCTAACGAGTCCGGAACAGGTCCACGGACGTCCACACACGCACTCACCTGCTTCCCCCTGGAAGGTGCCGTCCCCATCACTGGGCCAGATCTGCCCGGTCTTGCGGACACCTACGATGGTGGCCTCAGACACCACCACCTGGCACTGGCGGTGGCGCTTCTGGCACTGGGGCGTCGGGGGGCTGCTGCTGTCGAAGGACTGCTGCGAATTCTGCGAGGGGGAGCGGCTCTTGTCCCGGAACATGCGGTAGGTGGTGGGGCTAGGCGAGACGCGGCTGGACTGGCCGGAGGAAAAGTCCTCCTCGCTGGAGGTGAGGTTCTCGTTGGAGCTGCAGTCCGGGGTGTAGCCCCCTCCGCTGTCCTCGAAGCTCCGGGGGGAGTAGGACCTGCGCGGCCAGGTGAGGCGCTTCTCCTGCTCGGAGGTGCTCTGGCTTCGCAGCAGCGGGCCCTTGCCCTCCCCCTCCCCCATCATACCCCCGACGTAGATGCTCTGGTAGGGCTGGTACTCCAGGGGCGGCCAGGGGGGCCTGCCGCCGCCCCCGTTGGCGTGGATCAGGTTGTCCTTCAGGAAGCGGGGGTTCAGCTCGGCATCCTCGTAGTCGCCGTCGAGGCCGCAGCCGCTCTCCGAGGAGCGCCCGCGGTACTGGGGTCTGGGGGCGTCCGCCAGGCCCGGCGAGGCGCCCTGCTGGGACTTCTTGCGCTCCATCTGCATGGCCTGGCTGCCCAGGGCGCTGATCCGGTCGGACACCTCCTTGTCGTTGACCTTCACCAGGCCGCGCTCGTGGTGGAACTCGACGTTCACGTAGAAGGGCTTCTCGGCGTCGGCCGAGGCGGGCTGCGCAGGCCCCCTGCGGATCTTCTCGAAGTTGGACCTGAGCGCCGCCACGCTGGTGGGAGGCCCCCGCTCGTCCCGCTCCGCCGGGGCGGCAGCCGCGGGCCTGCGCGCCGACGCCGCCGGCCGCGCCTTGGCCGGGGACCCCTCTCCGTCGGGCCGCGCCTCGGCCTCGTCGGCGGGCGCCGGGTCCGCGCCGTCGGCGGGGGCCGCGGGCTGCGGGGGGCGCGCGGCGGCGGCGGCGGGGGACGCCCCGTCCGGGGGCTGCGCGGCGCGGCGGAAGCCCCAGCGCTGGCGGTCGTAGCTCTTCTTCTCCTTGGCCAGCAGCGTCTGCAGGTAGATCATGCGGAAACGCTCCTGGTTCACCTCCCGCTCCAGCCGCCGGATGGAGGCCTTGCAGCGCTCCAGCTCCTGCTCGATGTCGCCCACCGAGCGCAGCTCCATGCGCGGCGGCTCCGAGTCCGGGAACTGCGCCCTCCACGCCTCGGCGAAGCCCACCGAGTCCACCATGGCGCGGCCGGCTTCACCTGCGCCGCGGGGGCCGCGAGCCCGAGCCCCGGGTCCCTAGAGGCGGCGGCAGCGAGCCGATCCCAGCGGGCCCGGCCCGGGGCGCCCCGCGGCTTCCATGCCCGCCCCCCGCGGCGGCGGTGGCGGCGACGAACAATGCCCGCCCCCCGGGGGCCGCAGGTGAGGCTCGGCGGCGGGGGGCGCGCGCGCGCGGGGGGGGGGGGGAGGAGGGCGCGGGGCCGCGCGTGCGCGCCGCTATTGTGTGCGGGGCGGCTGGGGACCGTCCTCCGCAGAGCCGGGGCTGCAGCGAGCGCGGGCCTGCGCCGCTCCGCGCGCCCCTCGCCTCCCGTTCCCGCGCCGCCCCGCCGCCCCGCAGCCCTCCCCGGCAGGCGCTGCTGCGATCGGCCCGGCCAGCCTTCGCCGCACTCCCGCCCCGGCCCGCACTCAGCGCTGCAGGAAGGGGCGGGCCGGGGGGCGGGGCCGCCGAGCGGCTGACGGGGGCGGGGGCCGGGCTCCGCCTCTTAAAGGCGCCGCACCGCGGGCGGAGCGCCGGGTCCCGGAGACTGACCCGGTCCGCGGCTAGCCGGTCCCGTCCCACTCTGCGCGGACTCCGGGGCGCTCCAGGCCTGGTGACTCCGAGCGATCTCTTCCACCGCGGTGGCCCTAGCTGGTTCACACCTGGAACAGAAATATCTCCTTCCTCTTTTCTGTCAAGCCCGGGTACCCAGCGGGGCCCAAGCTACTAAGAAATCAACCCAGTGATTCAGCTGAGGCCAGGCTGGGTCACCCAGGCCAGCCAGCCTCCGGGGTTGGAGATGTGAGGTGGGTGATGAAGCGTTTACAGTGGCCACTCGGTTGTCGCCGGACTCCTTACATTGAGTGATAAATAGATGCTCGTTCAACGCATCTCCTCCCTTCCCGAGTCCTGACTTCTGACCCCCGTGGGGCCAGGGTAGTATTTTCAGCGTCTCTGTCTTTCTCTGAAGAGACCGCACACCTCTTTCTTAGCCACGGAGGAGTGGAAGCCAGGAAACCTTTAATGATTCCCGAGGAATCTTAGGGATCGGGAGGCACGCTGCTTTGACACTGAGTACAAAGTGAAATCCAGGCCAGCCTGCTGGGGGAGCTGAAAGGAGAGGGGACGGGACGTAGCAGCTGAAGGACCGCCTGAGTTCTGACCACTCTTCCCTCCCCGTGCCTCAGTTTCCTGAGCATCGAGGGAAACAAAAACAAAAAACCAACCCAGCACGCCTGCTGTTGTTTCCACGGTCGTAAACAGGCTTTTCTGCAGACACCGGGACCAGCAGGCGGATGAGCAGGGTCTCCCTGACTTAGACCGCGTGGTCTCAGCGACTCTCTGTCCCTCCCTGGAGCTCTCTCGTCCTCACGTGCAGCGTTTTGTACGCACGGGTGTGGGACGTGGTGCGTGTTGGCGGTGGCGGTTCTGGCGAGCCTTCGGAGGCAGGCTCGGAACTCCGGGCGCCGTGCAGCTCGCTGCTGCCCTCTGCAGACCGCCGTGATCTCCTGTCCCCTCCTGCCCTGCCTACCTCACCGTCTCTTGCCAGGCAGGCAGCAAACAACTGCTGAAAAGAAACAGTTTTGCTGGTGCCCTGACTTTGGGGCCAGTGAGGGGGGAGGGAAAGGCATGCATTCTAGAACGTAGTGAACGATGTTTTTCTTCCTCGGTAGACTCACTTTTGAAGTGAATGTTAAGCCTGCTCCTCCGCTGGGGGTCATGGCTCGACGGTAGAGGTCCTGTTTGGCAAGGCAAGCCCATGGATCATTACCCAACACTACAAGAAAGAAAAAGGGAGGAGGAGGGGGGAGGGAAGGGAGAAAGAGAAGGAGAAAGAACGGGGGGGGGGGGGAAGCCATGACCTTACCAGGTCACAATCAATACTAGCTGCCGCCTGTAATGATCTGATGGACTCATTCAATAAGTGGGCCAGGCAAGAGGAGAACAGCTCAGGCCCCTGGAACCCTATTTCCTGGCCAGCGGAGTAAAGAATCTTCCAAAGACAATATTCTTTTTTCCCTTGTTGATTGAGCCCTTCAGTAGGCTCATTAGGGTCCATAGTGTGGCAGCTCTCTGGTTCACAGACCCCAATTCAGCTCCACTTTAAACATTTTTGCAGGGTTTTTGGTGGGTGGGGTGCTGGGAGCTTGAACTCAGGACCTTCTACATGCTAGGCAACCTCTCTTCCCCAGAGCCACACTCCCTCCCCCTACACTTTAAGTGGATTTTGTTTACTCAGCCACTCATTTACTTTGAGAGCCCACACTTCTGGACTCAAGTGATCCACTTCTTGCTTCAGCCTCCTGAGCAGCTGGGACTATGTTTATGCACCATTATGTTAGCTTTTAGTATTTTACAGATAAATAAATTTGCTTTTAAAACCCAGAAACTTGTTTATTGGGGTTTGCAAAGTCTGTTCTCTCGGCATAGCAAATTGCTTGTCCAGTACAAGGACACATCCACAAAGTGACTTTCTTCTTCCATCAGAGAGTCTTTTCTGGCCCCAAGAATACTCTTCATCCTCAGGACCTCCCCAAAGGAGCGTTAACACAAAGTTTCTGGTCCTTTTCTGCACAGAGCATCTCTCCCTCTCCCACACCCCACCCCATAGAGCTTTCTCCTCATCTGTCCTTCTCTAGGAGGACAGAGTAAGGAGAGACAGAGGGTCCATACGCACCTACAATCTGTCTGTGTTCCCACTAGATCCTAACTCTGCAAGCATTTGGGTTGTTAATAAGTAGTGGTCAAATTGAGATGTATGTGTGGCTGAGAAGCCCAGCCCAGGAGGTGTGTGTGTGTGTGTGTGTGTGTGTAAGAGAGAGACAGACAGAGAGAAGGCAGACAGAGTTGAGTCAGCAGAGAATGAGGCAAAAGTTGGGGGAAGGCTAGCCCGGACAGGTGACAGCTGGGCAGTAAGCTAGGGCTACATCCAGGGCAGACAGATAGCAAGAAAGAGGCTTTAGGAAGGTAGCTATTTGAGGAACAGATAAGTTATGAGATGAGGTCAATGTGGGAAGCAGGGGGTGAGGTCATAGGTTGGCCAGCACCTTCTAGATGCTTAAGAGAGTTAGGTTTCATTTTAAAGGCGAGTAAAGCCACCAAACAGGTCTCGGCCTGCATGGCCCGGAAGTTCCCACCACAATACATGTCCTATTATCTGTGTGCCTGTAGCCTTCTCCATGTGAATCCCCGGCACTAAGATGTGACGTCAGTACGTCAAAGAACAATGTTCTGTTGAACTTTAATGAATTTATGTTTAAGTACTCCCAGCACCACAGTCCTGCTAGGTCAGTCCATGCAGTAGGCAGAGGGCAACCTGCTTGATAGTTTTGGGTGTGAGGGTTGTGGATGGTGTGATGGTAAGAGTGGATATGTAGCAATCATGCAGAAGTTGCCGACCTAGACTAGTTTGGGAGCAAGGTGACCAGAAGAGAGGGTTAGCTTGCAAGGCCATTCTTGGAGTGGAGCTCAGAGGCCTTGCAAAATGGTTTAGGTATGGAGAACTAGGGAGAAGGACCAGTCACGGGTTCAAAGAAAGATACTGACTGCCCATCTGTGGTACCAAATAGGTATGTATGTACCACCGTGCCTGGTTCATTTGGTGCTAGGGATTAAACACAGGCAGGCAGGCAGGCCGAGTTCAGTGGGAGACAGCTTGCTAGCATCTACAAGGCCCTAGAGCCATGGTTCTCAACCTATGCGTTGCAACCTCTTTGAGTCAACTTGTAACGAAAATACATCCTGCATAGCAGATGTTTACAATTCATACCAGTAGCAAATTTATAGTTATGAAGTAGCAATGAAAATAATGTTATGATGGGGGGGGGTCAATTACAACATGAAGAACTGTCTTAAAAGGTCACGTCATTAGAAGGGTCGAGAACCACTGTCTTAGAGTGAACTTCCAGTACAACGGAGAAAAAAAGAGAAGTTGGATCTTTTTTTGCTTTTTCTCTACCCAGTCTTCGTTCCTATCTCCATGCCTGCTGGAGGCTGGGGGGAAGCCTGTCTTTTAAGTGGGATGTCACTGTGTCCTCCATCTGTTATCCATCATGTCATCTGTCATCTTGAGGGAAAGAGAGACAACAGCATCAGTTCCCTAGCTCTGTTTGCTCATGCTGCGCTCAACAGTGCTTAGCTGGAGATGCTCCTCCACGCTGACAAAGCCCTGGCCTACAGTAGGCAGCGGGGATCTCGGTAGGGGAGCCTTGCCAAGTAGGCAGTGGGTCTTCTTTGGAGCTGCTGGCCCGGGTTCCCAATGACTGAGCAGGACTCTCATTAGAAGCAACTCCGCCCCCCTTCTGCGGGATCAATTATTAATGAAGCTCCTGAATCTTTGCCAGTGTAATCTCCCGACTGTTGTCTGCAGCCTTTACCAAGAGAAGAAGGGCAGAGTGCAGTGAGCCTGTTAGTGAGGGGATGGCCAGTGAGGTGCTCCAGCTTTCAGGCTTCAGAGGGCGAGAGCACCTATAGGTCAGGGGTGCCTCCCCTGGTAAGGGAAGACGCCCTAGCTCTGCTTTGCCTCCTGGGGTCAATCCCTTATTGTGTGTTCCAGAAGGCTAGGTGTAGGCAGGTTGAGTAAAAAGCCAGCCCTCAACAGCCTAGGAAGCTGTGTCCGTCTGGGGCACAGAATCGGGTAGCTGGTGGCTCTGGATGTCACTGATGGCCTGGACTACAGAGGCAAACAAGGGCCTGCACATGGCCAGGATAGAGACAATGTGATGGCCATACTTCCTGTCTGCCCATCAGCTTCTCTGAAGGAAAGGCCTACCATATGGGAAATGACACGTGAGGCCAGAGCAGATGGCGGAGGAGCCCCGGGAGCTCCCGGAGGAGCCTGTCTCAGAGCAGTAACCGAAGCCAGCCCAGAGCCCATCCAGATTCACTCCCTGACCACAAGGAGGGCTGCCTCTAAGCTGTGTGATTCTTGTGAAAACTCCCGGCGCCAAGAGTCATGCCCCCCGCCCCTGTCGCTGTGTTCTCTTCGTGGCTTCCTCTTCATCTAGAATTCCCTGTCAACATGCCGCTGTCTCACGGGGCCTAGGACTACTTGTGGACAGGGCTGTTTCCTGTTCCCAGTCAGCACTTTTGTGGGGTCACATCCCCCAGTAAGTGTTGTGTACATTCGGAGACTAATAACTGGAAGAATTCGGGAAGCAGGCTGTAGAGATGCCTGAATAATCAGTGACGCTCGGTGCCTGTAATCCCAGAACTTGGGAGGCAGAGAGAGGAGTTATTTTTAGTTTGAGGCTGGAGGGGGCAGGGGAAGAAGTTGTGTAACTATACGAATGTAACCAATCCTGTCTACCTCTGTGCTCAGCTTCATAGATGTTAGGTGACCACAGTTTTCCTGGCTTAAAACGTCCCCGGTTCCTCAAGAAAAGGATGCTCTGTAACCTCTAAGCTATAGTGTTGTGCCTGGATCCCTGTGTCCTCCCCCCTGCCCCCAAGCCACCAAGGCTTGTGACAGAGCCAGGATGGTAGAGGCAAGCAACCAGGACACAAATGGCTGAGCACAAAACTCCTGTTCTGGTCACTGTGGAGCCTGAGTCATCATGGCTGCACAACTAGGAAAGGACAGTCCAATACCATTCGGACACAGGGAACAGACTGTGCTGTAAGGCTTGGCGGGATACTCGGAGCAGGGGTGGGTGAGGGTCTTGGGTGAAAGTCTTGATTGGAGCAAAAGTGTGAGAGCCTGAAGGGTAAGGCTGCTGGGCTCTGGGGCCCGATTCTACTGCAATCAGACCTAAAGCTAAAATGGGGCAGAAAGGGAGCGGCTCAGGTGTGTCCTGGCTTTTTAGCCTATCTGTTAGATGGCAGACAGGTCAGAGGTATCTCCAGCAGAAGACACAATGGAAAGAGTGGGCAGGAAGCAGGGAGGGAGGCTGGGAAAAGGGAGAGCACACCTCTGAAGTAACTGAACATAATCACTCATTAGACCTTGGCTGTGGGGAGCTGGTCCTGCAGGTCCAGATCCAGGCTGCCTGGGCCCTCGACAGAATCAACTGATGATTGCCGAGTTACCCTAACTCCAATGGGCTAGTGTGTGTGTGTGTATGTTTGGGGGGTGTAACATGGAAATGATGGGTTTGCTATTTTTTTTTTTTTTTAACAAATCTTCAACTGCTGAGCCACCTCTCCAGCCCCTCTGGTTCACTTTTCAGGGGTGGGGGTGGAGCATGTGGTAGGCAGGCAGTCGATCGGAGTGACACCTCTAGCGCTGAGGTTTGAGGTTTGACTGTCTCCTCCAAAACATACTCAAAAGTTATACTGTCTGGAGGGGGGACCCAGTGGGAAGAGTTTGGGGCTCCTCAATACACTGTTACCACAAGACTGGGTTTGTTACAGAAGCATGTTTGGTCCCCGTCTTTACCTCTCTCTTCAGGGCAAGCTCTCTGCTCCATATGGCACGTTAGGGTGTGGCATAGGGCCCTTGCCAGGTATCAGTCCCCTTCTCTTGGATTTTGCAGCTACCAGAAGCATAAATCAATCTACTGCTTATAACTTACTCAGCCTGTGGGGTAGGGTTTGTCACACAGAATCAAGGCAAAAGTGTTGACTGGCAGGGAAACGTCTGACTCCCTCCACTTTCCTTGGTAAGCTTAGAAGCTATCCTCCCAGGCCAAGTATCGAACTTGGCGAGACCCGTTATTGCGAGTGAGGACGCACGCGGTCACGCTGTGGTGGGCGCCACAAGGAGTGTTCAGTAAAGGGTAGTTAATCTACAGCAACATGGGTGTCTGTAGATCAGTGCCCTCTAGCTCTGGAGTGCATGACAGAGGGACGCAGCATCGCCCCTCCCGGTCACCGCCCTGGGACCCGGAAAGATGAAGAGAGGCCATTGCCATCTACTTCCCCCCCCGTGGAGCATTATGCTATCCCCGCTAAGCCCAGGCTAGACAAGGGCCCGCCAAGACCCTCTGGGGAAACTCTAAAGGACCTTACTTAGCTGAAAGCCAACAACAGCAGGATACAGAACGGCTGCTCAGTAGACAAGGAAGTCAACTCAGCTGCAGCCTGTCCACGCTACGGGAACTGCGTGTTTTGTTCAAGTATGGGAAGGTTTGGCACGCACCCGCAGTGTGAGATCAGGACAGATCACTGGGCAGGTGGCCCATCAGGCAGTGTGCACAGTACAAGGGCACACTGGAGAAACCAACAGACAGAAGGTTTGTATACAGAGTGGGAACAGCATGGAAGGATTTTTTTTTTTTAAATCAACTGCTAACCATGTTTATGTCAAAGAGTACAACTGATTTCAGGGCAGAAGTATTTTTGTTTATATGCTCTACCACCTTGTTTAATACCAAACATTTAATTCCTTCAAAGAGACGTTTTTTAGATAGTTTTTAGAATAAAAGACCTTGAGCCCAGATAGGAGCTTTATGCCTCCTCCCAGCACTTGGGGGAGGCAGAAGCTGGGAGGCTGCTGCAAGCTCAAGGCCAGCCTGGTGTAAACAGAGACCCCCTGTTTCAGAGAGAGGGGGAGGGAGGACGGAGAGAGAGAGAGAGCACACTAAAATAAAGCTAAGGAATGTTGGTGCTGGACAGGAAAATTTGCCAGTGTTCTCGGGTGTTTGCCGAGTTAATGAACAGTCATGGAAATGTGTGGCATGCCAGGCACTTAGAAACGGGCACCGACCAACATGGCCGCCTGCAAATGCCTACCATCCTTGACAAGCAGGTGTTGCTGGGGGTTATGGGGGTCCATGCCTGTAATCCCAGCACTTGGGAGATGGAGGGCCAATAAAATCTAAGGTAAGCCTCAGCTACAGAGTTGGAAAACAGCATGGGCTATGTGAGACAGGCCTTGGGGGAAAAGCATCAGCCAGCAATGCTGTGTGTACCCACCCTCTATGGCAGGAGTAAGAAAGGGTTGCGTGGGCCTAGACAGGGAGCTGTAGGACTACAGAGTGGGTGAGGGGGTCAGGGCAGGCTCTGGACCCAAGTAGGGAGCAGTGTTCCTGCTGATGTGTAAGAGGGGGTTAGGGATGCTAGATTCTGGATGTCCTAAGTCCTCCAGAGATCCGTGGGCCAATGCCAAAGTCCAAGAGACACACGGGCCCACTGGAGAGACACATGGTAGGTCAGCAGGGAAGGGCCTGGGTGACAGCACAGGGCAGCCTCAGGCTCAGGGACATGGAATGAGTTGCCAGAGGGAAGCCGTGCAATTGTCATCTCTCGGCGTAGTCACGATTCATCATCTTACCCACTGACATGCAGGGCAGGAGCATGGGAAACCTCAGGGATGGAGGCAGGACTCTGCCAGAGGGGCCACCTCAACTGTGTCCATCGTGCTTAACAATGGGGATCAAGAGTCCCAAGATTCTGTGGTAGAAGGACGGTGGATAGCTAGGTCTGAGGCGGCAAGGCCTAGGACTCAAGGAAGAGATGGGATGGCAGGTCGGTTCTGCTCAGCTATTCTGACAAGTCAATGCTTGGGACATGGAGACGAGGGTTCAGAGGCCTCAGTGAGGATTGGCAGGAAAGGGGTCCAGGACTGACTCTGGGTACGACTGGGTAAGGGAAGTGGGCTAGCCCTGAAGTGTCCTGAGTTTGCAGTCTTGAAGCCTCCTGAGAACACAGCGACTGTCTGAAGACCCTGTAGGGAAGGCTCGCCCTGGTGACCCCAGCCAGCTGAGCAGTGCGGGGCTCCAGCAGTCAGTGGCTGCTGACCTGCTTGGGAGAAGTGGCCGCACTCTGGAGACACAGGCTTCTCCACTGTGGAGCTTGGACTCCATGTCACCCTCCGTGTATGCACGGGGTGGACAGCTCTGATGCTGGCCTCGGCTAACAGCAGCCCAGGCTAGGTGGCCTCTTGTTCTCCTGGGTCTTGGGTACCTCTATTCCTGCAAAGACAGGAAAAGATGGCATCAACCAGGTATCCTACAGCTGACAACAGGCAAGGACTATTCTACCCTGACAGCTGGAGCCCTGTACTTGGTCCCTGGGTCTGTCCTCTGAGGCCTAGATGACCTGGTGTGGGAAAGACCCAGGGGACACTTGAGGTTGTGGCATTCATGTAAGCTGGAGGCAAGACACGTCTGAGGAACAGAAGCCTAAGCTTGACCCCAAAGGAGGCCATGTGGAGAGCAGGGAGGCCGGGGAAGGTGCCTGAGTTGGCAGGTGGGGGCATGGAAGCTGCTGGCCTGAGATATGGCTAATAGCCCAAAGGTCCCAAGAGGACAGCAAAGGTGGTAAATTAGGATGGTGGGTGTGGGCTTCTGGTCCCTATCCTGCCCTCTGCCCTCCCCGGCCCTCTCTGTACGCACGGATTAGGTCTCCATCGCCATCTCCGACCTGGGACTGGGTCCTGGGCCTCTTCTCCAGGTCCTCAAGTACAGACCGCTCAAATGCTAGCGCGGCGACGCGGCTGAACAATGCCTTCACGTTCTCTCCTGGGGGCCGGAGAGACAGCTCAGATGCAGTACGGGCAAATGCCAGGTCAGCCCATCCCTAGGCTGGCCATGGCAATCTCAGAACACACCTCACAGTCACATTAGCAGCCTGCCCACAGGGGTGGGAGACGGTACGGTTCTGGTGGCAGCCTGGCTTCCCGGTGGGCTCTGGCCCCCATCCCTGCCCTGCGGCCCCCTGCCCCCCCCCCCCGCCCCAGTCAGTTGCTTCTGAACATTTGCATGACCTGGGCCAGGCAGGGCTCTCTAGCAGCTAGCCATGTGCCGTTGGCGCTTACAAGGCGTCTGTGTGCATGGCCCCGCAGGTCTCAGCACCCAGCGTAAACACTGCCCGCGTGCAGCCAGGAACCTGTGCAACTGTGCAGAACTCCTCCTCTCCCCTCCCACCCCCCCACGCTCTTTTGGTAATGAATGCACGTGGGGCGCACTACTCACCCGTCTTGGCGGACACAGACCAGTACTCTGCCTGCATCTCATTGGCCAGGTGCACAGCCTCTGCTTCTGCCTGCTTACACGCTGCCCCTGACTGGAAGAAACAGCCCTGGCTCACCTGGTATCTTGGCCTTCCTTGCAGGAGTCCCTGGGATGGCCACCTCTCTCGCTACCCTTGGTGGGGTATCCCAGGGCGGGCTGCTTGCCCAAAGCTGACACTTCGGTGCTCCCCAGGGAAATGAGTCAACCCCACCTCTTAGGGGAGGGGCACAGGAGCTGAGTGCCTGCTGCAATTTCACAGCCCATAGTCTTTGAAGTCCAGCATAAGGTGTGTCAGTGGCCTTCAGCACTCCTCAGCTATTTTCTGGAAAGCCAGTCGGGGCAGGGCCTCTAGCTTTACCCTGCTTACCAGGAGATCCTTCTTGGTTCCCACGAGGAAGATGAAGCAAGAGCCAGCCTCGTTCTCCCTCAGCGCATCCTCCAGCCATTGCCTGGAATGCACAGAGTGGGAACAAGAGGCCTAGACTTAGCCAGGAGGTACAGGGAAGGTACCCTGTCTACCCTGACCATGTTGGAGGCTGGTGCTGGACCTGGAAGGGCCTCAGTGGGCACAGGAGGAGCTGGAATATACAGGCACTGGTTTGGGATGAGTGAAAACTCCTACTGCAGGAACTAGGTATCCCTGCCATTTATCAGCTGAAAAAAACCACTCCTGTCTCCTGCACAGGAGATGCTGCTGTGAAAGGCCCAGGCAAACCCAGGGAAGAGGGGCTTTGGTCCATTAGGTGGATTATTTCTGGCAGATGGCGGCCCTCTCAAACTGATCACGCTGCCCACATCTCTGCCCAATATAGCGAGTGAAAAATTTCTTTCAGGGAGGATTAGCTATGAAATTATTAGGGACCCAACGTGAAAGTGACAGAGGGTCCCTCATCAACATAAAGCTTCCCATTATGGTGGCAGCGGGACATCAAAGCCAAGTGTGGCCCGCCAACTTGGCCTCTGAGCAGCAGGTGGGGATGTTTCTAGGGATAAGCGGGGAACTGGGTAGTAGGTGCCCATCATTCCGGGTCCAGCCCTGATGCTAGGGTTTGGGAGCCCTTCCAGGCAACTTCATCAGTCTGTGACATACAGGGGGGAAGAGTCTGGGTTTACTTGCCTGGTGTGCCCCAGTGTCTGCACGTCAGTGAGGTCGAAGGCTGTGATGATCACTGGACACAGGAAAACCCAAAAGCCAATCAGCAACAGGCATGCTCGGGGAAGGCTCTCCTGGGTATCTTCCCGCAACAACTACTGGGCTGCCTCCCTATGGAGACTAGGGAGGAGTCACCCCACCGTTATCCCTTGGACCTGCCTTCCTACAGCTGCCCCCCAGGCCCTCCAAACCTGTACCTAGCAGCCTAGCCTGGGAGAGGGAGGTGCACAGAGAAAGCCCTGAAGCACTGGACTCTGGCAAGAGAGCCTCTGCCACTTGTGGTCCAAAGGGCATGGTGAGGGCTGTAACTATGGAGACCCTGCCTCCCCGTCTGTACATTTGCAAGGATGATACCCATAGCTGTCATAGTTGGGGGTAGGGAGGATGGGAACACACTGGAAAAGCTGTTAATCTAGGGCCTGACCCAGGGTAGACTTTTAATTGAAGGATGGGGATCAGTAACAGCCCGTTAAAGGAAACGACTTCTGTGGGCAGAAAACTGTAAGGTATCTTCTGTGGTCAGCTCTTTCATCATAGTCTGCCCTGGATTCCCAAGGGGAAGGCCACAGCGGGACAGTCCAGGCACAGGTCTGCTCTCTGCTGCCCTACTGTGGGTAAGAGCAGGCTGGACACGGGCTCCTTGCACCTGGGCTGATGAGAGTCCTACAGGTGATCGAACAGTGAGTACAGTTCACACAAGTCTGCCGTGCACCTCACAGCGCTAGCTCCAGGGAGGCAGCAGGCCCTCGGGAAGAAAGGTTAGGAGAGGTGAAGGCTGGCAAAGGCCAGAGTGGACGTGGCTAATGCTGGACTTCCACCCATGGTGCAGGCATTCACAGCTTACTTCCTGTTCCCCTTCCTTTAGACTGGATCAAACTGCACCGATTCTCAGACCACCGCCAAGAAGACATAGCTGTGCCTATATTTTGAGCCTGCTCTGGGATCCTTCTGATGGTTTTTCTTACCTCCTACTAAGAGTCTCCTTCTGTCTCCTTCCTGGGGACTTCCCATTGCTATCTCTGTAGACTTGATCCTGCTCAACCCCCTACTGCCCCTGGCTATGTTGGCAGTGGGCACTGGGGCCCCAGTATGGGCCCTGCCAACGCTGCCAATGCTGCTGGGTCCACCGTCACTCCTCTCTGGCCTAGCTGCCTCTGGCTAAGACAGGAAAAGCCTCTCCTCATTGTCACCTGGAACATGACGTCATCTCTTTTTCTCTGGGACCCTTGAACAAGAATGTCCTTTTCTGAACTGGGAACTGGGAACTGATGCAGCCTGCATCCGATATTTCAGACTCCCTACGGGGGAGACTATCAAAGACAGCCAGGGCCTAGTCTTCTAGGGAGCTTCCTCCACCCTGAGCACTAGCTGCGGTGCTCTTCCAATGGCTCTGGGAGGACAGGGGAATAGCGTTTGTGCTGATGACACAGGTTAGAGCTCCAGCATCATGGGCTGCTCACCCTGAGCACCGCGGTAGTAGGCAGAGGCAATGCATTTGAACTTCTCCTGCCCGGCCGTGTCCCAGCTGTGGGGGGAAGAGGAGACAGGAAGGCAAGGGGGCAGGTTAAGCAGTCATTGTATCCTACGGCAATGCAACAGTGACGTCAGGGGAAGACCTCAGGGCCCACATGGACACACCAGCCACTCTTGAGCAGGAAGTGAGGGGGGGTCCCCAGTTCTCCCTGCCTCCGGTCCCGCGGTCCCTCCTAGGTTCTTCTCCCGGATCTCAGGGCCAGCCAAAAGGGGGGAAGGTGCAACAGGGCAAACTGCCTTGTCTAGTTGTGTAACATTATGGAGGACCGTATGTTTTATAGCAGCAGGTATGTGACTGGGGCATGGTTTCACCCTCAGCTCAGGAGCTCCCCAAGGGTAATGGGGCTAACAGGGATGCAGGACACAGCTCTCGGGGAACTGACCAGTGGGCTCTGGCTTTCTGAAACAATCTGTTGAGAAGGAACTAGAAGTGAGCCCCAGATCCATGGAAAAGGAATGAGATAACAGATTAATAATGTCTGCCATGGTTACAAGATGGAAGAGGGGAAGGTGGCATTCTGAGATCTTGTGTAGGCTTATATAGGTTGCCAATATGCAGGGATGGCCCTGCAACCCAGTCTACAATCCATTGCTCTTTAACGTCAACATATCAATGTTCCTTTTTTTTTCCTCAGTAAGGTAAAACAATAACCCACAAATGTGATGTGAATGATCTGAATTTGTTTTCAAGCAGTTCAGCATAATGAAAACTTCTGGGATATATTCCTTCATTAATTCATTCTTTTTTTTTTTTTTTTCATTTCTGAAGAAGCTTCTAGTGAGGAGTTGGGAGTCGGCAACTGAGAAGAACACAGTGACCGCTACATAAGGCAGCAGGGAGGAGGGAGGAGCCTCAGCAGAGGGCACAGGGGTCTGGGAGCTGGGTAGGCTTGTAAGATCTTCCAGGGAGTGGGGAGAATGAGGCCAAAGCACACATCACTTTCATCAAAGAGGAAGAAGGTCGACCCTGAGAAGTCCCTGCACTGATTTGAGGGAAAGCAAAAGGGGATTGAGGTGAGGCAGAAACCACTGGGCCACTGAGAGGCAAAGGTGGGGTTAGAGAAGACGGACTGACGGGGAAGAACAATGTGGACAGAGGAGATATGGGTGTCAGAGGAAAGCGACAGGAGGGTGGAAGCGTCAGGCTTGAGGACAGGGTGAGGGCAGAGCAGCCTCCAAGATAACCCTCCTCACCCTTCAGGGCTGGCACAAGGACAGGCATGCCCTAGTTTAGAGATGAGATTAGAAGCTCAGGAAAAACTTTCAGAGGCCAACCTTCTGCTCGTGAGCTCCCAGGAGGTCCAACTGGGAAGGAAGGGAACCTTAGGAAGGAGCTGTTGGGGAGAATGGGTGAGTGTGCCATCAGGCTATGAGGGCCATCCCAGACCTGATGACCAAGAGGAGGCAACTGTGGGGACAGAGAGACTCCAGGGACCCAAAAACCATGAAGCCTGGTTTCTTCCCACCTCCCAGCGCAAGGCTGAGGCCTTTCCCCCTGAGGAGACGATAGCAGAGACTTACATCTGGAGGCTGTAGGGGATCCCCGCAATCTCAAAGCGCTCAATTTCAAAGTCTACCCCAATCGTGGCCTTGTAATCACGGTCGAAAATGTTCTTGCACAACCTGGGGGAGGCGAGGGGATCCTTAGGGCCCCCTCCAGAAACGGGGAGAGATGCTGGGAACAGGGAAAGTCTGCAGAAAATATGATTCCCCCAATAGGGTAGTGATAAATGATGGTGGCTGGGTGGTAGCGCTTGCCTTTAATCCCAGCACGAGGGAGGCAGAGGCAGTCGGATCTCTGTGGGTCTGAGGTCAGCCTGGTCTACAGACAGAGTTTTAGGCCAAGCCAAGGCTAAGAAATGATACCCTGTCTCAAAACCAAACACAACACAAAACAAAATGCCAAAAAGCAACAAAGAAAGTGCTGGTGCAGAGGTATTGGTTATTCAGGCATTTTAATTAGCTTCCCGCCACCATAGCAACGTCTGAGATGCCGGTAACCCGTGGGGAGAAGGTCATCAGGGCTCACAGCTTTAGCTGTTCTTTTGTTCAAGTGTGTGCTGTCACCATGACATAGCAAAAGAACATCCCTCGTGGCCAGGAAGCTAAAGAAGGGAGTGAGTTGGGGCATGCTGTTTCCTCCGTGTGTGAACCCCGCAGTGACCTAGTGACAACCAGCAAGGCTCTACCTCTTAAAAAGTTCTGCCACCTTACAAAAGTGCCACGAGCCAGAGACCACAAGTCTCTGACACAGGGACCTGTGAGGAATGCTTATGGGAACCATAGCAACAGGGCAGCCAGTAAGAATGATGTGGGGGAGGGGAGTGGCACCAGCCCAGGAAGAACAGGAGAACACAAACAGTGAGAGGAACTGAGGGTCCATTCCCAGGGAGGACAGTGCAGGGGCCCTACCAGGAGCGTGTGATGGATGCCAAGTGTCGGGGATGCTCCATCATCTGTCAGTCACGGTAGTGTGTGTGTGTGTGTGTGTGTGTGTGTGTGTGTGTGTGTGTGTGTGCCTGTGGTGGCCAAAGGAGTCAGACCTTCTGGAGCTGGAGGTGGAGGCGGTTATGACCCATACAATGCGGGAGCTGGGTCTCAAATTCTAGGGTGTGGCAGAGCAGTACTGCTGAGCCATTTCTCTAACCCTCTTCTTGACTCCTGCCACTCCCTTCAAACTGTCTCCCAGGCTAAAAGCAGGGCCATGTCCCTAGGAGTCACATGTTACCTGAGACTTCCAGGCAAAGGTAGATAACTTGGTGATGGGAGGTGAGGCCAGCCTGAGAGCAGACGGGTGTGTCTGTGTGTTTGTGTGTGTGTGTGTGTGTCAGGACCTACCTGTGAATGAGGCTCGTCTTCCCCACATAGAGATCACCAACCACCACCACCTTGGAGAGCTTGAGCCTGGAGGAGACATATCCATATCACCCTGGAGAATGGTATCAGGAGTGTTTTCAGCATATCCAAGCCTCTCCTTCCTGTACCATCCGAGTGAATCACATGTCAACCCTAGATGCAGGAAGGCCTACCCGGATAAGCCACTCTGCAGTCTTGGGGTGCGGGAGAACTTCCGTTTGTCCTGGGAACTCTGCCACCCCAATGGCTATACCCTGGACCCCACTAGGCCAAAGTCACTGTCTGTCCTGAGAATAAGCAATAGGCATGAGGAGAGGCAGAGCCATAAACTGAGGGGCGGAGAAGAGAGTATGGGAAGGACTGTGAAAACCAACATCAGACGAATCAAAACTGGGGGCGGGGGCAGGGAGAGCTGCACCAAAGGTGTGGACAAGGACCCCACGGGCAGGGCATGGGCTGGGAGCCCTGCATCCTGGCCTCCACACACCCCAATGGAGTTGGCTGCAAAGCAGGTATGGCGGTGCCTGAAGGGATGAGGTGGGCTAAAGGGTACACTCCAGACGGTACCCGGGTCCGTGTACCTGGGCTGTTTTTGAGCGGCAGTTTGGCTCTGTGATTCCCGGGCTCCTTTAGACACTGCTCACCAGGAGCAACTACTCCCTTCCCTCTGTACGGATACACCTGAGCCTTGGTGGTAGCCTCTCTTTGACTGTTAAGACTTTTAAGAGCTTCTGGGCTGGGGAGATGGCCCAATGGGTAAAGGTGTTTGCTGCCAAGCCTGAGGACCTGACTTTAACCTCCAAGACCTATTTGGGGGAAGGGAAGGCCTTATTCTTGCAAGTTGCTTCCTGACATCTGCAGGCATGCCGTGGCATAGCCCCTCACACATAGACACACACACATACACACACCACACCACCACCAAATTAATACAATTAAAAGAAGCATTCTGCAGTTCTTCCCAAAAGACCTCGATGCTTAAACTGACCATCTTGGGAAACATTTAGCACACTTCCTCTGAGGGCATGTATGTTGGTTGATGATTGGGTCCATAGTTTATCTTTCCACACCAGCCAGAGCTGGGCTGTGGCTGTCCTGCTCCCAGGCAGCCTTCTCATTTGGAATAGACCAGCCCTGATTCCATTTCTGAGGGAAAGAAGTCCAGGTGCCACTAGGATTGCACAGTGGGGACTGTCAGTGTCTCAGTGTCCTTACCTCTGGTGGCATTGTGTAGGGTCAGGTAGGTAGTTTGCGTGAAGATCCGGGTAGGAAATACTAACCTCCAGAAGAAGCCCTCAAGCCACCAACCACAGTTCTGACCTGAGATCTGTTTCCCTTTGTGTAGCCCTAGGGACCTCTGAGATGGGTTCTCTTGTGATCTGACTCCATCTACACAACCTCTGTGAACTCAGAGGCTCTGGAGGAAAGGGGAGAACTGGCCTGTACGCATTTGTTAGAAGGAGGAAGGAGTACTGGAAAAATCCCCTCTGACAGTGAACAGTTGCTGCTGAGGCAGAAACTAAGGCGGAAACAGGGCAGACACAGCCAGACTCAGGTCTGGTGAAAAAAGACAGAAAACCCTATAGTTCTATGCCATGATTCTGGAGCTCTAGAGCACAGAAGAAGGGCACTAGGTAGTCTACCCAGGCCAGGCCAGGCCAGGGCAGGACAGCAGGGGTGGAGGATCTGACAAACAGAAACCTGAAGGGATGAGAGTTAGACACAGCAAATGGACCTGCGCTGAAATATCACTCTGCTGAAAAGGCACCTGTGTGGCATTCTGAGAAACACGGATATTGTTCATATAGCAAAGTTAGATTCAAAATCCTGATAATAGATTGCAGAGGTTCCGTCCCTGTATTTGATTTGCTCATGCTTTCATTCATGCGTGCAGTTGGGCTTACCCAGCAGTGCCCGTGTTCCTGTGCTGGCAGGCTGTGTCAACCTGGCTGTGGAAGTGCTCCTTGAGCTGCAGGCAGGCCTCAGGCGTGTAGCACTGCAGAAAGACAGACGGACATACAGACAAACAGGCGGACTGTCCTACGAAGTGGCGTCTTGATAGCACAAACTGGGCAACGGAGTGGTGACAGCCACTTCCCAGCCCTCCTCTCTCCCTCACTCGCGGCCTCATTAGCATTCCTCCTTCCTGGTAATGCCACAGGCTGTGGGGGAGGAGGCATGAGTCCTTTTCTCCCACAGGGAAACAGGATAAAGAGAACACCTTGCCTCAGGAGGCACCACAGAGACCCGTCCTGACCTGGTCAGTAAGTGCTCAGGCCTGGACTGGCCCCCGGGGCAGGACAGACATGGCTAGCTGTAGCCTGTGGTCCTGGCTGCTGTAGGGACTGTGAGGGAATCCCATCTTCTGTGAAAACAGGACAGTTCCCTGGGCAGACTCCCTAGGGCTGGAGGCAAGGGCAGCGGGGTCAAAACTTAGCTTTCCACTCCCAGCTGCGCAGCTGTCAAGCAGTTTTCCCCATCGCTCTGAGCCACAATGTCCTACTCTG
Organism: Meriones unguiculatus; assembly: GCF_030254825.1. Taxonomy (NCBI): domain Eukaryota; kingdom Metazoa; phylum Chordata; class Mammalia; order Rodentia; family Muridae; genus Meriones; species Meriones unguiculatus. The sequence goes on from NC_083363.1 coordinate 11,315,324, forward strand.
TGAATAGTGTCTTTTGTCCCATGAGACGGGGCCTGTTTTTTTTTTTTTTTTTTTTTTTTTTTTTTTTTTTTTTTTTTTCCTGATTATTTCCTTTCTCTTAGGCTCATGAAACACCAGGCTGCACCACCCCTGGTTGCCATGGTCACACTCCATTGGGAAAGCAATGACCCAAGCTCACCATAAAAAACCCAGGGAATTCTCCAATATCTGGGGCACAAAGGCTTTCTCTGTCAGTGTTTGAAGAAGGAAGTTAAAGGGGAAGATAGAGTAGGGGAAGAAGCAATAGCTGCAGACGGGAACACCAAGAGCCTATAGGCTCCTCCTTCCTCTTTACCAGCTTTGGCACAGAATCCAAAAGACGCAAAAATTCTTTCTTCACACCTGTCCAAGCCACATGGAGGCAGCAATGGACTGGAGGGTCTTTTTGTTTTTTTTTCATACAATACATTCTGTCACGGCTTCCCCTTCCTCAATAGATGCTAGTTCCCTCCCATCTGGATCCATAACTTTTCCGTATGGATCAAACAGGAATCTAAGGAATAATAATAAAATAAAATAAATCAAAGACAAAGAAATCAGCCAGGTGGTGGTAGCACACACCTTTAATTCCAGCACTCTGGAGGCAGAAGGAGAGAGGTGGATATCTGAGTTCAAGGCCAGCCTGGTCTACAGAGTGAGTTCTAGGAGAAACTCTGTCTCAAAACCAAACCAAGCCAAGCCAAACTACCCAAACAAACCCCAAACAAATAAGAGTATGACAAAACAACCAAATAAGAAAGAGCCAAACAAAAAGCATATAGAATCAGAGACGCATATGTTCGCATACACAGAAATCCCATAAAACCCCAAACAGGAGGCCCTAACACATACACAAAACACTGTAAGCTAGAAGGAAAAAATAAATAAAAAAGCTCCGACAACAGTAGGAGACAAAGAACCTCCAAAGATGACACCCAATTAGTTTTCTGTTGGCCATCTACTGCTAAGCATTAGGCCTACTTTTAAGAGTGGTTTGTTTCAACCAAGTAATCCAATTGAAAAATGGGGTACAGAGCTAAACAGAGAATTTTCAATAGAGGAATATCGAATGACAGAGAAACACTTAAAGAAATGTTCAACATCCTTAGTCATCAGGGAAATGCAAAACAACAACCCTGAGATTTCACGTTATAACCATCAGAATGGCCAAGATCAAAAACTCAAGTAACAACACATGCTGGAGAGGTTGTGGAGAATGGGGAACCCTCCTCCACTGCTGATGGGAATGTAAACTTGTACAACCACTCTGGAAATCAATATGGCGCTTTCTCAGACAACTAGGAATAGTGCTTCCTCAAGATCCAGCCATACCACTCCTAGGCATATACCCAAAAGAGGCTCAAGTACACAACAAGGACATTTGCTCAACCATGTTTGTAGCAGCTTTATTTGTAATAGCCAGAAGCTGGAAGCAACCCAGATGTCCCTCAACTGAGGAATGGATATAGAAATTGTGGTATGTCTATACAATGGAATACCACTCAGCAATTAAAAACAAGGAAATCATGAAATTTGCAGGCAAATGGCAGGAACTTTTCTAAAAATGATCATCCTGAGTGAGGTAACCCAGAATCAAAAAGACATACATGGGTTTATACTCATAAGTGGATATTAGCCATATAACATAGGATAAACATACTAAAACCTATAGTCCTAAAGAAGCTAAACAAGGAAGACCATAGGGAAGATGCCAATCCTCATTTAGAAGGTCAAATGTGATAGACATTGGAAGCAGAAGACAGGAGCCTACCACAGACGGCCTCTGAAAGACTCTACTGATCAAGGTATTGAAGCAGAAGCTGAAACTCATAGCCAAACTTTGGGCAAAGTGCAGGGAATCTTATGAAAGCGGGGAGAGACAGAAAGACCTGGAGGGGACAGGAGCTCCAAAAGGAGACCAACAGAGTCAAGAAAACTGAGCCCTGGGGGGCCCTGCAGAGACTGATACCCCAACCAAAGACTCAGTCTCCAAGTGGGTTCCCTAGAAAGGGGAGCAGGGGCTTTCTCTGGCATGAACTCAGTGACAGGCTCTTTGATCACCTCCCCCTGTGGGGAGCAACCTTACCAGGCAAGACAATGCAGCCAGTCCTGATGAGACCTGATAGCTAGGGTCTGAGGGAAGGGAAGGAGGACCTCCCTATCAGTGGACTAGGGGAGAGGCAAAGGGGGAGAAGAGGGAGGGAGGGTGGGATTGGGAGGAGACAAGGGAGGGGGTCACAGCCAGTATACAAATTGAATAAATTGTAATAAATGAAAATAGTAATTTTTTACCAGGCCTCGGAGGAAGACAATGCAGCCAGTCCTGATGAGACCTGATAGCTAGGGTCTGAGGGAAGGGGAGGAGGACCTCCCTATCAGTGGACCAGGGGAGGGGCATAGGGGGAGAAGAGGGAGGGAGGGAGGGAGGGATTGGGAGGAGATGATGGAGGGGGTCACAGCCAGTATACAAATTGAATAAATTGTAATAAATGAAAATAATATTTTTTTTTAAAGTGGTTTGTTTCTCCAGTGAGGCGCCCTTGGAGAAAACTAATTTTCGCTTGGTAGTGGCTAAAGAATAGACAATAGGATCTTAACGTTACCTTTCATTACATAGTACCTTTCGTTACATATTTTCCACGTGTACTAAGAGACATTTCTTTACTCCTCCCCTTTTTTGGTGATACCAGAAATTTAACCAAGTGCTCCAGCATACAGCTACGCTGTAGTCTTCCTCCTTCCTTACATAGCCGACAGAGTGTGGTACACACACGTGATGGCAAAAATGCTCCATTCTTTGCGCTTTACATAGCAATTTGCTTTGGCTTTCCTTAGCCTTGGGAAGAGCTGCCTCCTCCCTCTAACCCTCCAGTCTGTACTGAGGACCAGTGTCACTACCAGCCTCCCTGGAGATGCTGGTATTGGATCTGACTTTCTGCTCATGCTAACTGCTACAGTGGCCTTTCACACCCTCTCCAATCGAAGTGGGATGGCTACCTAACTGGGCAAAGCCGTCTGTAATACGGGCAAATACTGTCCCACTGTCCCCCCAATAAAGGTTATCTGGCACTTCCCACTGCAGTTAATATTAGACTATGGTACAGATTTGGAGGTGTCAGCAAAAAATGAAGACAGAATGCCAATGGAGAAAGCGTGGATTTGGGAATGAGAAATTAGAACACCATTAAAAAAAAAAAAAGATGGCTTTTGTTACATAGTCCAGGCTGAGGCCAAATTCACAATCCTCCTGTCTCTGATTCCCAAGTGCTGGGACTACAGGTGTGTGGCCTTACACCTGTGCATTCTCTTACATTTGTGTCATCTGCCCATTCCCCCAACGCCCCTCGTCACAGTGCTAGGAATAAAATTCACGGTTTTGCACCTACCAGGCAAATGTTTTTCCACCACGTTACATTCCCACTCTCTGGAGAGCTGATAATAATAACAGCAAGGAATGTCATGACCTTGGGGAGCTTACACTTATCATGAGCTGGCGCCCAGAGGCGCCATCAGCTTCCAGAGCTTGGGTGACTCGCCTATGGTCCCAGCTATGGTCCCAACCATGACGGCATCAAGGCTCCCACCGAGGACTACGTGGCTTATAACCTCTGCCGTCCCTACTGGCCTGCTTTAGAGGAACTCAACACCCAGTCTTTTGTCCTCTCAGAAATAGGACCAGCCTCTGGGATTCCCTTGTTTGACTTCCGGGGTGACGGCATGTTAGCGAAGCTGGATGGCTGAAATGTCACATCAGCAATAAAGACAGAAAGGGCTGGGAACAGGGGCATGTTCCTGCTATCTCAGCACTCGAGGGGAAACAGCAGGGAGACTGCAGCTTTACGGCTAGCCTGGGATACACAGTGAATTCCAGGTTTGTCTGGCATGGTAAAGACCTTCTGCCAAAGCAATCCAGACCCAAACAAACAAACTCAAAACAAAACTCAAAAGTGTTCTAATGACGGTACCTTCGGGAAGCTGGTGATGATGCGGTCCTGGCTCACTGGGGGCCCCAAAGGGGTCCAAGAGGACCTCATTCTTCCAGTGTCCTGTAGACTCAATCGGGGGAAAAGAGCATTACACAAAATATAGAAGAGGTTACTGTCTGCCCAGCAGATCAAACCAGAACAGCGCATGCTGGGTGCCATGTGACCAAACAGAGTTCTGAATGGGCTAGTTTCCCAACAAAGCACGAGGTCAGGGGCCCAGTCAACCTGAGCCAGCACGAATTATCCTATAAGCTTTGAGAACAATCAATTTGCTTTTTATACTATGTCTACCTTCCTTTCTCTCTGTCTATAAAAGCAAACTCCTAACCAGCTGTAGTGGTGACAGGGGCCTATATACTTAGCACTCGGGAAGCAGAGGCAGGAGGATGGTGAGTCCCAGATTCCTTGGGCAACAGAGAGAACCGGTCTTAAAAAGACCCAAACCAAACCAACAACAACAGGGCAACAGCTGGGCAGAACGGTACTCGCCTGTAATCCCAGCACTCGGGGAGGCAGAGGCAGGCGGATCTCTGTGAGTTCCAGGCCAGACTGGTCTACAAAGCGAGTCCAGAACAGCCCAGGCTACACAGAGAAACCCTGTCTACAAACAAACAAACAAACAAACAAACAAAAATAAAAAAACAGAACACTCACTTTATTTTACAGGGCTAAGTGTTGTCTGGTTCTAGGTTCACAAAGTCAGTTACGACTAGAATTGTTATATTTGAACAAGCAAGAACTATTTTAACAAGAATTAGGAATCCCATACAAATTCTCAAAAGTGCACCTGTCATTACTTTTCATCACTTTAAAAACACACCTGGGCCTCCATCCTTATCAGCAATATTAGGCAGGGGCCATTCAATGGGCAGCACAGTGGCGGGGGAGCAACTCAGACTCCTGGGAAGAGGGGTTCCCTCTTTGCATACCTGGCATGAGGCAGGTATGCAAAAAACAAAATAACAAAAACAAACCAACCAACCTGGGTGTGGATCACAGCCCAGATAATGGAGCTAGAGGAGGGAGGGGTCCCTTGCTCCCAGTCTTTAAGATGCAGAGTCTGAGTGGTATGGCGACTTTAGGTTCCAGCCCCTTTTCCTGAGAGTCCTCGCATTGCCCAGTCTGACCCCCAAGCCTACTGTCCTCATCTGACCCGGCTTCCGCGGGGGGCCTGGCCTAGGGTGGACGCTCAGTGAGGAGGACCAAGGCCTGCAGGCCACACTGCAGGTTTGGCGGTAGGAGGAGGGCAGGGGACACGACAGCCTCAGGACCACAACCTCCGGGATGCGCCCTCAGCTGGGGAGGGTGAGTGGACTCACCAAAGCTGCAAAGGCCGGTTCCGACGTGCGGGGCCCCAGCGAATCACCGCAGCAACGTGGGCATCGCGGGACTGGCTCCGGGCTCTCGAATCCCGACGTCGGGGGCGTGGTCTGGACCCTCCTCCAGCCCGTGGAAACGGAAGACACGGGGCCCCCGCGCGCGCGAGTCATCACCATGGCAACAAGAGCCTCTCGGGGCGCGGAGAACCGTGCCGCCTGCTCAGAGGCTTCCGGGCTCCTCTGGAGTGCCCAGGGTCACTATGACAACCGGGGCGTTGATGAGCAGGCAGGGCTGGTGGGCGGAGTCTGGGCGGGGGGGGGTGAGAGTGGAGGGGTTGGCTCAAGGTTCGTGCGCTGTGGCCACCTTCGTGGGCCGGGTCGGGAGTCCCGGGAAAAAGGGTGTTGGTATTGGATTGAAGCCAGGCATCATCACACCCCCCTCCAAGTCCCTCGGGCGCAAGAGGAGGACACGCCTCATGTCTACCATCTGCCTTACTGCATCAGTTTGAATTTAATGCTATTTGGAAATCATGTGCCTGGCTTCCGGAGCGCATGCTGAAAAATTAATTCCCTCGATTAACGGATGTTTTAAAAGCTGACTCAAGTTACTGGGCTAGTTTCCAGCTAGTTTCTGTTGAAAAGCGAGGTGTGTGTGTGTGTGTGTGTGTGTGTGTGTGTGTTGCGGGGGTGGGGTGCGAGGGACAGGTTGTATTCCAGAGGCCTTAGAACTCTTACTAGAATTGAAACCAAAGCTTTTCCAACTTTGGTTCTCTCTCTCTCCCTCTCCTTCTTTTCCTTAGACAAGAAAACTAAAAGCCTCATTCAAAAACAAGATCTGCCTAGTGAGCTAGAAATAGACTTGAACCCAGATTTGCTGACTCCCAGCCCTAGGGGGTGGTCACCACGCCTTTCTCGAATAAAACGAGGGCAGTCTGGGCTGGAGAGACCCTTTAAGACTTGATCTGAAGGGCAGCAGTTGCAGTCATCTTTAATGCAACAGGAAATGGCCTGGAGACCCGATGCCTTTGCTAAGTGGGTTGATTTCTAAGGCTCCAGGCTTAAAGGACCTTATGCCTCTGTACTGGCAGGTTTTGTGTGTCAGCTTGACACAAGCTAGAGTCTGGTCAGATAAGCCTCAGATGAGGAAATGCCTCCGTGAGATCCTGCTGTGAAGCTTTTTCTCAATTAGTAATCGGTGTGGGTGAGACAGTCTCTGGGCTGGTGGTTCTGGGTCTATGAGAAAGCAGGCTGAGCAAGCCATGAGGAGCAAGCCAGCGAGCAGCACCCCTCCATGGACTCTGATCAGCTCCGGCCTCCAGGTTCCTGCCCTGCTTTAGTTCCCGTCCTGACTTCCTTTGGTGATGAACAGCAATGTGCAAGTGTGAGCCAAATAAACCCTTTCCTCCCCAACTTGCTTTCTGGTCGTGGTGTTTCATCACAGCAATAGAGACCCTAACCAAGACGACCCCCAAATCCCAGTTCACCCAGTTATTAAATGGATGACTGGTGTTGCTGGAGACTTGGGTTCCTTTAGCTCAGAAGTTGAAGAAAGGGGGGACACCTGAGTGTTTGCAGCACGAGCAGGCAAGGCTTTAAGGGGCCTGTGACTGTGGAGTGGGAGTGGGGCGGGGCTCGCAGAGCAGCTCTTCTCCTGGGACAGGCCTGTATGGGTTAGACATAGGTGGCCGTGGCCACGCTGGCAGAGCTCAGCAGCAGTGTTTTTAAAAAATCGTTTGTAGCAAGCCCTCATGTAGTGTAACAGCAAGGCCCCGATTTGCTTCAGTTTGCCTCTTGTCAGCCATATTAATAAGAAAACCTTCTCATGACCTCTCTTATCGGTGGCCTTTAAGTCAACCGAGAACAGGCGAAACGAAAGGGTTCTCCTGGATTTTGTGAACTGAATAGAAAATGACCTCCGAGGGCTCATGTTTGGGATGCTTGGTCCCCGGAGGTGGAAGCTTTAGACGATGGGAGGAGCCATAGTCCCTGGCGGCAAGCCCTTAGGAAGATATTATCCCTTCTAGTGTCCTCCCCACCTAATATTTTCCCACTGTCTTAATCTTTTGCCAAGCACCCACGGGCTGGACCTCCTGAAATCCTAAACCACACTAAAGCTTTCTCTGTCCAGTTGCATTTTGTCACATGGAGGAGAGGAAAGGGTAACCAAAGCATTTGATGATAAGTGAAGCCTAGGGAAATGCTCCTAATTGGTAACTCTTAATTCAAGTGCGTCAGCTGCTCTTTCTGCACTTACTGGAAGCTTCTTGGCCTATGCCTGACACGGAGAGGCGATAAACAGAACAGACACAGGCAAGGTCTTATGCTAACTAAGTCTTAGTGAGTTGATGATGGATGCCAGACAGGGTCTTGTTACATTCTCCAAGGGAATTTGCGCACAGTCTTAGTACGTGTGTGTGTGTGTGTGTGTGTGTGTGTGTGTGTGTGCAGGGAGCAAAAGGAGGTATTGGGGGCTTAGAAAATAGCCACTCCGGCAGCCACGGTGCACTGGGCCCTGATTAGGCAGTTCTGGGGTTGGGTCTATGTGACTGGGGGGAATTCTCTTGTGATTCTCAGCCTTAAAAGGCATGAAGTTACCTTCTTATCTCTGATGACCCGAAGCGTGGAAAATGCACAGAAAAGGGAAGGACGTAAATAAATAAATTCCATTCCTATCTGTACGGTGAAGGGCGAGTTGTCTTTGTTCTACGTAGTAACATTGTAAAATATCGCTGTTCTCTGTTCTCCTGTGGGTTCAGTCCTTTTCTGCGCCTGCGCCTTGGCTCCCCAGGGAATTGACCAGGAAGCTGCAGACGCTGGCAGTCTCCTAGCAACCAGGTCGCCTGGCAATGAGCGCTCTGGCTGGCAGACACCAGGAGACTACACGCACTAAGGCAAGTGAGGCAGTTGTAGGGGGTAGATACCCGGCACAGGGTTTTGGGGGCTTCCTGACCCACCCAGTTCTGTTCACCCGGGGCCCATGCCCCCACACCCGGGGTCTCACCTTTTTACAGGATTCCTGTAGCGTGTGCCCTTTACAGGAGGGCAGCCCGTGTCCCAGAGACTGTCTCCCGAAGTCCCCCCCCCCCCGCCCCATTTCAGGGATGGCTTTCCACCTTCCCAGCTTGGCCCCCTTTTTTCCCCTTATTGGTTGGTGGCTGGCATCAGAGTCTGCTTTTTTTCTTTAAACTTCGGAATTGAGTCCTTGCCTGCTCCTGCCACCAAATGCAATAGTGACCAAGCTAATAACCACAACCAGTGTATTTCAAGTTCGGGCTAGCCAGGCTCGTGGCTCTCAGTTACACGACAGTGCTGAAGGACAGGAAGGAAGAACTTTCATTACCTTAGTTTTCAGCTGCAGAAATGCACATGTACACATGGAGGGAATGACGTGTCAAGGATAACCCCTGGCCCGGCACTATATCCTATCCTGAACCAACAAGTCATCTTGCCTGTTTAAAGAATGTATGTGTGTGGGATAGTGACAAATCATTCTTTAACCTTAATCACTTCTTGCCAATATGTCCCAAGCTTGTGAACACGTGGCCCTGGCATGAAGGAGCAAGACCTCTATTTGATGTTCTTTTTGTTGCTTTTGTTTTGTTTTGTTTTGTTTTGAGACAGGATTTCTCTGTGTGGCCTTGGCTGTCCTGGAACTTGCTCTGTAGACCAGGCTGGCCTCGAACTCACAGAGATCCTCCTGCCTTTGCCTCCCAAGGGCTGGGATTAAAGCCACACACCACTACTGTCTGGCTGAGAGCTCTGAATAGCTTCCAGCTTTACCAACTCCCTAGCCCAAATCTGTTAACTTACTTATAAATGTGGATTTCTCTTTACTGAGTGGTTGCATTAGATGCTGGTTAGACACCCATCATAGCTGTCACCAGCTAAGCATGGATATCAAAGGAGAAGCCATCTTGGTTGGCCTATTTCTTTTCTTTCTTTCTTTTTTTTTTTTTTCCTTTTGGTGTGTGGGACCAAGGAACCCATTGTACAAATATCCCAAGCAGTTTCTTCTGGCTTTAAGGACTGAGATTTGAAGTTTGGGCAACTTATCTGTGCTGTAACCTTGAGAAATCTCGTCAGCCTCTGTTTGCTCATCAGTAAATCAAGATGAGAGTGTCCATCCTGTTTGTCTTCACAGACAGTGTGGAGGCTGAGTTTGGCTAGCTTCTACATGAGAATGGTAATAATGACAGTTCTTGACAGTTCTTTTTTTTTTCTTTGTTGCTCTTTTATTAGTGGTTTCTACGGAGCTCCAAAGCCCCCTAGCAGGTGTGAAAAGATGGCACACACCCGGATCTCCATGTACATGCCTCCTGACCTCGACCCCACCAAGGCCGCCATTGCTTATGGCTGTCGGGCCTTGCCCAAGCTCAATGAGGAGCTGCAATCAAATGAGCTCCTGACAAGGCAGAGAGCCCTTGTGGCTCTGTGTGACCTCATGCATGATCCCGAGTATGTCTATGAGGCCATCAGTATAGGTGAGAGTGTCACACCCCGGGTGATCGTGACTGGGGGTGAGGGTGGGGGGTGGTCCTGATGTGGCTCAGGCTATGGATGACATTAGTAGTAAGAGCTGCTACTTACTAGACTGGATTTCAGGCCACCAGTACCCCCAAGTTCAGTGCTACCCCCCAAAGAGGGAACATTTTCAATCTACAGGTGTGAAAATCCTTGTTTGGGAGAGGGGTGTGAGTGTCAGTTCGTGTAACCGATAAAAATAGGAGGGGCTGGAGAGACGGTTTGGTGGTTAAGAGAGCTTGCTACTTTTCCAGTAGACCCAAGTTCAGATCCGAGCACCCACATCAGACAGCCCACAACTGTCTGCAACACCAACTCCAGGGAATCCAAGACTTCTGTCCTAGTGTGCACTTGCGCTCATATGCACAAACTTGTACACACACACACCTGTACATCATTTTGAATATAAGTACATTTTTAAAAATTTGAGCTGGATCTTTATATGCTAAATCGGGAATCCTTGAATCTAGCCAATTCAAGGTCATGGTGACTAGTTTGTAGAATGTGTCCTTTTATTGTTGTTGTTTCGTTGTTTTCATTATGTGTATAGGTCTCTGGGTGGGTGTGTGCTTGTGAATGCAAGTGCCTGTGGAGGTCAGTAGGGGGCGCCTGATCACGAGAGAGGAAGTTATGGGTGGTTGTGAGCTGCCTGATGTGGGTGCTGAGAACTGAACTCAGAGTCTTCTGCAAGGGCAGCATGCATAAGCAGGTTTCCATTCTCATGTCTCTCCTGAAATGTCAAGGGCAATTTCTCTTAGCCCCAGGATAGACTACATGAGGGGCAACTAACAGGAAAAACAAGGGGTTGGGGATTTAACTGAGTGGTAGAGTGCTTGCCTAGCAAGCACAAGGCCCTGGGTTTGGCCCTCAGCTCTGGGGATAGCGGTAAGGAGGCAATTGGTGCACACAAGTCAGGGCATAATGGCACACACCCGTAATTCCAATATTCAGGAGGCAGGGGCAGGTGGATTTCTGTGACTTTGAGGCCAGCATCCCAGTCTACACAGTGAGTTCCAGGACAGCCAGAGTACATTGTGAGACCCTGTCTCAAATACACACACACACACACACACACACACACACACACACAGAGAGTTATGCAGAAGGTTAAATGAGATGGTTCATGGGTGTGAAGCCCTCCAACTAACAAATGCTGTGCCCCTGACTTGGTTTCCCCAAACCCAAAGCACGGACCTTTGGTGCTTTCCTGTCCTCAAACATAAGGTCATGTGCTGTCTTGCAGCCAAGTTTTTGTATGGGCAAATGTTCAAATGGCTTCCTGTCCCCACAGGCTGTCTGAAGAGCCTGAAGGCCTTGCTGAGGGATGGCAACAACCTGGTACGGATAAAGACCACTGAGGTGCTGTACATCATGGCGACACATAATGTGGGCAGGTGGGCATCTACCAGTGAAAGCCAACGCCACGGTCAGAAACTGTCAGTCTGCCCCGGGCAGCCATCCTTGAATGACCCCTAAGAGAAAGTTAGCGCCCGAACTTTTACCTATCGCACTGGTCTGGGGCGGTGCCTCTATCTGTTGACGGCAGCTGTCTCCTCGGGGCAGTTCGGTTGTCTCTGTGTTGGCCTGACGGGATTCTGTTCTGAACCGTTTTCTCGGGGTTGGGGACTAATCCCAAGGCTCGATGCGTGCCACCCAGGCTCTCCACTTCCGAGCTGTGTTCTAGTTCCGTCCCAGACTGATTTTTATCCCAGCCCCTGGCTCCAGGCTTCTCATGTTGAAGGTAGAAAGTAAGTTCTGATCCCTTCGTGACCTCCTTGTGCCTGCTTCAGCCGGATGCTGATCAGTTGCTGTGGTGGGAGGCGTTGGGGGGGGTGTACACATGGGTACTAGTGGTGCCAGTCCGAACCCTAACTCAGGAACACAGATGGATACTGTGGTCACAGCAGTGAAGTAGGGGCCTGGGCTCTGTCCTCCCGGAGGTGGGGTACCCTTCCCCGTGCTGTAACCTCGCCAGGTCTCTTGATCCCTCTTCCTTTGTCTAAGACAGCAGTTCTCAACCTGTGGGATTCAAGTTCTGAAAAACACATATTCCCAGTAGTCCTAGAAATGGAGACACGACTCAGTAGCAATATTAGCGATAAAGAAGCTAATGAAAATAAATTTATGGCTGGGAGTTTCTAAGACCATCAGAAACACGTGTTTTCCAGCGGGTTGTACCATCAGAAATACGTGTTCTCCCATTGTCGCACCACTGCAAATAAGTGTTCTCTGGTGCTTTGGCCCAGAGGGTGAGAACTGCTGGTTTAGGGCCACCTCGGGGCAGGGGGAGGCCACGGGATTCTGGAGTTGGAGACGGGAGAGCCGCTTGACTCTCCCAGGCTCCCAAGGTTGGGATTTGGTTGGATATTAAGAAGCACTAACGAGGTTGTGGAACCCTCTGGACCCAAGGCCCGGCTGTCAGCACGGAGCTGTCAGTCAGTTGGCCTGGGCTCCATGGGTCGTAGCCAAGCTGGGGTTCCAGCCGGCATCGGGCTCTCCCTCCTGCTTGCTGAGATGCAAGCAGGTGTTGCTATAGGCTTGCAGAAAGGAGCTGGTCCTCCCGACACGCCTTCCCTGCCTGGAGACTGGGCCAAACTACATCCCAGGGTTTCCCCACCCCCACCCCAAGCATGGACTCAGTGTAGGACTCTGAACTTAGCCTTTCCCCGTACGCTACAGTGCATAAAGAAGATAAAGGGTCTCAAACAAATGCTGCGGGTTTCTATAGTCCACCCCCAAATTCAGTGGCGATAACCCCCAACACCCACCAGTGAACGCCACACCCTTTTCTTCTCCTCTCTCCCTTCCCTCCATCCCTCCCTCCTTCACTGCCTCCCTCCCTCTTCCCCCACCTCCCTCCCTCCTTCCTTTCTGTGACGTAGGCATTGAACTTCAGGGCTTTTTATACCGCTAAGCAAGTACTCCAGAACGCAGCTGCCTGTTCAGCCCTCAGTAGTGGTTTTATGGCTATGGCCAGTGGCTCACCAAGCCAAGTGACCGCCGGGAACCTCCAGCGTTGAAACCCTCTGGCCCCCACATCACACAAGTGGTGACACAGAGGAGGAACAAGGATGGCAAGCTAAGCATGGCACCTTGGCACCTTGAGTAGTTAACTCATACAGCATCCTCACGTGCAGGGAACTCCCCGGACATTTGGGTCCTTGCTCTTTTGCTGTCACGCTAGCAAGGGAGCCATGTTCTTACAGGCAAACAACTGACCTACTTATTTTTAATTTTTCTCTCTGTGTGATTTTTGCCTTTAACAGTTTTTTTTATTGTCATCAGACGTTCATTGTACAAAATCATGGGTTTCCTCATGACATTTCCCAGCAGGTCTATCATGTGCTTTTTTCATTCCCACCCCTTCTCCTTCTGTGACCTGGCCTTGTCTCCCTGTCCCTTCCCCCACCCTCCACTGGTCTTCTTCCTAATTACCCTTTCATGCTTCACCAGTGAGCTCTGTCCCCAGCCTCCGTCCCTCTCACCACTCCTTCTTCCCTTCCCCTCTCCTTCCTTCCATCTTGCTGTACTGCACAAGCTAGCCCTGAACTTCTGGGTACAAGTGATCAGAGCCCCCCTGAGAACTGGGACCGAGAGGCATACCAGCTAGTTGTCAAAGCATGGATGCGGAACAGATCACGGGGGATCTGGGTGTGTCCTGCTGGATTTCATTTTTCCGGGACAGGGTAAAGCATACTATAAGGTTAAGTTCTGACCAATGTCACAGAGCCGTAATTGGCTGGGCATGTCCTTTGTGCTGGATATTTAGCTCAGAGCTTCACGCATGACTTTATTCCTGAACCCACCCTGAAAGAGGTGACCTTGGAAAATCCCACTCCAGATGCTGTCGTCTACTTAAGAGAAACGGTTCACAATCAAAGGATTAAGGAAACTATATTTCCTTCAAAGTGCTAACTCAAAAACACAAATGAGAAGACATTTGCCAGTCCCTGTGTGAAACCCAGGCCTTTTCTAGGATACAGCCCATTAGGTGGTATTTTCTATTGACTTTACTGCTTAGACCACCATTTTGATTTGCAGTGTGTTCCTCAAAAGCACACTAAGATCAGAAAGACATTGCTGAAACAATCTGTACACACACATATATAATAAAAAATATATATATAATAAGAAAACCTTACAGTCATCTCACATTTTTAAGAGACTCATTTGAGTTTTTCCAAAGCATGCAAAACATTTTCAAGAGGAAATAGTAACAATTCTTTATCTAATTGGCTTACCTAACATTTAATTAACTTATGTGTCATTACAACGAACGTAGAGGGCAGCCTCGGGTCTGGAGGGAGGCAACTGGCTGCTGTAGACTTTGAAGTCAGTTGGGAGAAGACAAGAGAAGGAAGAGCTAGGAGAGGCCTGGGATCACTGGTCCCTTGAGATGTCTCCCTGGGAGCCAGAGCTGTCAGAAGGATGGCAAACTCAGCCCCCTCAGTGCAGGCAAGATGGGTGCAGGCTTCTGCTGCCTCGTGCCGCTTCAGAATGGTGAAAAGAACCAAGGCCACGAGGATCCAGAGACACTGCTCAAGCGTGGGAGTGCTGGGATTCTTGCCTATCCATAAACCACAGGGCTTTGCATTTATGACCTCCAGGGTTTCTAGAATGGGGCAGATCTCTCTGGATCTTTGCCCGAGACAGCATGGATTCCAGCAGGGTCACTGACCCGACCTTATTTGAACGTCTCCAGAAATCTCTATTTACTATAGAGCTGTAGTAATAAAAGCAGCATCGCACTGGCATAAAAGCAAGACACATTGGTCAATGGAATAGAACTGAGAACCCATGTGTAAGCACACACCCTTACAGTCACCTGATTTTTGACCAAAAAGCCAAAAACACACATTGGAGAAAAGACAGCATCTTTAGCAAATGGTGCTGGTCAAGGTAGACAGCTACCTGTAGAAGAATGGAGCTATGCCTTATTTCTCACCCAGCACAAAACTCAAGTCCAAGTGGTTCAAGGACTTCAACATGAGACCAGTGCCCTGAAACTAACAGAAGAAAAAGTAGGGCATATACTTGCACTCATTGGCACTCTGAACAGGACTCTGACGGTGCAGGCACTCAGGCCAATAATTAATAAATGGGACCTCATGAAAATAAAAAGCTTCCATTCAGTAAAGAAAACCACCAGTCAAGTGAAGAAAAGCAGTCTACAAAATGGGAAAAATTATTTACTTTACTATACTAGTCATATCTAGACTATACAGAGAGCTTAAAACAAAACAAAACATCCAGAAAACAACACAGTTAAAACTAGTCAGGAGTTCTGATGAAATACCAAAACAGCTGTGAAATATTTTAAAACGTGGTCAAAGTACTCAGCTGTTGGGGAAATGGATATTAAAATTACTCTGCGATTTCAACCTACTCTTGTCATAATGGCGAGAGAAGAAAAGAAAATGATGTTGAATGTCAGAATGGATGTAAGGAGAGAGATACACTTAATCCCTGCCCGTGGGAGTGTGAATTGGGTTCAGCCACTATGGAAATCAGTGTAGCGCTTCCTCAAAAAGCTAGAACTAGATCTGCCACGCTACCCAGCTATCCCGCTCTTGGGCACGTGCCTGAAGGACTCTGTATCCTATCGTAGGGCTGAGTGATCATCCATGCCCATTGCTGCTTTATTCCCAATAGGCAGGAAATAGAAACAGCCTTCATGCCCATAAGCTGACGGGGGGAGGGGGGATAATGAAAATCCAGTGTAGTCACACAATAGTGTAGCATTCAGCTACTGAGGTAAACAAATCTGGGTCTGGAGAGATGGCTCAGGGGTTAAGAGGACTCGTTGTTCTTGCAGAGGACCTGGGTTTGGTTCTCAGCACCCCATGGAGGCTCCAGTTCCAGGGGACCCAACACTTCCTTCTGACTTCCTTGCGAACCAGGTGCACACAGGATATATATGCCTACATTCAGGCAAAACAACCATACACATGAAGTAAATGTATGTTTAATTAAAAAAAAAAAAAAAACAACCAGAGTGGTCTTATGTCTAAACCCACCTTCCCTTCTCTAGAGTTGGCTTCTTAGACCAAGGAGTCATCGCAGACCTGTCGTTCCTGCTGAACGATCACCAGGTGGTCTGCAGGGAGAACCTTCACCAGGCGTACAAGCATCTGGCGCAGCTGCCTGAAGGTAGGGTTGCGTCGTCACGGGATGGGGCGTGCCGTTGTCTTCCCCTCCTGGTAAGTTCGTGCCAGGCTGAAGAGCTCAGCCTTTTGTTGCTCCTTTTAAAACGACCTTGGAGCAGGCCATGGCCGTGTGCAACCTCCGCCCCCAGCTCCTCCAGAGGCTGAGGCAGTTGAGGAGAATCAGCCTGGACGTCAGAGTAAGAAGACTTTGTCTCAAAACCGAAGCAGCAGCAGCGGCAACAAAGTTACCTTTTTGTTAAAACGCCATCCACCTTTCTCCGTGTGGCCCTGGCTGTCTTGGGCCTGGCTCTGTAGACCAGGCTGGCCTCCGACTCAGAGATCTGCCTGTCTCTGCCTCCCCCGGGTGCTAATGCATTTTGCAAAGTTGGGAGTGTTGCTCAGAAGTAGGATAAAGACCCCGAGTTCCATCCCACCATCCACTTCTAAAAAGGCAAGGGAGTCCATGTTTACAATAAACGAACACAAAAAGTTAGCCTCGTGGCCTGTTCCCAACACTCCAAGCCTTTCCACAGGCCCCATTCTGGGTTCCTCTTCATCAGGGTGACTCCTTCACTTGGTAAGGTCACGTGCTGGCCTTTTTCTTTTTTTTTGGGCGGGGAGGGGTACTGGTATTGAAGCCAGGCTTTCACATATGTTTACATTATTCCGCGATGGAACTTACATTCCTTGTTTAGTTTATGGCGATACCGATTCTGTTTTAGATGCTTTCGTTTAGTGTTTCGTTTCTGGATCACAAGTGGTTTTTAAAGGTTAGAATTTGCATCAAGTATTAGAGTACATCTATTCTGACGCAGGATGTCTGATTGTATCCACTCAGGGCACAGATACAGTCCGAGTGCCCTCTGGATCTCTTCCCCCAAGGCACCCTTTCTTCTTGGTCCCCCCTGAGCTGTAACCTCATAACAATATGTACATAGATTTTTTTTAACACAGATACAGTATATAAAAAATGTATATGTATAATGTTGTTTTGCATATTTTAAATCTGTGTTAAGTGGGTCTTGCTCTATGTATCCCTTTGCAACTTAAAAGTACTCCAAGAAGCAACATAGATTGTAAGATTGTTATTGTGTATGTGATATATATCTCTTCTCACAAAGCACCACAGCTGTGATGGTGATGATGCTGTGTATGTGTTGTGTATGTGTTGTCTTGTGTGTGGAGGGCAGAGGGTGAGTTCTGAACTTCTGGGAGTTGGGTCTTTCCTTCCATCTTGCTGAGGTAAGGTCTGGTTTGTTTCTGCTGCATGGACTAGAATTCTAGGCAATTCTGGCTCCACCCTACATTTTTGCCTTAGGAATGCTGCGATTACAGATGTCTGCCACTGCATTCATTTATTTCTTATTACGCGCATCCCCGGGATAGAATTTAGGTCACCAGGATTGTGTGGCAAGTGCTTTTCCCTGCGGAGCCATCTCACTGGTCCTCATAGCATAACCTTGAAATGTACCCAGGTTGTATTGAAGCGTCTTGCACTCTCACTGTACTTGTTTGTCATCTGAGTATATTATGACATGTTTCCACTCCCGGGCTGCGGAAGGAATGAGTAATGGACGTCTCTGCACAGACTCCCATGGTGCATAAGAGGGATGCCCCTAGGGTCTGCCAGGGAAGGCATTGCCAGCCTCAGACACGTGCCTGCCTTCACCTTTGCGGGATAGCAGGATGGCTTCCCCGCCTACCCTCCCCCGGCCAGCCCAGCGTCATCCTTGTCAGTCCGCCCAGTGGGGTGCTCTGGTAGGCTCACTGCTGTATGGTGTTGCTCACAGCAAGAGGAGACATCTCTTCGCTTGGCACTACCCCAGTCTTCTCTCTCCTAGCACCTCTGGGGAGTTGGGATCCATTTTGCCAACTAGTTTTGTTGTTATTGTTTCTATTCACTTGCCAACTAGAAGATGGGACTACCTAGGGTATGCTGACTGGGGTGGGAAGAGCCTCTCACTGTGTGGCCTCATGCCCTGGGCTGGGATCCCGAAGGAAAAGGCAAAAGTGAGCTGAACACATGTACTGACCGCTCTATGCCCTCTCACCGTGAGTACGACGTGACAGCTGCCTCCAGCTCCTGCTTTTGGGACTTTCTTGGAGCGGACTATTCCCGGCTCTGTGTCCAAATAAAGCGTTTCTTCCTTAAACTGCTTTTGTCAAGAGTATTTTATCCCAGCAATAGGAAAGGTATCGGAGACGGATAGCTTCTCATTATTTGTTCCTTTGTTGGCCCTAAAGGTCTTCGTCTGGGAGCCAGCCTGGCCCCCTTTTCTTTGTGTTTTTCCCTGAGGTGGGGGATTGCTGCAGAAGGCAGTCCCGTTCATCCCAAGCTCTTAAAGGCATCCTGTCATGTTTCCTAGGAAATACGAAATTTTGCTTTCCATTCTTGCCTTGTGAAGGCTGTACTCCGAATGGTGCCTTGCCCCCTTCTTTCTAGACCTTGTCAACCAATGCTGCCAGGGCTCTGAGAGCACTGGGTGACCTGGGTTCTCTCAGATGCTTCCCCATCTCCACATAGAACCCAAACAACAACAACAGGAGGAGGAGGGGAGGAGTAGGGGGAGGAGAAAGGGGGCGGAGGAGGAGGAGGAGGAGGAGGAGGAGGAGGAGGAGGAGGAGGAGGGAGGCTATTGTGCTGACAAGCAAGACTTCCTGGAGATCCCGGTACCCGCCATATTTGACTTGGTGGATGCTGGTAGCTGTGGGCGAGGTCCCCAGAACGGAGGCCAGGGAAGCCTGGTCGAGAGATTGGCATCAAGGGCTTGGGTGATGACCGGGAAAGTAAGCAGAGGGAGAGAGGCAGGTAGGCGGATGCCCGAGGAGGTCCATCTTGGGGTCACCCTGGTGGCCACATGGCATCCTAGCCGGGCCTCAGGTCAGGCGTGGACTTATTCTTCAGTGCCCCTCTTATCAGTATGTGACCTTGGGCAGTAGCTAGTTGGTGGAGGCCTGAATTCCGTTACCTGTGTAGTTTGGCCGGGTGCTCAGCCATCTTGCAGCATATGTTATGGGGTTTCCCGTCAGTGGCTGTATTGGGCGGCTTTTCTTTTTTTTAAATTATAGCACCCTTGGTGCCCGCTGCTCCCATGGCATCACACGTGCCTGGCCTCTAGAGTACCTTGTGTGTAGCTAATACTATCCAGCAGGTGGATGCGCCCGGAGAATCCTTGCAGCTACCAGGGTCTGACTTGTTCCCAGGATCACCAGCAGGGGGCGCTCCGGCACTAGGGCCTGATTCAGCCTGACGCCCTAAGGAGTGGGCCTGTTACGGGTGAGAAGCCAAAATAGAAGAGGTAAATGCCACAAAGGGGCTTCCAGGCCGGGTTGCCCCAGGAAGTGGTGGGCTTGAGTGTCCACCCAAGGATCCTCTCTTGTTTCAGGCCCTGTCTAGGTGTCTGGGCGAGTTTGGCTTGGTCCTTTCTCATGTAACTCCCTCCTGCTGTGCCCGGATGCTGGCCCAGAGGGCAGTATAAACTCACTGTCTCTCACCCTGATGTACAATGCCTGGACTTGGGTCGGGCCCTGACTGGCCAGGCCTGTACTCGCAAACAGCCAGCGATGGGGTAGGGTCTCCATTCATGGAAACCATTCCCCAGCCTCGAAGCATGCCGAGATCCCAGCGGGGCTGGTGGGCACCCCGAGATGTTCGCACATGGTTTCGAACCAGGTCAGGCTGAGACGCTGCAGGGAGCCATGTTGGCTGGGGTTGAGTGAGAGGCTGGACCCGCAGGGCCTGGCTCGTCCCCGAGGCGAAGGGCTGCCGGAGAAACCCCCCCTCCAGTGGGACACCTCAGCCGCGGGCAGGCAACCCTTGTTCTGCCACAGCATCTGCCCTTCACACCCAGTGGCCTGTGAAGCATTCCAGGAAGCCCCCGGTCTTGCCTCTGACACCACACTGCATCCTTGGCCGGATGGTCCAAGTCGCTCCTGCCCCTGGCCTTAGCCAGGATAATGTCTGGATAGTTGCTGGGCTGCTGTCACGGTTTCTGGGCACCACCTCATCTTCTCCCGTCTTCCCCCTGGCACCTCCAGCAGGATAAAGCCTTTTCCTCTCTAGCGCGTCAAGTCTCACCAGTGTGCCAGGACTCACCCTCTTGGGCCAAGCAGGCTTTCTCAGCTCTTCCCATTAGGTCTTTCCTGGTCTCCCCATCAGGTTCAAAACAGCCCATTACCAATTGAATTAGGACAGGGACGGGGTCTCCCAGGAGTGGACTCTAGGCTGTGCTGGCTGGCACCTGGTGTGGGCACTAGCCCCAGGCCTGAGGCACCTCGAAAGGCTTCTGTTGGTGAGATCCATCCCTCAGGGCATTATCTAGCCTCCCTCTGGAGGCTGCTCAGCCGTGTGGTGCAGCGCTGCCCTCTGTAACATCTGCCCCCGGGCCAGCCTGGCACACTTTTCTGCCCATTTGTCCTTCTGGTCTCATCGAGGGCCTGCACAGACCACACACAACCCTTTGGGGACTGTGGACTGGCCAAGTCATTTGCCATGCTGTTTGGTGGTGGGAAGCTGTCTCTGCACTCTTTTTTTGGTGTGTGCCAGGGCATAGGCCTATGTGTGTGTGAAGGCCATGGGTAGCCTTGGGCAGGAGTCCTTGGGAGCTGTCCCCGTCTTGTTGCTGTTGTTTTGAGATGGGATTTTACTGGGGTGTGGGCTGGGTTGGCTGGCTAGTAAGCACTGTGGATATACCTTCTCCCCACCCCCCGCCCCCCAGTACTGGGACTGCAAACCCAGTCCATGATACCCAGCTTTTCAGTTGAATGCCGGGAACTGACCTCTGACCCTCACTCTGGAGCTGCAAGCCCCTCACCAACTGCGCCATCCCCCCCACGCTGTTTCCTCTTCCGCAGAGTGGACTCAACCATCTTAGCTCCACAGGGCAGCTCCCCCGAGGGCAGCAGGGATCCCTGGAACTGTGGCGGACGCATCAGTGACCGCTCCAGCAGCGAGGAGAGTCCTAGCCCCGGCTGGTGGAGTGTCTTGGGAGGGCGGCCCAGCCTCTGTATCTATTCCTGTCCTCAGCGTCTCGCTTAATTTCCTCTGTGAGTACTGTTACCAGTTTCGCTGCTGAAGCTGTACTTACCTTGCAGGCCTCCCCTGGGCCTCGTAGGTCGGCTGGTGTCCCCGGGGGAAGGAGATGGTTCAGACAGTACCTTGCGGATGGAATCAGTGGGACCTGCCATAGTATACTGAGCCCTGGAGTAGGTGAGCCGGGGAAGGTGAGATGGGGGGGCTAAGGCTTCCACCCAGGCTGAAGTAGATTTAAGCTTGGCCCCCCTCGGGATGGACATACCGAGGACTATGAGGACAGATAGCAAGAGGGAGGGAAGGAAGGAAGAACTGCCACGGGGGAACCCCAGTGGAGAGCCAGGGAGGCCAGCGTGGTACCCAGAACGGGGTGTGGGAGGGAGGGAGGGGGAGGGTGTGATGGGTACCATTGACTGTGAACTGGGCAGAATCTAGAACCTTTCAGGAGCTAAGGCTCTGGGCATGCCTGCCGAGGGTCTGTGTGGATTAGCTGAGCCACTGGACAGGGCTGGGAAAGACGATCTAGATCAGGGAAACTGAGGAGGGAGGAGGACCCACCCTGACTCTGGGCAGCAGGCTAGGTTCTAGATCAACCAAAAGGGAAGGAATGGGCACTCAAGTTCCTGGCCGAGGAGGCAGTGCTCTTAGCTTTCTTAGCTGCTCTTAGCTCTCTGACTTCCATGCCTCAATGGCCCGGAACCTCAAACCATGATCCGAAATAAGCCCCCACCCCTTCCTTAAGCAGCCTTTGCTGGGTATTTTAATCACAGCGACAGGGGTCGGGAGGGATCATGAGAAGGTGCCCACGCGTCTCTAAAGGAAAGCCATTTCCTGGGCCAGGCCTCCTCTGATCTCTGAGCACAGCAAGGGGCCAGAATCCTTCTATCTTCCCTTCAACTGCGTATTTTTAGGTTGAAGATGCTCACGGTGAAACCACTTTTCTGTCTCACAGTTGGTATTAAAAGCACAAAATAAGTCTCAGTGACTTTCAGCCGAATATTCTAGCTCCTTAAATGAAAGCCCCGCTTGGGTCCTACCCACTGGTGACATGGGAACCTGTGGAAGGAGATACCCACTTGGGCAGGAGGGGTGGAGGGTGAACCAGAGGGCCAGGCCCACATGTCTGTCTCCGAGCACATCTGTGCGGGACTTCATGGCCCTGCACTGGGGGCTGTGCCTGGAGCCCCCCGAGGGGGAGGCAGTTCCAGGGTCACTCTGGGCTCCTCCTGGGTTCCTGCCCCGTTCAGTGTGGCGTGGGGGTCCAGGGAGCCAACCCCTGCGTTTCCCTGACTTGGGGGACTCCCCCTCATGGCTTGATTTCTAACCTGATCCTTCCCTGACTTCCTGGACTGGAAGTTGGTTGCCACCGGCCACCCACACAGGGGCTTTTTAGTATTGTGAGGGGTCTGGATGCAGCTGGAGGAAGCTGTCGCTGGGCTTCTGTCCGCCCTGTTCTCAATGCCCCAGGTCCCTCTGAACACAAAAGCCAGCGGCAGTATAGGATCTGTGCCATACTTCCTTCTGGGGAGCCAACTCACACCCCTGGAGAGGTTATCTGTGGGGTCAGGGGTCCCCATAATAGTGCAAGCTGGGCCAGTGCTGGGCAGGGCCTTGGGGACAGCAGAAAGGGGTCAGCGCCATCATCATTTGCAGCCTTCTATCACCCGAGGCCACAGGGGGCCCAGCAGGTCTATTCTCTCTCGTAGCTTCCCTCCTATTTTAAGTTCGCTCTTGCTTGACGTTCATTCCAGAACAATTTTTTATCTGTGCCTGTGAAGTGTGGAAGGAGTGAGTGGGAGGGACCTTGGTGTGGAAGGTGTCTCCAGCTGCTCCTAAGGTGGCACTGAGCTCAGCCGCACATGAGCCACACACAGCACACGGGAACAAAGTTTGGCTCCATTCAGGGTATTTTATTTTCTTAAAGTAGACAACCTTTGACTTCCATACGGTCACCAGCTCTCCTCGCCCTCTGTACATCTTGACTCCTTGGCTGCCATTCTGTACATTGACCTTGGACAGACAGGTACCGAACAGAGGGCTGAGATTTGGCAAGGGCTCTACTGGTGCCACACCCTTGGCAGCGGAGCACTGTATCCACACACAGCCAAGGGTCTTTCAAGACACTACCTGCGGGGCCCGGGGCTAGAAGGCCCAGCGTGCACGGTCCCCGCAGGGCCTCCTTCAGGCCACAACTCCAGCTGTGCCTTCACAGGAGTCAGAGCAAGCTCCGAGCCCACACCAGGCTCGGAGCATTCGAGGACGGGGTGGGGCTGTGCAATCTCCTGCCTCCCCCTTCCTTCATTTGGCAAAGCCACAGTTAATTTAAACTTCAAACACCAAGACATTCAGCTACTGTTCATTCGCTCCTAGGTAAAGAACCTTCTTTAAATACATCACATTTATTTATTTATTTTTTCTTAAATAAAAACAAAGCAGAGAATGGCACCAATAACAGGAGGACACGGCAGAGGTTTATGTACACACGTCCCATGAGCCTGGCGTGGGACATCTGCCCCAGAATTCTTTGGAGCCGAGGAGCAGGAAAGTCCAGATGACGACTTCTATACTGAGCAAGCCAGACGATAAAGGGGGACACCTGAAATGAAATGGGTTTTGAAAATCTGCATTTAAAAAAAGAATATTTAATCACATCCGAAAATTGTCCATAGTTTTTTTTTTCTTCCCTGTAAAACATAAATTTTGGCCAAAAATAAAGATTAAAAAAAAAAAAAAAACAAAAGCAAAAAACAAAAAACTCCCCAAAAACAAACAAACAAACAAACAAAAAAACAACAAAGATGCCAGAGAAGAAAAACCAGGTTTCCATTTATAAAACGTCAGGCCAGTAGAAGAAAAGCTAGAAATCCAGCTGGCCTAGTTTGAAATAAACGATGCCACTCATTTTCCTGTGTTAAGTTTTGCTGCGTACTTTTTAGCTGTTTTAAAAAGAGCCACCAGCGGTTAGAGGTCTGGTTGGTGCGGTCCTGGCCTCCCCAGGTCCTGGGTCTAGGACGGATGTGCTGCAGAGTGGCGGAGCCGGGTGTGGCCAGCAGGGAAGGCACACAGTCCCCGCTCCGGCCCTCCCTCACGGTCAGCGGAAGTCCCCAGTCCAGAGCTCAGTTGGCGAGCTGGCCCCTCTCCCGGGCAATGGGCACAGCCAGCCACAGCCGGCCCCAGCCCCGCAGCCTCTCCCCAGCAGTCTGATGAGAACCCCACCTCCCTGTAGAGTGGGGGTCGACTCAGGAAGGCAGGGTGGGGTGGGGGCAAGATGGCCTTGGGATGGACTTGTGACGGCGGCGGCTTCTTAAGACTTCAGGAAACCTTGACACTTGGGAGAGCTCCGCCGCCTCCAGGTGTGCACGGGCGCGTGTCTGTGTGTCTACCTACCTAGCAACCTATCCAAATATGTCTGTGTTTGCAGAAACGTGGGGCCGTGAGGGCAGAGGCTGGGAGGGGGTGGGGGGTGGGGGCACATTCTTCAAGCCCCCCCGTTTGCTGCCCCTGGGTCGGGCACCTCTCTAGCACGGGCTGGGGTGCGGGCACCCCCGTGGGTTTCGCCACAGGCAGGCAGGCAGGCGGCGCCTGGCTCCTCAGCAGAGGCCAATGTACTTGAGGTTGTTCTGGATGATGACATCCGTCACCGCGTCGAACACAAACTGGATGTTACTGGTGTCGGTGGCGCAGGTGAAGTGCGAGTAGATCTCCTTGGTCTCTTTGTTGCGGTTCAGGTCCTCGAACTGGCGCTGGATGTAGACCGCGGCCTCCTCGTACGTGTTCTGGCCCTTGTACTCGGGGAAGCAGACGCTCAGGGGGATGCGCCGGATCTTCTCCGCCAGGAGGTCCTTCTTGTTCAGGAAGAGGATGAGCGAGGTGCTGATGAACCAATTGTTGTTGCAGATGGAGTCAAAGAGGCGCAGGCTCTCCGCCATTCGGCTCTAGGGGGGGCGAGGGGGGAGATGCTGGCGTTAGTCTCCCGGTGGGTGAGCGGGGAGAGAGAGAGAACTTAGACCCACAGCCTCGCTCTTTTTGAGACTGCCCGCCCGGCGCTGGCTAGCCCGAGACAGCACCCTGCTTCGACAGGCGTGCTTCCCTCCTTCAGGTCAAGTCAGTTCTCTCCCATCTCCCCCAGAGACAGCCAACAACCTCCTTCACCCTGAGTACCGAGGGGTTTCCTGCCCCTTCTGGTCCCCCCCTCTGGGCAATGATGCTCAGTGGCCTCAGTATGTGGCTATGAGGTTCGCGTGCAGTGGGTGTCTGGTCATTTCTGAGCAGGCGGGCTTGCACATACAGAGTGAGGGTGACATCCTAGGACGAAGTTGTGACCAAGCAGATAGAGCCTAGCCCCTGGTCCCTTCTACTCTTTGCCTCTCTCCTTTTTTGGGGACACGCAGTGAGCGTAGTGACTCCAGGTCTCAAGGACTACGTCTGCCTCCCCAGGACACGGACAAATCTTATTTCTAAAGTGAGTAGCTGTCTGTACCTGGAGTCTCTGCTGGTGGAAGCTGCCCAGCACTTTAAGATAAATGGAACAAGCTCTTAGAGAATTCTAAGACCAGCTTTCGAGCATCATTGGTGGAGATGCTGGCCAGTGAGTGAAGCCAGCCCGGACAAGGTGGATGTGAGGCCTCAGCAACCCACCCACAATGACGGCGACACTGAAGATGGTTCTGAGGAGAAGGTGGGGCCTGTGCCAACCTTCCCCACTCCATCCTACAGATGGAGAAACTGAGGCATGGAGAGGCAGGAAATGTGCTCCAAGTCCCACGCCAGGGGCCTTGGGCTCCAGAGTGGCCTGGGAGCACAGTTCTAGGAGCTGACACAGAAGCCAGCTCTCCAGACCCTGTGTCCTCGGAGGTTCAGGCTTTGGCAGAGCTTCTGCGGGAGGAAGCAGATGTAAGGAGAAGGGAGGGCGGACGAAGGTACGACATTCGCTACCCTGAGACTGGCCCCCCAGAAAACTGTGTTTTGCAAATGCAGTCTTTAGAGTTGATACAGCCACTACGGAGTCGCAAAAGACTCTAAAAGGCGGGAAGTTTTTGGCGTGATCTGAGCCTTCCGGCTGAGAAACAGGAAGCCCGCTCCCGAGCTCGGCAGCCCACAGGGGAACCAGCACCTTCCTCTGCAGCCAAACCAGACCTGGCTACGATGTTCCCCAAGTGAGTGCAGTGGGTGGTGGTCTAGGAATGCTCCCTTCTACTGGGAGAACAATTAGCTCTAATGGATTCCTGGAAACTGCCTTGTGAAAGGATGACTGTGGGAATGGAGCTGTCACTTCTCACAGAAATGATGTCATAATTGGGGCTTTTGCTTCTGACTCCCAGTTCTGTATCAGATATGGCTATTAGCACATATTCTTCAACTCATTGAGCAGCCTTGTGGAGCGTGTCCTGGGTGCACGGGCCATGTCTCTCACACTTGATGGAGGTCTCAGAGCTGTGAGCCTTTATGGTGACACTGGAAGGCATCTAGGGGTGGACTAGGGGCCTCCCGTGGCCTGCGAGTGGGGATGGGAAGAACAGAGTGTGTGTGTGGGGTGATGGTTCCCTCAGCCCCCACGGGTCACGTGATGACGGCAGAGGTGATTCTTGGGCCAAGACCAGCCCAGTAGTTTTTGGAAAGTGGGATGCAGCTTAGAGGAAGGATGAAGAGTGGGTCGGGGGCCGGGGGGGGCTGTGTAAAGGTGCTGTAATAGCATACAGTTGCTGGCCAAAAATCAGTCCCCTTAGGACGATGCCCACTTGAGGAGCTCAGCTGAAGAGATGCTTGCGGGCAGCAGCAGGTGGGGCACCTCATCCCCAAGACTGCCTCAGCCTCTCTGCCTGCTGTCTTAAGCCATCTGCGAGCTCTGAGGACTTCCTTCCACCCCAGCCGTCTGGACCCCTTTCCCGCTGGTTCCTCTCCCAGACTTTAGGGATCCTGCATGACTGAGCCTTTCATCTGGGACTCAAAAGAGACTTTGGGACCCGGGCGCTCAGCTCACAGGGTGGTAGGCGGCAGAAGGGGTAGGATTAGGAAGCCCCAGATCTTCCTCTATCTCAGCCTCATCCTCATACCCCAGGACCTCTCACTCCGCTGCAGCTTCAAGCTCCCATCTCCTGGTGGCCTCCTCTATCGTGTGAGGACTGAAGAGCCACGCCGACCATCACTTAGCAGCCCTTTGGGAGATGATGCTCCCGTCCTGATGGACCTGCCCAGCAGAATTCAGAAACCCCTGCTATGGCACTGGCCCGTAGGCTCACAGAGACACAGGGCTCCGGAGTGTCCTGAGCTAGACACCTCCTTCTGTCCTGCAGGGGGATTCCTGGTGTTGAGTGTGCTGTCACTGTGCAAGCACCAGAGTCCCATCAAGTAGACAGACACACCTGCCCCAGGAGACAATCAGGATGGTTGGTTAGAGGGCACAGTGAGGCCAGAGTGGCTCCAGCACAGGGCCTGGCAAGACAGGCGGGTACCGGGTCCCGCCCCTACCCACAGGCGAGGGTCTCTGTGGTTGCCCGTGGCTCTGTGGCGGAGGTGGGATGAGGAGCAGTCACAATCAGGAACCCTGCCCGAACAGGGCTGACTAGAGGATCCCGTGGTCAGGGAGGGGTCTTGCACACGGCTCCAAAAGAGCAACGTGTGACGTGATGATGGCGGTTCTGCCTTACCTTCTGACCTGGTGCCCATCCCGGCCTCCTGTGCTCACTCGTGAGCCCAGTGCCCTTGGACCTGGCTTCACAGTCACATCCCCACTCTGGGAGACTCACATGCACGGTGGCACCCTGCTGCCTTGGACAGCTGCCACAGGAGGAGCCCTGCCCTTCCAGGCTGTAACTCCAGAAGCCACACAGTGCCAGGGCGAGAAGGGGAGAGCAGCCGCCCGCCTTCTGTCTGGCCTCCGAGCCTTCCTGTTGTGGCGTTCCAGCCTCCCTGCTGTGGCACTCCTCGCCAGGTCGTGTTCTGCTTCTCCTGTAGAGCATCCCTCAGTCCCCTTACTCGGGGTTGGGGGGGAGCTGCTGCCTACCTTCCCAAGCCACATCTCTCCCGCCCATTCTCCATCTCCGCCCACTTGGCTCCACGGGTCACAGCTGCTTCTGGAGGATGTATGGTGTGGACCCTAGTCTGGGTAGCAACGGCTCCACTAGCCCAACACAACCTGATCTTGTTCGATCCTGGAACCGCAGGAGCTGCAAGCAAGCAAGCCATAGCCTGCCTGCAGGGGTGGCAGCAGCGGGGGTGGGGAGGCTTTCCTTTCACACATGAGCCAAACCCCTAGGGCGGCACCAACTCGTCAGAGCTCGGTTTATTAAAGAAAAAAAAAAAAAAAAAAAAAAAAAAGCAAAGCATATCCTCTTGCGGTAGGATAGCTCCCTTACCTTCGCCTCTCCAGCTGCCAACAGTGTGGCCATAGTGGAAGTGCTGTGGTTGGCAGCTACTGTAAGGCCTTGAGGGACCCTTTCACTACGGAAATGACATCTTCTAGGAGACCGGGGCTCATCTGAACATTCATTTATATAAACACCACAGAGCATATGATGATTCTGACAGAAGCCGGGGCACTGAGGGGATTTTGCTGCTTGGCGGTGAGACCCAGCGATCTGTAGCAAGCCATGTCAGCCACACTGAGGCTAGTGATAGTCCCCGGGGTGGTTATAGCTGCATCTGGACATTTCTGAGATGTTTACATGGCTCTGTATGTTCTCTTGTTCCCACGTCACTTCTTTTTGTCCAAGGGTTGGTGCCTGCCTGCACTTGGATTTCTTACCACAGGGGTGGAGGGGAGCTAATGGCATATTCCGGAGGACCTCTGAGCACAATGGCCTGCGAACCTGAAGGTCTTCATCCCCAGGAAAGCTTCCAGGTGCCAGCACCTATGGCGGCCAGCCAGGACTGGCCCCTGGAATAATCCAGGAGGCACCCAGCAGCAGCTGTGACCTTGTGTCAGGCTAGCCACTTGGTCTCCTTTCTGCACGCCTGGTGACACACTTGCAGAGGTCCCTGGTTATGCATCCAAGGTCTGGGCTCACTTTGAACATCGTCCTCCCGTGGGTTCTCTGTATCCTGACCAGGTAGTCAGCGTGAAATGATGGCGGACGAGAAGGTTCAAAAGTCCTCCTTCTGCCAGTCACCAAGACTGCTTGCCCGCTTCTAGGGTGAGCACAGGTAACCGTACCCCTAAAACAGAGCAGCTGAGGGCTGGGGTGGGACTAGGCAGCTCAGGCCTGGGACCCAGGCTCAGCGAACTGCTAGCAGCGAGGACTTCTGCCAGCAGTGAGGATGATGTAAGTGACGCAAGGTGCATGGCAACAGCGGGCATTTGTAGCTGAGGGGCCTAGTCACCTGTGAATGTATCTTGAGGGGGGATGTGGCCAGGGGTGTGATGTCACACTAGCTGAATGGGGAGTGGGGAGGGAGGAGGAGAAAGAAGGAGGAAAGGAGGAAACAAACGAGGGAGGGAAGAAGAGGGGCAACCCTGCCCTAGGCTTCATTTTTCCTCACCTGTTGGTCAAATTAGTTCTCGTACAGTATGGGAAGTTCAAGTCAGCCTGTGCTAGAAAAGCCCAGAGTATTTTTCGTGAGATAATGAATTCAGCTTTTTATCCTACAAAGCGGGGCTGGTCTGGGTCATGAATGACCTCCATTCACCAGACTGCCAATCTTGCAGCTTAGTTAGCATGCCTGACCCAGTCAGTGCAACAAACGGCCAGGCTTGGAGGCAGCGACGGATGGCAGTGGCCTCACAGGTCTCACCGGATCCATGCCGGTGTCCGTCACAGACTGACAGCCTGTGACAGTCCGGGGGTCTGCCTTTGTGGTAGAAGGCTTGGGAGTGCGAGCATGAGGGGCTGTCTACTGGGTGGGAGCATGGCTTGAGGGTCTTGAGTGACTGATGAACGCCACGGCCATGACCTGTCCCAGTCAGAAGTCTTGGCATAGAACAGACTTCTTTGCACTGCCCAGAGGAGTAGGGAAAGGCCAGAGCCCTGACCCTCAGGCCTCAGGAGGCCCACAGGATGGAGAAACCTGTGAAAACAGTTTGTCTCTCAGGAGAGGGGCTGGTCTTTCCGAGAAGAGAAAGATGTTTGTTCCTTCTCCAGGCAAAGCAGAACAGAAGCATGTTGTAGCCGGGGAGCCTGCCGACAGGCTTAGAGAAGGCAAGTGCAGTGTCCCTTGTCCCTGATGGCAAAGAGGCTAGTCTGATCAGCAATGCAGGGGGCTGAGAAGTTTGTGCCACCCTGGACAGTCTTTGTCAGGGACTCCTGACTTTAATTGTCCTTTTGCACTCTGCAGTCACTCAGCAAGGGCTCAGAGGTGCGAGATCCTGGCCTGCACCAGACCAGTGAGTTAGAGGCGGGAGCTCATCTCCCCAGCAGTGATGAGCGCTGCATCCCTAAGTGGACTGGAGGTAGTGCCGACAAGAACTAGGCTAGGACTATGCAGGAGGATGCTGGGGCCAGCACCGCCTCCTGTGAAGAAGGGAAGGTGTTACAGAGGCCTCTTAGCCAGCCTTGGAACACCCTATTCTGATGTAGAGCAAGCCTCGGCGCCACACAACCTGAGCAACTGGGCCACATCCTGGTCACGCTGGCCACGACACCTTGACCCAGGGTGCTTGCCAAGGAGTAACAGCCTGCAGGGTCTTGAGTGGCCTGAGAAGAAAGCGAAGTGGCTCCATGATACCTGTGGGCCGTTCTGGGCACTGACACTTGCTCCTGGAGGCCAACAGAGGCACACGCTTCAGGGTTTGGCCCTGCTTGACCTCACCAGACCCACCAGGCTCCCAGCCTGGCCATCCTGGCTGCATTGTGTTCCCACCGTCCCATGAGCTCCATTTCTTCTCCCTTCCGGGACCCACCCAGCTCCTGGCCTGTGCTGCTATCTTCAGAGGTGTCTTCCAGTTCCGAATGGTTCACACCCAGCCCGAACTGGGGTGCTTGGCCACATCTCAGTGTCTTTCTCTTCCTCAGTCTACACTGCAAGCCTCCTGCCTGTAGGGTCAATGGTCTTGGCCATCTGGCCACGTATCTTGTTTTGGGCTTTGGATGTGGAATGTATCCCGGAGGCTCAGGTGTCTGAACGTTTGGTCTCCACCTGGTGGTGCTGTTGTCAGACCACGGGGGATGGAGGAAGTGGCTGTGGATGCAATGTAACCGGGTGGACTCTGGCTCCTTGCACCATATCTTCCCCGCCTACTGCCATATCTTCTGGGCCACGGCCCCACCACAATAGACTGTGTCTCTTGACAACTGCGAGCCAAAATAAGTTCTCCCTTAAGTTGTTTTTGCCAGAGTATTTTATTACAGCTGCAGGAGAGTGAAGCTAAGACATTGCCTGTGTCTGCCACGCTCTGCGATTAGAAGCCTCTGGTTTGGCAATAAGATTAGATTGGAAACAGCCCAATGCCGCTGGGACCTGGGCCTGAGACTTTTCAGGGTGCTAGGGGGTCCCGTCAGCGATAGACTGAATCCAGCGCATGCACTCGCTTGCTGGCCTGGGGCTCTGTGGCTGCACTCCCTACCTGGTGGCTGACTGGCTCTCTCTTGCTTTAGAGCTGCGGGGGAGGTTACCATCCACGCCGTGGCGTCCTCAGGGAGTGAGGTGAGAAACACTGAGGGGATGCCGGCTGAAATCTAAGCAGGCACCTTAGCACTGCGTCCTGAGCAGTGGGAGCAAGCCAGGAGGCCTTGGCCCCAGATGCTTGGCTCTTTCCATGGTGCCAGCCACAGGTGCTGCCTTCCCCTGCTCCATCCTGTGTTCTCTGAGACGAGGCTCCCAGCGGGCAGAGCCCATGTGTTTACCCCAGGGCTTAGATGCCAGCTGACCCTAACAGGGACAAGGCAGGTGTGGGCATCCCCACCCACAGGGGGACCCCCAGCTACTCTGGGTACTCCAGCCATGTTCTAGTGCATGGTAGCCCCTTGGTTCTTTCCCAGCACTGGACTGCTGGGAGGTCTTAAAGGCGGCTGTCACCCAGGGCCAACTGCTCCTCCCTCTGTTCAGTTTAGCATCCAGACTCTCAGCCGACGGATTGCTGTCTCCATGACAACTGGAGGGGACGCCTCCACCCTCTGCCTCACACGGCAATAAAGACCAAAGACAGGAGGAGCTGTACATCTTAGCCCAATATAGCCCCCCTGGGGGCAGGAGCAACAGGCCTTTAGGAGCTGGGGAGCTGGTTCCCCTCTGATCCCTTTGAGGGAGATCTCTTGGATCACCCTGGCCTGAGGAACAGGGCTGGGAGGCTGTTAAGGTGGGAGGTGCCTGTGGTAACTTGCTCCTCATGGCGCATCCAGCGGTGGGGAGGCCACTGTCCCACTCGAAGCAGAAAGATGACACAGGGCCCCGGGCCCAGGGAGAGGGGTCATGAGGGGTTCCTTGAAGTATTCCTGTTTTATAGACTCAACAAACTTCTATCCTGGCCCAGCCCAACCCCCTGCACCAAGGAGAGTCCTGTTTAGACTGAGTCACCCTCAGGCTTGGTCAGGGATATCGGCCTCAGGGGAAATGGGATGTATCTGGAGACGGAGATGGCTAGGGACTCATTTCCAGTCCAATCTGGTTAGCACCCTCTCCTCCTTCCTGCAGATCTAAATGCTGCTTCAGCAGCCAGGAGAATTGGATTAGGGGGCCTTAGGATCCCCACGGCCATGGGGCCTGTCTGGAGGAGCAGAGCCGGACTGGTGGGCGCAGTGCAGGGGCAAGGGGTGGGCTGGAGCTAAGGGAGGGCAGCTGCCTAGCTAATGCTTGTGCTCAGGGCTCTCTCCCTCAGGGTGGCCATTTCCAGGCGACTGTCCGACATCTCCCCTCCTCACCAGACCTGGGCCTTGCAGTTCTGTGGGTGCTCGGGGTACCACGGCAGATGGCACAACCTGGCCTGCTCTTCCGGCTCCTGGGCCCTGTTCACAGCCCCGTTCCCATCCTGTCTGCCCACCACTTGGCTCCACACACTACCTTATTTTTGTCTCTGGGATCTGCACAAGTTTCCCAACTAGAGATGCTGCCTCCCCTTAAATCTCGGGTCCTTCCCATTCGGCTCAGTATTCCTTTTATGGGGCCACTTCCACTAGGCCTCACTTTTTAGGGCTCTGAGCGGCATTTGGGGAGGAGTCTGGGAGAGCAGATGCTCAGCCCAGCTTGAGGGACAGACAGGAGCAATAAGCAAACTCAACTTCAGAGAACCGAGTCCTTCAGCAGAGGACAAACACACAAACTACCAGCTGTCCAGAGACAGGAAACAAACGTTGAGTGTGGCTTGTTAGGCAGTAGGTAGCACACTAGGGGCAGGTCACACTGAGGACCATGTCTGGGATGGGACAGCAGGGTGGACATGACATCTCGGGAGTCTGTGATGTCACCAACGTCTCCGATGAGGACCCGCCTCTACCCAGCTCCGAGTTTGTAACTTGTGGCATCCTCTGGGTTTTGACCTCCGATCAACACACTTCCTGCTTCATCTGTGTGCCCACTTCGCCCAGAGGCCTTCGCCATGCTGCCTTTCTGTACGCACTGTCCTTCCCCAAGGTGTGTACAGCTGGCCAGCTCTCCGAATCCCACCTCTGACGTTTCCACAGGTCCTAACCTCAACCAACTGTCGCTGTTAGCACCAGTTAGACCGCATTCTTGTCAGTGTCCATGATCTGTCCATCAGTTCGTGACCAACTATCTTGGGACCTGCTCTCCTTAACTTGGGGCAAACTTCAGACAGGGCAGGATGGGTGGGTGGGGGTGGGGGTGAAGGTTGGCTAGGGTAAGAGGAAGCTCGGATGCTTGGATGCCCATTCTGTGTCCCTACCTTTGAGCCTGGCCTGCACATGACTGGGATTGTATGGGGGGGGGGCTCCAAACATTTCTGTGAGTACACCTAGGCAGGCTGTGGTTTGGGGTGACAGGTCCCCAAAATGAGGCTTTGAAAGAGCGGGGCCGGGGTTTCCCATTCTGGAGCAGCCCCGCTTCCCAGGGACAGGTGGTCTGCGTCTTGTGACGCCACAGCTCTGCCACTCAGAGGGCTGGTCTGGAGAGGGACTAGGAAGGGGCTGGGGAAGGCCTGAAATGACCATGAGCCACCGGGTCCCACATCCTGGCAGGTGGGGTCTTGGCTTTGCATTTGTGGGTCAGAGCTCTCCGCTCAGCCCTGTGGGCTCTGTGTACAGATGCTCAAGACTCAGCCCCAGGTCTGTGCTCCTCCTGCTGGGTGTCCCCTGCAGCCTGCCTGTAAACCTGCATGGCCCGGCTGCCCTGCCTGGCTGCAGCCTCCACCTGCAGGCAGACGGCCGGCTGTGAGCTCACAGGAGCAACCTCGTGCCAGCAGCACAGGGGGGCTAGTAGCGCAGGCGGTTACAAACTTGTAGAATCAGACATTCTGGATGTCTGGTGTTCGCCGGCCTCCCTCTCCTCAGGTCTACCCTGTCCCTTTTACTGTCACCTTCTCTTCTCCCAGCTGCTGCCTCTCCCCTGGACGGTCGGCCGTGTCATCCGGGCAGGAAGGGGAGATTGTCCTAGTTTGCAGGGCACTTTGGGAGCAGCCCACCTGGCTGGCAGCAAATGAGATTTCTCAGGGTTGGAAGCTGGGGCAGGGGGATAATGAGACCACGTCCAGAGCTCGAGCCCTGCTTACCCATGTCCCTTCCCAGTGACGAGGGCAGGGCTCACAAAACAATGCCCGCCAGGCTCACCACTTCACACGACATAGGGTGTTTGAACAAGATAAGAGGCTGTGGGTGAGGCTACAGCTCAGGCTCTACCTACAGGCACCTTCGTTAGGAACCTGCCACAAGCAGCAGGAACTGCTTCCTGCATCACGTAGCAAGTGCCTCTGGCTGCTTCCTGTTTGCCTGCACAGTGAGGGAGGGGCCGGGTGACCCTAAACGGTACCGAAGAAGCCACCCCCCAAATCCTGCCTCATCCCCGGGGCAGTGGGCAGCCAAGGGTCCTCACTGGCACCTATAGGTTTGGAGGCCCCTGACTTTGCCCTCAGGGAAACCTGTGCTGAGAACCGTTTTTTTTTTTTTTTTTTTTTTTTCAACTGTGTAATGGGGCGGGGGGCACCCCTTGATGGACGAGGGGTTCAGGCTGCATGAGCAGTGCGTTGGTCCACGACCCGGAGCAGGCTCTGTGCCATATTCTCACTGCCCTCTGTTTCTATTCAGTTCGTCCCCAGCAACCTCACGGATCTCCTTCCACGTCCTTCTGCATGCAGAGCCCAGGGCCCATGGTGTAACCGTGAGAACTGCCCTAGGGGTAATTCAGAATCCCCAGGGTTGGATGAGGGGATCAGACTCGTACTGCTGGGTCAGCCTGGACCTGGGCCATCCAGCTGGGCACAGGCGGCCCACACGACATGCCAGGATGATTGCCAGGCTACGGCCCTACCAACCCTCAGGCCCCACAGTCAGGTAGCTAGAGACAGGTACCTACAGTATCTGGGCTTTTGGTCTGTTTTGTTTTTTACTTACTGTCGGAGCTCTCTAGAGGCATGAGGGTAGCCATCAAACATCACCCTGGCCTCTCTGCAGTAGATCCAGTCACCCTGTCTCGCCTTTTACTTTTTTTTTAAACGGATCTCAGAACCAATGATGGTCAAGTTCTCAGGGTCTGGAGATTCCTTCTGTCCTAACAGTTGCTGGCTCAAGTCCCAGGGGAGGCGGAGTATGGCACGGGCTGTGGGCATCATACACCCAGAGGCTGTGACTTAGGCCCCAGGTCTGGAACCGAAACTCTTGCGAGATGCTAAGCGCATTTACTCTGGGAGGGGTCCTGTTCCGCCGTCCACGCCCAGGAGGCAGCAGCACTGGGGGTGGAGGTGGGGGTGGAACTCAGGCCATGGCACCTGCTCGGCTTTGTGGGATACCCTGCCCGGCAGGGAGAGCACTACCACAGCCCTAGGCTGTCTTTGCTTCTACCGACTGAGAGCCAGTCTCCTCTGGGCTCCTCTGTGCTTCTGTGATAAATCTTGCTGGCGGGAATATCAGACCCCTGCTGCCAGTCACTAGCAGGAAGTTGACCGACAGCAGGAAGCAAGCATCTCACAGGCTGGGGACTGTCAATACAGATGCAGGCCTGTGAAGAAAACTGGCGCCCAGAGCTTTCCCCTGTTTGTTCTCCCGGGGATACCTCAGGCTTACAGCTAAACACATCACCTGGACTGCTGGGCAGGTGCATGCCTTAGCAGCAGAGCCAGGCTGCCCTGTCTGCACGGGCACCAAAGCTGGGGCTCCTTTGAGGAACAAGCGATACCAGTGGGGAATGTCTGCTTATGGCCAACAGGATGAGATTTCAGCAATGCTCATCCTTTATAAGAAAAGGACAGAGTGCTTAGATCTTCATTGCCCTGGCCTGACATCACCTGCAGGATTGTTGGTGGGGTGGGGAGAGTTGCTGTAGCAAGCTCGGCTCTGTCTAAACTCCAGCTAAGGTGACAGAACTTCTCTGAGAATGTACGTGTGTGTTCTTTGGCAGTCGCGGAAGCCTGGCATAAGGATTTCCAGCAATACTAGGGCAAGGGCCCGGAGCCTGAGGGTTTGCTTCTGACTCCATTACTGTACGTGCTGAGGTGGAGGCTGCACCCTGCCCCGAATGCAGCAGCCGAGGGACAGTGAATTGGTAGGGGACCTCAACTTTAGAGCCGTCTCTTTGGAGGAACTGTCTGAGCACAGGGCAGGATGGAAGTACCAAGGACAAGGCTTCCTTCCTGTCTCTCCTAATCACTTGCTTTAGAAGAGAGAACAAACGTCCACATCCTTGGCCAGTGATTTAGTCAACACATAGGCAGAGCAGCCAGGTCGTGTTTTCATTCTGACACATGGTACTGTCATTTCCAGGGATTTCCAGCAACTGGGGCTGTCACATGCACAGTGGCCAGAGACCAAGGACTTCTGCACTGTTTTGTTTTCTCTCCGGGCCTCAGTGGTTGAGAAAGGTATATGGGCCAAGGCTGAAGACTCTTTGCCTTCTGGACAGTGATCAAGGCTTGGACTTATAGCCATGTCATGTTTATATTCCAGGCTGTGACCTTCTGGAGTGTTGTAAGAACCACAAAGTTAGGCCGTGAACGGCAATCACAAAAGCAAAAGACAGATGAGAAGAGAAAACTCCCTTCATGCAACGCGACTGCTCCGAGGTTCTTTGCACATGCTAATACTCATCTAACCCAGTGTCTCCCAAGCCCTCTCAGCCTAACTAATAAAAACTCTTCTGTTCCTGGTGTATTGGCAAGGCCCTGAGCCCACACTCCAGTCCAGGCAAGGGAATCACTACGATCTGATGACAGGGCTGATGCTGACAGCAGTCTGGGATGGTCTGGACATAAGTGGTCCAGGGAAAGAGCTCCAGCAGGGCCAGTGCAGGAGACGCCACCGATGAGCCTCTAAACTGTGGAAGGCAGACAGCATGGATGCCCTGCCAACAAGGCCCCAGGCACAGCGGCCACAGCACATAGCCAGGACAGGGCCATAGGCCTGGCTGCTCATCAGGGTATGTCTTTGGCCCTGCCGAGTCCAGGCTGGGCCTCTTAGAGTCTCTTGCTCTGCTAAAAGCATGAGTTATAGCAGGCAGTGACCATGGCTTTCTGTGCTGTGACTTTAAATGGTCCATGACCAGGTAAAAGCAGAGAGCCACAGTACAGGTTTTCTGTCCACATGTTCTACAATCACCTTTCTCGCCATCAGTCACAAAGACAGGTTAAGCTTGCCAGCACTGAGGCTGCAATGGAGCTCTGGGCAGCATCCAACTCTGCCGCCATGCTCCCTCCTCCTGTCCTGAGCTAGGTGAGACTCAGAGACAGTCAGGAGGGATGCCTGGAACCTTCCTGGCAGGATCATCTCTCTTGAGCTTGTCTTGCTTACTGAGGGTGGGAAGCCACGTCAAGACCATAGGTTGCCTCCTACCATTTCCAGAACGTTCCCTTCACCTAGACCGTGGCCTCACTTGAGTGGTGCCCTGAGGTTTACTTGCGTCCTCATCCCTGCCTCCGCTGAGAGGGCAAGCTCACACAAGCACAGGGTAATCCAGGCACAGAAAGGAGCGCAGGCGGATGAGGCTTTCGGGTTTCTGAGGTGAAGAGGGTTGACCTGCAGTTCTTCCAGGCAGGGCACACAGTCCAGCACGTGTCGCTTGTGAGGGCCAGCAAGAAGAAGGCCACATTTATCCAGCTCTACCTATCACTCCTCAAGGGAGGCTGGTGTCCTGTTGGGAAGGGACCTACCAACAGTCATGCTCTGCCTGGGCCAAAGTTCCCCGGAGGATTTGAATTTTGCTCTTTTAGAATGCTGGGTCAGGGCCTCTGGCCCACCCTACAGATCAGGGAAAGCTTTTTCCCAGGGGCACGGCAGGCCAGGAAAAGCTGCGCGGGGCGATGGCCCTTGGCTTGAAAATCTCAGAACATGAGGCCCAGGGCCTTGGGCATACAGTCGTTTTACTATTAATAAAACTAGATGCAGTGCCATGAACTGACGAGATAGTCACTATGGGGTTCGAAGAAGATGGGGCGAGGGCTCTTAATTCCTGCCTCGTCCGCATTTGTCATCTGTCCATACCTATCATTATGCCCTCACAATATATGTCTCCTTCAGAGACCCAGGGAGCCTTGCAGAGGACAAAGAAAGGACAGTCCTCTGTTAGGACCGAGGCCTTTCTGCCCACCGGGGTGGCCCTAACACCCCTGACTGTCTAGCACCTACTCTGCCGTGCCATTCAAGGCCAGTCAGGGAACTCTCCTGGCTGGCAGACCTAAAACCTTACCCCGGTCATCAGGAGCCCCTGCCCCCGAGCCTGTGAGGCCCCAGGGCTTTCCTTTACCACCTTGGGGTCTGTTCTTGTTAAGTGGGAAAATTTGTTTTCTTTTTTCTTTTTTTTTTTTTTTTCAGTTCTTGGATTATACAAATCCCCTAAAACAATAATCATCTGCGCCTTAAAACCGCAGACTGTTCTGATGTGTGCATAATGAGCAGGACTAATGCGATCAGGAAATTAATTACGCACTGGCCAGGGCAGCTGAGAGGATGGGAGACAGAGGCTACTTGGCCTTGGATCTCTCCGTGCGGCTCAGAGCAGGGCATCTTTTTGAGTGTACAGCATGATCACGGGGGCGGGAGTATGAAACTGTGCCTCATCTGGCTCTGCATCACCAGATATTTGGACTACACCTCTTGTGTAGGACTAGGACTACATGAAATGATGCTTGGGACTTGGTCCCACTTCACCTTTCCTTGACCTCAGTGCAGGGGGCCATCCACAGAACTGTGCTGGCCACAGTCCCAACAGCCTCTTAGTTTCTGCCTTTGCTGGCTGCCCCAGCGGTACCCCACAGTTCTCGGGCTGGATTCTCCGTGGTAGAGATCAGACTGCCATTTGACCTTTGTCCCAATCTGTTCAGGCCCTGCTGCTGAGGTCTGGCCCCCCCTACCCTCCTCTGCAAACTGTTTCCAAGGCGGGAGGGCCCCTCTTGACTCCTCTGGCCCATGTCAGATGCTTTCCACAGACCCTCTCACGGGGCCACTGAGAATGCTGTCCCCACGTTACTCAAGAGAGGAAGGAAGAACACGATGACTGCTATGTCCCTAAATTGTGAGCTCACTGGGTTGGGGGCCTGTGAGCTTGCTGGGCTTGGGGCCTGCAATTCTAGGCGACTCCTTTCCTGGAGGATGCCTCAGGACTTGGCGCTCTCTCAGATGAAGGACACAGCAAGGGCTTAGCTTACAGAGAGAAATCAGAACTCAGTCCTATAGCTGTTTCTCTATGCAGTGGAGTTCTCTCAGGTCTGTGAGAAGAGAGCAGCAGTGAGGGCCATGTGAGGACTTAGCCTGCCAAATGATCCTTCTCCAGCAGGACGTTGTCATTGGACGTGGCAGGTGGTCAGTGGGGCCGGGGAAAGCTCCAAGGAACTACAGAGGAAGATGCAGACGGAGCACTGCTCTGCTCTTCAAAGGCATGTAAGCGGTGACTCCTATCATTCATCACACGGATCCTCCCACTGGGGTGTCCTGTCTGAAGGCTGTTGGTAAATAATAGCTGGTTGGGTGGGGATGGGAAATGGCACTGGTGCGTAAAGCTGGCCAATTCCTGTGATGTAATTCCTGACACCTGGCTGACCTGAAGCTATCACTGTGACGTCAGACAGCTCGAAACTTCCTGAAGATGAACAATTCATTCTTGCAAGCCGGTGAAAGCCAGGCACAGCTGCTGGACCGGCATACAGAGAGCTGTTATGACATGCTCCCCTGCCGGGGGTGAGTACCTGGGACAGGTGCCTGCCCTACCCCCACCCCACCTTCCTCAGAATTTATCAATACCAGAAAAGCCGGGGGCACAAGCCAGCTGTTTCCTGCTGTGGCATGGTCAACAGTCTCAGAAATCCAAGACCACAAGCCTTGTCTCTCTCCCTGTTCCCTAAAGGAACCTGAGAGTTATCATGGTGGAGAAGATGGGATGACAGAGTTGGCATTCTGGGGCTGTCTCCAAGGGATGGTTTCCGGTGACATAGTAGGACGTATGATCAGTTATTATGGAGGAAAAGCTGAATGACACAGCCAAGTTCACGGACGGAATGAAGGAGTAATGAATGAAAAGGCCACGTTAAGAATACAGAGCTCTACCATGCAGCTGTTTCTGGTACGGGAGGCATGGAGGTTTACTGAGAAGCAAGGCCTAAGTCCCAGGGCCCAGGCTTGCTAAGGACCTACCAAGAGCAGGAAGCCACTGTACAAAGGGGACTAACTGAAAGGCCTTGTCCTTGGAAGCATCCAGGATGGCAGGGAAAGAGGGCCGTGAGAAGGTGCTGTTGACAAGAGGGTTTGTAGAAGAGATGGGAGGTCTGAGCCCAAGTATCTGAAATGCCAGTTGGCAAGCTCAAAGGCCTCATGCTAGGGTGTCCTCCATTTTCTAACCCTCTCCCTAAGGCTTAGGTGAAGCCTAGGCTTTTGGTGCCCACTGCCTGGGCAGACAGTGTGGACAGCTAAATCCTGCTCAGTACTGGGCACCCACTTCATGCCGGTCCTCTCTGCTTTCCACTCCTGTGGAGTCAGGGATGTGCCACCCAGCGGCCACCAGTCCTTGAGACCCGAGTCCTGCTGCCATACCACCCTACAAGTTTTGAGTCCCGGTCTCTGTCACCCCAGGGTCATGCATGATCTGTGGCTATCATAAACAGACTGCACGCGGCCCACAAGCCTCTCTGGCGTGATATTAAACACCAGACACTATTGTTGGTGCTACATCCTTAACTGGGTCAGGAGGAGGCGGCAGAGTGGAGACGCACTCTATTGGGGATTCCTGGGGTGCTGCTACTGGCTGTGGGGGGGGTTAGATGGTCATCTGAGTCTCCTATATGATGTGGGGCCGACAGACAGGGGAGGGCTACGGCTTGGGCATGAAATATCCTACAGGCATGTGAGCTTTAAAACTCGCTCCCCAGCTGGCAGTGCTGTCTTAGGAGGCCGTGGAACCCTAGCAGGAGCTGGTGGCAGGCGGGTAGGCCCCGAATGTGGGGTCTGCTTCTAGTTTCTGCCGGAGCCCTGTTTCAAGAACTGCAAAGAGGGGAATGAGCTGCTTTGGGGTCTCCTGCCCCCTCCGCCTCCATCCTGTGACGGTGGGCTGTGCGCTCTGGGAACGTGAGGCAAAAGAAATCTTTCCTCTCTTAAGTGACTCTGTCAGTATCGGGACACGTGACACGGATGGTCTGATACAATTCTTCACCTGACAAACTGGCTGGCTGAGGACATTAAGTAACCTGTAAGGGCCCTTCCGATCTAGTCTGTGCAAGCTGCAAGAGGGGTTATCATACACACCTGGCGACTCCTGTTTGGGCCCCCTTCCCGTGGCTAGAGGTAACCAGCCCCCTGTCCAGCAGGCCGAGAGCCTGTTTTACTGCAGGCACCTCTCGCACCTCTCAATACACCCCACTCCCTCCGAGACGGGGTCTCACCCTGTAGCCTGGAACTCACCACATAGACTCACACAGCTCCATCTTCCTCTGCCTCCTGAGTGCGGGGCTTAAAGGTGTGTATGCCACCATGCCCTGCTCCACACCTAACATTTTAATAAGATGTTTAAGAAGTTTTTTCCAGGTTGGCCTTTAACTTGGAATCCTGCTTTAGCCTCTTGAGCACTGGACTTACAGGCTTGTGTAACTATCTCGGGTTTAAACTCCTTAAACATTTTTTTTTGGAGGGACTAGAGAGATGGTCCAATGGGTAAGAGCACTTGTTATGGGGCTGGAGAGATGGCTCAGAGGTTAAGATCACTGGCTGCTCTTCCAGAGGTCCTGAGTTCAATTCCCAGCATCCACACGGGGGCTCCCATAGTGGTGCCCTCTTCTGCTGTTCAGGCACACACGCAGGCAGAAAACTGTATACATAATAATCTTTAGAGAAAACAAAAAAGAGCACTTGCTGCTCTTGCAGAGAACCCAGGTTCCGTTCTGAGCACACACCTGGCAGCTCACAACCATCTGTAACCTCAGTGCCCAGGGATCTGATCCCCACTCTCGGCCTCTGACAACCAGGCACGCATGTGATGCAAACACATACACGCAGGCAAAACGCTAAAAATTTCCTGTCAGCACCCAGGCAGGCAGACCTGGAACTCAAGATAATCCAGCTTCCTGAGGGCTGAGATCACAGGCATGAGCTCCTACTGCACAGGACTAAAACTCCATGAAAGAGAAACTAAACAACCCCCATGTCAGTCTACACAGGAGAAGGTGCGTGGCTCCGGCGGCAGGTCCACACTGTGGCTCAGGCCAGTCTCATAGGCTCGTCCCTTCCTTTGGGGTCACCCGGGAGGGGTCAGTACCCACGGGATCTCCCTCAGACAAGCTAAAAGGGGGTCCCTGCTCTCTAGCTCTTCCCATTCGGATTCTGGCCTGCCCTTGGCATGCTGGGTCTGACCTGTTCAGAACTGGGAAGGGGCGGCTGCCCTGGGAACTTAGGACACGAGGGAGAGCCCTGGGCTGCCTGCTTGGGGTCTGGCTGCTGCACCCTCCCCTACCTGCAGAGCCTGCACCTCAGCCCGGAGGAATATTCTGCACCCGGACGGGCTCCTCGATTCTGTTGACCAGCTACCTGCCCAGTGAGTGTGAGGCCTCCCCCTGGTGAGCCTCACCACAGCTCAGCCTAACTTGCGGGGCTCAAGAGGCCACCCTCGATCCCACATGGAAGCAATCGGGGGAAGAACCCTGTCAACCATGCCAGCTAGCTCTGGACAAGGGGCAGGTGTCCTTGGCAGCCTAAGGGCTTGTGAGGATTAAGTGGGAGCTGTGTGTGCCCTTCCCCCATAGTCAAGGTGTGCGATCAGGATTCTGCATGTGTCTGCTTGTGGTTCCCAGTCCCTCACTCCAATCAGGCCTTGTATTGGCACAGCAGTTGCACGGCAGGCCACTATGGGGCTTTTTTGCTCCGCCTTTTAATCTGTCTCTTCTAAAGTGTCCCCCCACCATTAAGTGGCTTCCAGCGTCCATTAGCTGATCTGCAAAGGGGCAGTCTGGATGGGAGGTG
The DNA here is from genome assembly GCF_030254825.1 of Meriones unguiculatus. Taxonomy (NCBI): domain Eukaryota; kingdom Metazoa; phylum Chordata; class Mammalia; order Rodentia; family Muridae; genus Meriones; species Meriones unguiculatus. Next base: position 11,358,812 of record NC_083363.1, read on the forward strand.
CCTGCTTCCTTCTACCTTCCACAGGACCAGGGGCTCCCGAGGGCTCCTACAGGGCAGGCAGTTGAGTTCTGCCGGCTCACGAGGTCCCCACATGGCCCTGGGGTGTGTCCGCCTCTGGTGGCATCCAGGAGCACACCAAACAGAGCACCAGAAGCCCACTTGGGTTTGCAGTCTCCATCTGCCTGTCAAGGCTGCCAGGAGGTTTGAGACCCAGTCAGTGTGGAGACCCATCAGATGCTAGGGACGGCAGATCATGGACACCCTTGGGGTGGCTCCGCGCATGTGCCTGCTGCTCTGTCTCGAGGATGCCCCGGAAACCCGCACCTCCAAGGTGCTGCCCTGTGCTGGCTGCAGCCCTCCCGCCCGGAAGCCTGGAGATGCTGAAGCTCTCCTTGGCAACACGCTGACGCAGAAACCAGCGGGCGGGCTGGGGGTGGGGGTGGGGCGGTGGCTTCTTCTCCAGGCATGGGGATGGGGTGGGGTGGGGTGCTCCACCAGCCTCTGTGAGAGGAAAGAGGAGGGCCGTGGAGCAGAGCAGGGAAGGAGAGCTCTGAGGGGCTGTGTGTACAGCCCTGGCGCTGGCCCTAAACTTCATTGAGCTTTTGCAAAAGTAGTGTGATCTGTTCCTGCCTGAGTCCTTGTTGGGGCTGGGATTTTTAAGGCATTCCAGGAGGAGGAGGAGGAGGAGGAGTGGAGGGGGGGTGGTTGGCAGCTGGTGGCAGCTCTCTCAGCATGTGGCTGGAGGGAGAGGTGAGAGGTGCTCAGGGCTGGCACAGCCAGGGCAGCGGGTGGCAGAAATCACAGGAGAGTATTGTCTTTCCTCAGCGGCCTGTCTGTTTTCTATCGTCAGATATTACTGGTGGAGCATGAAAGGTCAGAACCATTTGGAATCCAGTGAATTTCCAGCTTTGCTAGGGTTTTCCGTCAAGAATTTCCTTTTCTGGTGAACAGCACTACTTCCTCAGGCCCATGGGGATGAGAAGAGAGGGGGTAGGGAAAGTGGGAAAGAGAAAGAGGGAGAGAGAAAGAAAGGGGGAGCTTGAGGGACAGGGGGAGAGGGGAAAAGAGAAGGAGGGAGAAGGGGTAGAGGAAGGAGAGAGGGAGAAGGAGAAATGAATGAGAATGAATATGCACATGTAGGCTCGGCCTCAAACCCCTCCCTTGAGGAGATGGCCCTGGCCAGACTCAGCCTGGTTTCGGCAAGAGGTGAGCATAGGCCTCACTGAAATCCCTGTGGAGATGGGCCTGAAGGAAGGCAGAGATAAGAGGCCACAGAGCTCAGCTCAGTCCTCTAGGGCCTGTCCCCAGGAGCTCCTCGCTTACACACGAGCATTGATCCATCCTGTGACAAAGCCCTCGGAGAGAGTGTGCAGGCTCCAGGCTGTAGCCAGGGAAGGCATCCAGTCAAGGTTTGCCTGAGATTAGCACTGGTCCTGATGTGTGGAGGGAGAGGTATAGAACAGGATGCCTGTGAACTGTAGGATGGACAGAGAGACACCGCTGACAGCATGAACATAGAAGAGAGGTGACAGGATGGTGGGAAAGGGCCAGGGAGAGCCAGGAAAACTTGGGGCTGCTTTCTGATGGCAAATTCAGAGGGAAGAGCTGGTCCTGAGATGCTGAGACCAAGCCTCCTGCCTGCTGGATCCAGGTACACCTGTGGGCACAGCCTACAAAAGCTGGGCCTGAGAGCTTGGTCCTAAGGGAATCCACTATGCTCACCCTGGAGATGGTAGATGAGGCCATCAGAGTTGGCCTTGAGAGGCCTGTGGGAGGTTTCTTGTCAGCAGAAGTACATAGAACTATAGAGAGCCTCTGTGATTGGCAGCACACCTTCCTTTATAGCTGCCCCACAACCAACCCCAGGCACTATGCTTTGCTTGACAACTGGTCAACCCCACACTCTGGCCTCAGTGCTGTCTCTCTCATCCGTTAGGATGCCACTTCTAGCTAGAAGCATACGTTGCTGGAGTTGGGGACAGCCAGAAAAGTCCTATGGGCTAGAACGCCAAGGATCACTCACTTACAGACAGACACAGCCTGGGCATGAAGCAGACCAAGGCAGCAAAAGGGCCACCTACACCTACAGCTTATGACCTCATCCACTGGGAACACCGTTAGTACTTGGCACGGTTTCCAGGGTGCTCAGATGCTGGAAGGAGAGGAAGAGAGCCCTGTCTTCTGTCTCTGTGGCCATCTGAGCAGGCTACAGGCTTTCTCTATGTTCAGAGCACTCCATCATCCATAACTGTGGCCAGAGCCTTCAGCCTTCCACAAACAACCTTGGAACATAAGCCCAAAGTTAGAGTCCTTGGATGAACTCAAAGAATGGTCACCACTTGCCCTAACAAGACCCAATGAAGGAAGAAGCTCCATCATTGCCATCGACCTTGGAGGCCAGCGTTCCAAAGCGGAGAGGCTGGACCCGTGTCTTATAGTACTGTGGAGGTCACGTGTCCATAGGTCTCTCACTGGTGTCGATCCCTTCCTCTGGGCACCACGGCTCGGGCATTCACAGCCCCATTCAGGCATTCTTAGAGGACTCCCCTCCAGTTCCCACGGCATCTGTAAAGGGCTTTGTCTAGTATCCCAGCCCGGCACAGCCGCTCTTCTGAGTTATAGCTCTGGCGTAGACCACTACCGTTTGTGTATCAGACTCCCAGTGCTGCTCCCAGTGTAGCTTGGGCATCTGGCCTTCTGCCTCGGTCAGCTCTAGCGTGCTGGCCACCCTCTCCATGCAAAAGGCCTACGCTTGCTTCCCTGTTTCTTCAAAGCTCTCCCCCGACCCCCAAGCCCTACCAGCTAACCGCCAGACCCAGGTCTCCCTCAGGTAGCTTCTTTCCTCTAATGCTCCTTGTCACACACTTGGCTTTAAGTCTAGGATTCAGAGAACCTCAACAGTGGCTCTACAGCGTACCCACAAAGTCCAAGGCCAGGCCCTGGATCTACCCCTTTTTAAGCCAGACCACCAGTGGACTCTTCAGGTCAAGAAGGAATTGTGGGGGAGGGGGTCGTTGTTCTTGGTGCTGGTAGGAGCTTAATGGCCTTGCTAAACTGACCTTCGGACCGCCGCTGCTGCCCATGCCAGGCCTTGCCTTGCACGTCCTCAGCATGTGGCACAGGCACAGTCATGCTGAGTCCCTGTCCTGAGGCCAGGAGGACAGTGGAGCCAACAACAGTACAAGGAAGGTTCCAAATGTGCATGTGTTGCAGGTCATGGCTGATAAGGGAGGGGTCCTTGGGGGGAGCTCTGTGGAGCCTGGGGGTGTCATTTGGAAGGTCTCAGAGCAGTCATTCTAGCTCGAAGTGATGCCCCTCAGGCTGGAGGGGTCAGGGGAGGTTGAGATCTCATGGGATGCTGTCGCGACCTTGCCTACTGGGGCTCCTAACTCGAAGCTCTGAAGCCTCATGTCACGCGCAAGCTCACGGTGCTCCACTGCACACTCCCCCCGAGCACAAGCGACACGCTCACCTCATCTCACGGAACTGCCAAAGGCCTCCGTCTTTTAGTGTCTGGTGCTGGGGCTCAGCACCAGATCTGGACGGAGCTTGTCTCCGCTCGCGCAAGCGAGTCCATCTGCTTCCCAGGACCAAACAGTAGAAACCTAGGCTTTACTCACCGTCTGGTTATCCTCATAGAGCTTCAGGTCATAGCCACTGAGCTCCACACAGAAGATGATGGCCGTGACGCCCTCAAAGCAGTGGATCCATTTTTTGCGCTCTGACCTCTGCCCACCCACGTCCACCATCTTGAAGGTGAGCTCCTTGAAGGTGAACTTGTTCTCCACAATGCCCGTGGTCATGTCCCGGGAGCGCAGGATGTCCTCCACTGTGGGGATGTAGTCGGGCGCTGCGATGCGCTCCAGGTCGTTCAGGTAGTAGGCCGCATTGTCTTCCAGGTGGTACTCGCTGGAGCGGCCAAAGCAGGCCTGGGCCCCGGGGTCAGCCCACAGCCGCCGCATGACCCCCAGCAGCTCCGGCGTTATCTCCCCTTTGCTCTCCGCCGGACCCGTCAGTGCAAAGAGCTGCACCGCGTCGTAGGCGCGGTCTGGGTTGTGGAAGTCGATCTTCAGGGCGGCCAGGGCCCGAATGATGCGGGTCAGGGAATCGATGGCGTTGTAGATGATGAGGGGCTTGTACTCCTTGCAGGCCTCCAGGTTGAAGCCGCCGCTGTGGATGATCTTCATCTGCTTGACGATGGTGCTCTTGCCCGAGTTGCTGGTGCCCAGCAGGAGGAGTTTGATCTCCCGGCGCTGCCTCTGGCTCTCTGAGCGCAGGTGGCGGTCAATTCTCCGGGACCGCCGCGCCGCCTCTTTCTCCTCTGAGCTTTGCCGACATCCCATGGTCCGGCCGGCGGCAGCAGGCCCGCCCCCTCCCCCAAGATGCAGAAGGCGGGATTCGTGCCTCTCCCCCTTGCCACCAAACAGAAAGGTCACGGTGAGGGCTGGTGTGACAGGCAGACGGGGAGAGGGGCAGCTGAGCAGGGGAGCGCTCAGCACTGGCTTTGGGGCAAGGCCATGTCACACGGTGATCCCTGCCCCAGCCCCTCTTCTCCTGCTGGCATGGCGCTCAGGGCGGTGGGGCAGAGACCACACCCTCCCCTCTAGTGACACTCCACCTCCCTGGTCGGCACCGTGGCCTGATTTGCCGCAGTCATTCCCTGCACTCGGCCACGGTAGGTAGCTGTCGGCTTGCGTCTGCCCAGGCAGTGTCTGCCCAGGCTACTGCTGTCTGCTTGCTGGTTGCTGTGGCGATGATGCTTCCAGGCGCGGCTGGAGGGCCCAGCACCCCTGAGGCCCCCCTGCCTCAGGCTGCTCCGGCTCCCTGCCTCGCATCCGGCCCTTCACCTAACGAAAAAGAGAACAGTGTGAGCTTCGTCCTGGGCCGGGGAAGAGGGATCAGCCGCTGGGCCTCAGGAAACAGAACAACAGTCCATGAACTCCCAGCCCCTCAACTGCCTCAGGGTTCGCGCCCCTCCCACAGCAAAGCAAACATGTTTGGCTGATGCCTTCCACTCCGCCGATCCGGACAGAAGTGAGCTGTGCAGGGCTCCTGCCTGCTGTCCCCATGCTGGGTTCACCTCCGCCCACTGGACCCGGTCCACCTGGTCCCCTGTGAGTCTGTATGTCTGACTGAGACTCCACAGCACGACCCTGCCATGGGGGTCCCCTATTCCAGGATACTCGGGGCTCTCAGCCCCACTCTGCAGCCTGGCTGTGGCCCTGCCTAAAGGAGGCCGGGGAAAACTGGCTCTCTCCTAACTTTCACCCCTTTAGACACAGGGCCACCTCTGGTCTCACTGGGCCAGATACACAGACTGTGTACCGTGTGTCAGGGCGGAGCTCTGGCCCTGCTCTCCCTTCCTGGGGTTGAATCGGCACACGGGGGAACCATGGGGCAAGGCGGGCGGGCAGGAGAGGTCAGGAAGGCTCTCAGAAAACCGGGAATCACTGGGTCTAGGCACAGCTGCCCTGCTCAGGTCTTACCTAGGCTCGGGCTGAATCCTTTCCAGACCCTAAGTGGGCCAGAGTGTTCACGAGGAACAGCTGGACTCACAGCTGGAGCTGGTGACACCTGCTGACCTCCAGGAGGAAGGTTACCTCCTGGGTACCTCTGTGACCCACTGGGTGGCTGGGGCAGGTCTCCAGCAGGAGGCTCAGTTCTGCCACTGTCCGGGGGGTGGGGGAGGGCTCAGAATGGCACATCTTTTGCCCTCTTTGCTCTGATCTGTCTCCGCCTGGCTATTGTGCTGCAGGGACTTCATAACCCATCCTATGTTCGCTTCCCTGATGGCAGGCTCTTAGTAGAAGGCCTAAGGCAGACAAGAGTTCCTAACCTAGGCAAGGGCCTCTCTCTAGCTCCACTCCTGGTGTAACCAGCACCTGAGACTCAGTCAACCCACATCAGTCTTAACACACCTGACATGGACCCGTAGGAAATGGCAGCCCACAGCCCTCCATCCCCCGTACTTTGCCTCTCTCTCTCCTAGTCACACTAGGCCCGGCAATCATGCTCTGAACCAAGCCCCAGGGCCCACGGGTCTGACTTTCCCGGATGGCTGTGGCCTCTGGTCTTCTCCAGCCCCTCGGTCTACCTTCCTCCAACAGCATCTCTGAAGCCACCTCTCCCCCGGGTCCAAGCTTGATCCCGGCCCTTGCTCTCAGGGTGTAAATCTCACCCTTTACACAGCCTCTGGCTGGGTACCCTGTTGCTTCTCAGCGCCTTGGGTGACTGACGCCACGTTTCTGAGCGTGTCCCTCGTGCTCATAGGTACCTGGGGGTTACAGATCGGGTAGCCCAGAGCCTGACGCACTGCGAGCACCAGCCAGTAGCAGTCGCCACCCATTGTTTCCGTCACCGGGAGCATCAGCATGGCACAGCCGATGCGTGGCACATGTGGCCTTCCCCTGGCAGAGAGTGCTCCGTGAGCAGCAGCGCAGTGCATGGGGCACAGTCCCCCACCCCCACCCCGCATCAGGTGCTAGAGTAGAGGAGACGGGAGGGAAGGTTAAAGACCTGCTCCACCTCTCTACAGTCCCACCCCCAGGGGAAGCCAGAGACACCCCAGATGCAGAGCTGGCAGAGTAGTGATTAGATGTCACTCAAACCACCCCAAGACGTCTGAGAATGGAAGCCTCCAGATGCACCCGCTCCGTGGCGGCACACATGCCCCGCACGCGCACACTGCACGGGGCAGCACTCCTGCGTGGACAGAGCGCCGGGAGCACCTCCCGTCGGCAAGGAGCTCCAGGAAGAGTCTCTGCTGTGCGTTTGACCCCGACACCCACATTTCCCTGAATGCACTTTGGTTTGGAAAAAGGCTTGTAATGGCACTGATTAGGCCCCGAGTCTCATCACACCAGGGCCGGCTGCTCTGGATCGACCGTGAGCATGTATCGGTCCAGGGTCAAGGTGAATGGCCCCTGAGCCGTGTTGATGGCCTGACACCCCCCGACCGCCAACCCAGGCGAGAAGGTGTGCACCGCCTTCAGCTTCCTGTGGGGGGGGTTTCCTTCCAGAAGTCTTTCCAGAGGCTGCTGGTGTGTGTGTGTGTGTGTGTGTGAGAGAGAGAGAGAGAGCACTGGGGCCTCAACACTGCCATTTCAGCATGGGGGCAATGCCCACCCTCCAGAGAAATGGCCGAGGATATCCCCATTAACAGCACTTCCTGCAGCGTTTTAAAAGTCAAAGGTACGGCCAGGCCTGGCCTGCCGGCTCTCCTCTATCTGGACAGTGTTGGTGGCAAAGGCCATCCAGAAAATAACGGTCCTGCTAAACGAACCTCTCAAACTGCCCAATGCCAAGAAAAGTAAGACCCCGGAGGAGAGGTTTCCATCACCACATTCTCAGCACGTGGTCTGATCCGGACAGGTGACCCTGCTCTAGGGGACCCCAGAGTCATTCCTGTGGGACGTTGGGGCCATCCCCTGCCTTGGTGCAGAGCTGCATCTGAACGGAAGAGGCTGTCCACTTCCTGCAGTGGACTTCCTGCCACTCCCACAGTGCTGCTCCAGGGAGCCTGGCAGGCACTGCCTGCTCCAGGACCCACTGCTCTCCTTGGCTACTCCCGTTTTGGGTGTCTTTTGCTGGAACTCTCCGTGCTCTTTGTGGGTCAGCTCCCATGAGGGAGGGACCTCCTCTCCTCCATGCTGCTGCTACTTGGCACTGTATCTGTCTGCTCTCAGCGTCCCCTGCCACGCACGTGTTTCCTTAAGACCGGCGAGGCCGTGTGGTGCAGGAGAAAGGTGTGCCCCTGGTGAACCTGAGAATAGATGGTGGTTGTGAACAGCAGGTCTGTGTGGGCAGGGCACCTAAGCGTGGCACGGTCCTCCCCTTAACTGTCCATCCTGCTCCTGCCTTGGTGGTCCCCTGCCTGGGTACTGGATCTTGAGAATAAAGAGAAGCAGCCAGGCCTTTGGTCTCAAGTGGTAGGGGAAGAAGTTTCTCTGTTTACAGACATGTGATCTGAGCTTCAGGAAACACATTCCACCACCATGAGGCTGGTGGCGGGGGCAGGGGGAGATCAGGTCTGGGGGTGGGGGGAGCTGCCATTTGGAAGCCTCATTTGCTGCTGTCCAGATGCCCAGAGCCAAGGGCTGGTGAGGTGGTCCGTTGGCATGGGTTGCTGGAGAGCAGTGAGGGAATGAAGGGGAAACTGTACTTAGGCAGTGAGCTCCTGCTGTGGAGACCATGTCGGGTAGCAACTGTCACAGTGAGGGCAGGTCCCCTGCTGGAGCCACCCTCTGCCAGGTCACCAGGCTACCAGATGCCTGAAACAAATAGGCCGATGGCCCTTTCCAGAATTCTTTGTGGGGTCTGGTGACCCTGGGGCAATGTGAGTGCCAGAGCAGTGGAACTGGGGTTGGTGATGGGTGCTTAGGTCCAGCTATGATCTCTACATGGAGCCTCAGCCAGTCCTACCTTCTGAGGTGGGGTTCCTGTCGCCCTTTCTCTGGGTCTACCCGGGGTCTTTTGGCCAGAGGTGGCGGCTGAGTGAGGACCACATGTTTTGAAGTTTCCTGGCCTAGAAACTGTTCCTGTGTCCCCAGAGGTGACACCCAAAATCTACCAGCACAATGCCCTTGGGTAGGGCTAGAAATAACAGAAGTAGGAGGCAGAGGAGACGAGACGTGTGTACAAAGGTTTGGGATGTGTGGGTGTGGACAGGAGAGATGAGCTCCACAGTGGTGGATCTAAAGAGAGGTCAAAGCACCTCATCAGAGACAAGAAACGTTCAAGGTGAGAGGGAGGGGTGTGGCAAATGAGAGGCCTAGCTGCTGTTCTGGTTTGTCCTTCAATAAAAAAAAAAGAAGAAGAAGAAGAAATGGTTTCAAGCTAGGTATGCAGGTGCATGTTTGTGACAGTGACATGTGTATGTGTTGGTATGTTTGTGCATGTTTGTGTGTGTGTTCTGCTTAGGCGTATCTGTGTAGCTGTTCCATGTGATGGGGTAGGTGTGTGACCATGTGCAGTTTCCACACAGTATCCTGGTATCCTCAAAGCAAGGAGCCATGCACAGGAGGGGCCAGCTGCGGTGCCAGGGAGGAGAATGGGGCTGGGAAAACCAGCCGGAGCGGAGTCTCACACTGAAGATAGGCTGTGGCCCTGAGCTTGGAACTTACGGTGCCTGTGGACTGAATAGGCAGAGCCCAAACCTCTAAGTCTGCTCTGGCAATAACAGAACTCAGGCCATAAGCAGAGCAGAAACAACAGTGGGGGACGAGGAGCCAAGCTTGACTGTGAGAATGGAGCTCCTGTTAGGAGGGCAAGGTCAAAGGTGGAGTGCAGAGGGAGCAGGTCTGCAAAGGTGGGCGGTGGGCAGGGCTGGCCTCTAAGCAGGTGACAAATGACAGCATGCATGAGCTGGAGGAGGCATACAGGCAGGCATCTGAGCAAAGGCTGAGGTATCGGGGAGAGGGCTGGAAGGACAGCTGGAGGGATGGTCCAATGGCAAGCCAAAGCCTAAAGGTTTGGATGACATCACTGGGCTAAAACAGACTGGGGAAGGTGCCTGTCTGTGGATTCAGGGTGAGAGGGCTGTGACATGGGGGTTGGGGGGGGGGCTAAGTGGCGGGGGTGTTCTGTGAGACCAAAGCTGCATGGCAGTGATGGAATGGTGGCTGCGTGGATCATCCCAAGGACTGTCAGGCAAAGCTGAGGGCCAGGGCTGCTAGTGGAGAGCAGACAGTGGCACACCTGGGAACAGTCAGCTCTGCCTGTAGTGTGGGACCTCAGTACAGATGTGTGGGCTGTGTCGGTTAGCACAGACTCTATTGGTCAGTATAGACGTGTGGGCTGAATCAGCATCAGCAAATCCACCCCAGACCTCACCAGATGCACACAGCTGGAGGCGTGCAGATCACAATGGTGACTCCGCCCATCCCAGCAGTTTTCTTTGGCCTTTCACAAGCTCCACGCTGGCCTCCATCATGCTATTGTACAGAGACGTGTTAGTGTGCAGTCCAAACCCTAACTCCGCTCAGGGATTCCTCTCTAAAAGCCCTCACTCCTGCCAGTGCCAGGCTCGGAACTCTGAGTCCATGCCAACCGTCTCCTTTTAAGACCTTCTCTACCTGCCCGAGTCTGGAGCAGTGGTTTTCAACCTGTGGGTCGAGGCCTCTTTGGGGAGTCATACATCAGATAGTCTGCACAAATCGGATATTTACACTGCAATTCATAACAGCAGCAAAATTACAGTTATGAAGTAGCCACGAAACAGTTTTATGGTTGGGGGTGACCACAACACCAGAAACTGTATTGAAGGGTCGCAGCCTCGGGAAGGTGGAGAACTGCTGCTCCAGAGTCTCTGGGTTTGGCATTTGCCCACTGCGTGACCAGCTTACTTTCCGTACCTGCTGCTGCTTCCTAAATACGGCCTCTCTGTCCAGAAAAAGACACTGAGCGACAACCCCGAGCCAGGCCTGAGACACAGTTCCACACAGCGTCATTTCTCCCAGGATCTTTGTATCTTGGACGCCCTTTATACCAGTTATCTTTGCTCTCCTTGGTCTAAGCCTATAGCTTATAGGTCCTGATGCTGGCCCTTCCCCCTGCCCCAGGCATAGGACCCGACAGTGCAACACCTATACCCATGGCAGCCAGAACCTGCTAAGGCAGAACTGGGCTGTGCCAGCGCCTGGTTGCCTCTACCCCTGGCTTTCCTCTCCTCTCAGGGCCTCCTCCACAAGAGCACTGGAAAGGCAGCTCACACCTGAGTCCCCAAGGGTCTTTTCCCAAGCCAGTTGACTCTAGGGTGGGAAGGTTTATCTATCAGCATAGAGGCGGGGCTCTTTCACTGCCTCATCCTAATTTCTCACGAGCCTGGTCACGACCTGTCTAGACCCCTGGCTACCATCCCTACTAGTCTCTCAGGAAAGCCTGCCTCATGCTGAACCTGCCCACCAGAAAGGGTGATCCAGGACAGCAATGGCTTTGCACGCAGATACTTCTCTTCAGCATAGGGATACTTGCTGGGGAGAGACTTCAGCTCCCTGAGGGTTTATATCAGGCTGAGTGGATGGAGAAATGGACCTACCTAGGACCCAAGACTGTTAGCCACAGTGAGCAGAACCCCAAAAAGCTTGTGGGTAGCCAAGGCCCACAATACATCAAGGCAGCGAAGCCGCATTCTAACACCTGGTTGGGCTCCTAAGTGTCCCCAATACCACACCCCTTGGGGGCATGAGGGTTCCCACTGTCTTCACCCCTAATCGGAAAACCTGGCCTGGGTGTCTCCTGCGGGGAACAGCAGCACAGGTGGTCACAGGTCCTGAGGTAATCAGGAGTCCCTGTCATGGAGTCTTTCCTAAGCCACGGGAGCTGCTCAGATTGCTTGCGCCGGCCTGACCCTGGCCTGCTCTGCTGTTTCCCAGGGAGGTCAAGTATTCCCGAGGCAGGAATGAACCTCAGCACTGCCCAGACCCTCTATCCACTTTTCAGATGCCCTCTGGCCGCTGCCAGCCTCCTATGCGCCCTCGGTACCCACGTGTGGTAAAGGGAGGGGGCAGAGGGAGGCTGGCCCAGAGGTCGCAGGCTGAGCTCACCAGGCCCTCCTTTCACATGAGGCTGTCAAGCAGAAGTGGGAAGTTCCAGGTCCGCAGCCAGTCCATATATCAGGCTGAAAGGACGAATGGGAACAGTGCATCTGAGGTTCCCGAAGGCAGGCCCTGGGCAGTTCACACACTACTGGGTGCCCAATCACCCGCCAGGAGCATTCCCAGGCCAACAGAGCGCCTTCATCTCTTTTTATGAGTTCTTAGCTGGGCGTGGTGGTACACACACCACGAAGAGATTCTTCACGAATCCATTTCTCCTCTTGTGTGCATTCTCCAACAGCGGAGGACAGCTTTGGGCTGGCCTGTGGGCGTGTCTGTCTCCGGGAAGTCACAGTGGGCTTGGGGGGAAAGAGCTGGAACCAAGCCAGGGCTTCCTTGTGTAAGCTCCCCTAGAGCAGGGGCATGCCTCCTCTAGGGGAAGCAGACGCTTACAGAAACAGGGCCCAGAAGCCTGTGGCTTCAGACGCTTGGTCCCAGCCCTCAGGCTGAGCCACAAGGGTCATGAGCTCTGGATCAGCTTGAGCTATACAGCAAGCCTTGTGTCAAAAACTAGTGAATGCTCTAATGAGCACACTGGCAAACCCTGGGCCCTCTTGCTTACCCGTGGAACTGAAGTCCCCGAGTGGACACCCACCATGGCTTTATTTCAGAAACTGAAGAAAACGGAAGAGCTTGTGCCCCTGGCTGCCGCTGATAGTCAGTTTCCTCCCTTCTTAAGAAGGAAACATTTTCTCCTGCCTTTTCACGCCTGCCTTACTAAAAGCATGCTCTCTGCTTCAGCTGACATTGTGCGTTCCTCTACTCCTTTTCTGATGAGGCAGAGCAGCCCTGACTAGGTTGCTCGAATGAAGCCAGGACTGGGCCACGGGAGGGGCCTGCATGCTGTCTGGCCCTCCTTTGACCATCCCAGCCTTCCCCTAGTAGGACCCTAGTGGACCAGAGAAGCCAAGACCCATGGCTATGGGCTTGTTCACCTTAGCCAGATCTGAGTGCGCTCTTGCCCCCACCTGTTACTATGACGGCCTGGTCACAGTCCAGGGTCCCCATAGACTCTTCATGAGTCCATTTCTCTTGTGTGCATTCTCCAACAGAAGGAGGACACCTTCGGGCTGTTCCTGGGAGGTCAGACAGTGGGCTTGGGGGGAAAGAGCTGGGTCTAAGCCAGGGCTTCCTTGTGTAAGCTCCCCTAGAGCAGGGGCATGCCTCCTCCAGGGGAAGCAGGTGCTTACAGAAATGGGGCCCAGAAGCCTGTGGCTACAGATGTCCACTTGGCGGACATGGATAGTGCCAGCCCACACCTGTCTGTGGGCTGCACATGTTAAGAGTAAGCCCGGGGGTTGGCTATGACTTTGTAGAAGTGTAAAGGCCCTCTCAGGGGAGTCCACAGGACTCAGCTCTAGTCACCCCAGCCTCTGTACCCCGCCCCCCCCCCCCCCCCCCCCGCTGCATGCCTAATCTGACCACATCTGGGTATAACCTGCTGCAATGTTTGTCCTGAAATGGATTTATCTTTTTTTTTTTTTTTTTTTTTTAAACTTAACTGTATACTTGAAGAAGAACTTGAAGTGGAAAGCCAGAGCCGTTCCTCATAGAAATGATCCAGAATACACAACAATGAAGGAGCCGCTGCCAGCCGGGGCCTGCAGAGGGGCCAGGCGAGGTCACTGGCTGTTTGCTAAACAACAAGGATTAGTGCCTGCTGGATTGGGGTGGGGGAGCCACGCTGCCACCAAACTGCAATCTTCTCCTCCAAGGAGAAAGATTGAGAGATGTAAAAGAGGATTACTTCCTCACATGAAAGGCCAGCCCAGGACCCCCTAGGGCTTGGTGGCCTCTGTCCTTTGCTTGGAGAAGCTAGGCCCTGGAGCTACTGTTTTCTGGGAATGCAAATGGGATGTACAGTGTCTCAGAGGCCCTCTCTGCTGAGACATCTAGGGGACAGGATTATAGGGTTGTGGTACCAACACTGCACCCTTTGACTCCTTCTCTCCTTAGCTGCACTGGCATGATTTGCAGCACCCCCTCCAGGCTCTGCTCAGCCTATCTTAGGTCTGGGCCTGGGCCTAAGGCTCTCCACTCTCAGATGACTTGAGCCCCACTGTGGTTTGCTCTGCTCCAAGCCAAGTGGTAGGGGTTGACACAGAGAGGGCAGGCTGAGTTTGTGTCTCAAGGAGCTCACATTTTGGTTGGAAGGTAACCAGACCATTCCCGACACAGATCAGCGCTGTGGTGGTAGGGACATGATGAAGGCTACAGAACAGGGCTGGGGGAGAATGGCTGAAGACACGACGTCCTGAGCTGATCTCACGGCCAAAGGGGACTGCTGGCCACCTGCAGGTTATGCCCATACCAACAAGGAAGGGTTCAAAGTCTGGGAGTGGCCCTCGGAAACGTGAGCGGCTCCCGAGGAGGCCAACACTAGGTAGGAAACTGTGACGGCTGGGCTGAGTGTTCCTGGGGAGGGCCATGCAGGAATGAATGCCATGTGGGGTACCACAGGCATCGCCAGGCGCCCAGAGCATCACTTTCCCTGGGTTTGGAAGAGGCACTTTTGCGTTATTACACTCCAGTGTAAGGTGCCCAGCGGATAGCACCTTGGGAAGGCTGAGCGCAGTCAGTGTGAGCTGGAGAGCGAGTGGGGGCAGAGCTGAAGCCACACGTCCCCAGATGACAGGTACACGCACTTCCTCCTGTTCTCGCTGGAAGGGCCTTTGCGAACAGTGGCTGTTCAGCTCTCGCTGGGCCTTTGAGTCAAGGGCAGCTCTCAGCCCGGGGCCGAGTGGTGGCAGTGAGCGTGTGGATCCAGCCACCTGCATGCAACAGCCTGCTCTGGCCTCCTCCACCCCTCTTCCCTCACCCACCGCGACTGTCTGCAGGAAAGGTCTGATAGTTCACTTAGGCCTTTGATAGACAACATGTGTTTTGAGACAGAAAAGTCGTATCTTCCCAAGGAGATTAGAAACCTCTGCTTGCCTTGATGCCAGTGACACTGGACTAAAGACAGGGCAGGCGATCCCTCCAAGGAGTTGCTCTCGTGGGGATGGGGCCTGTACCTCTTCTTCCTTGTAACCCTATAATGTCTCCCGACAAACAAAAACCAACCAGTTTCTGCCTTCCCGGTTCTGTTTCACACTCTTCGGGACCACTCTGCCTACGGGACATTCTTCTGTCGTGCAAGGCGGGCACCCCTGTTCGTATCGGATCCTGCCCCAGGAAGAAAGGGCAGGCTGGCATTCCCCTTGGCCTCAGGGATCCTGGGTCCTCCCAAGGTTTCCTCCCTGATCACACTGTGGGTGCGGTCTTCCCTGTGATTCTCCCCGCCGTGGGCTTGTCTGGGCTACTGCTCTACCCCCATCCCCCAGCCGCCAGCTCTGCTTCCTTCAAAGCAGGTGCTCTGTGAAAAGATCTGCGGAGCAGATGGATGGGAAGATGGACCAAAACCAAAAGATGTTTGCACGGAGCTCAAAGCTTCTCAGTGCTCCCTTCGGAGCACATTACCTAACATGACCTCGCTTAGGAGGGAGGAGAGGGGTCACACACCAACAGTCCATATGGGCCTTGGGCCCTGAGATCTCTGCTGGTCCGTGGACACCCCTGGGTGTTCCGGGATCTGGTTCTGGGGAGATTCCAGGGTCCCTCTATCTGCTTCCCTGACTTTTTGGCTCCTGCTTCCCGTATACCCTCCTTAGATGGGTGACTCATCTGTCTTTCCTGTAAGGAGGCCTGTCCAACAGAGACCCCAAACTTAGCAGTTTCTAGTTCTTTCCTCCCTTCGAGGCAGGAGTCCTCTTCCCAAAGCCCCTACCCTTAACTGCTTCCTACACCTTCCGTATTCCGTACTAGGTGCTTCTTTGCCCCGCGTCCCCTTCTACCTGGTTCCTGGGCATTCACTCCATGCTCTCCCTTCCTGACTCTCTAGCCCCTAAGTGGTGCCTCCCCCCATCCCTGTCCAGCCCTCACTGCATATTCCTTTCTGCATTCTCTGCCCCACCCCTGGCCCCTTGCCCTGGTCTCTCCTCCCCCTTTTTGCCTATGACCCCTCTCACCATCTTCCTTGAGCCCTGCCTTGTCCCCTCCTCCTGGTCCCCGCCTCTCTTACGGGCCCCTGGACCTGTGTCCCACTCTCCATGCCAGAAGCGCCTCTTCCCTTCAGGTTGCCCCTACACACTCCTACCGAGCTTGGAGCAACTTTTAAGAATCCTTTGTCCCTCCTGTCTTGGAGGGACGGGCTTTCAGGCTGACCTTTCCCGGGAGCTCTAAAACATAACAGTCCCCTCCCACCCTTGGTCTGTCTCTGTGGCTCCGTGTTCGTGCGGTAGATCACAGTTCACATCTTCTCAAGTCGATGGCTATCCCCCAGTCAAACAAACGAACAAGTGAGCACCAGTAAGGCCGGGACCCGCCCTCTATGTAATAGGTTATTACAGACACATCTCTAATCCCCATTAGTCGCCACGCACTGACACCAGAGATGAGAGTGGATTGATGGAAGAGCGCTAAGGGCTAAGGACGGGACCAAGTCACTCGGTACAGATGTGTGTTCGTTCGCTGTAGAGATACCAAAGCTCAGGTCCACCCTGCACTGCCAGCAGTGCCCTTGCCCAGCTGCGGCCATGCACCTCGTGTGACACCCAGTCCCCTTTCTCCACTACCCACGTGGGAGGAGGCGGCTGCTGCCTGATCCCTCGGTCATTATTACTCCCAGGGCCCGACCAAACTGTCTCACCCACACCAGATCAGACTACACCCGGCCTCTGAGGATTCGCCGGCGGCCTCTGTGATTTCTGCCGAAGCCCCTCCGTACCCATCTTCTGTTCCTTTACGGAATAGCCAAGGACGTAATTATAATAAGGACAACTGGTGTAAACACACTCGGGACAAACACGGCTGACTCACACTCAGGGGTGCCTGAGGACCACCTGCTGTCCCGGGCGCTGCCATGGACACGGGCCAGCACGGCACGCCTCACAGGGAGAGCAGGGACCTCAGGGAGTAGATGACAGAGGGAAGGGGGTTCCGCCCACCAGTTTCCAACAAGGCTTGCAAATGACTTTGCATTTCATTTATCACAAACCCTGCTGATGTCCGAAAAACGACAGAATATTCAGGGCATTACTGATTTGGCTAGGAAAATATGACTATGTTTGTGGGTTGTTTTTTTTTTTTCCAACCATTCAAAAGTCAATAAGGCTCTGGCCACTGAGTTAGCTTCTCCATGTTGCCCTCATAACCTTGCAATTTGGCAGGAGGTCCCCCTTTTTTGCCTCCTCCAAGCTCTTTCTCTCTCTCTCTCTCATTTTGAAGCTAGAGTCCAAGTTGATACTAGGAAGTATAGGAGTGTACATACAGTGCCCCTCCCCCAGACAGCCCCCTAACCCAACCCTCACCCAGCTTTGCTACGGCTGGGCAGGTCACAGCAGACTGTTAGTGTCCTGCTGCTAAAGGAAGGTGACATGAGAGGCCCCTTCCTGTGTCCCTGTGACTCTGGCCGGCCACATGTGTAATCTTCTGGCCCACAGCCACCAAGGCTGACCAGACAAGAGGTGATAGCTTCAACTGAGAGCACTGACTCAGAAGGAAATTTGGCCAGGACTGTAGAGATAAAAATGAAGAGTTTGACCTACAGAAGAGAAGGAGAAAAAAAAAAAAAAATGACAGCCAAGAGGTAGGGCCTTTAATGAGAGCCATATTAAATGCTCTGCTGCCTGGGGGAAGATTAACTGCTCTTTCTTTTTTTTTTTTGGTTCATTTTTGTTTTTCAAGACAGGGTTTCTAGCTGTCCTGGAATTTACTCTGTAGACCAGGCTGGCCTCAAACTCATGCAGATCAGCCTGCCTCTGCCTCCCTAATGCTGGGATTAAAGGCGTGCACCACCACCACCGGCTTAACTACTGGCTTAATCAGTTCCCTGGGAACTGTACTGGACCTCTGCAGATTCCTGCCCTTGTCTTTACTCAAGACACCCATAATCTCACCCTGCTCCCCAAAGTTCTCCAGGTGAGTTTTGAAGCATGGCTCCTTTGAGAGGCCCCTTTCTCCTCCTTGCTATTTGGAAGGTGAAATGCACCCCCTATCTACCAGTTTCCCCTTTCTTCCTGGCTTTGTCCCATGGCCCTCCTCTGGACCCGCTTAAGCTTACTCCTGTGTTCAGACTCAGCTCACACAGATATTGTGTGATCCGGGTGCATATTCTGATATGATCCTTAGGTCTGAGAAGGGTCTAGGAATGTGCATTCTGTCAGTGCTGAGACCTGCCTGAGGTTAGCAGCCTGGGACCCTTGTATCTGTTCTTTATCCAGCAGGAGGTTGCTCCTACCAGAGCCTACACCTCCAGTTACTCCTGAACCTGCACAGTAACATCGATGGGGTCCTTGAGAGGAAGAGGCTAGCTGGACGTGGCGGCACACACCTGTAATCCCGGCACTGGGAGGCAGAGACTGATGGGTATCTGAGTTTGAGGCCAGCCTGGTCTACAAAGTGAGTTCCAGGACAGCCAGGACTACTACACAGAGAAACCCTGTCTTGAAAACCAAACCAAAAAAAGAGGTAGAGGCTGAGTGGAATGTTTTGTGCTATGGCCAGTGAAAGGAAAAACACCCAGGAAAAACTCAGGGGAGTGGGGGACTCAGGACAGGATTAGGGAGAAGCTAGCGTTGTCAAGATGGAAGGATACTGGACTGACCTCAAGGGGAGCTTAGGAGGGGGAAGGGCCCTACTTTGAGGGAGAGCCTGATCATCACAGGCATTTCCAGGAAAGGAGGCTCCAGGACCCTGCTGCAGATACCCACGGGTGTGGGAATACAGTAGGTAACAGTGTAGGTACATGAACAAGAGGTCCTGGGAGCACTAAGGCCTCCACAACACACTCCGTGTACTTTCCCATTGCTCCCTCTCTGACAGGGCACAGTCCTCAGGTCCTCAGGCCAGGCCTGGGCCCTTCTGTTATCCTTCTAACCCTATAGCCTGGTCACTGCGCTTAATCTGCTCAGTCTGCCTCCTGGACAGACTGACCTCGAAGGTGTCCTTGCTGTCACCAGCCCCATGTACCTGGTGCTCAGCCAGCAGCGAAGGGCTTCTGGTTAGAAATAAGGCAGTGGGTCTCTGTTCTTGTGCTCGGAGCCTTCTTTCTGTCCATTATAGTTGAGAGCCAGGGGTCACGGCTATGCCAGGGCCCAGAGCTCTGCTACGGGGCAATCTCCAACTGCCTCCTCACCTCCACCCCCACCCCCGCTCACCGCCTCTGCTAATCTCTGTCACGCCGGGATCCCTCTCAACTCAGGCATCGGTACCGTAGTCTCTCCTTTGTCAAAGCCTGTACAATTTTGTGGAGAGCCGTCCTACATCACAATTCAGAAGTCTCTTCCTTGCTGATCACATGTACAAATGAAAACAATCACCCAAATACCTGACGCTCCTACCTCGCAGTACTGTTTCCTTCTACGACAACGGGTCACTGAGTCGCTCACGGAAGGTATCATGACCTCTCCTGTCGTGGTCAGCAGTGTAAGCAGCACAAAACTGAGTGAGGGCTGGGAGAAGGGACACCTGAGCGCTCCTTCCCCCTGCTGGTGAGTCCCTAGTTCTAGGGCCAGGGACATCCTCTCTTGTACATTCTCCGAAGCTGGTTTTTGTTGTTGCCTTCCCTATATCTACTTCAAACTGCTCCAAAGCACCCCCCCACCCCATTGGCCTGTTCTCCCTGCCTTGGTGCTGGCCTTCTTCCTGTGCCAGTGACGGGGACATCTCTAGGCTCTAGAGACTAAGGGCCAGGGGCCCATAATGCATCTTGACTCAGAACATACCCATAATCTGATACCAAGTATGTGCATGTGGAGTGAGTGGAGGAACCCCAGAAGCTGAGGGAGGAGGGAGGCTCCCTGGAGAAGGCAGGTGGACTCAGGGCACAAGAGTGACCCCGTCAGTGCCTCTGTGCAGTCCCTGCTACAGAACAGGGCAGGGCAGGGCTGGCAATGAGCATTTGTGAGTGTGAGTGTGTGTGTGTGTGTGTGTGTGTGTGTGTGTGTGCACGCGCGCTCGTGTGGTGTTATCGCAGAGGAAATCGATGCCTGGCACCAGCCCAGTGTTTAAGGAAAATGAATAGATTTTGGCCGAGGACAAAGAGAGTTTGATTAATCAGAAATTGGATAATGGAGGCAACACTCTAATTATTTTTCTTCCCGGCATTTATCAAGAAATATGTTTGCAGTACATATCGAAGGTAGCAGAGTGGGTGAGGGGTGCAGCTGCTGTAGGGCGTGTCTGGCCTGGGGACAGGCCGTCCGCACCCACACTCACTGGCCAGGATGGGTGTGAGGCTCCTGGAAGCCAGTCCACGGGGTGTGACAGGTCCAAGCCCGCACACACCTGGGCCAGGTAAGGCTTAAGAGGACAGGCCTTGAAGAGTGGGGCTGGGGGGGGGGGGAGTCCTGGGGCAGGCCTTAGTCAGCACAACCGCACCCTCATGGAGCCACCACTGCTCTCCTGACCCCGAGCCTCCCTCTCCCCTGGCTCTGCCTACCCAGCCCTAGCATGGGTGCAGGGCAGAAGGGCACACACCACCACGCCAGGACAAGCCACCTCTCATGAGGCTCCAGGACCCGTGGCACTGGGACAAAGGCTGTACCGGGACAACCCTCACCCAGGAGAACCATCAGGGGATCCCCCAGCAATGAAGGGCGTTCTCTGTCCTCTGGGACTGTGCAGCACCTCCTGTGGAAATTATAGTTTAGTGCTCTCTTCCCATGGCCACCTGGTCCACACAAACACGAAGGCCTCTTGGGGGTTCCACACCGGAATGAGATGTATGCACAGGAGGAGCCCTGGTCTCCCTAAGTGACCTCTCTTAGCTCGCTCACTCACTCACTCTCACACAGTCTACACGGTGAGGCTGCTATGGGACGGGGAGGAGGCAGGACAGCAATCATAGGGAGAGAAGGGACAGTCGCCAACAACAGCCAAGATGCTTTGAGACATTCAATGCCAATGAGAAAAGTGCTGAGGAGGTAGGTGAGTTCTTCTGTGTGTGTGTGTGCAAGCGCGCGCGCGTGTGGGGGGTGTCAGGGCCACAGGGCCACATTCCCAAGTAAAGAGATCTGGAGATGAGTAAAAGCTGATAGGCAACGGACAGACTGTAAGAGCAGGCTGGCTAGCTGCTGGCAAGCATGGTTTCACCCTGCCAGATGAACTTATAGGTACCCCTAACCCACCATGACCCTTTCGCCTCTGAGCTACAGCCTGAGAATCCTCTGCTCCACGGCATGCTTCCGGCAGCCGCTCTGAATCTGGAATAGGACACTGAAAACTCTCTCACCTTTGACTCAGCCCAGATCCCCCGATAAAAAACAAAACAATATCAACAACAAAACCCAAAAAACGAGGAGGGCTGGTGTGGAAGCTCAGCTGTAGCATGCTTGCCTAGAGTGAACAAAGGCCTGGTCTGGGCAAAGCCTGGGTTCCACCCCTACTACTATAAAACAACAACAACAAAAAACAATGAGCAAATAAACACTAAATGTGGGGAAATTAAGGCAGAGAGGAGAGGGAAGAGGGGAGGGAGGGAGGAAGGAAAGATGGGAAATGGGAGGTGTCCCAGTACCTCTTGCTCCCAGCAGTCCTGCTGACCTGGCCTGAAAGGCCACTTGGCCACTGACTCTGTGTGTCTGCTGCTTTCCTTCCATCAGGACCTTGTTTTGTCCCCTCAGGGCAGTTTCCCATGGATTCACCTCTTGTGTGTCACTTCTACATAAATTCCACTTCCTCGACTGATCAAGGTCCCACTGAGGCACGAGGCTCGCCGCATCACCAGGGGACCAGGAGTCCATCTGAGGTGTCTGACTGGGTGTCAGAAGCCGGCAGTTGACCTGTGTCTAGCTGGTACGTGAAGCATGGCCAGGCTGGCCGGGGCCCAGCTGCTCTCTCTTAGGGGCAGAGGGCTAGACTGGGCTACCATTCTCCACACCAGTCAGCATGTGCCAGGCCTCTGCATAAAAGGGACTCAAAGGGACAGTTCTAGGCGCATCTACTCGCCAGAGCTCGCTCCTCACCAACAGGCTTCCCGGGTGCCATTTTCTCACAGGTGATCACACACACACAAAGCCCTTGCCTCAGACTTTGATACATCTTTCATTCTGACCCAAGAAACAATAAAGAAACAAGTAAATGAAACAAGTAGGTCAGACGACGGGGCCTGCTGAGGAGAAAAAGAGAAGTGGGAGGGGCCCAGCCACAGTCGGGATGTGAATGAGGTTATGGTGAGGGCCCGGTGAGCCTGGCACAGGCATGGGTTCAGTGATGTGAAAGTTCTCCCTGTATGTGGCCCTGTGAGAACCCGAGGGAACATGGCAGCAACTGCAGGGCCCGTTCTGCCCCGTGGAGAGACCTGGCCTGCATCGCTGAGGCCAGGAGTCAGAACTGCCCTGCAGATAGGGGAAAACATTCTTCTTAGGCAGGATCCAAGGCAGCAGAGCCATGGTGGCTGAGGAGGCCAGCTGATGCTTCCTCCACTGAGTGACCAACCTGGACCCTCAGTTCCCCTCAGGGGATGAGCCCTGGGGTTAGCACACAAGGATCTCCACAGTCTGCTTACTTCTGTCATCTCTTTAGAGAAAAGGAAACTGAGGACCCAAAGGGTGAAGGGCTAAGGAATGAAGTGCAGTCCCAAGGCTGTACTCTGCTCACCAGCCATTAAAGCCAGAAAAAGGGGGATAAGGGTGCTGAATGGAAAATGCCTAGGGCTTGTTGCAGCCCAGCACTCTGGTTGCAGCAGAAGCCAGAGCCCGTGAGCTGGCAGCAGGTCCACAGGTCCAGTCAGGCAGCCTCCAACATGCCTCCCTGTGGCCAACTGGGGAGAAAGTCTACAGAGGAGGAAGCTGAGAGGCCCCCATGCTGTGGAGAATCCCAGGTTCCTCTATGCCCTTCCTGATCATGGCTTGGCAAATGCGGTGCTCTCCGGAGTCCACTGAGGCACTGGTAGGTCCCCCCATCCTACCCAGGCCAGGTCTCAGTCTCCTCAACTAAAACTGAGGCAAAACCAGGACCTTCTTTCACAGTACTGAGTGTGTGTGTGTGTGTGTGTGTGTGTGTGTGTGAGCGAGCATGTGGTGGGAGGGGTAGGTAAGGAACACTTCCTGTCCCCCGGAAGGTACTTGGCTGTGAAATCCAGGGCATATTTGGCGTCTCCTCCTCGAGAAGGTCCATGTCTGAGCTCTGGGGAAATGTGAGCGTCATTCTAAACACATCCAACCAAAAGTACAGCAGAGGACCACAGCACCCACGGCTCACAGGGTACCCTCTCTGAGGGATCAGGATCCGGGCCAGGCCCATCCAGGAATCCTGTCTTGGCAGTTCCCGGTCTTAGGGGAAGGGGTCTCCCTCTCAAAGGCTCGCTTTGACCACAGCCCTACCAGCATGGCCACAGGCCACAAGAGCCCCTGGGATAAGATGTACTTCTGGTTGATTTCTGCTGGAGGGAACGTTGGCCCCTCCCTGCACTGTGGCTTTTGACAGTCTAGCTTCCTAGCACTTCTTGATGGATTCTCGAGGGATGTCTCTAAAAGAGAGGTATACCTTAATTTAGAAGTGAATAACTCAAAACTCTGTGATGTAGCAAGCTTCTGTGTGTGTGTGTGTGGGGGGGGAGAAAATGAACAAGAAAAAACTCACGGAAGCCTCTGCACGGAGCCGCCAGCCACACCTGCCCAATGTCCGACCATGGCCGGGCCTAAGACCTATGTATCTCCTGCTACCAGCTGTCCGAGTGGCTGCTAGCCACTAGGGACAAAACGATGGAGGGGAAGAAACGGTAACTCCTAGGGAGCAATCCTTAATGTGTGGATCCAGGAGAGCCAAGACAGGATCACAGCATAGCTCCTGACCCTGCTCATAGACCCACTCAGGTAAAAGAAGAAAGGGGCAGAGGGCTGCACTGGGCATGCCACAGCCCAACTTGTTAGGCCTTGTGCTCGGCCCACTGCAGCCCAGCACTGTCCCTGCAGGTCCCCGTGGGTGGGCCGGCCTCCCAGGCATACCAATAGGCGGTGGTGGGGTCCCTCTGTCAGGCCTAAGGCTACGCAGCAGCCATCTTGAAACGCTTACAAATGCCAGATCTTCTGATGCTCCGGTCCCAGCATTTATCGCATTTATCCAGCTTCCTAAAGGACCGTCACAGTGGAGCAGGAACCTCACTGGTTCCCAGCCCTCCAACTCCAGGTTCATCCCCTCAGGATCTTGGAACTTCAGGGACCTCACTGGCCTGCAGCCTCCCAAACACTCTGATGCCAAGGACCCCAGGCTGTCACCACTGACCTCGCTCTGACTACGATATGGTCAATGCCTGCCAGATCAAGAGGAAGAGATTCCGCAGTCCCTTCCTCTTGAAGGAGTCCTCATGAGTCTCCTTCCTTCGCCAGGGCCAGCTGCATCCTTCCAGTGGCTCAGATAACACCCTGGCACTGCCATCTGACTCACGCCCTCTCATCCCCTCTTTCACCCTCCCCCCCCCCATTATAGGTTTAGCAGCCCCTCACTTGAAATACTGCCCCAAGCGGCCTTGGGGGCTCGTCCTAGCAAGGCCTGCTTTTATTTCACTTATCTACCACTGCTTTTTGGTGGTGGGGAGGAGACCAAGGGCTCCCTGGTGTTTGCTGACTCCCCTCCCCGCCCCCCGCCCCCCACCCCCCGCTGAGAGCTCTACACCCAACAGAGCCAAGCACTTCTAAAGGCCCAACAGGTCCCGGTTCCTTCTCTGTTCTAACCCGCCCTAGCCCTCTCACTCAAGAGTGTGCGCCTCACCCAATCCAGTCCTCAGACCCTTCCCACATGCCAATACTGGGCTCCTGCTACCTGCCCTTTCACACGTACCTATGAGCAAGTTTATGTGTGGTGTGTGGACGTGTGTGTATGTGTGTGGTGTGTGTGTGTGTGTGTGTCTGTGTGTGTAGGACAGAAGACAACCTCACACACTGCACCTCTTCGGATTTCCACCTTGTTTTCTGAGAAGGGGTCTCTCACCAGCCTGAGTCTTGACTAGGTTATGCTGGCCCAGGTTAGCAAGACCCAGGGACCTGCCTGTTCCGACTCCCCGTCCCCAACAACGGGATTACAAGTGTGAGCCACACCGCCTGGCAATTAGGCCCTCACACTTGAGTGTCAAGAACTTTGCTGACTGAGCCCGCTTCCCCAGCCTCCTGGCTCCCCCCACCCCACCCCTGTCCCCCCCGACTCCTGCCCCCTGCCCCGCTCTTTATTTTTGAGACGAGGTCCTGCTATACAGCTCAGGTGGGCATCAAACTAACCACCTCCTTGCCTCTTCTCATGAGCTTCTTCCCCAGTTGTGGACATAATCAAAGTGGATGGCTGATGTGGGGACCCATTCTTAGTCCTTTCCAGATGACGACAAGACGGTTCAGGGAAGATGAGTCTGGATTAGAGGCCACAGGACCAGGGCCTGTCTCCATGGTTTCTTGACTAATGGCTCTAGAGCAGAGAACCTAGGTGCTCCTGGCCCCTCCTAGGGCTACACAGAGCACAGTGTGGTCTCTGCCTGCCTGGAGGTAACTTTTGGTGTCTTCCTGTGCACTTTTCCTGCCCATGTTCCTTTAAATCAAGCTCAGGGTCTCCTAGGTGGCCCCAGCCTTGCACACCCACCCTGGGCTTCCTTCCTGGGGGTTTTAGGTGAGCAGTGGGCTATCTGCTTCCTTCACGAGCAAGCCACGGTCAGCAGCGGCTGGCACACCTCTGCAGCCACCCAGCATTTCTGGTGTTTTGAGGCTTTTGTGGGGTGGCTCACAGTCCTTGCTCGGTCCTGGTACCCCTGGGAGGAAGCACACGCTCACATTTGTTCACATGAGCACACTACCATCCAGGTTCACATGCCAGACTACTGGGCAGGTAGACCGGGGCACACTCCCAGGCTATCTGCAAGATGACTCTCTCCCAGCAGCCTGTGTGCAGGGAGCTCTTGGCAGTGGTGTCTGGATTCGGCCACCCAGACATTGCTGGACTCGCCATGGGATCTCTTGAGATACAGCCTGAGACATTTTTTTTTGTTTGTTTTTTTAATCATAAGGTACCAAAACGTCTAGGAGTTTGGGGATAAGAGAAAGAATCCATCCTCCATGCTTCAAAGCCTGAGTTCCATGGCAGGTCCCTGGAATGGACCAGGCATGAGGCACGGACCATATACCCCATGAGGGCAGGCAGGCTGTGTTCTTGCCGGGACACCCTGAGCCTCAGCCAACAGCCGATGTGTGTGTGTGTGCGGGGGAGTTGTGTGTGTGTCTATCTTTGACGGTGGGCACACTACCAAGATGAGTAAGAACCAGGCCCTTCTGACAGAAACCAAAAACATCTCTGGGACCAAGGGAGCACACAGA
Source organism: Meriones unguiculatus (assembly GCF_030254825.1). Taxonomy (NCBI): domain Eukaryota; kingdom Metazoa; phylum Chordata; class Mammalia; order Rodentia; family Muridae; genus Meriones; species Meriones unguiculatus. The sequence continues at coordinate 11,384,739 of NC_083363.1, forward strand.
TCTAGGGCAGAAGATGAAATCGGCCTTCTAAGGGGGAAGAACCTTGTCTCTGCATGCCTCATAAAAAAAAAAAAAGCATGTGTTAGAGGAGCACACAGAGTTTTCCAGCAAGGCCAGCATCCCTTCACGCCCAGAGGAGAGAGCGAACAGAAGGGGCACGACATCATCCAAGCGCGGGACAGCCCTCTGCAGCTTCCTGGGTCCCTCAATGGTCCCTCCTACCATGGTCCTCATTTTCAAACCTTCCCTACTCCAGACTCACCAGCTAAAACACTGGCCTCCTTCAGTGCGGGTGGCTTCATCGTGGCTAAGGAGGGGACTGGATAGGTTGGTTACCCAGGCATAAAGTGCCTTGCAAGGGAGGTCCTGGGTCCAGAGGCCAGGAGCCCTCTCAGGTCTCCCAAGTTCTTTCTCTAACACAACTCAGCTCCAGGGTCACAGAGCCATCCCCCTTTGTAGACATGGAGGCTGTGGTGGTCACTCAGACAGCCTAACAAGCAATGGTGTCTCGCCACGGTGCCTCTGTCCCCTTCCCTTCCTGTGCTTTTCTGGCTTCTCACCCACCTCTCCCTCCTAACCCCTGACTCCTCCCCAAATACACCCTGTGTTTTCACCCAACCCAGCTGCCCCAGCTTCTGAGCCTCCATTCATTCTCTCCCCTCTGCCCACATTGCTCATTCTGACCGAGCCGGTGTCCTTCAAGCTCCAGTTCAAATGTCACATTGCCCACAGGCAGGTCTGACCTAAGTCTGGGGTATCTCTCTCCCAGGCCCCTCCCAAGCCCCCCTGCACCGCACGGAAGGCCTGGTCATCAGAGCACAGCCATATTTCCCCCATAGGAAGGTGAATCAGTCCTGGGAGGGCAGGCCCCGTCCACTCCCACCCTTCCACCTCAGCACCGGGCCCAGGGGAGCCAGTACTCAGTAAATGTTTGCTTAATTGAATCTGGCCAAGCAGCTTCCTCTAGACAGGGGCCAGGTTAGCAGAACTGGATGATTCCTACGGCAGGGAAACCACTTGGGCAGAAAAGAGTCTGTCAAGGATCAGGTATTTTGCTCCAAATCCCCTCCCCAGACAAGGCGACCTCAGTTACCAGCCTGGCCCTTCCACCCTGAGACTCAGACTCCAGGGAACCCTGGTCTCACTTGGCACTGCTTTCCCATCCTCCTCTCTGTAACTGGATCCCCAATTCTCGGCCTAGGCGGATTCCTGCTGTCCTCATCCACACAGGCTCAGCACTTCCCTAAAGGCAAAGCCCCCACAGATCCACCGCAGGATCCCGGCCAGAGGCCCTCACACCCCTCCCCAAACACCCCGCCGCCTTTTAAGGGAAAAAAATATTGAGCCAGGGACACATTACAATCGCAGCAGGTCGATACTCATCTCTGGCTCCAAATGCCTCCAAGGAACCTGCTCCCCAGCAAGAGCGATGACCGAGAACAGCGAGTCGCTGTAGCGGGCCTCGGGGCCTTCTCTTCCCGTCCTACCAAGGCAAAGCGCCCGAGCTCCTGACACCTGCGGCGGTCTGCACCCCTGGACCCCCGGATGGAGACCCTCGCCTGGCGTCGTTGCTTCCGCAGCCACAGCTGCTCAGGGCATGCAGTGGTCCCACATCATCCTCGCGCCCCTAGCCCCATCTCATCTGGCGGCAGCCTCCCTTCCCAAGGGCTATTGGGCCACCGCTCCTCCCTCCCCAGGCACCTGTCTGGACCGTGGCCACCCCCTGTCCACCTCGCAGACAACCCCACCCTCGCGGCTCCCCTACGCGGCGGGGCATCCCTGTCTCTGCACCCCTACAGCCCAACAGATCTGGGGTCCCCAGCACAAAAGGCCCCAAGGCCCCGGCCCGGGTGGGGGTGGGGTGCGCCCCAGCCGCGCCCCCAGCCCCGGGTTCAGCTGTGCGCGCCGGGGCCGCTGGTGCGCTCGCTCACTCACCTCCCGGGCGCGGCTTCGTGCGTCGGTCGAGCTGCACCCGGCGGGGCGGGGCCGCGAGCGTCGCGGGGCTGTGGCGCCCTGGTTCTGCACGGCACGGGCTCCGGCGCCCGCGCCAGGACGTGACCGGTCCGCGGGTGGCACACACGCTCCGCCGCCCCGGCCGGCTCCCTCCTCCGCCCTCCCGCGCCGCCTGCCAGCGGGTCCACCCGCCCCGCACCGCGCCGCCGCCGGCAGGGGGCGGAGTCGCGAGCGCAGCCCGTTGCCAGGCCAACCGCGGGCGGGGCCTGCCGCCTGCCTGCCCCGCGCCACGCGCCGCCCCCCTTCCCGGACCGCTAGCTCCGGCTCGTTTTCCATTGGGAGGTTGCTGCCGACGGACGCGCAAACCGCCCAATAGCGACGGGCGGGGGCGGGGCGCGGCTGTGCGCGCGCCGCCGTCCTGCACGCGCTGCTGGCTCCAGCGGCGGTGGCACTGCACTGCGCCGAGCCTCAGCGAAGGCACTTCTAGCGTCTTGGGGAACCCACCCCGAGACCAGTGTAACCGTGCTTCCTTGCACCCTGGTTTCTCGGCCCTACCTCAGTGGGGTTTGGGCTCGGCCCTGGAAACCTGCCCTCCCACCCCGTCTCTTTGCCAAGTACTGTGGGTCCCTGCTGGCTTCCCTGGATCCTGTCGTCAATCCTTGAGGGCGCGTGAAAACCTTGATATTAGGGTGAAGCTGGCGAGGTTCGCGCGGCGTGGCGTTTGTCCTCTCTCCTGCTATCCTTTGCAGCACGTAGGGGCACTTCTGGAATCCCTCCTCCCTCCCCCGCTCCAGCCTCCCAGCAGAGAGACTCGGAACCAGATCAGTGAAGCCTGCCCCCTTTGGAGACTACACAGGAGACATCACACCCTTGGCAAAATGCACCTAAGTGTAGGCTGTGAGAGTCTGCTCTCGGTATCAGGAGGAGCCCGTGTGTGGATCTTGGCAGGGGTCACCTTTACACCAGCCCAAGAAAGGCCAGGGGTCACCACGGTAGTGCCTCTCTGTCCTTTCCATCCTTGTAACTTTCAGCGTGGTGTGTGTCCTAGAGCCCAAGATGAGGTGGGAGCCATGGCCTTGCGTTGGTGCCTGCCAGCTGGATGCTTTGGAGGCAGGACATCATCCCACCGTCCCCTGGGAGTATCTGCTCGGTTGTGAAATGGGGGCAGTCGTACTGCATACCCCAGGGGGACAGCCCACCTGTGAACGTGCTGCGGGACAGGTGCTGGTTACTCAGGCCAACCTTGACACCCTTCACTTCATACACTATTGCTCCCTAGAAGGGACCAAGGAAGCTAACCTGTCAAACAGGGTTACTGTTGCCTCCTCACAGGGTCAACATATGCAGGAAATACACCCTAGTAAGTGATCGGGGCTGGACAGACACGGTTTGCATGGCAGGTTCAGGGGTCAGAGCTCAGCCCTCTGCAGAGGACGAAACCAATGCAAGAATTAGATTACTCTCTAAGATACTCCGGGTATCTTATGGAGCAGAGGCTAGCCCCTGGGACGGGACGCCAAGGCTGGCTGCTGTCTCCTGGACCTGACTCTGGCAACGACCACAGAGTGGCGGCCTCCGCGTGGCGCATACTTTTAGAATATAGCTCCGCGCTGTTTTAGAAGACTCTGGAAGCAGAGGCTGGAAAAGCAGCATGATCACCCATCCCTAATAGCTGTGTTGTTATGGTAGTTCAGCGGGGCTCCGGGGGCATACGGCAAGGAGAGCAACATGCACTGGGCTAGCTTTTCGAAGAAAGTTGCTTGGGCCGGAGCCATGGCAAGGGCAGTGTGGCCGGGTATCAGAGAGAAGTTAGTTCGAGGGTGGGCCTGAAGGGATGTGAGGTCCCCTGAGAAGCCGGGAAAACCCAGCTTGTTCACACTGGCACCTATTGGATATGGAAGGAGACCAGGAACAGTCACAACCAGCTACAGGCCTTTTGATGAGACTGAGGAGGTTGGCTTAAGAATCAGCAGAGATGGGGGGCGGGGAGAGGGGGGAAGAGGAAGAGAGGATGGGACTGGGTGGAGAGAAGGAAGGGGGCTACGATTAGGATGTTAAGTGAATAACTAATTAAACAACAACAACAACAACAACAAAAACAATAGAGAAAGATTAGCTTTTTACATCTGAGAAGGCAGTGGCTGAGTATTATATTATTTTCAATAGGCGTGGACTCAAAGACCACGTGGGCCGGGTCACTGGGAATAATCAGGTTAAAAAAAAAATCTTGACTAGCACAAACTGAGGACAGGCAGTCCCTAGTGCAGGGTAGAGCCTGCTGCAGCGATAGACTCACAGGGACACGTGTTCCTTGGTGACCTGCCCCTAGCTGGCTCTCTAAGTAGCCTGCCCGCTACCCCGGTGTGAGCTAGGGCTGTCCTGCTCCTCCCTCGATCTTCAGCTACCCAGGGCCTGGCCTTTAGGGATAGCGTCTCTCCCGACTGGCTTCTTTCTGTGCTCCGCCTCTTCCACCCCCAGGACTCACCGATTCTCCGGCCGTGGCAGCCGGCTGGGTTTCTGTACTCTGTTTCTCTGGGGTCCGTGCAGCCCAAACCCCATCTTAACATGCAAGACTGCCCCTGGACCCATCACCCATCTCTTAGCTGAAAAGAAACAGCACAAATGACCAGAGGAGACATACCCGACACAAACTTTATTTTTATTCACTCCCAACCCCCACCATCTCGAAATGAGTCTTGGTCCTGCTGCCTGGTAAGTCTTGGAGCAGTAGCTGGAGACAGATGCCTGAGAAACAAAATCTGAGGTGTGGGGGGTCCTGGCTTTGCCTTCGGCTAGCAAGTCCTCAGGCATTAGACTTGCTCTCTGGGCCTGCTGAGGAAACCAGGCTCAGAGATTAGGTCCAAAGTCACACAGCTGGGAAATGACACATTCAGGCATCAAATCTAGGCTTTGGAAGTCTGTGTTGTCAATAAAAAACAAGCAAAGAAAACCAGAGGGAAAGTGGCTTCCCTGAACCGTCCTGAGATCCCTGAGCACTAATGGGCAGAGCCAGTTGCTACACCCAGACACCCCAGGGAGAAGCCAGATAAGGGCCCTAGGAGCCAAGGATCATCAGGGAACAGGAGGAGCAGCTAGAGCTTCAGAGGTCCCTGCCCCGCCTCTCTTCCCCATGCCACCATCACCCGTCACCCGCCATCCTCAGGGACCAGAGGAATCAAAGCAAAGCAAAGCAAAGCAAAGCAAAGCAAAGCAAAGCAAGGGGGTGATGCCCTCGAAGAGGAAATTCCCCGGTGCTAATTGGCACTGAGAGACCTTTAGGCTAATTAACCTGTTCATTTGCCTCTCTAGAGTAAATTAGAGGGTTTAGCTGGGGAGGCCTAAAGAGAGACATTTGCTGGTGGCCACCTCCTCAGGGGCAATGGCAGGCTTTGTAGCGGGCACAGTGGGCTGCCGGAGAGGCTTGGCAAGAGGGGCCTGCAGCCAGGCAGCAGTCCCAGGTGGCCCTTGTGCTGTGGGGAAGAGAGCTCCCCTTTGTTCCCCTCTCACTGCTGTGAACTGGGAAAGCCTGGGGCTCTCCGGGTGCCGTCTGTGCCTGGTTCCGGGTTCCCCAGAAGGAGAGGGGTAGGCCTTGCTTTTGGGCAGGGGGGGGCCTCCTCTCACTGTGCTTCTGGTACCCTTACCCCTATGGTCTGCTTACAAAATGCTCCCCACAGGTTCGTGTGACTGGACACCTGCTACCCAGCTAGTGGCACTGTTTTGGGGAGGTTGTGGGACCTTTAGGACGTGGAGCCGAGCTGGACAGAGTGGGTCAGCCGGGGTAGGCCTTGAGGTCTCCAGCCTGGCCCCTCCACCCATTACTGTCTGATGTGTGTACACAGGCCCAGACATTTACAAAAGCCCTTGGCCAGAGTCTGGATTCCTGTCACATTCAGATGGGGACACAGATCCTTTGGGGACAGCAGGTAGTGTTTTACGCCCCACGGCTTCTCTCTCAGGCTCTATTCCAGGCTCCCGCAGCCTTGGTGTAGCCTGGATATGAAAGGACATGCCATGCTTTGCCACCACTCTGGGGAAAATTTAATTTTCCTTTTACCCGTGACAAAAACACTTGAGAAAAAGCAACATAAAGGAGGGAAGCTTTGCTTTGGCTCATGGTCGTCTAGGCTTCAGTCCTAGTGTTCACGTGGCTTCGTTAGAGAGCATCATGGTGGCAGCCGTGCCAGGGCCGAGCCGCCTGCCTTCTGGGTAGGCTGGGGCAAGGAGAGAGAGAGAAAGAGGGGGAGGGTGGGAGGCAGGAAAGGTGGTGATTGGGAACAAGACAGAATTTTCAAAGGCAAGGCCCTCGTGACCTGCTTCTAATGGACCCCGCCTCCTAACAGCTTATTCAGCTTGGAACTCATCACGGATTAAATCACCGACGAGGCTAATTGACAGGGTAAACGCCACCATGGGCCAATCAGCTCTCAACGGAGGCACTTGCTGGGGATCAAGTCTTTAAAAACCCACGAACCTTTGGGGATATTTTCTGTCCAGCCCATAACAGTATGGGAGGGGAGGGTATCTCTGTGTGCCTGAATCTGCAGCAGTAAGCTGCAGTCTCTCAGGCCGCTGTGCCACTCAACCATGGTTGATGCCTTGGAGGCACACCTCAGTCAAAGAACTTTCTGTGTTTGGTCACTTCTCAGGTCTAGCTCTGGACCTACTGCATCTGTGAACTCCTCTCCAGTTCTCCTCTCCCAGGCAGGGCAATTAGCCCTGGGGGGCGGGGGAGAAGGACCCTTAGCCCCTCTTCCTGTTCCGCAGGTGCCCGGGGCATCGTCAGCAGCGGCTTGATCCCCTCGCTGGTCTGGAAGCTGCAGACGGAGGACGAATACATTCAGGAGCTCATCCTGGACACCCTGGCCCCGTGCCTGCGGGAGGATGCCAGCGAGGCCCTTGACAGCCAGGCTGTGCCCTATTTTAAGGAGAAGCTCCTCAGCGAGTCCCCCCAAATCCGCAGCAAGGCTGCTCGGGCGCTCATCGCCATCAGGTGAGGCCTGTTTTGCATTGGCTGAGGGGACCACCTCCGTAGGTTTCTGCCAAGGGTCAGAGAGGGCCATCAAGCTACCCTTGGCCTACCTGTAGACCAGTGGTGAGGCTTCACCTTGCCGTGTCTGCCACAGGGCACGCACCCAAGCAGACTTCCTCTAATTTCCTTGCGTCCTGGGGAAAGGAGGGCAGTGGCTCAGAAGTGTACCCTTTTCCATCACGGTGAGTGGCCATGGTGCCTGGCCTGAGGCTGAGCCATATCCCAGCAAACTCCCTCACTCGCATCTCAGACACACCTAGCTAACTGGTCACCTCCCCACGGGGAAGAAAAGCAGATGAACTCCAGTGATAACAACAATAATGTGGTGGCCAGGCATTGCCTATTAAGGTCAACGGTTTGGTTAGACAAGTGCCAGGGAAGGTTGCACCACGGGGTCCAGCTTGGCTGTCTGCCTTTTGAGGTGACCGGATGGAAGCATGAGCTCTAGTTGTTTGCCTTGGTTCACAGGCTCACTGTCTAAATCCTGACCTGAAGCACAGATGAGTCCTGTGTCCTAAGGGGAACCCTTTGCCGGTGGCCACACCAGCCTCAGCATGAGGGGGAGGGGAGGCCCTGCCATCCCATAAGTCCTGGGCGTCTTGCTGGAGGGCCAGGCTGCTGTTCCCGGGCCTGGATGCCTCCTCTGAATGCTTGTTACTGTTACCATGCACATTCCCACACCCACCCACAGTCAGCCCTGTCAGGTCTCTGGCCAGAGGTCCCCCAGCCTTACCACCCCTCCCCCTACTGTGCCACCCATGCAGTGAGTTTCTCCTGTTCCCTGCTGTGGACCAGCGGCTAGATAATGTGCCCCAGCAAGCGTCAATCGCCGAGGAAGCTAAAACCCGGCTCCTTCTTCAGTGCCTGAACTAGCACCCACCTAGTGTCCCTGAGTAGTTAAACTCAGGACAGCCCTGCAGGTGTGACCTTGATAAATCACCCCAGGGTAAAGACCAATGGCCCCCAAAGCCAATGGCCTCACAGCATCACAGAGCGGCGGCCGCCAGATGTGTCTCCCAGACAGTGTTCCCGTAAAATGCCTGTGTCTTCTGAGGTGTTCAAAGTTCGGAGAATTCTGTGGGCAACAGAGCAGGGAAGCAGTGGGCCAGCACTTAGGCCGAAGTCTTTTCATTCGTGTGCCGTGTCATTACCCCGGGGCCTGCAAGGAGGCTTCCAGGCCGGGGAGGCCGTCTCCGTTTGGGAGGATGATGCCAATCCTCTCTCATGGTCTCGAAGCCCTTGGGAAGCTCGCCACCCTCATCTTCACGACTTCATACAATGCTGGTGAGCGGATGAGGGTGAGCGGAGGTCACCCCGCCTTGGCCCGTGGCATCGGCTGTCGGGCACCAGGCTGCTCACCTGCTCACCCGGAGTGGAGCAGCCTGGTTCTTCCCTGGCGCAGCTGTGGTCAAGCCATCCTGCTGCAGGCCATACCCTTGGCTCATACTCTCCCTCGTGTGGAAGGCAAGATGGACATGTCTGTATTCATGAGCACAGCCTAGAATGAAACTCATTCTCCCCCTGGGTCTCTTTATCTTTTTTTCACTGGCAGCGAGCCACACTCGGACTAGTGATCTTCAGGGCTTCGGTCATGGCAGTCCGGGAGATCTTATCTTGGTGTGCGTCTCAGGCCCTTCCTCGGTCTTACACCCCCTCTGTCCTCTCTCCGTCCCAGCGTCCCTTTGGAGGGCAAGAACCAGGTGTGGCAGCATAATGTCATTCCTGTTCTGGTGAAACTGCTGGTAGATCCTGACGAGGAGGTACAGGCCAATGTCGCTGGGGCCCTGATGAACGCAGCAGTGACCACTGAAGGTAAGGCAAGAGAGCCCCGTGGATCCCTGAGGCCAAATGGGTGCAGGCAGGAGGAGCGACCCTCCCTCCCAGCTTGCCAGCAGCCACAGTGAGCTTTTCAGCTTTCCAGTCAAGGGCTAAGCATTGGCCTATCAGGCCTCTGGGCTCCATCAAAATCCACGTTTTGCTCCATTACTGAAGTCCTTTTGAGGTCTGGTCCAAGGTTCGGACCTCTCATCTTCTAAGACACAGTGGGCTGCCTGTGACTTCTCACAAGTCCCCCACAGGGGACCCCTGCCCCCCTACACCAAGCCATTTCCCAGGCTAAAGACCTTGCCTGATGCTGGTGTTACTTCTTAAAACTATTTTATTTTTGTTTCTTATACCTCTTTCACCCTGCTCCACCCCAATTCCTTCCAACACCCCAACACCAGGAAGGAGAGAAAGAAGGTTAGTGGGGAGAGGGTTCACAGTTCTCTTACAGTGCTTCCTGCTGTGTAGGGTCATAGTTCCTTGGGGCAAGCCCAATCTTTGTTTAAGGATATCCCCAACTTCTTTTCATCAAAATGCATCAACAGCAGCCAGGATTAGGGGGTTGGGGGACAGGGGGTGGGGAGAGGGAACCAGCAGCCTTCTTCTTTCTCGGAGCCCCCTCAAAACTTTCTGGGCTCTGGTGTTTATTCCCTCTCAGAGCCTGTACAAGGCAAATAGTCTCCTGCTGTGGACAGTCTGAGTTAGTTCCATGTCCCACACCTGGGATCAAAACAAAACCATGTTCACGTATCAGAAGCTGGAACTACCACAGCAGCCTCACGCTCAGGTCTCTTGTAAGCCGTGACTCCAAGATGGATTAGTTTGCTGTCTGTGATTCTGTTATTCCTGGGCCTAAGCAGATCCTGGAGCCCTTGACCTTATGTGTTTCTTTCTTTAAAAGAGTATTTTTTGCTAATTTTAGTTATGGGTAGGTATGTGTGTTCATGCGTGCATGTGTTTGTGTGTGTGTGTATGTGTGTGTGCATGCCCAAGCAATGAGATGCCCCTTCCCCTGGAGCTTGAATAACAGGTGGTTGTAAGCTTCTTGATGTGGGTGCTGGGAACAGAACTCAGGTCCTTTGCAAGAGCGACACTATTAACCTCTGACCCCTCTCTGCATCCCCTTTTTATGGGTTTCTTGATCTTAGTGACTTTTCTCAAGTTGTAGGAAAGCATTGTCCTTTGAAGCTCTGAGGCCAGGATTCCCAGTCAGGTACACTTCAAGGCTAGGCCATCCAACCCCTGGCTGAGGAAGGTGACCCAGGGCAGGCTCCACACCAGATAGGCCAGGCGTGGCATTCTCTTGTCTTGCCCTTCGTACCTGCTGTCTGAGCTTCCTGAATGGTCCACACTCCCCTGCTCCAGCCCCGCGGTCTCTGCTTCCTTCACGTTTCCTGATGACTCTGTGGGTCATGGATTTGTAATCAGTCTGTTTCAGAGTCTCCCAATGATAAAGAGGCCCCTGGAAGCTCCCCACTGGACCCCACGCGTCCAATTTGAGACACACAGGAGGAGACCCTGGGGCCTTTCTCAGTCGTCAGCCTTTTCCCATCATTTGTCCTCACCAAGAGAGTTCTGCCTGTCTGTGGAGCAGGGCACCCCATGTGTCTTCCCATTGGGGTACCTCAGTCCAAGCTCATGTGGGAGGTCTTGGAAGGCCAGGGACCCACCAGGCCTTGGACAATGGCCAGAGACACAGTGACCAGGACCTAGGGCCGTGTCATCCATTCCTAGATGGGTCTCCAAGTCCCTGCTCTGTCAGGCTCTGAGCTGGACCAATGGAGCTCAGGGGTCTCGGCCATGGGTGTCTACAGCTGTCAGGAGAGGTGCGATGATGACAGATGTGGAGGAGAAGCTAGCCTTCGGGGCAGGGAGGGGATGTGGGCTTGGGGCAGCGGCCAGCCTCCTCTGAGCCTCCTCAGAGCCTCAGGGCTCTGCTGTTAAGCTGCACCTTCTCGCCTGACGCGCTTGCTTTGTGCTAAGGGCAGGGCAGCTCCTCAAGAAATACCTGCCACATAATCAGATGACTGATTATTTTTTCCTTTTGAAAATACTGTGTATGCCGTCTCCTGAGGGCTGATTTTGTCTCCTGAGGGGTAGAGGGACACAGCTGGGCTGGTGAAGGGACTGAACAGGCAGAAGAAAGAAAGAAAGAAAGAAAGAAAGAAAGAAAGAAAGAAAGAAAGAAAGAAAGAAAGAGATGGCCCTGGTTGGACCCAGCGGGGCAGTGGACCACCAGTGGGCAGGGAAAGAAGGTGGGCACAGGTGGCATTGCTCCTGAGACATCTCAGGCAGCAGGTCGGGGTGGGGTTTGGGGGACGGCACCTTTAGTGCAGGTGAGTGTGGAACCCAGTGTCTATGGCCCACAGGGAAGTATGCAGCACTTGACGCCAATGCCGTCGGCCCGCTCATAGAGTTGCTCTGTTCCAAACCCACGACCAAGGTGATCCTGAATGCCACCAAAGCCCTCACTATGCTGGCCGAAGCCCCCGAGGGCCGCCGGTCACTGCAGGCCCACTTGTCTACTTTCCAGCGCCTCCTGGTGCATGACATGGAGGCCATACAGAGAGCAGCCCAAGTCGCCATCAAAGTGATTGAGTGGAAGCCGTGACTCCCTCTGGGGCCGGGGGGCTCCCTCTCTGCCTCAATAAACGAGTTGAATCTCCCCATGCTGGATTTCCAATGCCGCCTCATGTTCCCGGAGCAATCCTAGGAGAGGAAGACACATCAGACCCAGAAGGGCCTTGTTCTGGGAAGCTCAGGCCCATCCCGTGCCAGGAAGTGGAAGGAGGACCGAATCCTCCGGGGACAGTGTGGGAGGCACAGGAGTGGGATTGGGGCTTGGAAGGTACACAGCTGGGCCAGGCACCGGGCAAACTGTGCGTTCGGATGATCAGGACCCTGGGGTGCAGCTGAGCACAGCTTTGCTGACTACTTCAGCTGGGAAAGTGGTCGGGTTGCCTGTTAGTGTACGCTCATCTAGTTCTGCCTGAACCAGCAGGGGATGGATGCCCTGGTTTGCAAGGCATCCATGGTGTGTCCAGCCTCTGCTGGAGGAGCTAAAGAAACAGAGCAAGGCTTCAGGGCAGAGCTCTGGGACTAAGACAGACCCCCGTCTCTTCCCCAGGAGCCGGCTAAAGCTCCCACCTCACCAGTGGGAGTTTATTTTGAGAGAACTGCTCAGAGTAAATATTATCAAAACCAGAACCCACAAGAACCCAAGTGAGCCTCTCCTCACTGTCCATTCAAGGAGCCTCAGGGACCCTCCTGGTTTTCAGGAGAAGCCAAGACAAGTATGTGTCCTGGAATTAAAGGATTGGCTCAAGTGGGCCCTCTTGTACCAATGGGGCCTGGCTGCTGGACCCAAGTAGCATTTCAGGTACCATCCTATTTTGAAAAAACACACTGAATAAAAGACAACTGTCCTCTTTCAAGAAAGCTGGGGCCCTGTGCCTTTGATCTCTATTCTGGAACCCTCTTCTGTGACATGACCCCAGGTGCTGGGTTAGAAGCTCCAATCTGTGTGGTCATGAGTTCCTCTCTTCTGTCTCTTTCTAGCTGGTTATGACTTCTGTTTCCTCTGGCTAAAACAGTGTCTCTAATTGCAGTCTGTTTTAAGTGCTGGTCCCTTATGTCCAACAGACAATCTACCCTAAAATGTCTCTAGGCAACGATGAACAGCAGTCCTTCAGGAAATGCTTCAAAAAAAAAAATGGAGGAAGGAGCATTTTCAGCTCCACCTGTAACAATATTGGAAAGCCCTGTCCCTCTACCACAAAGAAATGGCAAGAAAACTATAGACCAGTAGGTCTTAACAGAGACATGACACTGTAGCAAAAAGTCAGTGAAACAAATACAGCAACATAGTAAAAGTATTATAGTGTCAGTACCACTGGGTTTTAAATATCCTAAGAAGGGACGTACTAAAGTCAGATCATTCCACAAAATCCAATACCCATTCATAGTCAATAACAAACAAACAAACAAACAACAACAAAAACAACATGTTAGGAAATCTAGAAATGAGGAAAGCATCCTCTACACAATAAAAAACACCCGTGAAAATTCGACAGCTGGCATCATATCAAGAACTACTTATTCCTTGAGAAAAGGAACAAGGCAAGGACCTCTGTTTCTGACATTTTGGTTCAGCATTGTCCTGGGGGTTCTAGCCAGGGCATGTAGGCAAGTAAAGAAATAAGGGCCATCCATTTTTTTTTTTAATAAGCAAACTATTTAGATTCATCAATTACACCATCAGTGTATGAAAAACACCTTAAAACTATTAGAACTAACAAGTTCATCATCTTGGTGGCACCAATATACAATCAGTTATATTTCTGCACACTGGCAGTGAACCACAGAATAATGAAGCTGAGAAATTTTTACTTACAGTAGCATAAAAGAATAAAATAAGTTAGAATAATTTTTTTTTTTTCTGACACAAGCTAGAGTCATTTGGGAAGAGGGAAAGTCAATTAAGAAAATGCCCTCACCAGACTGACCCAGGGGAAGGGCTGCAAGGCTTTTAAAATTTTTATTTATTTTTTTATTAATTGGTGTGGGAGGATTCAACTTACTGGGAGTAATTCCACCCAGAGGCTGATGGTCCTGGATGACATAAATAAAAGCAGGCTAAGTAAGTCACATCCTTCTGTGGCCTCTGAGTTCCTGCCTGCAGGTTTCTGCTCTGAGTACCTGCCATTTTTTCCCAGGGTGGGGACTACAAGCTATAAGCTGGAATAAACCCTTTTCCTGGCCAAGTTGCTTTGGTGGTGGTGTTTTTGCAGGAAGCAGTAAAAACCCTAAGTACAAAACACTCCCCAAAACAAAACAACAAAACAACAACAACAACAACAACAACAAAAACCATCTAACAAAAGAAATGCAAGAACTATGCATTGAAAAGTGTAGCTAAGAGACCCTAAACACCTAACCAAATGGAAAGACGGCCCATATGTGCAGATCCGGGATTTGACGCTGTGCTGTTTGGCAGTAACACCCTCAGGCATTTCAGGCTTCATGATGGAAACAGCTCCCATTTCCCCAGGTCTGTTCTTCCTCCGGGGTAGCCTGTTCTAGAATGGATGTCGCTGTCTCCTGTACTCTCATGCCACATGGTCACCCTGGACCCCTCGTGATTTATGAAATTGGTTGTCAGCAGGGTCTAGAATTGCCCGGGGTGATTCCTCCAAGCACAGCCCTGAAGGACCATCTGGATCGGGCCAGCCCTTGGGCACGCCTGCGAGGGGTTATCTTGACTGGTTAATCCAGTTGGGTCCAGCCACCTTCAAAGCCTGTTTGGTACCATTCCCCCGAGCTTGGGTCCTGGGCTAAATAAAAAGCAGAAATCTGCTTTTTGTCTGGAGTCATAGCGGACATTCACCCAGTGGACAGTCAGCACTCTCTTCTTGATTGTGGACGCAAAGCAACCAGCTGCACAATATGCTTGCACCGTGGCTCTCGGGCTCCGATGAACTGTAGCCCTAAAATACAAGCCAAGGTAAAAATCCCCCTGACATTGTTGTTTATATCAAGTATTTCTATCCCAACAACATGGAAGGTAACTGAGACCCCTCCCTCCAAAGTTCTCTTTGCCTTTGTGCAGTCTCCTAGAGGGCGGCCTACTTCACATCCACCTTCCCAGCAGCATCCAGCAGATAGGATGTCTGGAACGTGAAAAGGCACTTATGACGGGCGTGAGAACAGCACATAAGACAGAAGCCATAACTGTTGTTGCCTTCTCTCTGCACCGGCTAGAAGGTCTCGGAACACTCCCTACAAGCTCTGTTCAAAGCTCCCTCTCTGAGGGCACCACGGGGTGCTGGTTACAGAGTAAACTGCCAAAGCCATCAGCGGAAGAATCAAGGCGAGGAGGAGGGACCAGCTCTTTGAGCGTGCTTTGAGGGTGTGATTCTTCCTGATGCTGGATGGGCCTCCCCCAAGACACTTGTAGGTACTTGGAGCTTTTCTTAAGGATGATGTCGTTTATCTCAGTCCAAGGAGGAAGAAGGAATGGTTGGTTAGGTAGTCCCCGCAGAGGCAGCCCACGAGTCCCCATGACTGGCTTAATAGCAGGCTGGGGAGACCTCCCAGGGAGAAACTTCCCTCACGGTCTGCCCTCCAGAAGTCAGCGCAGTGAATAATGGAGAAGAGTGTAGTCTCAGCCCAATGCTCGGGCCAGGCGGGAGCTGGACATTCTGCCCAGGTGGCAGCTGTTGCCTCTGGTCTGATGGTCATCAGCCCTGGCCCAGCACCTGCGAGTCAGGGCCCTGGCAGGGGTGCAGCAGTGCCTACAGCAGGACGTCCTTCATACCAGGACAGCCTTCGTGGGTGAGACAACAAAGCAGCAGGAGGGTGGGTACAGGGGGGAAAAAACCCAACCCCTATCGTCTGGTAAACACAAGCAAAAAAAAAAAAAAAAAAAAAAGTGCCAAACATATCAGAGATAAAAAGCCAATATTAAATTTAAAGTGAAAGTTGTTGCTTATGAAGTAGAGCCATTTGGAGAAAGTGACTCATCTCCGAGAGGAACAGATGTTCTCGTTTGCATCGCCTCCTTAACTGTGAATGGACTTTGCTCTGTGCCCTGAGCGCGCACAGTCCGCGGCGGTGGCACTGGCCCCACCCAGAGGAGGCGTTTTCATTAGTGCGGTCCTTGGCTCCACACGGTCAGGCCCCCTTGTGCGTGTGTGTTTGGGGGGGACCCACGTCAGCCCCATCACGATGAGGGAATCTGGGAAAGGCAGTGGTCTTTCCTGCCCCCCGGCTCCTCACTCCATCGAGGCGTGTCAGGCCCAGCAGGCAGGGTCACCAGCTGTGTACACGGACAGCATCCTCCCATCAATGGCCACTCTCCAGCGTGTCAACCCATCCATCCCTTTCATGTCCCTGCTCACCTTCAGCTTTCCGGCTGCCTCCCCTGGAGCTAGCACCTCTGTTCCTCTCAATGTACTACGGTGCTCTTCCTCTATTCTCTTTAGTTACTTCCATCTTCTCAGTGGCCACCTGTTGCTAAGATCCCTTCCTGGGAGAGATGTCAGCAGCACCTACCTTTTCTCCCAAGGTTCCAGTGACAAACCCAGACACAGATCCACCAAAGCTCACCCTGAGGAACCAGTGAGCTCCCTGGGCTTCGTCTCAGAGCACTGGGATGTGGGTATTTGTCTTAGGGTTCCTATTGCAGTGATAAAACGGGATGACCAAATGCAACTCGGAGAGGAAAGGGTTTATTCCAGTTTATGGGTCATGGTCCAAAGAGTTATGACAGGAACTGGATGCAGGATCCTGGAGGTAGGACATGAAGCGGAGGCCACAGAGGAGTGGCGCCGGCCTGCAGTTTGCTCAGCCTGCTCTCTGACTCCATCCACAAGCGAGCTGGGACCGCCCATACTGATTGTTAATTAGGAAAATGCTCCACAGATTTGCCCGCAGGTCTCTTTGGTGGGGCCTTCTTCTCAGTTGACGGGCCCTCTTGCCAAATGACCCAGGTCTTTACTGCTGACAAAACACCATTCAGTGAGGTGTTCTTCCCCTCCAGCAGGCTGTACCCATCATGCCTGAGGGCTTCCCCATAGCTGAATAGCCCAGGCACCCCACCCCACTTCCTTCCTGACCCACATGCTCTGAGGGTCCTGTGACACAGAGAGCCGCTTCGCGAGGAGCCTGCAGATGAACCCCTTAAGACAGCAACTGCCTGTCTAGGAGGACAGCCACAACAGCTTGGGGTCAGTCATGAGTCCAGGCCGCAGAACAAGACCTAGGGCATCTATCGACAGGCCTCCAGGTCTCTCTAAACATTGGTGAGAGAGCAGGACAGGTGACAGTCAGAGGATGCACAAGTCTTGACCTAGGAAGGAGGCACAGTGAGTCGTGAAGTCCCACGGCCTCACACCCTGTGTGAAGCAGTGCACAGCCAAGGCCGAGTGTGGGACAATGGGCCTGGCAGTTTGGCGGCCGGAGGAGAGGCAAAGCTGTCAGCTGTGCTCACATCCCTCCAGCTAGACACATCCCAGAGGCACGGCTTGGCCACACTCCTGTTGTGCTGCAGTTTGGTTTTTCTTTTCTTTTCTTTCTTGCTTTTCACTTTACTGAAATGTATTACAGCATCCTAACAGGGAACTATGTTACTCTTTCCAGCACCTTGCTCTGCAGCCTCCCTGATCCTCTTTACTTGGATGCTGGAGCACTGGGTGTTGCCACGTGACCGACAAAGAGCCTGGCCACTTCTTCTCCTTTGTGAGGACTCTGGCTTTCTCCTTTTTGGAGATGTTTCAGATGGGCTGTGCCTCCCAGTCATGATGAGATGCAGCCTATGTGCTTTTGCCATGCTGCTGCGACATCCTGGGCCTGTCTCTGTAGAACTTGGGCATGGGTGGCTGCTCCTCTAGGGGCGCCCTCCTCCAAGGACAGGAGGACCCCGTGAGCCCTGGAAACAGGCATTGTTCTCAACAGTAACTTCTGGGGACGTGTCTTCTCCAGGAAGCCTCAGCCCTTTCTGCTTGACCAGCAGAACATCTGCAGGTACCTGAGCCCTGGAGGTACGTCCCACGGCTGTCCAGAAGGGGAGCCTGGTAATTCCAGAAGGCTGCCATTTTCTTTTTTCTCTAGGACCCCTAACCGGAGCTGCACAATTACCCCAGGCCTGTCTACACTGGTGTCGCTGGGTTGGCTCCTCAGAGCCTGTGCTGGCCTAGATCAGGACCAGACTATAGTCCCACTCTATTCCGGCTCCATCCTACTTCCTCTGGGCCCAACCACTGGCTGGAACGCTCTCTCCCAGCCGCTCCTAGAAATAGGGCCCTGCTGGGTGACAAGGCAACGCCGTTTCGGTCAGAGCCAGACCCCAATCATCGTGCTGTGACATCTGACATCTCATCCGTTTGAACAGCCCCCGAGCCCGTGTCTCCTGTCTCCTGTCCCTGCAGCTGAGGCTGAAGAGGCCTCGGGGACAGTGGAACTGCCAGCCAGAGAAGAGTGGCCTCCCGGTGAAGGACACCCATGGCCAGAGAGGAGTGGTCGGGGACATGGTCATCTCATCCTGTGGCTGAGAGTCCTGATGCCCAGCCATGCTGCGGCTTCTGCTCTTACACACGCAAGGTCCTACTGTATGGCTCAGTGTCCAGGAGCACACGGGCTGCGGGCTAAGGCATGGGAGCCAGTACGGAAAAGGCACCCAGTGACCCAACCGCAGTCCACAGGCACAGCTATTCCACTTGACCGTTGATGTGTGATCTGGCTGTCCCGGGGGCTGAGGCTGCATGTTTTGGGGGCAGGGCTCATTACAGAGCTTACATTGGCTACCCGGGTGCTAAGTGCTCCAGGGTCCTGGGCTCTCAACCTCAGATATTAACCACACCTATTTTATATTGTTTTGGCAACGGCTGGCAAACACAAAGAGTCTAGTTTCATCCACTTGGAGGAGAGCAGAAAGTGGGGGATGTTGGGTCTCTTGTCCCAGGACTGGGGACGTCGTGGAACAGGTCTTGAGGTGCCCCAGGACTCTGGAGTTTTAGCAGAGGGGACCTGTCTTAGTTAGGGCTACTGTTGCTATGACATAGCACCATGGCCAAAAGCAAGTTGGGGAGGAAAGGGTTTATTTGGCTCACACTTCCATGCTAGAACCCATCAATGCAGGAAGTCAGGGCAGGAACTCAAGCAGGGCAGGAACCTGGAGGCAGGAGCTGATGCAGAGGCCACGGAGCGGTGCTGCTTATTGACTTGCTCATCATAGCTTTCTCAGCCTCCTTTCTCATAGAACCCAGGACCACCAGCCCAGGGATGGCCCCACCCGCAAATGGCAGGCCCCTCTCCCATCAATTACTAGCAGTGCCCTAGAGACTTGCTTACAGACTGTTCCTACAGAGCTGTTTTCTCAACTGTGGCTCCTTCCCCTCCAAGGACTCTGTAGGTGGCATCAGGTAGACATGAAACTAGCCAGCACAGGACCACAGAACTCTCCCTTCTTCTGTAGTCCCTTGCCATCTCCTTCCTTCCCTCCTTCAAATTCACAGCCTTTCCCCAACTATGCCCCAGGCTCAAGTGTAATCCCATTAGAGCCTTTATCCGGCATTTGCGTCAGGGCTGGTGAGAGGCTCAGGTGGCTCTATTCCCTGGGCAGTGACCTCAGATGCTCTTTTTCTGACCCCATCTGCTAAGACAGAGTCTCTGGCCCTCTGGCTGCCCCAGGCCTCAGCTCCTCTCTCTCTCTCTCTCTCTCTCTGACACACTGTTGTTCTGTTTTGTTTTTGCTTGGGTTGAAAGTGGGTTCTGGAGACCTGCCTTGATAGCGTCCTCCTAGGTGAAATTGCTCCTCCCTCTCTCTGCCTGCCTGTCCCTGCTCTCTGTTGGAGAGGGCTATATCTCTCACCCCCAAGCTCTGCTGGGGGACACACTATGTCTTCATAAGGCTAAGAAACCTGAGAGCCGGATCGTGGGTCTCAACCTTCCTCCCCGATCAGTGCTCGCCGGCGTGGACCTCCCGACCCTCTGACATATTTCTAAGGCACTGCATACCTGTGACTTCCCTGCCCCGTTGCTGGCACCTCCCCATCACTTGGCTCTTCCATGCTTTGGTCAGCCTCCTCACCCTCCACTTGCTTCAGAGTGCACTGGGCATCCCAGCTACCCTCCTCCGTGTCCCCCCTCCCCCCGCAGCCCTGACAATTCTCCTTGGACACGTACGTCCTCACAGCCTCCTGTATGCTCCACCTGCCACAGGAAACATCACAGAGGAAGGAAAGCCGGAGCCGCTATCAGAGAGTGAGGGTGGGAGGAAAACTGGGGTGCCCAGGCCACATGTCGCTGCAGGGAATTTCTGCACAGGGCTGCTTTCCAGGGCTTGTGAGTATTCTATCTTACCTTACCACCTTCCATGTAACTTCTGGGCTCCCAGCTGCCATCCACTGCCTGCTGCTGTGTAAACTCCAATAAATAAATAAGTAAATAAAAAGCCAGGAGCTGGGGCATGGAGGGAACAGGGCCTGTTGCTAAGGGACCCTGCCACAGTCCATCCAGAACCTGCCTCTCAGCTGGGACCATACTCATTATATGGCATTTTAAAATGAAAGTTTATTTTTGTTATTTTTTTTCTCTTCACCATTTCCTTCCTCAAAACCTCTCTACCTCCTCACTCCCACCCCACCCCTGGGCTCTTCTTTGTAGCTTCCACATCCAGCCATTTATAACCACACAAATAAACATTAAAAGCCGAGAGACAGGCGTGCAATCTCTGAGTCTGGGTTATCTAGCTTAACTAAGTAATCCTTTTCAGAGTCATCAGTTTCTTGCAAACTTCGTATTTAGCATTGAATAAATCCCACTGTGTATATATGCACTGAATTTTCATTATCCACCTGTCTATCTGTTGGTGGACATCTAGGCCGATCATCTCCTTGCTAGTACGAATAAGGCATCGATAAATGAGGGTGTGCGGGTATTTCTAAGTAGGATATAGAGACTGTTGGGTATGTGCTCAGGAGCTGATATAGTTGGATTGGATGGTAGTTATATTTTTAATGTAGAACATTTATTTTATTTATCATTATTGTTTTTATTCGTGTGTGTGTGTGAGAGAGAGAGAGAGAGAGAGAGAGCACATACAACTGTGCATATAGGGGTAGAAGGACAGCTCTCGGGAGTTTCACTCCCCCTTCCACTTTGTCAAGGCAGAGTTTGTTTTTGTTTGTTTGTTTGTTGTTGTTTCTACCAGTCTCTGCACTCCAGGCTGCTCACTGCTTCTGAGCGATTCTCCCGTCTCCGGCTCCCATCTTGCTCTAAGACTGCCGGCATTACAGAAGCATACTATTGCGTTCATTTTTTTTTTTTTGGGGGGGGTAGCAGGAATCAAACTTAGGTCACCACGCTTCTGTGGTGAGCATGTTCACACGCTTAGCAATCTCCCTGGCTCTGTTTTTTAGTTTTTCTGGGAGTCTTCCGCGCTAATTTCCCCAATGGCTGCTCTAGCTTCCTCCCCGACCAGCAAGGGATGAATGTTCCTCTCTGCTCACACCCTTGCCGGCCCTGATGTCATCTATATCCTTGATAGCAGCATCTTGAATGGGGTGGGGCAGAAGCTCAAAGTGGTTCAGTTTGCGTTTTTTCTGGACGGCTGAGCATGTTGAGCATTAAAAAGAAGCTATAAGAAATTCGTGTTTCTCTTTTTGGGAACTATCTGTTCGTCTCATTAGTTTATTCACTGACTGGTACTTTTGAATTTTGGTGTTTGACTTTTGCGGTGACTGACATATTCTGCTCCCCTCCCCCGCCTCAGGTACTGCTAGCTGGCAAAGGTGTTTTTCCCATCCTGTGGGCTGTTCTGATTGCCCGGCTGATATTACACTTTTTAATTTCCTGTAGCCTCGTTTGTTAATGTACCACATCCTGTGTTATCATTAGAGTCCTTGCCTGTATCTTGAAGTGTAGTCTTTATGTTCTCATGCAGTTTCAGTGTTTTAGCTTTTAAATTAAGGCCTCTGATCCACACATTTATATAAAGATATTGATTTATATTATAGATAGATATCCAGTTTTGCCAGCAGCATTTGTTGAGTAGATTCTTTCCTGGTAACTATCAAACATAAGGTGGCCATGGCGATATGGCTTCATTTCTGAGTTTTCCGTTCTATTTGACATGTCTGTTTCTGTGCCAGTATCAAGCTGTCTTTGTCACTATGGCTCTGTAGTATAGTTTGAGGTCAGGTATTGTGGTATCACCAGGGGTGTTCTTTCTAACTCTGATTGCTTTGGCTATTTGTGGCCTTTTGTGTTTCTATATGAATTTTTAGGTTTTTTTTTTTTCCCGGTTCTATGAAGAATGTCACTGGAATTTTGACAGGATTTGCACTGAACCTATAGATTACTTCCGGTAACAGCCATTTCACAATAGTAATTTTGTCAACTGTCTTAGGGTTTCTCTTACCATGAGGACACGCCACAACCATGGCAGCTCCTATAAAGGAAAGCATTTAACTGGGGCTGGCTGGCAGGCTTAAAGGTTTGGCCTGTTATCACCATGACGGGAAGCATGGCGGTGTGCAGGCAGACATGGGGCTAGAGAGGTGGCTGAGAGTTCTGCATCAGGCAGCGGAAAGAGATTGTGAGCCACGGGGCCTGGCTTAAGCCTCTGAAACCCCAGAGCCCACTCTCAGTGACACTCCTCTTCCAACAAGGCCACACTGATCTAGCAAGGCTACTTGTCCCAATCCTTTCAGACAATGCCATTCCCTCTGAGCCTACGGGGGCCTACGGGGGCCTACGGGGGCCATTTTCACTCAGCTTGACACACGCTTGTGTCATCAGAACCTTACCTGAGAAAATGCCTCCACAGGTCAGCCCAGGGCGTTTTCTCAATTAGTGATTCATGGGGGTGGGTCCAGCCCACGGTGGGCAGTGCCAGGCCTGAGCAGGCTGAGCGAGCCAGGAGGGGCGAGCCAGTGGGAGTTCCCGCTTCCAGGTTCCTTATTCTCTTCCAGTTCCTGCTCCAACTGTCTTTGGTGGTAATTGTGGTACGGAAGTGTAACTGAAACAAACAAACAAACAACAACAACAACAAAAACAAAACCACCCAAATACTTTTCCTCCCCAAGATCCTCTTGGCCAAGGTGTTTCATTACTGTCCTTGTAATAGAAACCATAACGGTGACAGTTTAGTTTATTCCTGTTTTTTTTTTTTTTTTTTTCCTGATTTGTGAATTGGGAAATTTGTGATTGGAAAAATTTGCAGCAGGTTCTTAACTGGTATATGTGAAAACTATTGGTTCTTTTATGCTGGTTTTTATATTCTGAAACTTCACAAGAAGTGTTTACCAGGTCCAGGAATTTTCTCGCTCTGTCTGTAAGGCCTCCCAGAAACAGAGTTGTGTCTGCTGTAACAGGGGTAATTTGGCTTTTCCTACTTTTGTCCCTTTCGTATCATTCTCTGCTTTAGCTGAGACAAGAGGTAATATAATTGGGGGAAAGGGAAACCCAGAGTAGGTATTCTCCCTGTGGAGTGGGAGGAGGGTGATACAGGGGAAGAGGGAAGAGGAGAAATAAATAACACTAAAATTGTTTGGAAAAGCTACAGGAAAACATCATTTTATAAGCTTACTACTAAAATACATATACAGGGATTCATATACATACACATATTATCTATGTTAAGCAAAATAATAAAATCTATAATAGGTATATATATAAAATGACATATTAAAATGTAATTATGCCTCACAGGGTGATAATGCTTCTCCCAAGAGCCATGCGCTAGCCAACAAAAATCCCAGTGCCAAGTACGGGAAACTTCCTTTGGATTTCTGGCCCGAGGGTTCCAGGAGAGGCCCCAAATAATACAGGCTACCGGGCTTGTCCCTGATTGCCTCCTGGAACCATAATGTGAAACCCTGCTGCTGGAGACATCACACCCTTAAGACTCTAAGCCTTAAGGTTTAGAAGTGACAGAGCCTCCTCCTTGCTGACCGGCTCTCACCACGCCCGGGGTTGCCATGCCACCTACTGAGGGAGAAGAGCCATCAGTCACACCATCTAATGACAAAGCCCTGGAAGCAAGAGCCGATACTGGCTGGGCGTATACCCCAATGGTTCAACAGCAGCACTCTTACCTCGGAGGTGACCAACAGCTGTCTAGTTAGACGTGAGTCCTGCTCACCAGCAGGAAATTCAAGCCTGGTGCTGGGATCCTCGCCCACTACCCGTGGCAGACCCTAAGGGAGAGCACACTGCTGACATTTTCTAAACAGACACAGTTTATAACCGTGTTCTAAATTCGTCAACATAACTTTCCTCCACCCCCACCAAGCTGCTTCTTTTTGCAACTGTTGGAGGCCACTGTAGCAGCAATGGTCAGAGCGCAGAGGACGGGCGACTGTGGGATGCACAGCTTTAGCTGGCACACCTATAACAGCCCACGACACTCAAGTCTCGAGGGCACCACAGGAGGGGACAAAGAACTGTAAGAGCAGAGAACCAGGATGCCTGCTCTGAGTTAGTGTCTTCTAGGCACGAGAGGGAAGCAGGGCCCATTAAACTTCAAAAACGTGGCTGCCCAGACAAGGCCCGTACAGCGGTCACACCAGCTGTCATCACTAGCTGTCACGCCAGTAGGCGCAGAGGAAATCCCACAGGGCCCCACCCCAGATTATCTGAAGCTGCTTCAGATAATCAGTGACGGCTGAGATAGGGAGAGTCAGTCCCGAGTGGGCAGCCCTAAACAGACGTGCATAACAGCAACAGTAAATGGACTCTGGAGAAAGAGAGAGAGAGAGAGAGAGAGAGAGAGAGAGAGAGAGAGAGAGAGAGAGGAGAGACTACAAGAGTCTGTAATGAATATAATTACTAACGATGTCATGAACTTGAGAGTGGATGGGGAGGGACACAGGGGTTTTGAAGAGGAAACAGGGCAGGGCGAACATGATGTAAATACAGTAGCCACGTATGACATTCTCAAAAATTAAAATCAAAAGGAAAAGAGACGGGGGCCAAATACCTCATGGAAAGGACACAATGAGACAGAAGTTAGCAAAGAGAAAGAATGGAGAACAGGCACCCTTTTCTTGGTCCAGATATCCGAATATTATCTGTGTCCTTCTGTTGCCTTCATTATTTGGGCTAAGTTCCACACACCCCTGACTTCTCCAGGACTTCTGTTGTGAGGGCATGTCGGCCCTCAGTAGAGGCCCTTCCTGTACTTACTGAGATGGTCACACGATGTCTTTCCTTGAGGTTATTTCTATGGTGTGTCACACTTATTTGTGTATATTGAACTATGTTTGCCTGAGAGGAAGCCTGCTTGGTCAGGACAGGTGATCTTCTCCTTACGTTAAAAAAATGACCTCTTAAAGCCCTTTCAGTGAGCTCACCAAACGGCAGGCTGCCGTGTGGCATTTTCACATATGGTTTTGGTGGGTCCTCCCCTCTGTCCTCCTCCTCCTCTACAGACCCTGGCCGATGGCTACCTGGGGTACCCATTTAACTTGTCACAGTGAACCCAGCAGCCAGGTTCTTCCGGCATCCCGCAGTCCCTGCCTGTCACAGGGCACGGCTGGCACCCCTGCCCCTCCCCTGCCTCCTCCAGCCCTGGGTTGGGCTGCCCTCCCCCACGCAGTCCAGCCGTTTGGGCTGTGCTGGTCCTTTCCCTCTCTCTCCTTCTGGCCTCCTGGTGTCCTGGCTCCTCGTGTCCCCTTCTCCTGTGTCCCCTCCCAGTGTCTCCTCCCGTGGCCCAGCTCGGGGTCTGTGCTGCCAGGCGGCGCACTTGGGACAAAACATGTGTGACTGGGTGTGCCCGTGCCCCCCATGTGACACCTCTTGGTCATGGCGTGCGTGCAAGCAGGTGTGCCCTGCTTGCAGGCCACACACAGGCCACCTGGCGCTGCCGGGTCACGACGTGAGAGAGAGCAGGCTCGCTGGCACCCGGGCCTGATGTGTGTGTGTGTGAACAGGTGTGCCCAAGCTGCCCTATGACCGAGCTCAGCAATGTCACATGTGCCACGGGACCGTAGCGCCTCCAGGAGCAGGCGTGCCCGCGCTGACATGTGGCAGTACACGAGGGCACCGGGCTGTGCATACTGCTAAGTGTACTGTGGGGACACAGCAGCCGTGCCAACAGGCGTGCCCCCAGCATCGTGCACCCGAGCTGGGCACAGAAGGTGTGTAAATAGCTGAGCTGGGGCCTGAGTGTGTCGGGAGTCCCGCGGGCACGCCGGCAGGGACAGGACACAACAGACGCGGACCCGGGCGACGGACACGGCGGGCGTGTGAGCAAGCGTGGCTGCGCCACCCCGCGGCGGCGCGGGCACACTGCGGGTGCTCAGACAGGCGTGCCCATGAGGCAGCGCCGTCACTCGGCAGGCGTGCGCACAGCGGCACCGGGAGGCGACTGGACGGCCCCGAGTGTGCCACCGCCGGGCAGGGCCGGGGCTCGCCAACTCTTGTGACGCGGAGGGCACTCAGCGGGCACGCCCGCGCCGCCGCACGGTGGTGCCAGGCCTCGGCAGATGTGCCACCAGCCGACGGTGCCGCCGTGCGCTGGCACCCGGCCCGCGGAGTGAGCAGGCGTGTGCTGCGCCGCTGCGGGGCGGCGGGGTGTGTGGCGGCTGTGCCAACAGGTGTGCGCACGCCACCGCGTGTCACCCACCCCCGGGGGCGGGGCGTGCGCGGCAGCAGGCACATCCCCACCACGGTGGGACGCGCCCTCGCCCGCCAGGCAGCGTCGCTGAGATGCTCGAGAGCCGGCAGGCGCGAGCAGGGAGGCCCGTGCCACCGCGGCACTTCCGGCGTGGCGAGCACGCGAGCGGGGGGTCCGTGCCACCGCGCGGCACTTCCGGAACGTGGCGGGCACGCGAGCGGGCGAGGCTGCCTCCCAGAGCGCGGTGCGGGGGGACGGGGAGCAGCCGACGCCGGCTACACCCAGCCCTGTGCAAGCCCAGCCTGTGCAAGCCTACCTGCTCGGCTGCGGGCGAGGCCTACACCTGGGCAGGGCAGAGTGGGGATAGGCGTGGCTAAGGTGGGTGGGCGTGGCTAATGAAGTAGGCCTGGCTAAGGCGGTAGGCGTGGCTAACGAGGACAGGCGTGGCTAGTGGAGACAGGCGTGGCTAACGGGGTAGGCGTGGCTAATGAGGACGGGCAAGGCTAGTGGGGACAGGCGTGGCTAACGGGGGTAGGCGTGACCATCGGGGTAGGCGTGGCTAAGGGGCCGGGGATTGAAGAACAGCAGAATCACAGGAAAAAGTAAGGAGAGACGCGGAGGAGGAGCCAGGACGGTTTGCCCGGAGGGGTCACTGTGGCCTCTGCACACCTGTGCCATCTTCCTGTGCAGCCCTCGTGGCGGCGATGGCTCACCTCTTGCACACCCGCTGCGCCCCAGCATTGGTGATGTAAACTCCAGCCAAGTGTTCTACTGAAGTCTTGGAAACGTTTTATAAAGTGGTTAACCACGATCCAGGGTATTTTTTAAATTTAAATTTGCTTTTTAATAATTTACTCACTTTATATCCATTGTAGCCCCCTCCCTCGTCTCCTCCCTGTTCCACTCTCCCTCGTCTTCCCCCCCCTACCTCCCTCTTTTATTCCTCAGAAAGGTGGATCCCTCCTCCCCTACCATCTGACCCCAGCCTATCAAGTCTCATCAGTACTGCCTGCATCCTCTTCCTCTGAGGCCTGGCAAGCCTCCCCACCCACCCCCAAACAGGGGGAGGTGATTAAAGAGCAAGCGATAGAGTTCATGACAGTAACTGCCCTTGTTCCCCTTACTGGAACCCACATGGAGACTGAGCTGCCCATGGGCTACATCTGCGAAGGGGCTCTAGGTCTTCTCTATGCATGGTCCTTGGGTGGTGCATCAGTCTCTGAAGGAGACTGTGGGCCCAGATTTGTTGTCTCTGTTAGTCTTCTTATGGATCTCCTGACCCCTCTGGGTCCTTCTCCTCCCCCACTCTTTCCTATGACTCCCTGTGCTCTGCCCAAAGTTTACATCTGCTTTGATCCCCTGCTGGTTGGACTATTTCAGAGGACCTCTATGGTAGGCTCCCATCCTGTTTCCTCTCTTCAACTGCTTCCGGTATCCTATTTGCCCTTCTGAATGAGAATTAATCATCCTCCCTAGGGTCTTTTCTGTTATTTAGTTTCTTTAGGTCTGTGGATTGTAGTATGTTTATCCTATATTATGTGACTCATATCCACTTGTAAGTGAGTATATACCATGTGTGTCTTTCTGCTTCTGGGCTACCTCACTCAGAATGATCTTTTCTAGTTCCATCCATTTGCCTGTGAATTTCATGATGTCTTTGTTTTTAAGAGCTGAGTAGTATTCCATTGTGTAGATATACCACAATTTCTGTATCCATTCCTCCGTTGAGGGACATCTAGGTTGTTTCCATATTCTAGCTTTTATGAATAAAGCTTCTATGAATACAGTTTAGCAAATGTCCTTTTTGTATGGTGGAGTATCTTTTGGGTATATGCCCAGAATTGGTGTAGCTGGGTCTTGAGGTGGCTCTATTCCCAATTGTCTGAGAAAGCGCCAGATTGATTTCCAAAGTGTTTGTACAAGTTCACATTCCCATCAGCAATGGATGAGGGTTCCCCTTTTCTCTATATCCTATGTGCTGTCACTTGAGTTTTTGATCTTAGCCATTTTGGTGGGTGTAAGATGGAATCTCAGAGTCATTTTGATTTGCAAGTGGGGAGGAGCCTTGAACTCAATGGCACAGGAGACAACTTCCTGAACAGAACACCAATAGCTTAGGCTCTAAGATCAACAATCAATAAATGGGACTTCATGACACTGAAAAGTTTCTGTAAAGCAAAAGACACTGTTAACAGAACAAAACAACAGCCTACAGACTGGGAAAAGATCTTCACAAATCCTACATATGACAGAGGGCTAATACCCAAAATATATAAAGAACTCAAGAAATTAAGTTCCAACATACCAAATAATCCAATTAAGAACTGGGGTACAGAACTAAATAGAGAATTCTTAACAGAGGAATATTGAATGGCAGAGAAACAGTTAAAGAAATGCTCAACATGCTTAGTCATCAGGGAAATGCAGTTCCAGGGTATTTTAAATTAATTAAAAGAACTATAGGATTGACAAATAATATATCACTTCACTGGAAATAAAGATTCCTTTTAGTCTTACAGACATTTTATTTGTTTCATTTTCAATCCCTTCAAATTCTTTTAAATGTTACAAACAAATCTGGAGGCTTGATTTCATCAGTGTTTAATGTACTCATGAACTGAAATATGTAACAGCACACTAAACATCACCGATGTGGATAATTTAAGCATGTTAATTAAAAAGAAAATGAACAAAACACCCAAAATTTTAAGTAAAAAAAAATACACACACACACATATATTATTTTACTTTTCATCTCAAGGGTGCCCCTCCCTCCTTTTCTCACAGGCTCCCCTTTTTCTCCTTCTTCCTCCCTCTCTCCCTCCCCCCCCCGAGAAAAGGGGAGCCCCATATCTGCCCTCCCCAGCTCATCAAGTCACATCAGGACTGAGCATGTCCTCATCCTTTGAGGTCAGGCAAGGCAGTCCTGCCAGGGGAAAGTGATCCAAAAACAGGCAATAGAGTCCATGTTGGGAACAGTCCCCCCCCCCCCACTCACCAGGGAACCCATCGGTCACATATGTGCAGGGGGCCCTGCTCCAGACCGTGCATGCTTCTTAGTTGATGTCTCAGTCTCTGTAAACCCCATGGGACTGGGTAAGTTGTCTCTGTTGGTCTTCTTGCGAGGCTTCTGTCCTCTCCATGTTCTTCCATCTTTCTCCCAGCACATCCACAGGACCCCAGAGCTCTGCCCCATGCTTGGCTGTAAGTCCCAGCATTTGTCTAGATCTGCTGCTGGCTGGAGCCTCCCAGAAGACAGTCAAGCTAGGCTCCTGTCTGCAAGCACAGCAGAGCATCATTAATAGTGTCAAGGGGCTGGCTCTCTGCTGTGGGGTGGGTCTCAGGTTGGGCCAATTATTGTTTGGACTTTCCCTTAATCTTCGTTCCTTTGTTTTCCCTGCACTTCTTGTAGGCAGGGTAAATTTGGTTTAAAGGCGTTGTCAGTGGGTTCTTGTTTTCCTCCTCTCACTAGTCCTGCCCGGCTAGGAGGTGGGCACTTCAGTTTTCATGTCTCTCCACTGTTAGGAGTCTCAGCTAGAGCTAGAGTCACACCCACATCCTCTCAGGAGCCTACCCTGTTGCAGGCCTCCAGATTGACAAAGAGATGCCCCCCTCAGTTTCCTTTCTTGTTCCCAGATCTCTAACTTCTCCATTGGATCTCCACTCTGGTCTCACTCCCATCCCATCTCCTGCCCAGTTCCCTCTCTTCATCCACTTCTGCTGTCTATTCTAGTTTCCTTTCTGAGGATGACATTCCAGCACCCTCCCTTGGGTCCTCCTTGTTACTTAGCTTCTTTGGGTCTGTGGATCGAAGTCTGGTTATTCTGTACTATTGGTCTAGTATCCACTTATAAGTGAGTACATACCATGTGTGTTTTTCCAGGTCTGGGTTACCTCACTCAGGATGATCTTTTCTGCTTGCAAATTTCATGATGTCCTTGTTTTTAATAGCTGAGTAGTATTCCATTGTGTAAATGTACTACAATTTCTGATCTATTCTTCTGTTGAGGGACATCTGGGTTGTTTCCAGATTCTGGCTATTAAAAATAGAGCTGCTATGAACATAGTTGAGCAAATGTCCCTGTTGAATGGCAGAGCATCTTTTAGGTTATATGCCCAGGAGGGGTATAGCTGAGTCTTGAGGTAGAATTATTTCCAATTTTCTGAGAAAGCACCAGATTGAGGTTGTACAAGTTTACATTCCCACCAGCTATGGAGGAGAGTTCCCCTTTCTCCACATCCTCAGCAGCATGTGTTATCACTTGAGTTTCTGATGTCAGCCATTCTGGTGGGCGTAAGATAGACTATTAGAGTCATTTTGATTTGCATTCCTCTGATGGCTAAGGACACTGAACATTTCTTTAAGCGCTTCTCAGCCATTCGAGATTCCTCTGTTGTGAGTTCTGTTTAGCTCTGTACCCCATTTTTAAATTGGATTATTTGATTTGCTGAGGTTTAATTGCTTTTCTTTCTCCGCCCTCCCCCTCCCCCCAAGGGACTAAAGGAGTCTTTATTGGCCACAGCTGTTTGAGGGGGATGAAGCAGGAGGAGCGGGACAGGACAGGATGGCCTGTCCTGCTTCCCCGGCTTGTAAGTGTGGAGAGCTCGCGCAGGAAGTGGCCGGTCATCTCTGGCTTGCTCTCCACCTGGTTGAAGGTCTTGCCACTGTGCACGCCCACGGTGCTGCCCACCCTCTCTGGTGGGATGATCGGGTTCCTCAGGGGGTCTTCACCGCCTGGAGCTTCTCCATGGATGGAGCCACCTTCGTGGCCTTTCTCAAGGCTGGAGAAGAGAGTGTTGCTTCCCCCGAAGGCGCGGTTCAGGCGCCGCCTCTCGGGGGCGCTGTGCAGCCGCATCAGCTGCTCCTAGGACGTGCCCAGCAATGGTCCAGATCTACGGAAATGGTGCGTGAACTCGCGGAAGGTCCGCTTCTTCTTCTGCTCCACTTCAGCCATGTCGGTGTCTGTTCAGTTATCGCGAGAGCTGCCGGAGATGACAATTTCTTAAATTCTTTGTATATTGTGGATATTAGCCCCCTGTCAGAAACAGGGTTGGTGAAGATCCTTTCCCAGTCAGTAGGCTGTCGTTTTGTTCTGACGACAGTGTCCTTTGCTTTACAGAAGCTTTTCAGTTTCATGAGGTCCCATTTATTGATTTTTGCTCTTACAGCCTGTGCTGTTGGTGTTCTGTTCAGGAAGTTGCCTCCTGTGCCAATAAGCTCCCCCACTTTGTCTTGTAATAGTTTTAGAGTTTCTGGTTTTATGTCAAGGTCATTGATCCACTTGGACTTGAGTTTAGTGCAGGGTGGTAAGTATGGATCTATTTGCATTTTTTCTACATGCAGACATCCAGTTAGACCAGCATGATTTGTTGAAGATGCTGTCTTTTTTCCCCATTATATGGTTTTGGCTTCTTTGTTGAAAATCAAGTGTGGATTTATTTTTGGGTCTTCAACTTGGTTCCATTGAGCCTGTTTTGTTTCTAAGTGGGCATTTTGCGGCTTGTTGGCGGGAGCCTGGGCTGGCAAGTTCAACCAGGAATCCTGACAAGTGTTTAAGCAACAGACTGAGGATCAACGCAGATGAATAAAATCAGCATCTAGGGAGCGAGAAAGGAGTGATTTGGTTGGAACTGGCAGCTAGAGACATCGTTTCCATCAGCCAACACTCTGGAAAAGCCACATTACAGATGGTGGGCGAGGGTCCCAGGCACCATGACTGTGGCAGACCTCGTTCAGTGAGCTCCAATTAACCACTTGGGGTATAACATAAACTCCAAATGGCATGCTACTGTTGGTATGATATTGCATTGTGAGACAAAAGACTTTTCACACGTGCACACTCATTTCAAAGTCCTATTGGCAACATGTGACAAGTGTCTGTCACACAGGAGCTTTCCACAGAGGGCCTCTGAAAGACTGCTCATCAGGGTATCGAAGCAGATGCTGAGACTCATAGCCAGACTTTAGGCAGAGTGCAGGGAATCTTATGAAAGAAGGAGGATAAAAAGACCTGGAGGGGACAGGAGCTGCACAAGGAGACCAACAGAACCAAAAAATCTGGCACGGGGGGCTGCAGAGGCTGATGAATCAAGCAAGGACCATGTATGGAGAGGACCTAGACCTGCTCAGATGTAGCCTAAGGCAACTCAGTATCCAAGTGGGTTCCCTAGTTAGGGGAGCAGGGGCTGTCTCTGACATGGACTCAGTAGCGGGCTCTTTGATCACTGCCCCCTGGCAAGGTGGCCTAACTAGGCACAGAGAAAGAGGATTCAGACAGTCCTGATGAGACCTGATAGGCTAGGGTCAGATAGTAGGGGAGGAGGACCTCCTTTATGAGTGAACTAGGGGAGAGACATAGGGGGAAAAGATGAAGGGAGAGTGGGTGGGATGGGGAGGAGAGGAGGGATGGGGCTATAACGGGATACAAAGTCAATAAATTGTAATAAATAATAATAATAATAAAAAATAATAAATAAAAAACAAAATAACATGTTCCAGTGGAAGATAACACTGAAAATTGTCTTCATTGTCTTCAAATGTCTCAATGACATTCTTAGTTTTGAAATTTTAATTTTAATAATATTTGGAAAGAGTTATTTAAAAATTTGTAGAACTATATCAACAAACCACAATGTATCTTATTCTTACAGTATAAAAAAGAACATAAATAATAATATTTATAACATAAATAAAATAACATAAATAATCATCATAAATAATGAAAGTATCCAAGTATCTATATAAAGTGTCAATTAACTGAAACTTTACAATCTTCCTTGGTTTTCAGTCTCTGCTATGTGAGGTTTATAACATTTTTATCTTTATAGAGATGTTTCTTTACTAAGTTGGGAATGTAATTCAATAGAATGTATAAACTCTAAGAATAAATGATGGTCACATTTAAACAATAAACTGATGATACCAAATGAGGCTGTCCAACAGGCTATCAATGTAAGGCTAAAGGTGTACACTCTAAAATATATTAACTTGAAAAGAAGTGTGTCATCTTAGTGACTCAGTTTCATATGAATATCATCCATTTCTGCATAAAAGAAAAAGGTTGCTTTGAAGTTACATGTGAAAATAAAGGTTTAATATTTATAATGCAATTTACTGTATAGTTAACAAGCAAATGCTAGAGAAGATACTTGTTTTTATTAAACATCTGGAGATTTAGATAAGTCACATTTTAACTGAATGTCTGAAGTGACCACCTTTCCCATCTTTCCCCCTGTTAGTCTCTTTTTTTGGAGTTTCAATGAAGGCTTTCCATAAGAAATTGTTTAAAAAAAACAAGAGGGGCATAAATGTATATAACATTAAAAAATAGTTACATATAATGCTAAAATTTAATATTCGCAAATTTTAGAATATAAGCAGAACACAGCAAAGAGGAGAATTCTTATATGCAGCTCATTGACCCTGTCATCACACTATGTCAAGCTAAAAGAGACAAAGTGGCCTTCATCTATCATCTGGATCACATGGAAATAAATAAAATATAATCAACCTCACATAACCAACAGGGAAAGTTAAAAGTTTCATCTTTGGCACTTTGAGTCAGAGGTAATAATGAGTGTCATGATGAAACTTGAACTAAGTTAAATCCCAAGTCACACAAATGCAATGCCGATAGAATTTGTTCCTTGCCTTTCTCAAAGCTGGTTCGTGGTTTGAAGACTAATTAAAAGAGTTATACAATATAATACTATGTAACTACTACATATTTATATATAACTATGCATAAAACATATTATATATAATATTAAAGGAATTATACAGTATCCAAGCAAAGTTCTAAAATAATGACAAAACTCTGGCCATGAAGATAACCTGAAATTACAGATAAGATTGAAAGAGAAGAAAATGTTTCTACTTGACTCTAAAAAGACATTAGGCCAAAACAAACAAACAAACAAACAAACAAAACATTAGGCCATTAAGCCATACCAAGGACACATAGGACTGGTGAAATCGTCACTGATCGTGAATTCAGAAAAATGGAACTGATCAAACCACCAAAGCATAAGTCATAAGAAACACCGTTTAGATCTTCCAACCTAATTGTAGCTAAAGAAGGGAGATTATAACTCTGAGACTCTGCTAAGAGCGTGCAGTCATAAGCAACACAGAACACTTCCAGCGGCCAGCTGGAGAAGTGTGATCACCGATGTCACGTTGGTCAGAATAGTATCCACACCGAGGAAAGCAATGGTCCAAAAGTGCAGGGGTGCAACCCCACACAGAAGGGTGGAATCCTCAAGAAGGAAGAACAATTGTGTAACATACTTGATAATCTGAGACACTAAGACTGACGTCGTAGCTTCGAGTAGGTGTGTGGAGGGTAAATGATTATCAGAGAAGTGATTGGCTAATCGTAATTAAACACTGAAGAGCGAGAGGGAGCTCTCTCAAGTTGAAACTGCAGCCTGCATTATAAAGCCTGAAGGCAGGGTAATTGTCACCAGGGCCTCTCCAGATATGCTGTTCATTATTAAATAACGGAGAGCATTTCACGGCCTCACAAAGGACTGTGCCATGTCCCCTGGCTCCATACCGCTCATGTATATGATGGACTTAGCTAGAAACAGGCTAAGATATAAACCTTTAAGTGAGTATTTTCTTTCTAGGAAAAAAAAATTACTGACCAAAAATCTCTCCCAGAGTGAAGATGAAATTCACATCTAGAAATCACCTAAAAACTCTTTTCTGTGGATTACCACTGTTATTTTGAAATAAGTAGCCTTTGCAGGGCTACCTCCTGCCCCCATGTCTGGACATGGAGTTACTCTGGGCTCTATTTTTAAAGTCAGGAAATCCTGTCTTTTGGTCTGTTTTCTCCACTCTCATCTTATTTGTTAAAAGAATGAGAGTCCCGGTTTTTTTTTCTTTCTTTTCTTTTTCTTCTCCCCCCCCACCCCCCAGCCATCTCTCGTAGCAGGTTTTGCAGTAGACCTACAAGCTGACAGATGTGTCTGGATCCTGTGGCAGGACCCGCCTTGCTTGCACATCGCTCTCCTCTTTGATTTTGTGTTTAATTACAGCTCTGCCACGTCTCTCGTTTTCTTCGAAGGGCAGTGAATTAATTTCCATAAATCTTAATCAAATTAAAATTTTCCTAAGCATAATTAGGACGATCTGGAAACGGCTGCCCTTAAGCCATGTTTGCAGAGCAAGAGTGGCAGCACGTGCCGTATTCGGCAGGGTGTGACACTTCCTGGGAAACGTTACCATATTTTATGAAAAGTATCTTTTAATTCCCAGGACCTTCGTTTAGCATCTCATAAACAGTAGCTACTGACAACTTAATAAAAATGCCTCATAGACACCATTAGCTCTGTTGTATGATCCTTTTTGTGTGCACTGGACTATTTCCACACTATTCCTAGGCAGGGAAATTCCCTTAAAGTCTGAAATCTCTGTAACTCTTAATTCTGACCCTCTTTTCAATGATCCTTATGTGTATATTTTCCAGATTTCTTGGCACACCTGGGCCTTTCTACCTTTCTCCACTCAGAAGTGTCTCCACATTACTCCTGTTGCATAGTCAGTTATTTTTGTTTCTGAGAATTTTGTCTACACATGGACGTGTAATAGAAACAACCATTAAGAAAACAAGTTAGACAGCCATGGTAGCTTATATAAGTCATTCCACCACATGAGAAGTGAAGCAGAGTCAAGCAGATCTATCTCTGTGAATTCAAGCCAACTCTTACCTACATGATAGATTCCAGGTCAGCCAAAGCAACACGGTGAAACCAAGTTTCAGCAGCATCAACGACAAATCACCCAAATCATGTCATTTGTAGACCTTTATGGATCTACAGATCAACATAGTAAATGAAACGAACCAGAGTCAGAAAAATAAATATCATGTTTTCTATTATGTGTGAACTCTTGGGAAACAGAGGCACAAACAGGCACCACACCAAAAAAAAAAAAAAAAAAAAAAAAAGAAAAAAAAAAAAGAAAAAATACTTTTGGGGAACACTAAAGAGAGATGTGTGAGAATACGGGGTGAACACGCTTGAAGCACATTGTATACGGACATTAAAAATGTCGCCGTAAACATTATGATTTCTCTATATACTAACAGCAGTAACAAAATCCTCTACAAAATTTGTGCTCTTAGGGGTGTGGCTGGCGGTGGGCCAGCCTTGGTGCAGTGAGGGGCCCCCCATCCTGAGTGTGCGGGCAGCACGTACTGCTTTCAGTGGTCATTGAGAAGAGAAGAGAAGACCAGGTCAGCGGGGATGAGGATGTGGGGGTAGGTCTGGAGGAATTAAGGGGAGGGCCGAGGATGAATGTGATCAAAACACTTGGCACAAGATTCTCAAAGAATCCGTAAATAAAAACTGTAAAGGGAAACACGCGAGCAGAACTAGAGGGAATTATGTGACTTATGTAATAAGCTATGTGAATTATGTAATAAACCAGACAGAAAGACAAGTGCCACACTCTTCACACAGAAGGTTAAACACACTGACAGATTATAAAGCATGATTAATAAAGGTTGCTAAGACCAGGCATGGAAGGGGAATGAGAGCGTGTGTGCCTGCATGGAAATATCACTCCAATCTCCGCTGACATGTGCATCTTAATATAAAGGAACAGATGAAATCATAACATGTAAAAGAAGACAGAAGTATGTATGCTTGGAAAAGCTAGCAAGGACAGCTAAAGGTTTTTGTTTTTGTTTTGAAATCTTTGTAGTTCTGGAAATTTAAAAAAAATCAGTAAGACTCGTGGACACTGGCAAAAGCAAGTAAAAAAAACCCACACAAACAGGAGTATCACAAAAATGGAGTTTACTGAAAGTTTTGCATAAAACTAGTCATGCACAAAAAATGGGGTTTCTGAAAGTCCTGAATAGTGAGCACCGTGAATGAAGATATAGTATATATAAAATCACCCAATGGTCTAGTACATTCATTTATAAAGAAATAAAAAATACGTTCATTTTTTTACTTGTTTTAGAACTTGAACTAGTTTTTTTTTTAACGATCTATTTATTTATTATATATACAGTATTCTGTCTGCATAAATAGCTACACACCAGAAGAGGGCGCCGGATCTCATTAGAGATGGTTGTGAGCCACCATGTGGTTTCTGAGAATTGAACTCAGGACCTCTGGAAGAGCAGCCAGTGCTCTCAACCTCTGAGGCACCTCTCCAGTCCTGAACTAGTTTTTTTAAAAGAAGTTTTTAAAGATTTTTTTTTTAAACTTCTTTCAAGTGAAGTCAAACTATTTCTGAGAAATAATATAAGAACGACGCAGCGTGGATGGAAACTGCTTAAAATAACATCAACACTTACATAAATAACCTTATGCACTGTTAGAGGAGTAACAGATATACCAGCACAACAATAACAAGAGTTTCAGACTCAGACATGGTTGAGGCTTTGTGTTCCACGTGGAAAGGAGTAGAAGTCACCAAGAGATCATGGCTGGAGACTCCGGTAGATACCACTGGTTTTCATCAATATCAACTTATCTGTCTTTAGCATTCATGTCAAATTCGATCATCTCTCAACAATTTTCCTGTCAGCCGAGGCCGCTGACGAGGCTGTGTGAAGGAAGCATGAAGTGAGCTGGGTTGAAATAATAGGAGAATCTTCCAGCTGCTGTTGACTACATAGAAATACAGACGTACTCATAAATCGAGGAACAGAAACGTTTTTTTAAAAAAATCAGGGGTGTGAGCAGAAAGAAACAAAGTCACAGGAAACCCCGAGGTGATATCGTAGCTAAAGAAAATGTGAGGAAGTGTGACAGTTACTCAAAAAGTGTTTGTTGTAAAATACCAGCTTTAAAAAAAGATGTTGCTCACTTTCCGTGTGTGAATGTTCTGCTTGCGTGTATGTTTGTGCACCCGGGTGTGCCTGATGTAGGCCGGGGTCAGATGGTGGTGTTGGATCCCCTGGAATTTGAACCACAGATGGTTGTGAGTGACTGTGTGGATGCTGGAAACTTAACCAAGACCCTCTGCAAGTGCGACAGATGTTCCTCACGCTGACTGTTGTCCTCCAGCTCGGAGAGTAACGCTTTCATTTACAAAGTTAGCGGCCAGACCTGACAAGCTGACAGATGATGTCAGGAAATTTTAAAAAGAGCCAAACATCATACAGGTACAAGAATATATGTCCAAAGGGTTTGCACTGAATCTCGATTCTGCCCTTTCAAGCCGTTAAAAAGGTTGAAGCCCGATGAAAACATATAAAAATGTGGGGAATGTCAGGGTTTTTCAGGCTATGAGAGCAAGGGTTACAAGAGAATGGTCCTTCCTTCATTTGTTCCTTCCTTCCTTTCTTCCTTCCTTTCTTCTTCCCTCTTTCCCTTTCATTCTTGTTTGGTTTTTTCCCCCCTCTCTTTCACCTCAAGAATTTTTGAGTTGTAGCTGACAGGTAAGTTACTGAAATAGCACAACTCAGAATCAGAAATATGAAACTAGTATTTCCAGATGGTAAGTTCTGTGAAGGTCAGGGCCTGGTCAAGGGTACTACACTGCCACAATGATTTGATGGAAGTCAGAATAAGAGCAGTAAGAGAGGGCTGGGGAGATGGTTAGGAGCACTGTCTGCTCTTCCAGAGGTCCTGAGTTTGATTCCCAGCAACCACATGGTGGCTCACAACCATCTATACTGGGATCTGATGCCCTCTTCTGGAATTCAGGTATACATGCAGATAGAGCACTCACGTATGTAAAAACCTCTATAAAAAAGCAGTAAAAGAGGGCAAATCACAGTTCATCTTTAGTCACTTAGGTGGGTGACCACAATTTCACCAGTGGAGATCATTCTCAGCTTATCACTTGTGCAAAGTAAAGACAGTGTGGGAGTCAGGAGTTTTGAATATAATGTTAACGTCAGTTACGTATCAGGTGGTGGTAATTTAGTTGTTATTTGTTTATCTTTCCTAGATGCCTTTTCAAGATATTAGAATTTTTCTTGGTATTTTCTAATCTGACCCTTTAAGGAAATCATATATACTGTATGTGGGTATGTAATATACAGATGCATATGTTTCTAAAAATCACAAAAATTAGTATTTTCATAAAATAAATAACAAGCATTTCATTTCCGGTAACTTTTCAAAGGTTTTAATTGATAATGTTACCGAATCCAAAGAATTATCCAAATTGGAAAAAAAAATAAGTGAAGAGTGAAACTGCCGGCAATATTAATATGAAATAAGTTTATTTGGAAAAAAAACTATACTATTTAAAAAGCTGCTTATCATAGTGAAAGGAAGCTCTGGTCATCAAGTTCTATCTTAATATCAACACTTAACAAAACAAAATAACACTTATGTAATTACCTCTATTCAATTTTCACGTTAGCCACAGGGTTTGCCAGGGAGACCTACATAGATGTAGAAGCCCAAGTCTCCACAACTTGGGTTACTGCTATAAGATAAATAGTCATGTTGAATTCCTTGCACTGGAGAAAAGCATGTAGTGATCAATGTTTATCAAGTTTCTTTGATTTACCAAGATGCTCTTTACCATGAAGAAAAAAAAAATCACTAATACCCGCACCCGTGAGCAAATGGGATGCTTTTCTCCCTTCCATCCTGTAGAGGAATTTTAGTTCAGCAACATGGCTGCTCTGGTAGGGGATCATATCCAAAGACCTTCTAGGTCTGTATAATCCAGTTGGAATGCAGATACAAAACACACCTTTAATTCCTCTGGCTGGAATACAGACACACTTTTAATCCCAAGCAATGATGTCTAATCGAGGGATAGAGAAAGTGACAAATCAGAGAAAGATTTGACAGGAGTCAGAGATAGGATGTGCCCAGCTCTTGCGAGAGCAGGCAGGAAGGAGAGGCTACTTGAGAGCAGTGCAGGGAGGGAGAGGAGAGTTGAGTTCAATTGAGTTTCATTGAGTCGTACAGTTTCTTTAAGTTCTGTTCAGTCATACAGTCAGTATAGTTTAGAGTTCAGAGGCAGTTTTCCCAAGCAGAGCAATTCAGTCAGAAGTTGAGAGAAGCCAGATTGGATCAGTCAGTTTGGAGAGGAGTCTGAGCCAGAACATCCGAGTTGAACCAGCCTGCCAGAGTTCAGAAAAAGCTAGAAAGGGTGAGCTTATTCAGCAGTAAGTTTCAGAGGCTGAAAACATTTTAGGTCCAGGTTAACAGACAGAGGCTGGAAGCTGAAGCCTTTAAGGTCTGGGCTGGAAGATTAGATTGTACAGACACTGGAAGTTTTCAGGCCTAGGGATAGATAGAACAGAGAAATGCTCTAGGCTCAGCCCAAGCTACGTTTTCATAAAGCTTGGCTATGGTTCTCATCCACTCATCAGAGGAAATAAAAGCAGCATTTGCACAGTCCTCTCATGGTCTTGGATTTAGATGATTTATTACTCAGAGGGTCATAGATTTTCCAGCACTCAAATCACCCCAGCATAATTTAGAGATAACTATCTAGACACTAGAAATTTTCTGAAGTAACTAGTTCCTGCCCCTGAGTTTTTTTTTTTTTTTTTTTTTAGAATAAGTTGTTCCTCTGAGTTTTAATTCTGACACCACAGAAGTCAAACAATGCTAAAGACTGACTATATCGTCAGATGATATTTTTTGAATCTCTAAAATATCTAAAAGTCTGCTGTGATTCCACTTTGTTTTTAATTGGCTGCATAATATTTTCCTTCCACATTAAGTAAAAAGATCACTTTCATTAACAAAAAATCCTGGAGATCCAGATGCTGAACCATAGGACCCAGATAATGCTGAACTTGCTTTGCTCACTTGCTTTTCGAGCCTGACTTGTCTCAAGCACATCAAGCTAAGTTTACATAGTTGCATCACATCTATTACTGTCTACTATCAGCCAGTCCAGTTCATGAAATTTACCCACTCACACGACTCGATTCTGTGTTTCCTTTTTACTGACAGCCCATGAAGGAGATTTCACCCGTAAATTCTTACAAGGACCACTGGTTGTTACCGGGCTGAATGACTGATTCACTGTCACCAGGCAACCTGATGCTACATCTTTCAGAGTGGAACCCGGAAACCACGGATTATGATCGCAGTGGGCAGGAAAGCAGAGAGTCACGGCTGTTGGCCACCTTCTTGTTATTACTCCCCCGCTCTATCTGTATCCAGCCCAGGGATCACGCCAGTCTTACTTAAAATATTATGAGTTTTTTTGTCATTATTTTTTTTCGTGGCTTGATTGTGTAGCTCTTTAGCGTGAACTTTGAAGATGACTATGTCCATCTTAATGTCTAAAGGTTGGACGTGCTCCTAAGCTTTCCCGAGTCTGTTCAGGGCAATGACCAAAATTAACCATCACATTTCTATTATTCTTTATTTTTATTCTTTCAACATTGCATTACCTGACATAGGTCAAGGGATGTATAAAACCTAAACAATACTGTGATGCTTTAAAAACCATTGTTACTTTTTCTTGGTTTCTTCCTGGATTGAGTTGATCCATGAATCCAGCTAAAGGGTCAGAATGGACTTTCCTCCTTACTCGTGACAGATTTTATGCATACACCTTTCCTTTTCATTCTTCAGCTTTTTAAAATACTGTGGTGTGTGTGTAAGATTTGTTTTGTCATAAGGAAGGCTGTATCCTGCTCTGCCTGGTTTTCAGTATTGTGATTTTGTGCTCTTTAGGGTGGTGAAAATTTAAGTCTTTTTTTGATAGTTTCTAATTAATCTTCTACTCTTCATTCTTCTAAATAACTAGTGAAAGTCATACTTGAATTTATTTTGTCTTGTCTGTTCTGAAGCCTCTGATGCTTATAAGCAGCACACCACATGTTCTCAAACAAAGGAAAAGCTGTCCATCACTCACAGAGCCAGGAAGGGAGGGAAGTTTTTATGAGTCTGGATAGAGTACATCATGGCCCCATTTCACAAGCCATTAACACTCCAAAAGGAAGAATTAATTTGAATATTTGTCACAATCCAGACAGGGAACAAAGTGCCGAGACATATCTTTCAGCCGACTTCTTAGGAAGGATAAACGGTTGCAAAATTAATTCACACCTTTTTATTTAGTACGTAGATATTTTCATTTAGTTGTTCACTAAGAATTTCCAGTGCCTCCTTACTGTCCTTTGTGCAGTCCAAGAACAAAGTATGACGAGCAGTGAAGATGACCAGAAGGCTCTCAAGTGAACGCACAGATAAATAAGAAAACGTTAAGTGTGGAAAGGGATTTAAGCGTCTGAAAAGAAAATTTAAAAAGTGTCGATTTGGAAAATGACTGTTAAGAATATTGACAGGAGCTGGAGGGATGGCTCAGCGGTTGAGAGCACTGGCTGCTCTTCCAGAGGTCCTGAGTTCAATTCCCAGCACCCCCATGGCAGGTCACAACTGTGACGTCAGTTCCAGGGGATCGGACACACTCACATTAATGTATAAATAAAAAAATAAGGCTAAATAAAATAAAAAATAATAAATAATATTGACAATACTGTGATGCTTTAAAAACCATTGTTACATTTTCTTGGTTTCTTCCTGGATTGAGATGATCTGTGAATCCAGGTAAAGGGTCAGAATAGACTTTCTTCCTTAATCGTGACAGATTTTATGCATGCACCCTTCCTTTTCATTCTTCAGCTTTTTAAAATACTGTGGTGTGTGTGTGTGTAAGATTTGTTTTGTCATAAGAAAGGCTGTATCCTGCGCTGTGCACCTTGTTAAAATGCCCCCGTGTGCCTTGTTAAAGGTCATTAATTAACTATATTAAGCAAACATAAACATTAGCCAGGCAGAATGGGTTCTGGCTTCCCCTGGAGGTCCTTACTCCAAAGGCAATAACAGCAAATACTGTCTTTCTGTCCTCTCTCCTCTGCTCTACATACCTCCTCCTCAACCGTTTATTTTTTACTCTTTATTCTCTTTATTCTTTTTCTCGAAGGAAAGAAGGTTAAGACAAAACAGGACTTAGGATTCCAATAATCGGAAGTATCAGGTGTGAGAGGCAAGCTGTGACGTCACGGACTGGTGGTAAACGTACGGCGCCTCCTGCTGCGACCCCCCTCACCGTGGGAGCTGCGGAGCTGCCAGGTGTTGTGTACATCCAGGAAGCTGTGGCCTTGTGAGCTTGCGCCGCAGCCAGGTGTCAGGCTGGGATTGGTAAGGAGCAGTCTTCACACCCCCGAAACTGTGTTCTATACAGAGGTGGTGTGTTACACCACGAGGGGATGGAGAATATTGGCGTTTTCCTTCTTCTTCCGCGGACGGAGATGCTTTACAACTCAAAGCAGTTCAAAATGTCCTGTTTGGGGGAGCGCGGAATTACATTAAAAAGAGTTGTTTCCAGGGTCATTTCTTCCCCTTAGAACGTAACGGTAAAGGGAAATCTTGGAGAAATTTCTGTGATGTGTCTGAGTCTCATAAGCGTCTCCCCAAGCCCCAGCTCATTGTCTTGCCCATCTCTTTGGACTGTTCGTCTGAACATGAACTGTTCGTCATGAAATATCCAGCCCATTTCTGAAGGTGTGAAATTTAATGTGAAGCTTCAAAGCGAACGTCAGTTCTAACTGTATAAAAGCTCATTAAGCGGTAGAGACTTTGAGTCACATTAATTTTGGTGTGCGATGTTTCT
The DNA here is from genome assembly GCF_030254825.1 of Meriones unguiculatus. Classification (NCBI taxonomy): domain Eukaryota; kingdom Metazoa; phylum Chordata; class Mammalia; order Rodentia; family Muridae; genus Meriones; species Meriones unguiculatus. Next base: position 11,428,239 of record NC_083363.1, read on the forward strand.
GTTTATTTTCAAGATTTATATATAGGACTTTTATGTACTGAAAGTCAGAATTTATAATACTCAACATCTATCAAAAACCGTAGCGTTTCATGTTTGTCAGTCAAATCTAATCTTAAGGGAACAAAAATCTGTTTTTGTTCTACAAAGAAAAAATATTAATGAAGTATGTTAGTGTTATTTGTAATATGTGTGTGTTTTTTGAACAGGGTTTCTCTGTGTGGCCTTGGCTGACCTGGACTTGCTTTGCAGGCCAGGTTGGCCTCGAACTCACGGAGATCCAACTCTGACTGCCTCCCTGAGTGCTGGGATTACAGATAAGCCCCATGGTACCTGGCTAATATGTATGTTTTTATATGAAAAGCATTTCTTTTAAGTAAAGCAGGCATTTTACTCTACGTTGGCTTATTGGACAGGAAGGTTGCTTCACTTCAAGTAGGAGAGACTAGACCAGTAATTGCACCGGAGCGTATGTCCACTTGGCAAACAGGTGACAGTGAATAAATTCTCAATTGTCCAGCACTGCCTTTGTGGTGTGGAAAGGAACCATTGCTTACCCTGTCCTAGCCAAATGATTAAATTCTCATAGAGCGTTTTGGTTGATATAAAAGTGTGATAATTCTTGAAGAGATCACTATGTTTCTCCTCAAAATCTCTTAACTTTTCTTCTGTCTGATTTGTACTTCTCCCATCATAAAAAATAGACCGAGTGGGTCAAGTTCAGGTCTGTATCCTTCTTCCAAAGCTTCATTTCCAAGGATAGAAATCCCAACAAACTCAGCTTTCCTTAAATTAACTACAGGCCAGGATTTTGTAGCAGGCTTTTAAAAATATCATGGGAAGTAATCCTACTTTTTTTGTGTGTGGAAAATGCCCACAATGTGACACAATGGCCAGGTTTTGAATGGGATTATTACTGGCGCTGACAGTGGTCGGTGAAGCTCTGCTCAGTTGCTGGAGTACTGCGTGTTGGCTATTATGGGCAGATGCGAGATATTTGATTTTTTTTTTTTAAGTTTCCTTTCTCATGAAGTTTTATTGTGCTATTACTCACCAAAACAAACGTTTAAATTAACATCGACAACTTGGATGATAGATACAATATGTAACAATCCTTTGAACAATCTGCCTTTACATCAATAGTACCTGGGTGGGGACACTGTTCTTGTAAAATGTTTTGAGGTGAAAATATTGCCTATTTCTTGCCAGGCAGTGGAGACACACACTTTCAATATCAACACTCAGGAGGCAGAGGCAGGTGGATCTCTGAGTTTGAGGCCAGCCTGGTCTACAAATTCCAGGACAGCCAGGGCTACCCAGGAAAAGTCTGTCTCAAAAAAAAAAAAAAAAAAAAACAACCCAAGAATATTTCTTGTTTCTTGTCAAATACAACTGTAATTTATTATCTTTATAAAAGATTTGTGTGTTATAAGTGATATAGTAACATATAATCCATATTATATAATTGTATTGTTATATAATATATTAATATATAAAATTTCATATATATGAAATCCCTACCCAGAGAGGGTTTCTAATAAAATATGTTTTCATGAAATAGCTATAACATTAACAAATAGCAAAGGAGAACGCAGGAGACACAAATTCAACAGGAACATTTGACCTGTCTGGGAGAACATGACTGTACAAGATGGCGCCCTGCAGTGTTCTGTAAAGTGAGGCATGACTTCTGGGTGGTGCTGCCTGTGGACTGAGGCTGTTGACTATTGACACCCTCCCTGCAGGCTGAGAGCAGCATGCTGTTGGTCGCCGCAGAGATCTACAGAGAATGAGACTTCCGTGCGGCACTGACTTAGGGGAATCTTGACGACTTGAACTCGTGATGACCTGTCTGGGACGCATTCTACCTCGACTACCACCTGGCCTAACTAGAAATCACTCAGTGCTTAGGGAGCATTTGCTCTGCCTGGGGGCTGGGACACTCGATGGTTACCTCAGAAGCTCGAAGACTTAGATTTGATTCCTCCCACCAAAATGTAACCATTTGCTAAACCAGCGAATTATTGAGTCGGAGGTCATTTACTTAGCTGAATGTATCTGTAGAGCCTTCATCCGTATTTCAGATGCTGGCACGGTCTGACTTGAATGTCATCTGAAGAAATTCATAATCTTAATTTTATCCAGGAAAGAAATTATGAATATAATTTAAATAATTATTGCATTTTACCTAGCTTAAAATGCAATAATTCACTGGAGGTTGCCTGACAAGACATTGTCACCCTCCACTTGCTCTCTCTCTCTTTCACACACACACTTCACAAAAACATATATTTTTTTCTTTGATGACTGTCAGTGTAAAATAACAATTTATCAAGTAGAAAAATAAACAAAAAAAATCTAAAGTAGAGGTTATTTCATAAATGCAGACATACTTTGATATTAGGAAATGTATTCAGAGTATACCGAGAAATCTAAGAGGAAAATCACTTATTCTGTTGGATGTGGAAGCACATTTAATAGAATTTAATATCTGTTTGCATTAAACATACTCAATAAAAAGTAGGAAAAATGATGACTGGGTTTGCAGCGTAAAAAATCTTTCAGTGAAAGATTAGCTACCTTTGCATATTCTGATGGAGAAAATTAAAATATTTAATAAACCTGAAGACAAGATGGGTCATTCTACTTATTACTATTTAATTTTATATTGATGTTATTATCTAATACAATCAACCAGGGGAAGCAATTATTGTTATAAGAAATGGAAAAAGTAAGAGGTTGAATTTGTCATTGTTACAGAAACTGGAGTCATCTGGGAAGAGGGAAACTTCTTGGAAAAAATGCCCCCATCAGAGTGGTGTGTGGGTTATTTTCTTGATTAATGATTGACATGGGAGGGTCCAGTTCACGGTGGACAGTGCCACCCTTAGGCAGTGGACCAGAGTTGTATAAAAAAGTGAGTGAGTGAGTCAGATTGAGAAAGCCAGCCTTCCTCCATGGTCTGTGCTTCAGCTCCTGTCTGAAGATTCTTGCTTGAGTTTCTTTCCTGGCTTCCTTTCATGACGAACTCTCAACTGTAAGCTGAAAGGCCACTACATATGATAAAGCACATTGCTAAAGAGACAGGTTATTAAATGAACAGATCCTTAATGTAGGGGGAAAAAACACTACCCATGAGGAAGAAGACACTTGAATTTTAAAAAAGCCATTTACCACACACAAACAAAATACATTGACCAACCAAACAGAGAAGTAGCCTAAAGTCAGCAAGGTCAGAAAACAATGAAAATGTGTTGAGTCACATGGAAAAAGGTGGAAGCGGTGGATTTTAATTTGCGTGTCGGATGGGAAGTTTTACATTATTAAATTCAAAATTTCCTGTAAGGCATAAAGTCAATGTAATTATAGCACAATCCAGTCTTTTATCTGTCAGTGATTAGATAAGGGAACCAGCATGTTAATTTGGAAGGAAAACACAACCCTGGGTATTAAAATATCATGTCAGCCCTCTGATGAGACCTCTCTGATGGCCTCCATTCCACTGAGTGAGAAGGTGTGAAATAACCTCCAAAGCTCTATCAGATTTGGAGTTCTTCCTCTCATTCACTAACTGGATATTTTTTTCTCTTCTCTCTCTCTGTGTCCTCCGTGAACGAGCACATGTGGGACAGAGGTAGAAGCCTTCTCTCTTGGTTTATTGCTTTCCACCATGTTTCTTTGAGACAGAGTCTCTCAATGAAGCTGAACCTCAGCAGTTGGCCAGGCTGTCTGGTAAGTGATCCTTAATAAGAACTTAGTGTCTCTCTCCACAAGTCCTAGGGTGACAGGTACTTGTCAGGGAGCCAGACTTGGGTTTCATGCTTTTACAGCAAACATTTTTTCCCACGAGCCATCTCTCAAACCTCTGGACTGAGAATTTCTCTACTCTCACCCTGCATAAATGCCAGGGCCTGGGTGTTTACCTAGCACTCCGGCAAGCTCCATCCACCGAGGATGGGTGTCTGGTCTTCCTGCTCTTCCTGGAAACCTTTTCTCACTCACTTCCTTCTGTCCCGGTGGTGATTTACTCTGAACGTGGCACCAAAAATCATTTTGTTTGATTTCCAGGCTCATTCTGTTATTGCTCTGTGCTGTTATTTTCTCTGTGGAGATGATCGCAAATTCTCCTATTGTGTGCTTTATTTGTTTGTTTGACAGTTTCTTTTTGTTTTTCCCACATCTGGGAAAATGTGGGTTCCATGAGGGCACATAATAATCTTTGCTACTTTTGAAATATGTGCTTTAACAGCTATAAGCCTGCCTCCACTGTGATCTCAGCTACACCCATAAATTGTGATACCTACATTTTGATTATCATTCTCACTCTCTGTGTCTCTCTCTTGGTGTCTCTTTGTCCTCCCCCGCTCTCTCTCTCACACAAACACACATGGAGAGAATATGTAAGTAAGTTTGCCTGCTTTTTAAATTTTTGCCTTTAATATTTTGAGGCCATACCATAAAAAAGAAATGGTATCTGGCCATTATTGCTACAAAGCACGTTTCTCTGTCATGGTTGTGCCCACTGGCCTCGGGTCTATGTGGCTGGAGATTAGGGACACCGGCTTTCCTTCAGTGAGTGTGTGTGGCACATACATTCACATCTTCTCGGTGTGTCCTTGTGGGAATTCCAACTGAGCACACAACACGTTCTTTTAAAACTATAAAACAATACTTGATGTGGCTCCTAATGTTTGGATTTAAATCAATCATTTTGAACGTGCTCAATTTGTTTTATAGACTTCTTGCTCTTTGCCTTGTTATCAGTAAGATGCGCTTTATATATCTTCACTTACTCGTTCTGACAGTATTTGTGGGATATTGTAGTTCCTTGTGATTACATTAGGAAGCGCAAGGTGGTTTTTCTCTACTAAATTAAAACTTGTTCTATTTCTCTTAAAACATTTTCATTTAAAGAATAATAAGGTGAAAACAATGAATCTCAATAAGCAAGACGTCAAATGTGGTTGTCTTTTCTGTTACTAAAGCTTATTAATTTTTACATGTTAAGATTCAGGTGGTGCACACGCCTGTAATCCTAGCACTCTGGGAGGCAGAGGTAGGGGGATCTCTGTAAGTTCAAGGCCAGCTTGGTCTACAAAGTGAGTCCGGGACAGCCAAGGCTACACAGGGAAAGCCTGTCTCAAAACAAACAAACAAACAAACAAACAAACAAACAAACAAACAAACAAAAAAGATTGTTCTGCCGATAGAGCCAGGATAGACCCAGTGCTTTGTTCTTCCTAGTTTGATGCCTGGCTTGGTGGCCAAAGCTGTTTTATACTGAGGACTCATAAAGGTAAAATCAAATAAAATCCAGGCACCGCAGCACAGGAGGAGGAAGACAGAGACTTGTAGACCTGCCCTCCAGCCGTGCACAGCACAGGCAGGCCATAGACACCCACTTGTCACCACGCCATGTAGAGGGAATGGAGGATGTGACCCAGGGGTCTGCCAGCTGCATGGCCAGCCTGCAGTGGGGGCCACCACAATGTATAACTCTGTGGTGGACAGATGAGAGAGAAAGAGAAGTGGAGCAGCTTGAGCATTCTGAAGAGAGATGGAAGAGAGACGGAACTGGAGCCTCGAGGGTGCAGAGGGGCGGGCTGTTGTGAGTGGCCGGCCCTGTTGTCTGGGACCGTTGTGAAATCCTAGGTTGAGCTGTTGCTGAAGGCTGTGTCTGAGTCTGTGGCCACACAGAACATGGGGGCATCCCTGGTCAAGGCAGCTGCCAGGGACCATCCAGGGGATGTGCAGAACTGGCCCTCCCCCTCACTGGCTGCTGAACTCTGGAGAGCTGACTCCATCTCTCACCGGCTGCAGCACTCGGGAGAGCAGGCCCTGATCCTCTCCTGGGCAGCACAGCAGAGCTGACCCTGGTGGTGGGGGTGCAGCTGAGCCAGTCTGTGGGCCAGAGCAGGGAAGCTAGTCATGATGCTTTTCCCTCCTTGGCCTTCACCACCTGTGGCAGTCAGGAAAGCTGGCTCTGAGGGCATGAGAGCAGGAGAGCTGTCCTTGCTCCTCACCAGCCAAGGCACTCAGGAGAGCAGGCCCTACACCTCACCTGGGAATCACTGTAGAGCTGACCCCGGTTTGAGGGGGTGCACGTGAGCTGGCCCTGGAGGCATGAGTGAGTTGGCCCTGAGGACAGGAGAGCAGGAGAGCAGGAGAGCTGACCCTGCTCTGGGTGGCCTAGCTGGAGCAGTGTTGGAGAACTTGCCCTGGTGGTTCAGATAAGGGAGAGCTGGGTGTGAGGGAGACCAGCTCAGCTACCACCCAGTCCAGATCCAGGGCACTGATTTGGCACGCCCCAAAATCTCTATCATCTACAAACAACTGAGGTCTGTGAAAGGATCAGTCCTGCTGATTCAAAGCTTCAGGATCTCCATGACACAGGGCAACAACACAATAACCAGGAGTCCCCGTGAGGATCCCGCATTGATGGTGTTACAAAAGCCGGAGATCTCAAGCTAGAACATTTGCAAAGGAAGATGTGTGGACAGAGGGGCACACAGTGACACGCAGCTTCCACTATGGGATGTTTTCCATGCTTTGTTGTTTGCTTGTTTGTTTGGAGGTTTGCAAGGGTGAAGGGCAGATATGAGGGGATGGGGAGATGAGCCGGACTGGGGTGCATGATATGAACCTCACAAGGAATCAATACAAAGTTATTAAAAAAAAAAAAAAATCCAGATATTTAGTTGGGTGGTGGTGGCTCACACCTTTATCCCAGAACTCAGGAAGCAGAGGCAGGCGGATCTGAGTCTGAGGCCAGCCTGGCCTACAGAGTGAATTTCAAGACAGCCTGGGCTACACACAGAAACTGTCTTAAAAACAAACAAACAAACAAACAGCAACAAAAACAACCAAACAAAAGAGTTGTCAATTACATACACATATTTATACTCTTCACAAAGCATCTGATCAAGCCCTATTAAGAACTAATTTTTTTCCAGAGTTAACTTTTTTCTTATCTTGCTTTTTTTTTATTAATTACACTTTATTCACTTTGTATCTCCCCATAAGCCCCTCCCTCCTTCCCTACCGATCCCACCCTCCCACTCCCTTCTTCACGCAAGCCCCTCCCCAAGTCCACTGATAGGGGAGGTCCTCCTCTCCTTCCTTCTGATCTTAGTCTATCAGATCGCATCAGGACAGAGTTAGCTTTTTAAATGAACTTTCTCGTAGCAGGTTGTTAAATCATCCCCAGGCAGCCCATTTTTAACTATCACTTATATAGTCCATCCTATTCAAGGTTTGATTCTTTTAACAGAAAATGTCATTTTAGGGTGCCTTTTAACAGAATTCTCACCCCTCTAGATATATCTGTGCTCTAAGCAGATGGCACCCACTGCACGCCAATGTCTGGCATGCCAGATGAAAGAAGAGAATGGTCAAGAGCAACTGCTGCCTGGCAACGGGGAGTTAGTGATGGCCTCTCCATTAGTTTGGATGGGACCAATGAAAATAACCCCTGTATCCTTTTTGAAACTTTTACAGCGGATCAACGCGAATTTGCACAGCACACGTGTTTAATTGCTGATCCCTGTACTATCAGCAACGACGGCATTAAGGACGAACAAAAATTAAAAAAAAAAAAAATCAATTACTTTCAGAATTAGGAAGGCCTAGAAAATGAGCGATTGTGTGAAATTTGGCACAGCTGTGGAATTTGTTGCTGAGGTAATCCAGAGATAACTATCAAGTGTGGCCCGTCTTCATATCGAGGCATTGTTGAGATGTAGATAACGTCTCTGGCTTCTGCTTAGCAGTGTTTCAGAGGAATACTTAGGAAAAAAAAATCTATTGTTAATGTGTTGGCACACAGGTGACTCAATTTCCATAATAATTACTTTTAACTTTGGTAACTTGAACGCAGCCAAAAAGTCTTCCCAATCGCATCTTTACACATTTGAGTACAGCCCTATTTCTCACCATTATGTTAATAAGAAAGTGTTCCCAGCCTACCTGGAGGCATCCTCCTGCAAAGCAAATGAACTTTGTGCAGTGTCCTGTGAGTAGAGTCATTATCTTGCTGCATGACACAAACAGGCTAAGAAACCAGAGCGGCCTCCATCCCTAGGTCACCTCTCAGCGAGCTTTATTAGAAGGTTCTGAAGTTGTCCACGTGGCCGCTGGGCCTAGAAGTCAGTTTTACGTACCGTCATTTTGCCCACACGTGGAGTTTCCTTATGTGCTCACTCAGGAAGGAGGCCAGGAGAGCCAAAGCTGTCAATGCGCTTCAGAGCTGCCTTCCCAACAGTTTACTCCGGGCTGATTTATGGGGTGGGGACTTAAGAAGCCGCCTGTTGGGAAGTGAAAGAGGGGATTTTAGAGCAGTCCTGATGAAGCTCTAGTAAACGGCCATGATGCCTCTGCAGAAGTTTTGTGCTTCTTCTTAGTGGGGTTGCTGTAGTTTCTGTGGGGGTTTGGATGACCGGGCTCCCCTAGGCGTGTCTGCTCGTCATGTTTCAGTTTGGCTTTGTGCTTGTGAAACAGGGTCTTGACATGTAGCTGAGGCTGACAGGAACTCATGGCTGTCCCACATCTGCCTCCCAAGGGCTGGGACACATGTGCATTCACGGTAACTACATACTGATTCGTCTAAACTGCCTTGTTGGATTCTAGGAATCACCACAGGCCACACAGTACGTTACAGCCTCAGCAAGAAGCCAGGTAATGAGTGTTTTAGTGTTTCTCTACCATATGGTCGTTTCCACAACCATCCAAGTTGGCAACTGCTGCACAAATATAAAATGCCAATGACTCGGCATAAACTCTGTGTATGGATAAAATTTCATTCATCAAATTATCATAAAGTGCTGGCCAACGGCCAGAGGTTCATGATATCTGGCTTAAAAACATTTTAGGCAATGTAATGCCCAACTCTTAAGATTCATCACATAGAGCGAAGATAGCATTTACTTTTTTATTTTTAATATAATGTAATTATGTCACTTCCTCCTTCCTTTTCCCTTCCTTCGAACTTTTTAATCTACTAATCCTTGGTCACTTTCAAATTCATGGCTTCTTCTTCCATTAATTGTTGTTATATGTATGTATACATATGCATATATTGTCTTAGGGTTTTGTTGCTGTGAAGAGATACCATGCAACTCTTATAAAGGAAAACAGTTCGTAGGGACCCAGCTTACAGTTTCAGAGGTTTAGTCCGTCATCATGTTGGGAAGCATGGCACCTCACAGGCAGACAGGATGCTGGAGAAGGGGTCGAAGAGTTCTACTTCTTGATCCAAAGGCGGGGAGACTGTGTGCCCCAAAGGGTGCAGCTTGAGCATAGGAGACCTCAACGCCTGCCCCTACAGTGACACACTTCCTCCAATATGGCGGCACCTACTCCAACAAGGCCACACCCCTCTAAGAGTGCCCTTCCCTAGGGGTCAAGCATTGAAACCCACAAGTCTGTGAGGGCCATGCCTGTTCAAACCACCACACACACATACACACATATTCCTAAAAAACATTTGGTGTTGAATGACCAACTGGAGGGCTCTTTCCTGGGGAAGAATAATTTTTTTCTGCTCTCAGCATTCCTTAGTTACCTGTAGTTCTTTGTGTGGTGTTGAGGCCTACGGTTGCTCCTGACCTCTGTCTGGTTTACTTTGGCATATCTATTGTTATTGTCCTTGGTCAACTCATATTTAGGCACCTGTGTTGGTGAGACTCATGGGTATAACTTACCTGTTTTCAACATCATGTCCATAAACTAAAAGTCAGCAAACCGTGACCCACAGCTCAAGTTGGTTTGTATTTCTTCATGCCTTGTCAGGGTAACAGGGAACATAGGCTCATCCTACTTTTACACAATAGACAAAGTAAATATATATAGAGAGACAGAGACAGACAGAAAGACAGAGACAGGGGCAAGCAGAGAGATGGAGAGTGAGAAAGAGAGAGGGGGGAGGGAAGGAGAGAGCATAGTATAAAAATGTTGACTACATCAGTTGGTCCGACCCTTGGAGTGTAGGAAGCTGTGTGATTTAGGGACTTTTCCTTGCATCAATAAACTAATTCAAGAAAATTCTTTAAAAAAGTACGATAAAGAAATAAGTACATAAATAAATAAACTCATCTTTCTTAATTATCGTTATTACAATCTAATTATTGTCTAAATAATGAAGACTGTGGTGAATTTGGAAAACAAAGCAGTGATGTTAAGAAGGTATCAGGAATGTTGACAGAAGGATTGAGACAAGACATAAGCAACTGAGTAAAAGTAGATTCATGCTAGCTGGTGTTCAGACCATACTGCTGAAACACGAGTCACGTTTTAAATATCAAGATGATTGGTAAGAGCAAAATGATCGTAATTTCTGTGTCCTCTCTAGTTATTTCTTGACTTCAGAATCATTAAATCCGGTGCTGCTGTGAGATAGACAACTTGAGCCCAGATTGCTCTAGCTTCTGTCTCATTTTGACTGATTCATATTACAAATTGAAACTGTATTTTTATATCATCTCAAGGTCACCACATCAAAAATCGAGGGTGTAAATATGGCCAGTGAATCTTGGGATTTGTCCCCGTCACCTGGGGCTCTAGATTTTGAAAATAAAAGTATGCGTTAATTAAAGTTGAACATAAGAGAACAAGCTATTTTCCAATTTTAGCGAAAAAGTAGGAGAGAAGTCATGTGAGATGAGCTGTGTCTCGCAGCTCTTCAGACTGTAGGCTGGGACAACCAAATCTTTTCTGACTCCTCAAGGGTTATTGCCTGACAGATCACTTGAGAAAGGCAGTTAAAGCTGATCTATTAAACGTCTCAGGGTCTAATAAATTTCTTACTCATAGAATACTACACAGACAGTATTTCTTCATCACTTTCAAGGCCTTCCCTGGCTAATAAAAATATTTCTGTTGGAGTTATGAAAGTCTGGTTCTTTCAGGAAGGCTGAAGAGTAGCGCATTGGTAGAGAGCTACCTATGATGTGCAAGACCCTGAGTTTGACCCCAGGGCTACTACCAAAAAGTGCAAATAAAGAAAAATCAAAATCAAAGAGATGGAGGAGACGAGTCAGTCAGTGAAGTGCTTACGTGGGAGATTAACGACCTGAGTGTGAGTCCCTGGCGTGAATCCAGACACTGTGGTGAAGATGTATAGACCCAGCACTGGGAACAGAGGGAGGGAGGCGACAGAGGGATGCTTGGAGCTCATGGCCTAGTCAGCCATGTCAAATTTAGGGGTCCTAGGTTCAGTTAGAGAGCGTGTTACAATCAATAGAGAAAGTGACCTGACGTAGACATCTGATCTGTGCACACACATGCACCTGTGTATACTCATACAGATGATGTGCGCGCACACACACACACACACACACACACACACACACACACACTTGCATGCACGCACACCCGGAAACCCAGTCCAAGGATCTGTAGAGCAGACTGCGGTTGGATTGCCAGGAGGGCAGACACACCTTATCCAGACCATGGGCAAGCATTCAGGACATGGCCCAGACCTTCTCCTCTAGACTGATGGACCCATGTGAGTCAGAGCGTGTGGAGTTTGCCTGACCTGGTCACACTCACTCACTGTCTTGGTACAGGATCCAGCCTGCACTGGCATCTGTGAACCTGAAGCAGAACTCACAACCATTATACAGCTCACTTGGGAACACACACAATTATTCACACACAATTAAGTTGACTGGCTTGTTCTGTGCTAGTCTGCATTTCTGTCTCAGAAAAGTAAGGTTGAGTTTATGGGCGTCAGGCCCGAGCAGAGCAGTTTTCCTAACTCACTTTGAAGTGAATCCCTTCGGTCTGTCATCTCTTCCCCATGGTAGTTCTGAACTTGCACGCATAGATCCTGCTTAGGAAACCCTCAGACCATGTTTGCACGCCATCTCGCCCATCTTCTTCTACTGCAGGGTTATTTCTTCCAAAGTGAGCCGTGTTTCATGCGAACATCCTCGGTACAAGCCAAATGTGTTATTTATGAGTTTGGGCTGGCGGGGATTGTAGCTATCACAGACAGATACTCATCGCAGTCTAAAGATGGTAAGGAAGGAATTGGATTTTATTCTTGAATAGGAGCTAGGCGAGGCTTTCGAAATCCAGTTTTGGATTCCTCCGGACCTGGTGAACTGGCAGTGTGTCATCCAGGAGATGAACACCCGGATTGTGCCCTGGCACGACCCACCGTTGGCGTAGTGATTCTTTGATGATGCGTCTCCAAGCATCACCTGTCGGTAGGGCATCTTGGATCGGGATCACTGCTGCCTCTGGTTGTAAGCGCTACAAGTCACATCCCCAACCCAGAGACCCTGCAGTTTTATCGTGATAAGTTGTATCTGCGATGACACCCTGAACTTGTCTTGCGGGCCTTCAAACAGCATCAGGGACAGGTTCAATGGGGATGTAGCTATTATTTATGTTACTAGAAAACAAGAGGAAAATTTAACATAAGTTTTATTTCAAAACTTATTTGTAACACTACTTGTAGGGAAACTTGAGTAGGCTCAAGACAACCAGAGGCCAAGTTCTGAGCACAAATGAGATTTATTTACCTTAGAGGGACTGAGGGCAGGGAATAAGAGACAAAGACAGGAGATGGAGGAGGAGGGGGAAGGGGAAGGGAACAGGGGAGAGGGGAGAGGGGTGTTTGTGCTAGGGGAAAAAGGACTGCCTCTGGAGAGAGAGGACCCAGTGGTGGCCCACAGGCAAATGGCAGCTCATAGAAAGTAAAAAGGGAAACCCCATGTTAGGATGAGGTGTTTGATTTTAATTGGGCACGTTAATTAGGTGAGCCAAAGGGAGCTTTTGATTGCTCGACCTCAACACTTTGAGAGCTGGTCCTGGGTAGTCAGCCTCAGGAGGAGGGAGTGGCCAAAAAAGGGAATAGATCTCTGGAGCTAGCTTCAGGAATGTAATATGATGGTTTTTACAAGGCTGAGGAAACGGGGGTGGGGTTCGGGGTGGGGGTCGGGAGAAGGGCAAGGCCTGCCGGAGTCATGTCTTCTGCCATGCTCGGGCTGGCTAGAGTTCTTTCACTATTCATGTAATACAGTAGCTGTCAGTTACCACATAATGTTTGTTAATCGCAAATTATTGATAACACGGCTTAGGTTTGCATTAATAAGCCTGATTCTTAGACTGGAGGCATTTTTATATTAACTGTAGATGATAGTTTTTGTTAGCTCACGTTTCCTTTCTCCTCTACCTAAATTTATAAGGCTTTCTTTCCCCTAAGCTTAAAAATGCAAAGCCTCTGCAGGAAAAATGGTCCTTGGGAAACTTGGCTGATTTATGTTATTTATACAATCGCCTCTCTCTGCTGGGTTATTTATTTGCGTTCGTCCAGATTATGCTGTCTGAAGAACCAGTTTCGTCTCACGTCGTCCTACTATGAGAACCTGGCTTCTAGAGCAAGGGGGAAACGGCCGCATTTCAATCTTCCATTGAGATGTTATTTTGTGACAATCTTGTCACCTCAATATAATCATTCCTGGTTTATGAGAAATGTGCTCAAAGAAGATATGTGCTCAGAAATGATCGAGAGAAACATATCACGCAAGAGGAGAATCTCGTTTTTTTTTTCTTTCGAAAGGCAAGAGGCGTTCATTGTTCACGATAATCCCAAGATTAAAGACCGTGCTCTCACCATTTATAGTATGACACAGAAATATGCTTTCATTGTGTCCTGTTACTAAGTATGAAATAGTAATTCATTTAGGAATGGCTGCTTATTGATTCTCTAAATTGCTAAGAAATTTACTGTCTGCTTTTGCAAACTTGTGAAAGTGTGTTTATTGTTTATCTGCTTGGAAAAAAGAATGGGTTGTATTTATATGGGTTCTATTTTCACACTTTCCTGTTTGTTTAGAGGAGGGGGACTGAGAAAGGGTCTAACCTTGTACCTCATGGTTGGCCTAAAACTCACTCTGTTAACTGTGAGTTGGCCACTGGTGACCTCAAATTAATGGTAATGTTCCTGCCTCAGTCTCTCAAGTGCTTTAACAAACAGGCATGAGCCACTATATTTAGGCTTCTAAATGCTATTTAATAATTTTTTTGTACTGATTCTATTTTCTTAGTGTTGGTATAATGTTCTTGTGGAATATATACAATTTACTCTTGTTTATTCAAATGCTGATTTCTCTACCCCACTATCAATCCAAACATTGCATTGTGATGTTTATTCTAAGCATCACCCGTCTCAAGTTTGTGTAAACATGCCACCATTTGTTTTCTGTATTGTCAATAAAACAACCTGCCAGTGCTGTGCAATGGAGAGAATGGGGTGGGGAGAGGATGTCCTGGTCTTTTGGGGAGGAGAAGGAAGCGAGTGGGAGGAATAAGAGAGCAGGGATCTGCAGGTGAGGACTCTGAACCACAAGGAGAGATGAAACAGACCTAAGATATGACTAAAAACAAGTATAATGTGTGAAATCTGAATGGAGGAAACTATGCGGGCTTGGAGGTTTAGGATGGAGTAATTGTAGACCAGCATTGTGCTCTAGCTTAATTAAATACATCCCAGTCTCTGTGTGGTGATTTGGTTTAGGAATAACCACTGTTTAACGAAAAGTTAAATCAACAATAAATATTAATAATCAACAACAACTTAGGAAGTGTGAACTAGCATTGAAGAGCAAACAGGGCAAATTCCTAGAACTTTTTTCTTGTCAACATGCACCTTAGGGAAGAAAGTTGAGATTGGAGCTATGCTGAAAGACAGAACAGGAGCAGGCTTTGTGAATCCTAACCCTGCTCCTATCAGTTCCCATATCTGACTCAGAAAGACAAACCATGGAGAACGGCAGTAGATGCAGGCTTGAAGAGCAGCAGTTATTCCATGTATATGAACTCAAGACTGATAAGGTGTTCTGTTGTTTTAGTTTTATTGTCTTTCCTTTCTCAATAAAGATCAAAAGGCTTTTCATTAAATGATTAATGTTTAACTCAGTTCTGAACCCCGAACACACGGCTGAGGTTGAAAAATCGTACTGGTTGATGTACAGTCCTTAAGCCAGTGGTCACACGGCATGGCCAGAGGTAGATTACTTATAAAGAAAAGGAGGAGCACAGTAAGGCCCGTGCATGTGGTGCCTTTGGGAAAGTTTACAACTTTTGAGACGTGGGATCTGGTAGGAGATAATTATTGACAAGCCCTTAGAACTAGTATTGGGACTTTTCTGTGACTCTATTTTCTCCAAGGTCGTGCAATGGGTACTTTCTTAATGTGCCATGCAAACTCTAAGCAATGCATGGACCAAATCCGGGAACGGTGGCCTGAAGTCACCCTCCCCCCCCTTAGTCTGATGACCTCAGATATCTTGTTGGTGACTCAGACATTCCCTGTCAGATGACCCTCAATTTTCTGTAGAAGAAATTGTGAGCAGATGAGAGATGCAGTGAGCAGTAGTTTTGTGAGGGAAGTTGGAATAGACCTGCCATTAGATGCTGGTAGATGGGAGGAAAGGACACTCCACAGGGAAACATCCATTGATTGTTAATCATTCTCATTCACGGTATGTTGAAATAGGATGACACCCTGATCAGTAATGTATAGAATAATGTTTACAGTAGAGGGAAATTGAGTAAAAGCAACTATTTATCATTTATGTTTTGACATGGGAATGGAAATTGAGGAGAAGGCACCCACCAAATGAATTTAAAATAGCAATTATCGCCATTTATTGATTGTATAGTTAGTATTTGCTATGTTCTGAATACTCTGTATCTTTAAGTTTTTCTTACTATTTAATAGTACATGAAAATGGTTACGAATTACATACATTACCCATATATATATGCAATACACATATATAATTAATGATGTGTAAAAGTAGTATAACTAATTATACTATGATACAAAATCCATATCAGAATTTCTAACTTAAAATGAAAACAGTGGCCATCTAATTCACTGTTGAGAGTAACACTTAGTAGTTGAAAGACTCTGAATTGAGAAGGTTTATCGCCCTTGCAATGGGGTCTGCTGATCATACCCAGACCTGACATACTTCCAGTGGCATTCAGGGCTTTGCATTGTTTGATGAAATTGCATTATTTATAATAGACATCCAACATGTACATATCAAGACATGCCGTTGCTTGCATCACAGTACCGCAGGGGCCTATTTTAACATTTCTTTCCACATATTTATTTTACCTGGGTTTCTCATTTAAGATGTATTCATTCATGGGTCTGTGAGTCTTCCTTACTCTTCACTTAGTTTAAAATTCCTCATTTAAAAGGGGGGTATGTGTGTTGATTTGGAAAAAGTCAGGTAGATCAGAATCAGTTTTCCAATCACATGACAAATGTAGCAGAAAAATCTATCCCACTTAATTCTTGTGGAACTCGGGGGACTTTTGAAGGCTTGGAGGAGAATTGCATTCAGTCTTACCTCTTATCACATGTAATACAAATTTTATGCCGTTTTCACGGAACACGATACGATTATCTTATAAAAGATTTATTTTGGTGCTCAATTTTCAGGTTGTGATCTATGACCAGTGGGGCCTGTTATTGGGGTGGGGGAGGTGTGTTAGAGAGAAAATAGAAGTCCTGCAAGTATGTGTGTGTGTGTGTGTGTGTTGATCTTGGGAGGGACATGGGCACCTTGGTCCTTTATAGTTTGCTTGCTGCTCCTTCCTCTGCTGTGTCCTCCTGCCACGGTGTAGCCAAGGGCTCCAAGGCACAGTCAAGCAAGGCCAGAAACTTTCAAACATGACGCCAAAGGGAAGCTCTCATCCTCTAGACATGGGAGGTGTTTTGTTGTAATGACTAAGTTCAAAGGACTGGGCTTCTTTATTTTGCAGGATCGGAGCAAGTGCATGGAACTGTCTCCTGCATCTAACATAAGCTGAACACTTCCTACACACTGAACCTCCTAGTCCCTAATTGTGGGGGTCTCTGAGACAGCCAGCAGAGTGTTCGTTCAGGAGAGACAAGAAGCGAGTGCAGTGCAGCATGACTCGGTGGCCTGTGCTGGTTCAAACTTCGAGAGTCTGACAATGGGCGGTTCATTGTAGGCATGTTTAAGCAGAGCAATTTGGAAAAATAAAAGTTTTCTGGTGAGAATCAACTCAGTCTGGTGTTCACAATGAAGCTTGAGGCATGACCACACAGAAACTCTTGTAAAGTGCAAGTGGCATCTTCCATAAAGATAGGTTCTATAGATTAACCGAGGAAAGAGGCTCAAGATAAACCAGTCCCAGGGTCGGGGAGCTGGTGTGGCCTGGTGGCCATACAGATGGCGCAGAGCTCACTAGGCTATTAACCACACTTGTTCTCAGCCTTCTGGGTGGAAAATGGGCTGTACATGTTTTTTTTTTTTTTTTTTTTTTTTTTTTTTTTTTTTCAGAGAGACAACCCTGTGTGCTCAGCACTCCTGGATTCCCTGATGCTTTTCTGTGAGCATAAGGACTTCTGTGCCCCCTACACCTAATCCTTTACAGCCCCCCTTCCTCATGTCTGAACGTCACAAGACTTGTTGTTTTCATTACTTATATCTTTTAGAAATAATTCCAATGTTAGAAGTTGAAAGAAATCATTTAAAAATTCAAGTTTGGACAAAACACTTTAAAAGGTATATTTTGAGGACCTGTTCTTGGGTACAAATGTATGGAGATGGTTTCTGCCTCAGGAGCAGCTGGGACAAAAATGGAGAACTTTTTTTTCTTAATTGAAACGCTCTCCTTGAGGCTTGTATCCACAGGAAAGAAAATGATAGTGTTTTTCAGCTGGCCAGGTGTTTTACTTAGAAATCTCGCTTCAAAGTTATTGAATCTGGGCTATTCCCCATTCCAAAAACTAAGAAAGAAAAAAAAATGTTCTATACTAATACAGTTGAGTTGTCTATTGTTGATAATGCTGCTACAAATATATTAATTTCATTTTGTTGGACATATGTCAAACATAGAATGCTGGCTGTCATGGTAAGTCAACTCCGAATTTTGGAGTAATCTTTATTTTCTTTTATGTAGTAATACCAAGGGTGCTCTAACCAGGTGCCAGGCTCCCCATCACCCCACCCCTCCCCTAGCATTTGTCCTTTAGAATAAACATTCTTGTGTTTTGAACCTGCATTTTTATAATAATTTATGTTACTAAGCGACTCTCATATATCTTTTCAACATTTCTATCTTTTCTTTTAAAGCAATGTCTATTCTGGAGCCAGAGAAATGGCTCAGTGGTTAAGACACTTGCTGCTCTTTCAGAGGGCTTGAGCTTGTTTCCCAGCATGCATTTCAGGTAGCTCCCAACTGCCTGTAACGCCAGCTCCAAAGGATTTAACACTGTCTTCTGACTTCTGCGGGCAGGCATTTGCACACATATGTGAGCACAAGTAAATAAAAAGAAAATTTTGAAAAGAATGGAATGCATGCTTAACTTCTATCCCATCTCAAAAGTTATTTTATTCATGTGTAACATGTGTCTATGTTCTTGTCTGGGTATGTGTAGGCTGGGATGTTTGGAGGCTGAAGGTCAAGCTTGGATGTTATCTACTTTTTTGTTTGTTTGTTTGTTTGTTTGTTTAAGACAGGAGCTCGTGCCTCAGCCTGGGTCTTAGACTAGACAGGATGACCAACAGGGTCTGAAAACCTGCCCATCTCTGACTCCAAGCTTGTGTAGAGGTGTCTATTAATTTTAATTTTAAGGGAGTTCTGAGGATTGTCCTCATGCTTTCCAGTGAAGCTTTTTACTTAATCAGATATCTTCCCCAGTCCCACCCTTTTCCATTTATAAAATGAAGAATTCATCATTTTCTTGCAATTGAGTGGTAGCCATTGCTTGTGTATTTAGCTTTTAATCTTTTATCGAACGTACGATTTGATAAGACCCCTCCCATCCTCTGAGCTAACTTTGGCATTTTGACTCTTGCTGTGCACATCTTTGTAGTTCTGACGTGGGAATCTTTCTGGAATACTCATTCTGACGCCATGAGAATGGAAGAGAGGAGATGACACCTCCGGATCAAAGCCAGGACAGCTCCTGAAAGGCTTCTGTCTGGGGTCCAGTTTACATTCTCACTTGAGACCCTAGGACCCCATGGTGGGAGGGCGCGCAAGCAAGCAAGCAAGCAAGCAAGCAAGCAAGACTTCACAGAAGCATGCATGGAAGTCATTAGCTATTTATGCAGGTCCTTCTGTTTCAGGTAGCAAGTGAAGTCATGCTTGGCAGAAAGACAGTGCAAGCAGGGCTTTAAGTAGATCATTCGATAAATCAACAAATCAGTATCTAATAATTGGTCTTTTCTACCTCATTCTGCTTCATTCCCCACTCTTCACCTTCATAACATTGTATGGATCTATCCTGAAATGGGTTGGTATATCTGGCCTATTATCTGTATGCGTTCCTGAATAATAGCTAAGTTTTTCTTTACCTGAATAGAGAGCTGGCCACACTGAACTTGTCTTTTGCAGCAGCTCTGGTGGTCACGGATCCTGTCAGAGCCATTGTTAGGAAGATAGTAAATGTATAGGAATTCTTTGATTTTTTAAAAATTTTTATTCTTTGATTTTTTGAAGCTAAGGGATGTAAGTCTTGGTGGCCCTCATTTCCTGGGAACACATTTTAGCCAGGGGCCAAAAATAGTAGTCTGCAACTGTCTTTTGGGTAGCGGGCCAACATACCCTTGGAGCAGGCGATGTTATGTACCATTGGGAGCCTCTGCTCTCCTAAGTAGTCTGGTGTGGCCCTTTATACTTTTCACACATTGAGTTTTTCCTGTGACCTGAGGACATGGCCCAGTTAACATGTCCCTTCTTTGTTGTCAAGCTTTGGATAGTCATTTCTATTCCAGTATAAGTAACTTGGCTTGGCTCTCTCTATGTATATCCAGCAGCCCTGACATGGAAACGGGTCTGTTAGGTGAAGGAGTTCATGGATGGCATTCATTAAAGTCAGCATTTTGAGATAGGACTTTTGTATGGTGAGTTCCCACATCACTCCTCCTGGGTTCCTCCCCAAACCCCCATCCAAAGTCTCTTTATGGCCTTAACTCCTTGTCCCTCTTTGGAAGCTCCCCTCCTGACAGATCTCCTCATGGAGAAGTCCATGCATGGCCAGCATCTAAGATAAGACTGGTAGATTCCCCCATAATTGTTCTTTTGCCCCTGGCCCTCGTCTATAGGCTGTCACTCGCTATGTCGCTACTCATCCAAAAGGAACCGTTGTCAGCTTTTCCACTTGGGCAGTTTGATCACAGCATGGCAAGGTTCGAGGGCTGATCCATGGCTGGCCTATTCCCAGGAAGCATCACCTGAAGGAGCTCAAGCAGAACCACTCTTTGGGCGTGGTTAGTTATAGTTTGATGGGTGTCCAAGACCTGGAGTTGCCCTGGGAGAAGTACACTCCCCAGAGAGTAGCCTTTATGTGACAGAGTCAGCGAGCGGGGACCGAGCGTGCAAACAGAGTTTTGAATAAGCCAATAAGCCAGTATTCAATAATTGGCCTTTTCTACCTTATTCTACTTCCATTTTATACTTCCAATAAAATTTTTGCACTCTTTATCTTGTGTTTTGGCAAATATCTAAAACACCACTACTCAGACCGATGTCAAGAACCTTCGCCTCTGTGCTTTTGTGCAACATGTTTATAGTTTGAGATCTTACAATTGCATTTCCCTCAAGTTTAAGCAGATTTTTTTGTGTATGGTAAGATGAGGGTCTGATTTTGTTCTCCTGCGTGTATGCCTTCAGTTTTCCTAATACTGAAGAGTGTCCTTTCAGCAGTGTGTATTTTTTATACTCTTTTTGAGACAGGGTCTCTGTACTATGCATTTCTGGCTAGGTATGTTCTGGGACTTGCTAGGTAGACCAGGTTGGCCTCAAACTCCCGGAGGTCTGCCCGCCTCTACCCTGGGAGCGCTGGGGTTAAAGGCGTGTGCTGTCACACTACGCTTACTCCGACTCTTGTGAAAATTGTTTGGCTCTGTCCTGCACTTACTCTGAGACTCTGTATTTCGTAGGCCTCTGTGTGTGTTTGCAGGAAGGAACACGTTTTTCTTACTAGAGCAGAGCACTTCAGAGTAAGGTAGCGCTGTCCAGCTGTGCACCTATTTGGTTGGAGATTAACTTGGGGGTCATGTGACAGCCTTCGGGGTTCCCTGTGAATTTCAGAACTGACACTTCAGTGAAAGTGCTCGTGACTTTCCACGAGGAATCTGTAGATTGCTTTGAGTGACATAGACATTTAAAAATACTGTTTTTGCCAATAAGAAATATTTTCACTTACTCACAGCTTTATTTCACTTATAAGGTTTTAGCCTTACACACAAGCCATAGCATTTTAAACAGTTGAATTCCTTGGATGTATGTTTTTTCTAAATAAATCCCTCCTGCTTGCATGATAACGTGCTCCTACGAAGTGACCCGCACAGGACAGGAACAGTCTCCCCTCACAGGGCTCATGGCTAGGAAGGACAAGAGAATCGCACTCTTTCCCGAGTCTATGTTAAGCCAAATGTTTACGAATCCTGGGATTACACGGTAGTTTTGTTTCACTCCAGGCTTAGTTTGGTTGTGATTTTAATCAACCATGACAGATATAAAAAAGTCTTCAAAATTCAAAACTTAATTTAAGCTCCTTCAACGAGGACTTCAGTCTCTAGACGCCCGGATTTCTGCTTCTGTTGTGACACTTCCGGTGATTGCTTTGTATGTTGTCTTTATTTTTCCTCTTTGAAAATTTCCTAAAATTTTCCATTGTCAGAAGAAACTCTTCAGTAATGATTTTTCGGAAGCGACTGGAAAGATCATTACGCAATGTTTATGGATTTATTAACAACGTATTGTCTATAAACTTCAAAAATTCTTGGTGCAACCAGCAACAAAACACACATTTACACTGCAACCTAGGCTCGTTCGCAGGAGCCTCCACTCACACACGTACGCTCAAAACAGCATAGAAGCCAAGTAATGTCAGACGGGTTCCAGCCATTGCTGACGGTCCCGCACTCTTTTCATTCCTTCCTGCCGATCCCCTTGCTGTCTGCTCTTCTCACTCATCCTAGAAGACACGGCTCTGCACATTCCTCTCATCTGTTAGTGTCTAACATTTGAAATGCAGGCTGCGCTGTGGCTGGAGAATTGTGAAATCAATTTAATAAGACTCGATAACATCAAACTATTGAACCGCTGCGTTGGTTTTCTTAATTTCTTCTGTTCCTCTGCTAATGTGAAAAAATGTATCTTGAAATCCAGCCAACTGTCTTGAAAGATCATCACATCAAAACATTATAAATCCATTAGAAACACCCATTGAAGTCATTCTTTCAATCTTCCTTATACGATGGTTTCGATGCTTATTCAAATGTTTTCTCAGAAGCACAACCTTCAGGCAGAGGAGAAGTAGTTTGCGACCTAATCAATGCCGTTTGGTTAGTCATAATCTAAGTGATTAGCACACGTTAACCTAAAAACCAGCCAACACGCTTGGCCCTCAAGGGCATACGTTATTCTATTAATAGTCTACTTTCTGTGTCCAAACAAGTGAAGTTACAGCTAAAATGCTATAGAGCTAATTAATGATGTAACAATTACCACAAATGTCATTTGAAACCTTTCACTTTAATTTAACAAAATCTTATGTAAAGGTGGTGAGTGGGAATATCATGGTATGTATGATGTAGTAATGTGCAGCCAATGTAGTGTGCAGAGAATCTGTGTGTGGCATATCAAGAGAACACTAATATTTTCCAGATGTAGCTTATGTGTCTATATGTATATGGCTTCTAAATACAAAATCATCAGAAAAGGCTTAACGGTTTCTTGAAGGATATGCCTTATTCCATTTCATCTGTTACATCTATAAGCAAAGCTGGCCGTAAGAGATAGCAGTACATCAATATGTTAATTAAATGACTTACGATATCAGATTAAAAAGCAAAAAGAATATGTTTGGGTAGTCTTCTAGATAAAGCAGATGTAGAATGAAAAACAACCAGAGTGAAATGAAGCACTTTTACCTAACCAAAATTAATTTGGAAAGTTGTTCTAATGTGGGTAAAGAGACGTAAAATTTCCAGAGGAAACAAATTTGATTTCACCAACAGCAAATTCCTAATGCAGAAATCATTTACACTATGTTCAACTCATGACCCAAACTGTCAGTTTTCACACACATAATTTGTAATGTAGTTGTCTAAATGGGTGTGTGTGTGTGTATGTATGAGTGTGTGTGTGTGTGTGTGTGTGTGTGTGAGGTGTGTGATCACATTACCTGCACATGAGGAACCTAACATGAGAATACTCAATGTTAGGGAGTTCTTTACAGAAAGCAGACATGGGAGACTACAAAATAAAGATACATGTCTCAGACAAGATCCAGAAAAGCATAACCTTTAAACAAACTTTTAGCAGGCTTTTGTGGGTTTTCTCCAATGAATAACACAATGTCCTGCAGATGAGAACTCCAGTGTCAAGTTGTAAAGGTGAGGGAGCTGAGAGGTCCAGAACACGGAGTGGTGAAGCCTTCAGCTCTCAGGCAGACACCAGGGCAGGCCTCTGACGGAGAGCAGAAAGGAAAACAGAGGGAGCATTGTATCAGTGGCAATTTTATACCCTTAGACCGAAACTTCCCATTTGGCATCTGACATAACTATAAAAGTCATTTTGAAGTCCTTGTCTTCAGCTGTATTGCATTTCTCAGGGCCTGCTCTGGTGGGGCCGCTGGACCCTAGCAGAGACATAGCGCCCTGGCTGTTACTGATCGTGTTTTTAGGCTGGTGTCTGGGCGTTTGTTTCCCTTTGGGATGACTGGGATTCTAGGTGGGATAACCTAGGTGGGATAACTGGTCTTGCTTGTATTCTGTTGCTGTTTCTGCTTCATAAAGTGTAGGTGGCTGTGGGTACCTGGTAGAGAATGCTTCTGAGATCCTTCCAGGTGTGGCAAAATGTGTTTCTGGGTATTGGAACATGCTTAGGAACCGTGATGAGCTAGAGGGGGCACTGAGAGCTTTCACGAGAGGGAGGAAAACCTGTGTGTGTCGCAGGTCTGCTTGGTTCCCTGGGAATGGGGGTGGAGCGGGAGGAGAGCCGCCTCATTTGGCAGACCATGCCACAGTTGAGGATGAGGCTTGAGGCTGGGGACTGGGTGTGTGGGACAGGAGGCAGCGTGAAGTTCTGGAGATCTGCTTCCCTGGCCAGCACGCCTGCTGGGTTACTAGGGGCTGCCTGATGGAGGTTGAGACAGAGGGGCATAGTGGCGAGGAGGGCTAAAGGAGAATACGTGCCTGATCCTCTGGAAATGGGGCAGAGAGAAGGGGAAGGGAGCAGCAGGGGATGAGACCAGGGGGTTAGGTTTGGAGGGGAGAAGGGGCAGTAAAGATCTGAGGGTCACCTACAAGCTTCCCACAGAAGATCTTAAGAGACGGGGAGAAAGGACAAAGAGGGTAATGGAATGCATGTGACAAGAAAGCGGAAGTGGGTCGCTAGGGCTGAGTGAGACCATCGTAAATGAAGCAGTAGGAAGGTGGGAGAGAGAAGGGGGGTGCTGGTCCATCAGGAAGAAAAATAAAGCATCTACAAAGACGTCCTAATGAAATCCATTGTTTTGTATTCTTGGTTGATTTTTTTTTAAAGAACACAAAGTTGGTTGAGGAGGGGAGGGGCAAGGATCCGGGTAGAGTTGGAGCAGGGAAGGGAATAGATCAAAGTGCAGTATACAAAACTCCCAAAGAACTAATCATTTTAAAAATTAGGAAAACAAAAGAAAGACTGCTATATACAAACTCCAAGGGGGAAAACAAAAACAAAAACAAAAACCCACGCCAGAGAGCCCTGCTGCAGCTTGATCTGGAATTTCTACCCTCTAGATATGGACAGGCGAGTGAACACTTAAAGCATTCAGACTGTGGCACTCGGCCATGGTGGACCCTGAGAAATCTACCAGAGGATACAGAAGCAAAAATAGTTGGCTTCTGCTGTATTCGTAATAGCCAGAATCTGGAAACAACCTAGATGTCCCACAACTGAGGAACAGATACAGAAATTGTGGAATACTGTTCAGCAATTAAAAACAAGGAAATCATGAAAATTGCAGGCAAATAGATGGAACTAAAGAAGATCATCCTGAGCGAGGTAACCCAGAAGCAGAAAGACATACATGGTATATACTCACTTATAAGTGGATATTAACCATATAATGTAGGATAAATCTACCAAAATCTATAGTTGTAAAGATGCTAAGTAACAAGGAGGACCCTAGGGAAAATGCTCAACCCTCATTCAGAAAGGCAAACAGGATAGACATCAGAAGCAGGAGAAAACAAGGAACAGGACAGGAGCCTACCACAGAGGGCCTTTGATAACCAGCAGGGTATCAAAGCAGCTGCTGAGACTCACAGCCAAACTTTGGGCAGAGTACAGGGAATCTTATGGAAGAAGGGGGGATAGAAAGACCTGGAGGGGACAGGAGCTCCACAAGGAGATGGACAGAGCCAACAAATCTGGGTCCAGAGGGCCTTGCAGAGAAAGATATGCCAACCAAGGACCATGCATGGAGAGGACCTAGAACCCCTGCTCAGATGTAACCCATGTCAGCTCAGTGTCCAAGTGGGTTTTCTAGTAAGGGGAACAGGGGCTGTCTCTGACATGAACTCAGTGGCCAGCTCTTTGATCACCTTCCTCCTGGGGGCGGGGGGCATGCATCATTACCAGGCCACAGAGGAAGACAATGCAGGACAGTCCTGATGAGATCTGATAGGCTAGGGTCAGATGGGAGGGGAGGAGGAGCTCCCCAATCAGTGGACTAGGGGAGGGGCATGGGAGGAGTTGAGGGAGGGGGCTACAGCTAGGGTACAAAGTGAATAAATTGTAATAAATAATAAATAAATTTTAAAAATAGTTGGCTTCGACTAGCATAGGACATTGATGAGGCTTGACTGTGAAAATCCATTGAGCAGCCGGGAAGAGAAAACATGGTCTTGGGAATTCCACAAGCTTATTTAAGTGTGACTTTTCCACTCTCCAAGATGGATTTTAAGGCCTCAGGTTTGATGGGAACACTGGGAGGTGTGCATTGTATTCACCAGCAGAAATACAAGCAGTAACTTCCAACCTCATCTCATCACACAGAACTTCGCTAAAATCCAAGTTCTATCTAAGATAATTGTGCAGATTAACCGCATAATTAACAATATCAATGCAGATAATGAGGATTACAATAAAAAAACCACTCCCAGGCTGAGATAAATGGAGAAGTGCTAGTACTTTAATTCCCTTATAAATATTCATAAAGCGCTTGAAAATCATTATGGAATATTATTGTCCTGTTTGGTATGATCTCAGAATGTTTTCTCCCCATTTTAAATCAGCGAGAACAATGGATTCTGCCAGGTAAAACTGGGTTTTTGTTTTGCAATCCCATTAGAAACATTTAACAAATTATAACATAAAATGATATTTGTTAAAGACATTAAAGATCTTTGGGAAAAGAAAAAAGGGAATAAATGGAAGCTACCAAAGGCTTCCAAATGCACAGAAAAGAGAGAGAGGTTGTGTTGTCCCTACTGGGCTACAGGAATGCTGGGAACGTGGACTCAAGAAACTGGTATGACACTGACGGTCCCCCCAGTCTGGCTTGACAATGCTGGGGAAACTGAAGGACTCTCCATGAAAGCCATCGCATGTCAGTTTGTATGTCAATTTTATCTGAAGGTCGTGAGGACTGAGAACTAAGCTGAAAACATCTGTGAGATGAAATTCAAGAGTTTCAGGGACAGGTTCAAGGCTAATGTTCCATCCTGGAACAGTGGACCTAGGGTTAGACTGTTGGCTTTACCAGATCAAAAGCCAGCCTCTGTTCTCTGAACTCCTCAGCACTGTGCTAAGTGAAGAAAAATGTGGTCTTATCAAGAGACTGAAGTTGAGCCGTTCACAGTTTACAGTTTCTGCCTCAAGGTACGAAGCGGGCACAACAGAAAGAAAGAAGAAAGACAGTGGCAATAGAGACACATTATAATTTTACAGCTGTTAAAGCTTGCCAGGGTTTGATTTTAAGATTGCGATTAATTTGCTTTTCAAATATTTGACAAAGTAAGTGTGATGCTGACAAAATATCTGATTTTGAAATTTATAAAATACATTTGAACACAGACTTGACGCATGCAAGAACAAGAAGAGTAAATATGAAAAGAAGTATGACTCATCACTTTACAGAAACTTCTAAAAGGTAAGGAGAGGAAGGAAATAATAACACACTGGAAAAGGACACATTTAATTCAAAGAAGCAACAATTGAGCTGAGCACACAAAAATATTCTTGCAAATTAAATCAAAAGCTAAACAAAACAAAACAGACAGACAAACAAACAAACAAAAAACCCAAAGCAAAGCAAAGCAAACAAAAACAGCACTGAACAAAAGAATTAAAAAAAAAGGATCTTCACCAACCCTATATCTGACAGAGGGCTAATATCCAGAATATGTAAAGAACTCAAGCAGTTAAACAGCAACAAATCAAGTAATCCATTTAAAAAATGGGGTACAGAGCTAAAGAGAGAATTATCAATAGAGGAATACCGAATTGCAGATAAACACTTAAAGAAATACTCAACCCCCTTAGTCATCAGGGAAATGCAAATCAAAATGATCCTGAGATTTCACCTTACACCCATCAGAATGGCTAAGATAAAAAACTCAAGTGACAACACATGCTGGAGAGGATGTGGAGAAAGGGGAACCCTCCTTCATTGCTGGTGGGAATGTAAACTTGTACAACCACTTTGGAAATCAATCTGGTGCTTTCTCAGACAATTAGGAATAGTGCTACCTCAAGATCCAGCTATACCACTCCTAGGCATATATCCAAAAGATGCTCAATAAGGATATTTGCTCAACCATGTTCATAGCAGCTTTATTTATACTAGCCAGAACCTGAAAACAACCCAGATGTCCCTCAATGGAGAAACGGATACAGAAATTGTGGTACATTTACAAAATGGAGTACTACTCAGCAATTAAAAACAAGGAAATCATGAAAATTTCAGGCAAATGGTGGGACCTAGAAAAGATCATCCTGAGTAAGTTATCCCAGAAGCAGAAAGACATACATGGTATATACTTACTCATAAGTGGATATTAGACATATAATATAAGATAAACATACTAAAATCCATACACCAAAAGAAGCTAATCGAGAAGGAGGACCCTGGGTAAGATGCTCAATCCTTATTCAGAAAGGCAAAGAGGATGGAGATCAGAAGAAGAAAGCAGGGAACAGGATAGGAGCCTACCACAGAGGGCCTCTGAAAGATTCTAGCCTGTAGGGTATCAAAGCAGATGCTGAGAGTTATGGCCAACCTTTGGGCAGAGTGCAGGGAATCTTATGAAAGAAGGGGGAGATTGAAAGATCTGGGGATAGGAGCTCCACAAAGAGAGCAACAAAACAAAACAAAACAAATCTGTGCACAGGGGTCTTTTCTGAGACTGATACTCCAACCATGGACCATGCATGGAGATAATCTAGAACCCCCACACAGATGGAGCCCATGGCAGTTCAGTGTCCAAGTGGGTTTCCCTAGTAAGGGGAACAAGGACTGTCTCTGACATGAATTCAGTGACTGTCTCTTTGATCACCTCCTCCTCAGGGGGGTACAGCCTTACCAGGCCACAGAGGAAGACAATGCAGCCAGTCTTGATGGTAGGGTCAGATGGAAGGGGAGGAGGACTTCCCTATTAGTGGACTGGGGGAGGGGCATGGGTGGAGAAGAGGGAGGGAAGGTGGAATTGGGAGGGGAAGAGGGAAGGAGAGTGGAATTGGGAAGGGAAGGGGGAAGAAGGGTGGAATTGGGAGGGGAAGAGGGGGGAGCTAGCGGTGGGATATAAAGAGAATAATTGTAATTAATAAAAATAAATTAAAAATAAAAACAAAAATATTTTGGCTTCTTTTTTTCTTTTATTTTATCTCATTTTTCTATTTATTTATTTATTTACTTGGTTTTTTTTTGAGACAGGATTTCTCTGTGTAGCCTTGGCTGTCCTGGAATTAGCTTTTGCTTAGAGCAGTGGAAAAGAATTTGAGGATTGCTCAATTCCTGGTGCCTTGTAAAGTATCACTCAATAAAGATTTTATTAATATCCATTTAAAAAAACAACAAGAAACATCATAACATTCCTTTATTTTTTTTTTTCCCCCATTTGGCTGCAGGGAGTTGAGTGTAGGCAGAGAGGTGGCTCAGTGGTTTGTGCACGCAGTACTGACTGACAGAGTAAAAACTGTTTTCTCAGTGTCCTTAAAGCCGCCTGTGGTGAAGGGGCATGATGGTTTCCACTTCCAAAGGCTTGAAATTGTGCCATCAGGGCTATACATGAAATACAGACATATTTTAGTTGGCTTTCAAAGTGTTTTGAATTAACCGAAGAAAAAGGATGAAAAATCCGGGTTATGTTTCCAGAAGTCACTTACTCCTTGTACTATTTCTTGGGAGTCTGCCGGCATTTATTTCCACCAAAAACACGCGTAAATGTTTAACACAAGATTGCCTTTTTGGCAACGCATAATGTTCATGTACCTCAAGCATCCTGCACCCATCTTTCAATAATTTTTCTAGTTGCAGTGTTAAAAATCAGTTGTAAAGTTGCCGTTTGACTTAGAATACAGTCTTCTACCTCAGGACAATATTTCTCTGTGCGTAGTTCCTGTCATAACTAGGAAGCAGAGGCTGTCGTAAGATACTAATGAGTAGGCGTTCTTTGTGTTTTGCTTCGAGCGAAGATTTCTTCAGAATTAGCGCATAAATGTGATTCCATTTATCTTAAATTGAGGTTGCTGAAGGAATTTGTAGCTTGCATGGTTCCTAAACAGGATAGAATTTTTCTAAACAAATCCCCCGTACGTCATAGGATGCTTAGCCTGTACTATTTGGCTAAAATCCATGTATACATGAGTATATACTGTGTGTCTTTCTGGGTCTGGCTTACCTCAGTCAGGATGATCTTTTCTAGTTCCGGGCATTTACCTGCAAATTTCGTGATTCCTTTGTTTTAATAGCTGAGTAGTATTCTTCAGTTGAGGGACATCTGGGTTGTTTCTGGCTATTGTGAATAAAGCTGCTATGAGCAAATGTCCTTGTATGGCAGAGTGTCTTTTGGGTGTTTACCCAGGAGAGGTATAGCTGGGTCTTGAGGTAGAGCTATTCCCAATTTTATGAGAAAGAGCCAGATTGATTTCCAAAGTGGTTGTACAAGTTTACATTCCCACCAGCGATGGAGGGGTGTTTGCCTTTTTCCAGATCCACTTGAGTTTTTGATCTTAGCCATTCTGACAGGTGTAAGATGGAATGCAAGAGCCTTTTTGATTCGCATTTCCCTGATGACTAAGGAAGTTGAGCAGCTGAGCGTTTCTCTAAGTGCCTCTCAGCCATTAGAGATTACTCTGCTGAGAACTCTCTGTTTAGTTCTGTGACCTATTCTTTAATTGGGTTATTAATTATTCATACAGCATGTCTGCCTGCATGTGTGCCTGCGCACCAGAAGAGGACACCAGATCTCTCTACAGATGCTTGGGAGCCACCATGTTGTTTTTGGGAATTGAACTCAGGACCTTTGGAAGAACAGCCAGTGCTCTTAACTTCTGAGCCATCTCTCCAGTCCCTGCATCTTTGTTCTTTACATGGTGGTCAGGAAGCAAAGAGAATGAAGAGAGAGAGAGAGAGAGAGAGAGAGAGAGAGAGAGAGAGAGAGAGAGGAGCTGGGGTCCCAATATTGTCTTTCAAGGTCTCAATTTTAATTACGGAATGTGTTTAAGTGCCTCCCATCCCCTTAAAGCTTTGCTCTCTCCCAGCTAGTATGAAGAGCTCTGACGAGGGGCCTGTATGTGTGGATGGACGATGCCGTGAAAGGACAGGCAGATAAAAGATATGCAGATGAAGGGCCTTTGCCGTTGTGCTAATCCAAAACCGCGGCGAAGCTGATTTTCCTATTGTATGTAAGTGGAAGCGTAAAAACAAAAGAGAAGGAAAAGGTTTTGCTTTGGTATAAAAATGTTAAGTTCCAGCTCCCCGTGAGAGCGGATTAAATGGCGTCTTGCTTGTTTTGTACTTGCGTCAAGTTTCGGGCTTCACCCCGGCCTACAGAGACGTGCTTCCACGAGGGGCTTCACGAGAGAGAGGTGCCCCGTTCCCCTTGGGGGCTCTGTTAAAGACATGCCAGCTCTTAGCGACCCCCCTGGCCTAGCGTTTCCTCCTTTTTCAGAGTAGTTTGTCCTTCATTACTTCATGATCGGGCAAGTGTGTCAAAGTGCAGCGTGGGGTGCTTAACTGTACGTTCTTCACCCACGGGAGTCTGAGACGGAGAAAGGTTGACATGAAGCTCGGAGTGCAGGATCACCAAGGGGTCAGCCGGGGTCGGCGGGCGCAGCGCCCTTTGGTTTCTGCCTTGCCCGTCACCTCACTAGCGAACTGTCAGGTCCCGAACTTCCCTCGTGCTTCCCCGTGGGTCGTTTGCAAGAACCTGTGTTTGGAGTCAGGGTGATGCATACAAGATCAAGCGCCAACAGTAGATGGGGGTGGACGCATGATAAAGTGTGAGTCCGTATTTTTTACCGATGCCTTTAAGTACAGCCACGTATTTTATTTGCAGTATAAAGTTGGACGCTTTTTCCAATAAAAATTTCTCTCTCTTCCAGCCACAGTAGCCCCACCTCGAATTCAGCTTTTACGCAGTTGTTCAGATTCACATCTCCCAGCTCCAGCCGTTTATTGCGGCACCCTCTTACTGTTTAACGTCTCTGTGATTTATTCTCCAGCCGTCTTGAATGTCACAGGCAAAGAAAATAATTACTTTAAGCAATCGAAAGTGCTAGTAGCATCCTTTCCAGTCTGGGTACTCTTTATGAATTACGTTTTCCACCTAAACTGGCTTTTACCGTATTAGAATAGCGGCGGGAACTTGAAGGGCACGGGCGGGATTAGGAGATGCGCACGCAGTCACGTTTTTATCTAAATCTGAATACCAAACAAACTCGCTCCACGGAGTGACCTCACCTCCTAAGGTGGAGTTTAGAGAGATGAGATTTTTTTTTTTTTTCTTATAGATTTCCACGAAATTCTTCTAAGTTATCAGTCACTGCTTGGAACTCTTTGGCTCAAATATCAGATATTTTGTACAGTTGTTATTTTGTGTGTGTGTGTGTGTGTGTGTGCGTGTGTGCAGATAGGAGTGTGAAAGTCTACACCGATAAACATCCCAAGAAGAGAAAAATGTGCACTAACAAGTGGAGTGTTTTAATCGCCCTGGGCTGGACCATCCAGCGCATTTATTTAATAACCCCTGCGCATCCCCGTCTGTGGCTCTGGAAGGTAAGCTTCTCCCGTGATCTCTGATCCTCAAAAGTAGCTTTAAACTGGGATTTAAACATGTTTCACAAGCGCTTATCCCTGTAACACCTCAATAGATAAGGATTAGAAACGGTCTTTCCTGAGAACCAGAGCCTATCCATTGATGCCCCAAATTGCCAGAACTAGGAGCCAGCATAGGAAATGGATTTTCTCTGCCCACCACCGCATGGCACCACTCTAATCAGAGCAGTACAACACGGTCAGTGTGAGCCGGCCACTACTCAGTCTGTGCTCCTGTCTGAAAACAATGGGCAATCCCTTTCCTTTGTCCCAGCCAGACGGTGTATCAGGAAAGCAATGGGATAGTCAAAAGAGACCAAGGGATGCACGCTTGTAATTTTATTTCTCGTTTATTTAAAGGGTTTGCACACGCCGCGTGTGCGCGTGTGTGTCTATTTCTCTGTGTGTATAATGTCTGACAAACCACTTAGCCAAAAAAAAAAAAAAAAAATCTTCAAAATTCACAGCTGTGCATGCTGGTTCTTTCAGGTTTTCATGTAGCTATCACAACAAGGCCGTCGTTACTGGCCTCTGTGATCTCTGTTGAAGGAATTTAAACAAGACACAGAACACCTCGTGGAATGCTGATAGAGTTCATAGTACAGAGCAGGACGGACCAAGGCCACAGGTGGGCAGACGCTGTTTTCTGATGTCTCGGAAACAGACAGCCTTTCTGAGGAAGGTTTTCCTTTTCAAGGGCTTGACACGTCCATTTCGATTCCCCCCCCTCAATATTATGCTTTCATTCTCTGACAGAATGGCTTCTGGTGGATAGTAATCTCACAATCTTCCCGGCACTCCAGAAAGTCATGTCTCAACCCGTGTCTCACCTCGAAGGAGAAAAACAAACCCACTGTTTGGGAAATGGTGAAGGCAACTTGTTGCAAAACTGGAGAGAAACATGTAAGCCATTCCTGGAAACACTGCTTGCATCTCACACAAAGGCCTTTGGCCCAAAAGGTAAAGGAATATGCTTTCTTAGTAAAATTTATGGGTACCACCCATATGTTAGCATAATTTATTTATGTATGTTCTTGTGAGCTGCAGAAAGCTAGCGTCACCACGGTTTTTCCAGCATGCCATTCCCGTGTAATTCTTGGGTGTGTAGAAGTGGTGGTTTTACTCTTAGGGTTAGGCCACAGTACCCAGGGCCATTGTGATTGTCCAGGCATGAGCAAGACAGAAGGCTGCAAAATGATTAGGGTTCACACTGAGTGAGCCAGACCAACCCAAATGCCACTGCTGCCCACTCTTGAAGGGGCCATTTAGCAACAATGTAAAGAGGGACACCCTCTGAGGACAGGTGCTGGTCAAGGACCATGAAGGGAGTTGGAACCTCCGTTCCTCAAGCATAGCAAGCGGATTTTTCTTCAAAGTCTCCAGAAGACAGTAGAGCAGTGTAAACCCTGACATTGGCTGGTTAAATCCAGAACAGGAAGCCCAGCCGTGCCATTCCCATCACCTGAGAACAAAGCAGAGTATCGCTTTTCAAGTTAAATTAGTTGTGAAATCATGCCTACCTCCGTGTGCCTAGTGACCACATGTCACACAGAACAACCATGCCCTGGTAGAAAGGCATCCTTAAGGAACTTAGAGTTTTCATGTGAATGCGTGAAATATTACAAATCTTTAATCCTAAACATGAATTTGAGTGTTTAAAGTTGAGTATCCCCAAATTTCCTAACTGATGAACATAAAATATTTGCCTTTGCTTAAGGATCAAGTATAAGAATATATTATGCTGAAGACTTCAATTTGAAGATGGCTTTTTAAATATGCACCCAGTTCTTTAAGAAAAAGGACTCTAATTTTGAATGAAATAAAAGCTTTAGTTGAGATTTTAACTTTGCCAATTATTTTATCTACTTCATTTTAAATATTCTTTAAAAGATATTAAGCAAAGTCAAAGTGGATCAAGGACCTCAACATAAAACAAGATACCCTAAATCAATTGGAAAAAAAAGTGGGGAACAGCCTAGAACTCATTGGCACAGGAGACAACTTCCTGAACAGAACACCAACAGCACAGGCTCTAAGAGCAACAATCAATAAATGGGACCTCATGAAACTGAAAAGTTTCTGTAAAGCAAAGGACACCGTCATCAAAACAAAACGACTGCCTACAGATTGGGAAAGAATCTTCACTAACCCTTTATCTGACAGAGGACTAATATCCAGTATAGACAAAGAACTAAAGAAGCTGAAAAGCAGCAAACCAAGTAATCCAATTAAAAAATGGGGAACAGAGCTAAACAGAGAATTCTTGATAGAGGAATATCGAATGGCAGAAAAACACTTAAAGAAATGCTCAACGTCATTAGCCATCAGGGAAATGCAAATCAAAATGACCCTGAGATATCACCTTACACCCATCAGAATGGCCAAGATGAAAAACTCAAGCAATAACACATGCTGGAGAGGTTGTGGAGAAAGGGGAACCCTCCTCCACTGCTGGTGGGAATGTAAACTGGTACAACCATTCTGGAAAGCTATCTGGCGCTTTCTAAGACAATTAGGAATAGTGCTTCCTCAAGACCCAGCTATACCACTACTAGGTATATACCCAAAGTTCGTTCAAGTACACAAAAGGGATGCTTGCTCAACCATGTTTATAGCAGCTTTATTTGTAATAGCCAGAACCTGGAAACAACCCAGATGTCCATCAACAGAGGAATGGGTACAGAAATTGTGGTATTTTTACACAATGGAATATTACTCAGCAATCAAAAAGGAGGAAATCATGAAATTTGCAGGCAAATGGTGGGATCTAGAAAAGATCATTCTGAGTGAAATATCCCAGAAGGAGAAAGACAAACATGGGATATACTCACTTATATAGACCTAAAAGATATGATAAACATAATGAAATCTATACACCTAAAAAAGATAATCAATTGAGCGGACATGGGGCAAGATGATCAATCCTCCTTTAGAAAAACAGATGGGATGTGCATTGAACGTATGACAGGAGTCTACTGAGCGCATCTGAAAGACTCTAACTAGCAGTGTTTTCAAAGCAAAGACTCATGACCAAACCTTTGGCAGAGTACAGGGAATCATAAGAAAGAAGGGGAGTTAGTCTGATGGGGAAAGGATAGGAGCTCCACAAGGACCAAATATATCTGGGCACAGGGTCTTTTCTGAGACTGACATTCAACCAAGGACCATGTATAGATATAACCTAGAACCTCCACTCAGATGTAGCCTGTGGTAGCTCAGTAACCAATTGGTTTCCCAAAGTGAGGGGAACAGGGACTATTTCTAACAGGAACTCAATGACTGGCTCTTTGGTCTCCCCACCCCCGAAGGGAGGAGCAGTCCTGTTAGGCCACAGAGGAGGGCTTTGCAGCCAGTCCTGAAGATATCTGATAAAACAGGATCAGATGAATGGGGAGGAGGTCCCCCCCATCAGTGGACTTGGAAAGGGGCACGGTGGAGATGAGGGAGGGAGGGAAGGACTGGGAGGGAATGAGGGATTGGGACATGGCTGGGATACAGAGTTAATAAAATGTAACTGATAAAAAAATAAAAAAAAGATATTAAGCAACACTATTTTTTTGTTTTATTTATTCTTCTTTCATATAATACACACATCCTGACCACAGTTTCTCCTCCCAGCTGTAATAGAATTATGAGTGACTCTTTATCCCACTACAAGACCTGGAAAGGAAGTAGGGATTTCAAAAATAGTGGTTTAAGTTAGCAGTTTGGAAAAATCAACACTTTCAAATACTATTAGAATAGTTATTCCCAAATGCTTCACTCTTTTAAATGGCAAGTGATGTCCAACCTCAGGATTATACAAGGGTAGCCTGAGGCTTTTATGGCTTTTCTAAGGGTGCAGCTTCTTGGGTCAAACTGAGCAGTCACATTCAGGTGTGGGGCCAGTCTGACCCCAGACTTTCTCAGAGGCCCCAGTGAAAGGACAAAGGGAACTTTAGTACAGTGTCCTTGTCCAGGGGTGGGCTTGGGAAGGCCAGTCTAGAACTGGGGGGAGTTCCTCAGAAGAGTCAAGGTTGTGACTGCTGGGGACCCGACTTTCCGCAGGGCTGTTTTATCAGTCCTGAGGTAACTGCGTCTGAGGTACACTGTGTTCTCTTTGCCAACATTGTCTGACTTCATTTGCTGACCTTGACTGTTCCTCCCCTCTGCAAATATACACTGGGTGTTTTAGGGATAGCACAGCCTGCTTTGGTAAAGCTTCGAACCACCATTCTGCTTTCAGGAAAGAAAGTGAATTCAGGATCATCCTAGGCACTTTCTCCCTAACCTCAAAAACTGATTGTCTAGGAGGGACAGGAGCTAGCCCTAAGCTGTTTCAAGCCCTGAGCTGATTCGGGCAGCAAGCAGTCTTCCTCTCTCAGGAAATCATGATTTTGCAACAGTCCACAGTTACTCTTGATGACCACAAACAAACACTGAGGCAATCAAGCCAGTCAAAGGCAGCCCAGAGAACCACATAGCTCACGATGAGGCAGAGATCTGGATTCTTCCCTTGAACTTCTTCTTTTTAGAGGACTCTCTAAGATAAAAGAAAGAAAAACAAAACAAAACAAAACAAAAAAAATTTACTTCCAACTGGATAGAGAACTTTTTATTTTAGCTCAAAAGATGCCATTTAATTTTCTGCGTTTTACTTTATTTTCAGACCATGTTTTACTTAAGATAACAAAGTCCTGCATTTAAAAGGGCCACAGATTCTAAGAGAGCGTGTTTACTCGTAGTGAAGAAAATTAAACCAAGTCCTTCCTGTTGTTCTTCCGTTGTCTGCAGAATAAAATCCCTCTGCATTGCATTTCCAGCTGTGTTTTCACCAACACCCCCCTCAAGTACACTGTGCTCCAATTAAAGCAAACAGCTATGAAGGCCTGTGGATGACATGTCCTATCTCGTTGAGACAATTTTCAAAAGATTATGTTGCAGATGATAATATTTTTCTTTTGTTTTTAGCTTGAACTTTTAAAAATTCACTTTACATCCTGCGTTTTACTTTTTAATAACACAGGAGAAAGCAAAGCGGGTTATGGAGAGGAATGCATGGATGACGTAGGCTGCTGGTCATCACTCTCAGGGCAGAGACAACTTGTGAGTGCTCAGAGAGCAACCGAGTCATTTAATTTCTAGATTCCTTTGGAAACCGCTGCCCCTGACCATCCCTGGGTGGTTTTTGAATGCTAAACATAGGAAAAGCCCTGGTATGCCGTGAGCCTCCAGGGCTGCAGTCACCTAAGGCGATTCCAGGCTCCCTGTATTCACGTTTCCCTGCTCAGAGCCGATGTATTTACTCTGCCAACAGAGGACTGATCCATTTAGCATGAGTACTAAATTACATTGTGTCGTAAAAACACAGACTCCCAAATCGTTGCTGGGTCAGCATCAGTGACTGTCAGGTGGGAGATGAGCAAAGAGAAGGAAAGCAGATGACTCTGCCTTAACCGTTGCTTTGCAATGCTCTTCCAGCTTCCCGCTCCACCTTCCGGTGGCTTAGTCGATGTAAAACCGTGTAGCCCTCTAACCGGGAGCATCTAACCCTAACAGGCTTTGGCTGTACACGGAACGGTACAATCGTATTTATGGTAACAGGCTGGGTGCAAAGTGTGAAATGACCCCTTTAAAGTACCTGTGCACCGTGAATTACAGTTTTTTTGTATTGCTTTGCTCTACGAATGAACAGAACAACGAGTTTGCTCCATGA
The DNA here is from genome assembly GCF_030254825.1 of Meriones unguiculatus. Taxonomy (NCBI): domain Eukaryota; kingdom Metazoa; phylum Chordata; class Mammalia; order Rodentia; family Muridae; genus Meriones; species Meriones unguiculatus. Next base: position 11,466,239 of record NC_083363.1, read on the forward strand.
ATGAACAGAGCAGTGCCTGGCATTGACCGTATCAGAGCTGGGGCCCTCCTGAGACTAAAAGCGGAGGTTTAATCATTCAAAGAAACGACAGGAGGGTTCGCTACAACTACTCAGTGATTTAGGTACTAAATCTTCATTCATATGACCTTCCCTCCTCGATGCTAGGGTGTTAAAGTGGAATAGCAGCCGTTGTGTGGCTAACTCCCACTGAGAGGTACAGCACTCTCGTCTCTTTATGACTCTGAGAACACTGGCGAAGCAGCAGGCTTTCGTGTGTCCAATCTCCTAATCAATACACCCAGAGAAAGGCACTGGTGAAGACATTAACCAAACAATGGCTGGCTTGAGGCACTCGTCCTTATAACGAGCGCCTATGAGCAGTGCTCAGAAGGGCTGCCTGGCGTTTGTGCTTTAAATGAAGGAAACTCTTCCCAAGTGTTTTTCAAGTATGTTTTCTTTTTAACGATTCTTCCCATATAGGATAACTTGTGTGTGTTTCCCACACCTTGATTTTTATCAGTTATTTAAAGAAAAACAGGAATGGTCCACATAGCATAACTTGGTTAGACAGGTTTGGTTAGATGATGGGTGGCTGTCCACAAACTGACGGCAAGGCACTGTTGCTGAGGACAGCACCAAGGCCCTGTTGCTGAGGACAGTGCCAAGGCCCTGTTGCTGAGGACAGCGCCGACACAGTGCCTCGCGTGCACAGAAGTTGAGAAGGCGGCTACCTAGAGCCTTCACTCCCGTGTGCTAGAGTCCTTAGTTCAGGAGAATACTCTGCGTGCTATCCAAAGAGAAACGGAAACACCAGGTCAGCCACAAAACCTTTGTCTACAGTGCCTCCCGCAAGACGTGCTAGGGCAACAGGAGCACAGAGTTTGTGAGGACAACCGACCAACATCGGGTTTGATTGAAAGCCCACCCCGTGACATGGGGCCGATGCCTGGCATTGCTCGGCCAAATATAGAAAATGGAAAATTATATGGAAAAATAATCCTCCTTTATACAAAGATATGTTTCAGAAGCCAAATAGTCATATGATTTCCCACCTGAAGCTGGTGTATACACCAACAAAATGGAGACCTGAGGTAGAATGGGCATTGTGGTCCCTTTTTTTTTTTTGTACGTAGTTGAATTTTCTTTATGGTTTATTAAGTGGCACCAGTCTTTAAAGAAATATCCAGGCAGCTGAGTAAAAACATTCAGGCCTGAAATTTAAATCTGGGAGCTTGTGTATTTTTTTTTTTGGGGGGGGATTGTAGCATCATTTTCAAAATAGGAACTCTCCCTTCCTTCATCTAAATGAAATCACTTAAAATGCACAAAATTGATAAGCATTTGTTTCACAAATTTCAATGTAGATTTATTTCCAATTTTCTTTCAGTGCTTTGCTTTCTTGGAAAGAAAACTAGCAAAGGTTAGCCTCATGTACTCAGGGACAAATACCAAGGCTCCGGTTACATGGAATTTACCAAATGTTTCACAGGGGAAATGATGCTCTGAAAGAATTGAATTCTCCTGCTCCCCTCAGATCGGTGGACAATATCCACACACATCCTCTTCTGGACAACAACACTAGCTAAGGACCTTACAAACATTAGCAGCTGGAGAGAATAAGCGAATGGATTGCTGCTGTTTGGGATTACTCTTTTGGTAACGGGCTTGGTGAAAACTGACCTCCATATGTAATGTTTAAGAAATACTAAGCCTCAAGACTGAGTGTGTCTTCTTCCCCTGTAGCCTGGTAAGGCAGCCCCACCTGGGGGAAGTGGTCAAAGAGCAGGCAACAGAGGCCATGTCAGAGACAGCCCCCATTCCCCTTACTGGGAGACCCACATGGAGCTAGAGCCGCCCACTGGCTACATCTGTGTTGGGAGCCTATGTACAGTCCGTTCGTGGTCCTTCGTTGGTGCTTCAGTATCCCCAAGCTCCTCTGGGCCCTGGTTAGTTGGCTCTGTGGTCTTCTTGTGGAGCTCCCGGCATCTCCAGGTCCTTCTACCCTTTCTCCTACTTTTCCAGAGGACTCCCTGTGCTTCACCCAATATTTGGCTGTGAGTCTCAGCAGGCGTTTCAATATGCTGCTGGGTAGAGCCTCTCAGAGGACAACTATGCTAGGCTCCCATCTGAAAGCATAGCAGAGTGTCCTTAATAGTGTCAGGGGTTGGCTCTCTCCCACAGGTTGGGCCAGTCATTGATTGGACAGTCCCTCTACCTTTATCCCTGCTTTATCTTGTAGGCAGGGTAAATTTCGGGTCGAAGTTTTTGTGGGTGGGTTGGTGTTCTCCTGTGCTGGGGTGAGTTAGTGGGGGTGGCTCCCCTTTTCTGAGGAGTAGGGGAGGGAGGATAGGGGGAAGAGTGAAGGAGGGTGAGGCCGGGAGGAGAGGAGTAAGGGGGTTACGATCAGGATACAAAGTGAATGAATGAATAAATAAAAGTATTTTCAGCAATAATAAGGACTGATGGATCAATTCATGCCACAGTGTGGTTGAATCTGGAAAATATAGTGAAAAAAAAAAAAAGAAAACCAAGCAACTGTAGGATACACTTTGACTGAGAAGTTTCTGCTTATCCAGCATCTGAGGTGCAAACTTGCCTCGCCTGAGTGCCAATTGCCTGGGATCCGCACTTGAGTGGCAGCTGAACTCCCATCAAACACAAGAGGGCGCTCCAACACCGCTCTTTGACGTTTCTCTGCCCGGTTCAGTTTAGTCATAAAAACTAACACGCACCTGTGAGAAAATTCCCCAATTAAAATAACACAAAAATTAGGCTCGATTGATCAAGGTGTCACGGCAGTGTAGAAAACTGTTAAACGAGTCCACGAGACACGGGAATGCAAGCCACGCGACCACGGCGCGGGCGATCCTTTCTGACCTAGGGAAATGAAATTGTCTGCTTGGCTTGCGACCTTGCAAAGGTGGCTGCAGAAAATTCTCCCATCCTTTTAGTTTTGCCAGAATTATTTTCCAAGTTGCTTATCATAATCTGATACAGAATTTATCCAAATCTTAGCTCAAGATAAGACATTATTTTCCTTCTATGTTAGTGTGTAACTGTGACAACAGAAATACTGAATGAAATTGTTTCTAAGATCTGCAAACTTAAAACTCTCATTTTGTGACAGATGAATCCATCCTCAGGGATAATGATAAATGCAAACACACTAAGATTTCTATTTTCACATCTTAAGAATGACAATCTGGGGCTTGGAGAGGCCCTGGGTTCGGTTCCCAGAACCCACACGCCATCTCAGAACCGTCTGTAAGTATGCTAGGTCATATGCCTGTGTCAATCACCAGGCATGCAGGTGGCACACACACACATATATGAGACTAACACTCCCATATCCATAACATAAATACACATTTATTTAAAATATAAAAACAAAGTGTGAAAAACATAAGAAATAAGCCACATTCATGAATCAAAGACATGAAATGAATTTCCAAGCTTCTTCACAACCTTTGATTATGTATTTGGTTTGTAGCTTATTTCAGACTTCTGTTTGTTTTATCATTCTTCATGTATTTGATTTTTACAGCAATATTCTTTCATTATTTTCTCTTTTCTTTTGCATTGCCTCTCTTTCCTTATATATGTTAATACATATCACATAATTTTTCCATATTTACATATGCTATAACACATTTAAAACTATTATCAAATTAATGTCTACAGCATACAAAATCTCTAACCTTCGAAGATTCCTCCCACAAATTTTGCAATTGATATCATAATTACCACCCTTTGTGTTTTACATTTTATTTATTTATCTATTTATTCATTTATGATTTGCCATCTACATTATCCTGAAATTCACAATCTTTCATTGTTTAAACTTTCCTGAGTTTAGAACTTAGTTCTGAATTGCTGTATTGTCCTTCCTACCCCACTGTCTAGCATAAAATTAAACAGCAGTTCAACAAAAGCTTAACAAAGCTCTTCAAAATAATGTGCAATTGTGTTTGGAAGTGCCAGAAACGCCTTTTCTCAACAATGCACACACAATAAATACACATTCTTCAAAACTTCAACACTTATTTTAAATTTTGAAGAGGAAGACAGTCGCTTGTTAGCTGCAGGCTCTCCTCTGAATGAGGGATAACATCCATACAGGTCTTTGTCCTTGACATTCTCCGGACTGTAATTTCGGCATCTTCCACAGAGAGTGCTCAAGTCTGCTTCTGTGCCTCGGGAGAGAAGAGAGCATCTGACCAGTGGTCCCCCCACGGCGAGACGTCATACCAGACACTTAGAAGCTGGCGCTTTTGCTTTCTGCTTTGTTGCACCATTAAGATCCAACTTGATACAGTCTTATAACAAAGTCTTCTTGCCACGAGTCTTGATATACGTATTGATAGACACATGTTGTTCAAAAATGGACAAGATCAGCCACTGTACCTTTTGTGACTAAACTAAGTCCAAACTCAAGGTGTCTATTATACATGCATGAAAAGGCATTTCGCACTCTATCGGGTGCTGGAGACTCCTGAATGAGGGAATAATGCAGGTGAACATGGGGATAGGTGACGCCAAGGACCACCAACAGAGAAAGCAAGCAAGGCTAAATATGGATATATGCATGTAACAACAATGAAAGAAAAAAAAGGCCATGAATATGAAAGAAAGAGGGGAGAATAAATAGGAGGGCTTCCAGGGAGTAAAGGGAAAATGGAAATGATTTAGTCATATTATAATCTCAAAATTAAAAAAAAATGGACAAAAAAGTAAAAACAAAAGGCAAGCAGTTTGTGCTCACCTTGGCCAGGGCCCAAAGCAGTTTATGTTTGGAGTGTAAAATCTCATGGTGTATTATTCTGTAAATGCCTTTCTGTGTGGAGTTAGGCTCTACATTGGCAAACGGGATTCCGTTTGATAATTATTTTTTTAGCATGTATTTTTTCTTTGTGTAATGACTTTGTAAGTGAGAGAGTAATGAAGGACAATAGAGAGGAGACTATTCCATTAGCTTGGAACAAAGCGTTTTCATAAATTACAAGCCGGGGAGGTTCTTGTCTAAGACAGGAAGACATCCCAGCAGAAACTGGAGCAAGCATCCTCGGCCTCAGTAAGGAGCCCGAGACACGTTTCTACACCAGCGACCCATCTTCTCGTCAAAACAGCAACTTAGAAATGGGCTGAACTTGGCTTCACTGGCCCTAAGAACTCTAAATCGTGAATCCTTGTACAAAGACTGAAGCGAGAGCTGAAGATAGTGGCACACATGGAATGCACAGTATTCTCAGAATCTGATCCTTCACAAGGTTAAGCAGCCATTAGCAATTTCTAATATGTGATGAGGATCATCAGAACAGCATTGAAGTGCGGCTAGTATTTTGAGGCACTGTTATATAAGACATACAATGGTAAGCTGCTTGTAGACCCTGCATCTAAATGCGTGTCCGAGGCTAGAACACCTACATTACCTGTATTCTGATGTTAATATAAATATAATATGATATATATAATGTATTTGCTAGATATTGTATACTATCCTCATCATCTAGACAAAGAATAAAGTGGTAAATGTTTTCTAATAATTATAATGCTTTTAGTGGAGAACCTTGTTAGCTTTGATTACAGTAACCAAAGCCGAGAGAACAATTTAAAACAATGACAGTTTGTTTGGGCTCAGCCCTTGGGAGGTTTAGTCTGAGACAGTGTGTGAAGAAGTGTATCATGGTAGGAATGTGTGCTAGAGCGAGTCCTCACCTCAGGAGCAGCACAAGGAAGGAACAGGGAGGGCTTAGGTCCCCATGTCCCCCCGAAGGGCCCCCACTTAATCACCAGAACACTTTCATTAGTCCAGTCCTCTTAAAAGTTTTTACCATGAATTTTCTGGGGTCCACACTTTTGTCATGTGAAACTTTGAGGGCTGTCCTGTCCAGATCCAGATGGTACTCTATAGTATCCATTAGTGTACTATATAATATATTATATATAATGTGTTATATGATAGTATATATTATATATTACACACATATACATATATACATGTGTATATGTATATGTGGGACCGAAGTCTCCTCCAAAACCTTGGTCTTCGGGAGTATGTCCTTTATGTTCTCTCTTCTAATGAAGGCTTTTCATTACTTAATAGTTGAGATCGCCACTTTCTCACTTATGGTCACACGATTAAGATAACACACTATAATGCTTGATTTGAAGAGCTAGTGGAACATGTGACATTACCGACTATGAGAGAATTATGGTTGAAGTGTTGATGGCTACAGTGAATGCTATTTGGCAGTTGGTTTGCCAACAAGGAGACATCACCTGAAAGGAGCAGGGTCTGGATCGACAGTAAAGAAGATTGCAACCACACCAATATTTTGTAATCCAAGGTCCCATGTTTCACTACAAACCAACACAATCTAAAGCGTGAGGCCCAAGAACATAAAGGGAATCTTTTGAGAACAACTAAAATGAAGAAGGGGACAGGTGTGTCCACAGCTGTGCACAGCCGTGAATTACCACTGCTCTACTGTCCCACGTGACTGAAGAGCTGGAGCAGAGGGTAGCAATGCAGAGAAACTGATTTCAACACAAGGCAGCGATTTCTGTGAACTGAAGCAAGGCGCTTTGAAACAACGGCTTTCACTCCTCTGCTGCGTTGTGCTCTGAAACAGTGAAAGTTTGCTACGTAGGGAATCTAACCAAAGGCCAGAGAAGCCAATCTTCTAGCTAAGCCAGAGCGTTCACATGTAGTTCCTTCTTGATCTACCTGCTGGGATTAGAGTGCGCATCAGTGCAGCACACTCAGGCCGTGTGGATGAACCTACGCTTTTTACACTGGATGCAGCAGTTTTCCATTGGTCCAAGACCTCAACGTAAAGCCGTGAGCATGTATTAACTAAGAGTCAGCTTGACAGAAATAAGAACGGCATTGATGGCTCTCTGTCTTCAATTTTTCCAAGACTGAGAACCCAGTGGAATACGTGGAGCCTTGCAGAAGCTTTCCCTCTGCCATTTCACTCCTCCTGCACAAAGCAGTCCTGTTTCCTTTAGGAAGGTTATGGAAATGAGGGCAATAGGGACTTTCCTGGAGGTCTAGGTTGGTTATAAGTTAAAATATTTCTTCTTGTAGGTCATAGCCAAGATCATTACTGCTGTCTCGATTAGAAGCCTTCAGTTCGTAAACCACTTTTATCACACACAAATAATCTTTGGATCTAATTTTCACATAAAAAAACGAAAATGAAAGCGCTTGATTTTCTTTCCTGAGTTGATGATGATATTATCAGCCAAGACTGAGAATTAATGTTCTGACACGGAATAATTAGTTTGCTTCCTTAGACCTTTCGACTATTAACACTATTAAGACTGAGTGAAGAGTACTGAAAGGGGGCTTTCTAGGTTCATTGATGTAGTGATAATTTAAAACCGAACAGAAGCTTTCTAATGTTGAGAACTGATAACGTATCAAATTCTGACCTTCAAGGTTCAGAGTATCTCAAAGGCATGGACCTTCCAATGGAACTTCCCATCACATGTTAGACGTACCAGAAAACTTCAGCCCCTACACTATTTTTTTGGGTGTTTTGTTTGTTTGTTTGTTTGTTTTTGTTCCTGCTTACTTATTCTAATGTGAATGTGTACACTAGATAAGATTGTGTAAAACCTTAAGGAGCTTTATTTTCAAAGTCCTCATTTTCTCCTTCCACAGCCTGCTCAATATATTCAAAGTGTGCTTTTTTTGCCCTTTGCTCCAACATTTCTTTTCTCTTGGAATTTGTTTCTATATGACTGCTGTGGTCTTCTGAAGGTAGTGTGCCAATTCTCCTACTTGGGCAACAAAATCAAAGTGATTTCAGACCTGATGTCTGCCCTTGAGGAGGTGCCCTTAGGGTTATTCCCTCTCAGAGTTTAACAGTATCCGGAAGCTTGTGATATTTGTAACATTTCTAGCAACTCGCTCCTAAACTGACTTGGAGATTTTACCCTAGAATGCACTGGAGTGATTCTAATATAACATGAATAATATAAAAACAAATCTATGTGCACCAGAAACTGCACTTGTAGCTTTATTTAATGTTCTAGAGGACAGCTCCAGTTCCTGCCAGTGGTTGCCTTAGCCCACGTACTTCCCCATAGTGGGTAATATTTTAATTGTTTTTTTTTTTTTTTTCTAAAATGTGTCATTACTCTTTGATTTTTTACTTATACCATGGTTGCATCATAAGATTCGTTACGTTTTTGATACCTTTTGGAACTTCTCAATGTGCTATTCAATTACACAATGAATTCTTGTGGGTTAGAAGGTTTAAAAGAAGAGTAATAAATGTGAGCTCTCAACTCTACAAAAATCAAGACTTTGACAACTCGTGATAAGATTTTATACCAATTACAGATTTTAATTTTGTGTTTTCACCAAAGAACAGTGAGCTAGCCCTGAACAAACAATCAACATTTGGTGAGCCTTCATGACAGCATTCCAATAATTCTTTTAAGTGCAGATTAGCTAAACACAGCGCTTTAGAAAAGACCATTAAACTGAGAAGAGAAGACTAGACTTCATCCAGTACATGTGTAAAGCAGTAAGGTGGGGGAATCCAGGCCAGTAAAACACTAAATGAAAACTGGAATGGCTCTGTGAAGGTTGAACAGGTCACACACCAGAACAAGGAACTGCCAGGTAGAAAGAGAAATACTGGATAGAGATAAAAAGTCATTTGACCAAGACACAACAATTCTAAACTCGTGTGTGCATATCATCAGCCACAAAATGCATTTAAAAACTGATAGACTTGTAAGTAATGATATATTAATTACGCTTGTGGTCAGTGATTTCAAATTCCCTTTTAGAGAAAGAAATAGTAGAAGATTGGCGGCAATATGAAGGAATTGATGGAGTTATCTGATAGGTCTAAGTGTATTTGTATAGCAGTCCATCTAGTCTGGAACATTCAACAGCCATTCAGGATGACCGTTTCTACACCCTAAAACAAGCCACTAAAGAGTCAAAACAATTTACATCACAGATAGTGTGATCTCAGAGCCCTTACAGAAACAACCTGAAATAACAGAGTCTCTGTAGGTGTTGTAAAGTTTAAACAATCCAATTGTAAATAATATGGTCTTCAAATAGAAAGACCTAAGGCATGTTAATAGGTGGAACTGCTTTAAAAGAATGTGCAAGGGAACTTAAAACTTTATATATTAAATATAAAACAAATCGAAAAAATATAGAGGAAGAGAAGGAGAGTCAATGGCACAGGCTCCCGGTGTGAATTTATCAAGATGTCGAAACACTGTAGAAAATACAATGGAGTCAAAATAGTCTTCAGGAAGGGTGTCAGCATCAGAGATGGCAGACAAATGGTGCTCTCCCCTGTTGATCATGCATGTTTTTGCACGGCATTGTAGGTCCTTAGAGTTTGAGTACTGAGCTGAGTGCTGAACCCAGGAACGACGGCCACTGAGCGTGGAAGATAAAGAGCTGCAGCATCATCCATGTTGCCTAAGCAACACCACTCAGACTCTTTCTGGAAATGTTCTGTTTGTGTTTATTCCATATTTATGAACTTCAGAATTGTTAACATGCCTGTGGCTTTTTTAAAATTCCTAGATCTTTTGTTTGCTCTCCCCATTGAGAAGCCTCAGAGAGTAACATAATGACATTAGAAACAGATATGAATTCTTTAGGCAGCATGGAATTAAGAGAGCTCTCTCAAGAGCCCCTCAGGGATTAGGACACTTTCCTACATTGTAGAAAAACTCAGTGAAGGACTTTGCATAACACGTTCTTTTTCCTAGATGGTTGGCTGGATGGTTTCTTGCTCACTTTGCTGGTTTGCAGAATTACAACATTTCCAATTTACTAATACAACGTAGAATTAGAAATGCATACGATGGCAGGAACCTGGAATTCATTACGGAGGTGGAGGCACACAGATGACAGTGGTGCTTTTTCTTGCAGTTCTAGCTTGGAACACCCAGATTCACACTGGCCATTAGGATTTACTAGTGATCATTAAATCTGAATATGTACTGTCACTTGAGCAGTGAAGGCAGTATCTTACTGTAGAGAGGAATCCTGAGAAATATGACATTCTTTTTGCTTCTTTTCAGCAGCGAATTTCATCAGAGCTGGGGCACAAGTCTGTCTCCACAGCAATGGCTCTGCTGCTGCCTACCTGGGCATCATAATACAGATGCAGACAAAGATCGTTTCTGTTTGAGCTTTCACAGCCAATTGTTGAGAAAGCTGGTGGCTTAGGAGGGCTTGCTATTCAAATAGAATCCTGGTAGCTGTCTAAGGACTTCTATAACTGCTCCAAATGACAGAGAAGGCTCACTAATGTTCAGTAAGGAACATGCCATCTAGATGGCTGTTAGCACCGAATCTAAAAATTGTTGAGAGTTCAATGATTAAAAAATATGTAAAATTTAACCAGAGCACTATTTCAAAGAGCCCTATCACATCAGTGTCTTGTTCTTATGAGTTAGGAAAGTCTCCAGACAGACAAACCCTCAGGGACAGAAACCAGATCAAATAAAGCCTTTAAATACTAGCAATAACGCAGCAAGTGATGGAATGTTCCATGAGAGTGCAGTCTTTGGAACTCATGATCACATAATACTAGAGTGTATTATTCCTAGCTTATGTTTCTCAATTGGTTGTCAAATGGACTCAGATTTTAGTCTATTTTGAATTGCATATCTCTCTATCTCTGTGTACGGGTATGTGCAAGAAAACATAGGTGTTCACAGGGGGACAAGAGAGGGTAGCTGATCTCCTGAAGCTAGAGTTACAGGTGTGGGGTGCTGGGGAGTGAACTCAGATCTTCTGAAAGAGTATTACATGCTGCAGACCACTGATCTCTCTCTCTCTCTCTCTTTCTCAAACTTAGTGATTCATTTTTTAAAAATGTATTTGTTGGATGCTGCTGGGAAAGCTAGATAGCTGCATGTTAAGGGTGTAAATAGCTCCGTATCTATTACCCTACTCAAAAATTAATCCAAATGGATCAAAGACCTCAACATAAGAGCAGATGTCATGAATCTAAGAGAAGAGAAAGTAGGGACTACACATGAACTCCTTGACACAGGAAGGGACTTCCTGAATAGGACACTAATGACACAGACACCAGCACCAACAATAAAAGGAATCTCATGAAGTTAAAAGCTTCTGCAGAAAATCAAAAGGACACCACCATTTGAGCAAAGAGGCAGCCTAAACAGTGGGGAAAATATTTACCACTATATAACTGACAGAGGGTTCCTAAAGCGTACAAAGAACTAGAAAATAAATATCAAGAAAACAAACAGCCTAATTAAAAATAAGGTCTAGCTCTAAAGAAAGAATTTTCAAAAGAGGGAACACAAATGGATGAGAAACTCTTAGAAGTAGTCAGCATCCTTAGTCATCATGGAAATGCAAATCAAAACCACTTTCATCTTACCTCAATAAGAATGACGAAGATCAATAAATCAAATGACAGCACATGCTAGTGAGAATGTGGGGGAAGGGAAATTCTGGTGGGAGCATTACTTAGCCACAATGGAAAGCAATAAGTAGAAAGTAGAAAGTAGGCTAGAAATAGATCTACCACAAGATCCAGCTATAACATTGTTGGAGATGTACACAAAGGACTCTACGTCTTACCGTAGAGACACTTGCTCATCCATGTTTATTGCTGCTCTATTCATAACAGCCAGAAACTGAACACGGCATAGACTGATGAATAGATAGTGAAAAATGAGGTACGTTTACACAATGGAGTATGATTCAGCTGGTAAGAAAAATGATATGATGAGATTCACAGGCAGATGGATGGAGCTAGAAATAATCATCCTGAAGGAAGTCACCCAGACCCCAAAAGACAAATATGGAGGGTCTTCTCTTATATGTTGATGCTAGCTTTATGTTTAGGTATGTGCTTCATTCACTATATCTACAGAGGCTAGGTGGCTAGTAGGGGGCTACAGAGGAGGAGGGAAGCCAACAAAGAGGAAAGAGAATATAATGTTTTAAAAGGAGAAGGGAAAATTTCAATAGGAGGACTAAATGAGGAGGAGGATGGAAGGACAAGGTAGAGGGGGAGACATTGGGAGGGGAGCTGACAATAAAGGCCTTTGAAAAGTCAGATGGATGGTAGAGTCGCCTTGTAATGGGGTGGGCAATGTCCTAGCTAGATAGCGTGTGCTACCAAATAAAACCCCAGTACCAGGAATGGTTCATATCTTGAATCCTTGGCCAAAGGAGTCAAGCAACCCACCCCCAACCTTCCTAATCGATTGCCAATGCGAGCTGCTATGGGGAAATGCCTGCAAAGTGCACACCCTGGCGCAGTAGTGTCGCAAAGGTCATGGAGTGACCAACCACCTCTTACTTGTACTTAAGGGGCCCTCTCTGAGAGAGAACCCAACCCCGACACTGTAAATAAGGCCAAGGACACGAGGCTAAATAGAGCACGGGCTATGCCCAAACCTACTACAATTCCTCTGCATATTCTGAACACAGCAATTAAACTACTAACACTCTTCTGTTCTACTCACAAGCCAGTGCACCGCAGAACTATCCCCGGCTGGTCTCTTTCCTGCAGTGGTTGGGAATAACACAGATATCCACAACTGGATGCTGTGCAGAGGAGAGTGAGAAACTCTGGGGCACTCCATCCTAAACGGCATGTCTGTATCACATGCCTTCCATCAGGGCTCAAAGATCTGCGCGGAAGAGGACGTAGAAAGAACACAAGAGCCAGAGGTTATGGATGACTCAGAGGACATAACGGGGCTGAGGCAAACACAAACTCACGCAGATGGGGACAGTGTGCACAAATTTAGGGCCCGACGCAGAGAGGGGGAACTGTGCGTGGAATTCCACTTCAAGCCAAGAAGCCATTTGCATTTGATCGCATCTGGGAGTGGAGAAATCAATTTTCTTCAGCCGTGTGACACTGAGTATATCAACCACAGTCTGGGATAGGCTTCATGCTCATGCCAAAGCAGAACAGACTTCATGCTTTTTTTTTTTTAAAGAGAGAAAGAATTTGAAATTGGGTAGGTAAGGAGAAGGTTTCTGGAGGGCAAAGAACATGACCAAAATAGATGGCATGCAAAACTTTAAAAATTAACCAGTCAATTATCAAGGAAGAAAAGTATTTGTTGAATAGACTTGAGGCTAGACCACAAGAAAGTAACGTTGTCCGGGTAGATTCACTCCTTTCCCTTGTTTAGTCTGTGGCTGGAGAGTGATGATGCAAAGATCAGTATGACTAAGAGTTCAAGGGGAACAGCGTACCAAAGCCTTACTGAGTGAGCTCACTGTGAGGGTAAGAGACACGAAGATGGCGTGGGACAAAGGTATTGGTCAGGAAATCTCAAAGACAGAGCGGTCGGTATAAAAAGTGTCCCAAGAGCAGGTATCTGCAGCCTTTCCGTGATGTCTTCAATTGGACAAGTCTACATCTATACAGACGTATATGAGAGAAGAGAATAGAAGAGCGAGTTGAGCCAAAAAGACTTAATAATTGATCACCAATGAACTGTTTCCTCACTTTGAGTATCCAAGGTTCGGCAGAAAGCAAGGTAAAAGAAGTTAGGTCTCATGGGCATTATTTTCATCAGATTGAACCAGTAAGGTTTACCTTTTTTTTTTCCTGCAAAGAACATTGAGAACTAAATGATTAATAAAAGAAAAGGATGATTTGTCTTATAAAAACCAGTTTGGACAATTATTAAGTTTTTAATAGACAATTTTTTTACTTTTCTTTTCTTACTAATTTAAACAAATACCAGAATAAAACTAATTATAATATAAAAATAATATCCAAATATTTTACAATATAAAGGAATCCAAGGAACGGTTTGATGTGTAGAATTGGAAAGGGGATATAATGTTCTATTTAAACTTTTCAAGTATTTTATTAGTATGCTATCATTTATTTACTTTTTAAATTAGGGGAGTAAAAAACTAAATATTAAAAGTTTCTGTTCCTTGTTTAGACACTTCAAATAGCATTCTGACTTACCTAGACTTGAAAATTTTCTAAGAAAACCATGAGTAACTTTGCTTATACTTTTGAATTTATGAGCACACTGAAAGAGTTCATTACTACAAAAAGGACTGAGAATATTTTTATTATAGTAAAGACCATCTAACATCTTAAAGTAACTTTATTGGCTCTTTGACCCCCTTTGAGCCAATATTCAAGGCAAAATGATATCGGAGGAATTCGTATTCAAATAGTTTTTCCTCTTACCCTAACACTCGGAATCCCAAGCTGCTTATTCCCGGTATCAGGATAGCTGGGTCTCCAGTGCTTCCAGCATCTTTCCAGAGGATGTCATGCTTTACCTTTGAGCTATATCCAGCAGAATGAACAAGGACCGAAGTCATTTTCACTCTGGAAGGATGGACCATGGCGGACAGTAATTGTGGACATGTGCTGCTACTTGACAGCCAGAAGTCAAATCCCAAGGTCTGAAATGCTCTTGGGCTCTCCTTTGAACTTGCTTCCCAACCCTGGCCACCTCAGTGCCCCATGCCACAGAGCAGGTGGCTGTCTACTGCAGACTTAATGTCTACCCAACACACAGAACAAACTCACAGCTCTTGAGGACCTATCATTTTTCATCTTTATCTAAATCCTATCACTCAGGTCCTGTCTGTTTTTAGATAACCCCCTTGCTATCTGACATAGATTACAGAGGGGTCACGCCCTTGAAGTCTTTTCAACCTTGCTGCTTAAAAAAGTGACTGGTTAAAAAAAGTGTCTCTCTCAACCCAAGTAACAGCTGTCAGTGCCAGATGTGAAGGGCACGGAGAGAAGTAAGTGTGCAGCTTACAGATTAAATAACTTTCCAAGTGAGTAATTCCATGAATAGTAAAAACGTATCTCCTCACGGCATTAACTGATTCGCGATTTATATTCACAGTTTGTTTTGTTTTCAGTTTGATGGCTATTTAAACAAATGATAAGAAGCCAAAATAAGACAATTAAAGGTGTTGGGAAGAAGGCCCACACTGGCTGCCCGTGTCAGCTCACCATCTATGAATGGATGTCTGTCTGCCCTCTTCTTCTGTATCATTGGCGGGTGAGCTATGTTGCAAACGAAACAATCATGATGAGTTAGTGGAATAACAGGACACAGGAAAGGTCAAAGTTACACCATTCAGTGTTATCTCCCAGGAAACATATGAGGACATAAAGATCCTAAAACCTGAGTCTTGGGACAAAATGAGAGAAAACAGAGCATCATAAATCCCACCCCTGTTGCCAACTGGAGCTGAAGGGATTCTTGACAATTTAATCTGTGTTAGCTGCACAGTTAAGAATGCAATCTTGTGGGCCACAGTCCCGTAGTCACTATCCTTCATACACAGAGCTTGTGACAGAAAATGGCAGAGACCCTCAAGCCACCTAATGCTCCCTTAACGATGTTAGCTGTTTTGAAACGGCTTCTGAGCTATAACACCTCTGAATTGGCAGAATTTAAAATTTATTGTGCAAGAAAGGCTATTGCCCATATCAAAATTAAGCACGATTTTGAAAGTAATTCTTGTGTAATTAAAACCAATCTTTTCGCACTGACAAGCGTCTCGAGAAACGATGCATCAATTTAACGCAAGCCAGTTCTGGGCAGTGTTTTCTTCAGCCACCAAGTCACAGATGCCTCCTCCTTCCTCTCTTCATCGTCTTCTTCATTCTTTTCCTTCTCCCCCATCACTGCCAACTGGGTTCTTCTCCTTTTATGACCAGGGATCCTATTTTTTTGGTGGTTACTATGTTATAAAAATTCTCTCTTCTTGATCTTTTCACTCCAAAAATTTTATCTTACAACTCACTTAAAGCTCACATGAAAGGGCTGGTGTCACCTAAGCTGCCCAAGTTGAAATACTCTATGCAACTGGCCGTCTGTGCTGTTCATTCTCACATGCCACTTCTTTGTCTGTCCTTTTGAATTCAAATTAGCACCTTGATTAATGCCCACTGTCCTCTCTGTCAGCCCCTCTCTGTTGTCTCGTGATGGAGAAGACGTCCTAGGATCCATCAATCATACTTGTGTAAGTACACTCCATCTCGACCCATTAACTTCCCGTCATGATGATCTTGAAGTTTTCAGGCCTCTTCAGCTTCTCCATCAGCGTTCTCTTGGCTTCTGAGTGATACTCTGACAGCCCCATCTCGTGTCAGGATGTACTCAAGCCTGGTCAGCGCCGAGGAATCCCATGTTCCCCTTAATTACCAACCTTCCAGTTTCCGTCGACGCTTAAAAAAATCTTTATCTTGTGATGTCTGTTCAGCTAATCACTTACTTTCAATGACCACGTGAACCCTAGAGTTCACCTGGACCCATGTTCATTTACACTGTTGCAGACTCTGCTGCAGGGGCTGGAGGTGAGTCTTCTGTGCTTAACCTTCTTCACCCACGTTGGTGGGTGACTCCTTCCCCCTTAACATACAAAGAAATGAGTCTGACTATGACATTTTAATAGAGATAGACCATGTCACCTCGCTCTCACCCACCTTCTCTTTGTCCTCTAGTGTTCCCTCATCACTCCTGTGGTTTGTCCCCTTTCCTTCCGGGAAATAGTTTTCTCTCTTTTTTTAGTGTATGTGTGTGTGTGTGTGTGTGTAATCCACATTCTGCACGAGAGAAAATATGGTATTTTGTTCTTCTTTTCTTTCTCTTGTCTTCCCTTTCCTTCCCTTTAGATCTCTTCCACCTCTCAGCTACAGCCCCTTCAGCCATGATGGAAATCACGGTGGCGTTTGCTCAGAGAGCTAAGAACAGAACTACCACATGAGTGAGTTCTACCACGCCTACACATAGGCTCAAAGGACTCCCTGTCCTGCTACGCAGATACTTGCTCTTCATCATCACAGATACTTATTCAATATTTACAATGCCTAAACAATGAGGAGAGCCTATAAGTTTTCATCAATGTATGAATAAGAAAGATGTGATGATGTGATAGATACTCAATGGAATATTGTCCAGTTGTACAGGAAAAAAATGTATTATGAAATTCACAGGTAAAATGAAGGAGCTGGAAATAGTAATTTGGAGTGAGGTAACCCAGACCAGAAAGACATGGAAGTCAGAAGAAGGCGCTAGAGTTACAGTTGGCTGCGAGCCCCGTCGTGGGTGCTAAGAACAAACCTGGGTCCTTTGCAAGAGCAGCCAGTGCCCTTAACTGCGGAGCTGCCCCTCCAGTCCCTCTATGTGTCATTTTAGGAGGCGCCTCCACCCTGATTTCTGTGGGGGCTGGTTCCCAATCCCAGCGGCAGGGTATCAAGGCTCCCTTCGGTCCACATCCTCAGAAACATTTTTTACGTTATGGATCCCTACCTGGTATTTTTATTTTTAAAATTGATTTTCATTTTGAATTAAAACATAATTACATAGTTTCCCCATTTTCTCTTTTTTGCCTTGGGGGCTAGATTGTAGGCTCACTTCTAAATATCTGCGGATAGTATTCCATTTACAATGTATTAAATGGCTTGTATCACATCAGAGTCGATATTAAAATCCATGAAGGGCGTGCAAAGTAACACCGAAGCTCCCAGTTCATCCTGAAACCTTCACTCCCGTTTTGGTCTCCACCAGCACTTGCCTGCCTGGTTTCTTGCCAGGCTCCACGGCTGCCGTACCTCACCGAGAGCTGCCAATCATGCCCGTTCTCCCTGGTCTCTGTGCCTCAGTGTCTGCTTTACAGTCCCACCCACTCCTACACTGCGCAGACAACCCTTTATCTCATTTGAAAATGGTCCCGATTCTCTCATCACACCCTGAACTGAATGACTCTCCGAAAAAAGATACAATTTGCTCTTTCCCCTGTTCCTGTAACTTAAACCATTGTTCGTATGCTAACTCTCACTAGCTGCCTGTTTTGTCTCCACAGTTTGTTCTTTCTTTCTTTCTTTCTTTCTTTCTTTCTTTCTTTCTTTCTTTCTTTCTTTCTTTCTTTCTTTCTGTTTAGGACAGGTTTTTATTATTATTATTATTATTGTTATTATTATTACAATTTATTCACTTTGTATTCTGTCTGTGGTCCCCTCCCTCGTCTCCTCCCAATCTTGCCCTCCTTCCCTCTTCTTCCCCTATGCTCCTCCTGTAGTGCACTGATAGGGAAGGTTCTCCTCTCCTTCTATCTGGCCCTAGCCTATCAGGTCTCATCAGGAATGGCTGCATTGTCTTTCTCTGTGGCTTGGTAAGACTGCTCTCCCATGGGGGAGGTAATCAAAGAGCCAGTCACTGAGTTCATGACAGAGACAGCCTCTGTTCCCCTTACTAGGGAGCCCATTTGGAGAATTTGGAGACTAAGCTGCCATGGGCAACATCTGTGCAGTTGTTCTAGGTTATCTCCCTGAATGGTTCTTTTTTTTTTCTTTTTTCAATGCAGTTTATTCAGGAACCTTGAACAATCATCTGACCCTGGGGAAAGCCAGCCCACAGCTTAAATAGCCTCTGGGTAGCCAACCCCAGCGTGCCACGTGGGCAATGCAGATAGGTCCACATACATGGAAGCAAGCCAGATCCTCAGCCTTAGCCAAATGTGGAGTTGTTCGTGACAGAGAGTACTCACCATCGGGAAGATGGAAGGCGGAAACCAGCTCCATCTTTAAGGCGCGGCATTACGCAGCTCTCTACAGTTCCCCCCTTTTTGTTTTAGACGCATCAGGCAAGAGTAGAGGTCTGATCTCTGATATTAGAAATAAATTGGGACTTTGTACCGATGTTCATTTAGGTGTCATCCACCCAAAGAGCATCAGACCCGTCCGATACCTTTTTCTCAGAGGCGGGACCTGGGGCATCAACCCGCATGCAATCAGACTTGCTCTTCTCTGGGTCCAAAGCGGCTGACCCTGAGTGCAGTGCTTAGCCTCGCATCCTGAGCATAACATTTTAGCTTTTTATGGTAGCCAACCATGCTTGGGGAGACTGTCCTGCTTCAATGGCTGTAAAGGCCTGAATGATCATGGCTGCATCACACTGTTGTGAGACTCTAATCTTGCATATATACCACAGGCAAACCAAGGAGACCAACACCAGAAGGCCTGCTAACGCTCCCATGCCCGCCCATTCCTTCAGATGATTCATGGCTGCAGCAATCCATGATGATAATCCTGTGGCTAGTCCTGCGTCCACTCTGGTAGAATTTTCCATAACAATGGCCACTCTCAGCTGCTCCATCGTAGTATCGAATTCTCCAGTCCAATTACCTAAAATATAGCTAGACAATTGTTTAGACAGATTTGCAGCACAGGAAAAATTCTCATGTTGTATGCTAGTGACACAAAATCCAGCATACTTCCATTGACAGCCAAGTTGAGCAATTTGCCAGAGGGTATCAATTTGCTCCTGCACAAGGTCAATCCTCTGATTGTACAGTTCTCTTTCTTAAGTCAGATGCCTGGCTCAAATTCACTGACTGTGTGAAATGAAGACATAAAAAAAAATTAAAAAAATTAAAACATAGAAAGTTAAAAAACAACTGTAAAAATTGATTCTGTTTTTCCTCAATTTAAAAATCAAGTCATATTTAGTACACTGAATGGCAAAACATGTTTCCTGCCATTTAATTTGCTTAATGTAAAGTGGAGTTTAATAAGTGATTAGAGGAATGCCATTTGCTAAGTTACATATAATTAAATTTGGTTAACCAATTGGCCTGAACTCGCTTCAGCAGTTTAAATTGCTCATTGACCTTTTCATGGCATTTTTGATACCAACTGTAGTTAATACACTTTTTTTGTATCTTTCCCTTATAAATTAGTATAATTAGCCATTTTAATAATTTCAAATGTTTTGATGGGTTTAAAGAAGCAAATCTAACTACTCTGTGCAAAGATCTTTTTTCTAGTAGTTTTCTGTGCAGCTTAAATTAAAAATGGTAGGCCAAATGTGGGATTTCTGCCTTCACAAAGCATCCCATGTTCATGACTTTTCGAAAGTCTATAATCCACTGTCATGGTGGTGTACACCTTTATCACCAGTTCACAGGATGGTGAGACAGGGGACTGTAGATTTGAAGGCAGCCTTGTCTACATAGGAACAAGCTACTTCTGTCCCCCAAACCAAACATACACAAAACAAACAGCATGAAAACCACTGAGAGGAAGTCTTTTAAATCGCAGCCCCATAGTTAAAGCAGAATTTTTCTCCCACTAAATGTGCATTTTGGAACTGGAATGATGGCTCAGCAGATAAGAGCACTTTGAAGTTCTTCTAGACTACCCAAGGTCAGTTCTCCATAACCCAGATCAGGTGGCTGATAACCATTTGTAACTCCAACTCCAGGGGATCTGACACACTCTCTTGGCCTCTTCCAACACTCGTGTACATGGCATGCACATACAGGAGCACCCCCCCCCACAAGCACGTATACATCTCATCTATCTATCTATCTATCTATCTATCTATCTATCTATCTATCTATCTATCTATCTATTTATCTCTCTATCTATCTATTACAGTTTATTTATTTTGTATCCCAGCTGTAGGCCCTTCCCTCCTCCCCTGCCAGTCCCACCTTTCTTCACTCATCTCCTCCCATTCCTCTCTCTAAGTCCACTGATAGGGGAGGTCCTCCTCTCCTTCCATCTGACCCTAGCCTATCAAGTCTCATCAGGACTGGTTGCATTGTCCTCTTCTATGGCCTGGCAAGTCTGCTCCCCCATCAGGGGGAGGTGATCAGAGATCCAGCCACTGAGTTCATGTCAGAGACAGTCCCTGCTCCCCTTACTAGGGAACCCACTTGGATACTGAGCTGCCATGGGCTACATCTGTGCAGGGGTTCTAGGTTATCTCCAAGCATGGTCTTTCCTTGGTTGAAGTATCAGTCTCAGAGAAGACCCCTGTGGCCAGATTCTTTTGGTTCTGTTGCTCAACTTGTGGAAGGAACTCCTGTCCCCTCCAGGTCTTTCTTTGCACACATCTTTTTAAAGTTGCTTTCTTGTATGTATGTGGTTTCAAAAATTAAAGAAAAAGAGGCCATGAATTTCAAAGAGAGCAGGGAGGGAGGAAAGGGAGAGGGGAAATGTAATTATACTATAATGTCAAAAAATGTAAAGGATTTGCTCTCATGACAATGACATCAAAGTAAAGCTATTTGTCAGGAAATTTTTACTAATAAATGGAAATAACTGATGTGCAGGGAAACAATTCT
The DNA here is from genome assembly GCF_030254825.1 of Meriones unguiculatus. Lineage (NCBI taxonomy): Eukaryota > Metazoa > Chordata > Mammalia > Rodentia > Muridae > Meriones > Meriones unguiculatus. Next base: position 11,487,363 of record NC_083363.1, read on the forward strand.
TTTCATACTAAGTAAAATAAAACTTATCTTCGACTTCAACCTAAAAATGTATAATTATGCATACATTTAAAAATGCTGAAATACTTACCTGTTAATCTTAATTTGTAACTAATATTACTGCATACAAGAAAAGCTTCTAAACTGGCCAGTTTTTGTGAATAAGTTTTACCATGTGTTTAGTATTTTAAAGTATGTACTTTAATTATCTGCAAATTTGAATTGCTTTTTTTTTTTCTGTAGTATTTCCCCTGGCCAGGATCTCATTTAAGCACATTCTTGATTACTATGAGAAAAAAGATTAAATGATTAGCTTGATTTTGTTATCTTAGATTTTTTTTTAAATTTTGCCTCCTGTGGTCTTTTCATTCTTCTCATCGATGTCAAAAGATGTGGAAGCTGAAAGAGCACCAAAGACAGAAGGATATCTTCAAGCCCTTTAAATTTCCAAAGTCACATCCGTTGGGAGCTTGAGGACTCAGGTCGATGTCAGAAGCTGGGAGGGGAGGGTGACACAGCAGCCAGCGAGCTGTGATTCTCAGTCCTGGACCAGAAAAGGAGGTAAAAGGGAAAATAATGTTTTTGAGCGACAGAAATGAAGGGGATTGTCGATCATGTGAGTGGAAACCAATGAGTGATGAGTCTCTTTATATCAAACAGCTCCAGAGAAATTACAAAATCAATCAAAGACAGAGCCAGACAAACTAAGGAATTTTAAAGAAAATGGGAGTTTCAGTCACTAACGCTGCTGACATCCGGAAGTAACCAAAGATGTAAGTCTGAGTTTCACAGAGCACCCTTAGGCCACTTGGTTTCCAAAACACTCACTCTGAAAACCCAGGATACGTTCTGTGGTCCAGGCACTGACAGGGAAGTACCAAGGGGCCAGCCGATTCCCGGAGCTCTGTTGTACAGAACTCGAGGCCAGATCAGATAATAACGAAGATTATTTGATGGTGGATTATCTGAGGACCTTTCCACTCCTGTTTTCCCTATTGCAAAGAGTGCTCTAACTTCCTCTTGGCAAGACTGGATGACTGACTGAGTTATTGATTAATTTCTGATGCATTACAGTAATCATATAAAATAGTTATCCTAAAGAGCACTGGATGGAATGACATTGAGCAAAACCCTTTATAGTTGATCACCGCAGTCACCAGGAAGAACTCGTGTGTGCCTTGGTATGAAGCTGTTGCTGACAGCTCAACATCATACCATGCTCCTTGTCCGTCCTGCCCCTCCTCCCAGACACTGTTCGCTGCCTTCCCTTTGTGTGGGTGATGAGCTCCTCAGCCTGTGACCTTGTGCTTCTGGTCTATTATGCTATGGCTCAATCAATCATTGACACTCATGTCACGGCATTTGCTCTGCGACTCAGAGATGCCATTCACCGGAAACCTCAGTGAAAACAGGTGCCAACGTGAACTCAAATTTGTGCTTTCATGGGTCCTTCTGTGATCATACCTAGAAACACAGGGATACAAACACATGTCTAAATCCACGCATGAAGGCACACACATATGTCTAAGTCTGTATGTAGGGGACACGACTGCAGACAGGAAGATAAATATGTTGTGATAGGATATAAATCTAAAGTACATTATATGTATACTTCTCACCTGGGTTTGCAAATCCCCCTGTTATCTGGTGTACGCCTCTCTTTTTTCAGACCTAACTGTTTGAGTCTGTGACTTCTGGGCTCCAGGTACACTAGGCTTTGCTTTCCTGTCACTTGTGACATACATGTAGCCTTCCTGTGATCTTCACATAGACGTCACCATCCTGTGATCATGTCACATCATTGGACATAGCCCTCCATTTCTGACACACTTCACAAATAGTTTCCTCATCGCCCTTATGGTTTTTGTCCACCTCCAATGATGAAAGGCTTCATACAGAGAACTCAAGAGCTCTAGAGATTTACTTATAAGTTCGACACTGGAATGCAAGCTTCAGGAGAGGTAAACTTGTCAATTTTGTGGAATGTTCTTTGTCAAAGGAATCTTAGTAAGTATCTCTTGATGTTCACAAATGATGGTTATAGGATTATAATTTAGGGTCTAAGGAGATACTTGCCTTCCACCGCAAATTTCAGGCCTCTCGGGGTTTAACTTTTTTTTTCTCCTGAGACAGGCTGTCATTGTGTAACCCTGACTGGCCTGGAACTCACTGTGGCCTCGAGTAAGAGATCTGCCTGTCTCTGACTTGGCAGTGCTGAGACAAAAGTTGCTCACCACCATACCTAGCCTCTTCTCTACTGTCTAAAGCATGCAATCCAGAGTTCATTTTAGACACGAAAAGGTACTAAGTACTCGATAGACATTTGCATTTTGAAGTATGTTACAGTACCTTGAGTGTAGGGTTTTCAAAGTCATTTTTGTAAGTTGGCTTTTTCTTGCCTCCCTCCCAAACCTGACAGCATTGGACATAGCCATGATTTATCTAAGAAATTAAAGCCGACTTCTGTTAAGTGCTTTGCAAGTTCATTTATAAACAATTATCAAGGATGAGAAATGACAGTGGTAATGGCTGACAGATTTCTGAGAGTTGGCAGCACGTGCTTCATTAAGGAACATAACATCTCAGCTTTTATGGTGAGAAAATTAAATCACAGGACCGGACTCACCAGGGCTTTCTCAATGGCATGATAACTGTTGCAGATCTAACAGTAGCTTTACGGATTTCAATAGGAAGACTGCTTCAATCAATAATTAAGAATTGAGCCTTCTACAGACTGAGCCCAAGATCCAACATAGAGTGCCCCCCCAAAACCTCAAGAGAAGGAAAAGAGGGAGAGACAACAATAAAAAGGGACTACTGAGAAGTGCTTGTACGGAGAAGTGTCACATACTTTAAAAGAATACGGTTCTTAGTAAGTCACAGCTTTGTAAATCACCCAATTACACAACTGTACTGTGTTATCAAATAAAGATTCTAGCTAGGATTTAAAAATTTCACAAGATATTTCAAAACAACCTAATTAAAGGCTTGCAATAAACGTTGATATTTAAATGATAGAACTTGTTTACCAACATAATTCAACTATGCGGGAAAATGAACATCCTAAAGTCCCAGTTAAACCTTGTGCAAGCAAATACTCACAATGCGTGTTCTGATTTTGAGGCAGGAAATAAAATTATTTAGGCTTTTTTTTTTTCTGCCACTGTAACAATGGGCTTAAATCAGTGGTTCTACCTGAAGTAATACTGCTATAGCAGAGTTAACTAACTCTCTTTCCATTCTGATGCTGCATGGGATGACTCTTTGGCGAAGCCTGTCACACCCGTGTAAATGGGAGGGCAGCAGAGGATGATGAACGGAGTTGATCTCCCATGGAGGGAGGATGCAGGCTTCCTGGGAAGAGCAGGGTAACGCCTGTATGAAGTCAGAAGCCCCGCAGACTGACCATGCAGAACCGGGACAGAAATTCACTCTTGCTCGGAGGCAATCATGAGCCCATTTCTTGCATCACTACGCCTCCATATCCCCCGCAGCTGATAAGTCAGCCAGCTGAGGTAACTTCCTCGTCTGGGCTTTGTGTGGGCATGAGCTGTGAAACAAGATATGACACTTACTGTCAGGATATGAGACTACTTTTTTTTTTTTCTTTAAACTAAAGAAATCAACCTTCTCTGTGCTTCATGTCTAAAAGGAGATGAATGGTGGTTTTGATTTTTATATATCTACTGGTAAGTTTTCTAGATGCAGGTTTTAATGCTGAGTTTATCAGCCTGGTGTACGAATTCCATGTATACTGAGAAGGAGAGAGGATAGGTAGAGATTTGCGACAGCTGATAGATTGGTGATTGATAGATAATTTATGATAGGAAGATGTTAGTTAGATAACAGATGGATAGATAGATGTGGTTGATGGGTGATAAAGCCATTTTGCTCTCATTGTATCTAGATAAAGCCATCTTAATAGAGGATGTTTTAAGCTGCAGTGAAGGACTATGTCATGCTGGCCAGGCTTCTCTAAACTCTGAGCATTTTACTTTCTGGGGTAGGCAGGGTAAGAAGTGAGGAGAGGACCGCTGGGCTCATACATGGCCAGCTGCCTTCTGTAGCCTTCTGTGCCCTATCCCTGTTTCCTTTGGTGGCTGATGCTGATGGAAGGCCAAGCTTTTACTTTCGGTGCTGGAAGCCAGTCTGTGTGAGAAAGCCCTTCAATCCTCAGAAAGGGACTCTATGCTTGACCTCATAGCATCTCCCACACCGAGTAAACCAAAGTCTGAGGTAGAATGAGTCATGTCAGTTCCTAAATTGGGACCCAGGACCATGAAGATCTCTAGATACTAGGCCTTATTTTGTAACACCATCAGGCTCTATGGAACCAATATATCTGTAATTTACCTCTGACATTCGTTTCAAAGAAAGACATACTAAAAAGGACAACATTGTGTTTGGTTTTCAAATATCCATAGCATTGTAAAACTTACACACAAAGTTATTTTGATAGCATCTTTCCTGAAATGACCAAACCACAATTGGCATGTCTGTCCCATACCACCATTAACATATATATAACACAGAAGAAACGAACACTTTTTTCTTGCATGTATTGATAGACTCTTCCTTCAAATCTTTTGAAGGCTAGTCCTTATCTGCATAACTCAGAGTTCAATTTTACACCATTTCTACACTCCTGGGTAGTGTAGCCAGCCTGGTCTACAAAGTGAGTTCCAGCACAGCCAAGACTCAGTTACACAGGGAAACCCTGTCTCAACCTATATTAACAAGATGCAAGTCATAAGCATTATCAATCTATTAAACTATTGGAGAAGTAACTAATCGCTTGAGTATTTATACATAATGTATAAATGTATTTAATGTAAACTACTGAATGTATTTAAATGTAAACTATGTAACATTCCACAGACAAGCTTAACTTCCATCCATAATGAGCAATTTCACATTCATTGAAAATCTTCCTGTGACTATTTCGATATCCTTTTAGTTTGTTAATTCTCTCTTCCTCTGTTTGATATAAATGATGCATTAACAGCCAGTTCTCCAGTCTGCCGGACACTTTAGAAAATGACACTTCATTTATCTTGATGATCATAATCTTTTTATAAATCAGTTGCCCTTGAGCAGATCTTGTCTTGACTGTGGCTTTATATGGCAAAATACCATTTCTCAAAGTCACACCATGCTCTGCCTTTGGTATTTACATCCTAAGCCTTGAGTTTCAAATAATAACAAACTGCAGCTCACTAATTTGAGCAGATAGAGCAGCCCTTGCTGATGGGCAGAAGTGAGGAATGCTCCCATACATGGCAAAGCTTTGATGCTTGAGCTCCAATTCTGTTTTTTCTTTTCTTTTTTTTTTATTAATTACACTTTATTTACTTTGTATCCCCCCTGTAGTTCTCTTCCCTCCTCCCCTCCCAACCCCTTCTTTCCTCATCCTTCTCCACGCATGCCCCTCCCCAAGTCTCATCAGGAGTGGCTGCATTGTCTTCTTCTGTGGCCTGGTAAGGCTGCTCCCCCGCTTAGGGGGAGGTGATCAAAGAGCAGGCCAATCAGTTCATGTCAGAGATAGTCCCTGTTCCCATTACTATGGAACCCACTAGGAGACTGAACTATCATGGGCTACATCTGTGTAGGGGTTCTGGGTTATCTCCATGCATGCTACTTGGTTGGACTATCAGTCTCAAGGAAGACCCATGTGCCCAGATTTTTTGGATCTGTTGCTCTCCTTGTGGAGCTCCTGTGAGCTCCAATTCTTTACTCAAATGCCTGTCTGCTGCTGGGTGTGGTGGCACATGCCTTTAATCCCAGCATTTGGGAGGTAAAGGCAGGGAGATCTCCGTAAGTCTGAGGCCAGCCTGGTATACAAAGCAAGTTCCAGTACAGCCAGGGCTCAGTTATTTAGAGAAACCCTGTCTCAGTCCCCAAAGCAGAAAGACACACAGGGTATATACTCACTTATAAGTGGATACTAGACCTATAATATAGGATAAACATACTTAAATCTGTACACCTAAAGAAGCTAAGCAAGAAGGAGGACCCTGGATAAGATGATCAATCATCATTCATAAAGACAAAAGAAGGAGAAAACAGGGAACAGGACAGAAGCTTACCACAGACGGTCTCTGAAAGGCTCTACCTAGCAGTGTATCAAAGCAGATGCTGAGACTCTTAACCAAACTTTGGGCAAAGTGCAGGGAATCTTATGAAAGAAGGGGGAGGCAGTAAGACCTGAAGGGGAAAGGAGCTCCACAAGGAGAGCAACAGAGCCAAAATACCTGGGCCCAGGGGTCTTTTCTGAGACTGATACTCTAACCAAGGACCATTCATAGATCTAATCTAGAACCCCTGCTCAGATGTAGCCCATGGCTGCTCAGTATCCAAGTGGGTTTCCTAGTAAGGGGAACAGGGACTGTCGATATGAACTCAGTGGTGGGCTCTTTGATCACATCCTCCTGAGCAGGGAGCAGCCTTGCCAGGCCACAGAGGAGGACAATGCAGCCAGTTCTGATGAGACCTGATAAGCTAGGGTCAGATGGAAGGGGAAGAGGACCTCCCTGTCAGTGGACTTGAAGAGGGGCATGGGTGGAAAAGAGGGACGGAGGGTGAGACTGGGAGGGCAAAAGGGGGGGGTTCCTTTGGGATACAAAATGGATAAAGTGTAATTAATATAAAAATTTAATTAAAAAATAACCGAACAAAAACAAAGAGCAAAATCTTATCTGCTATTTTTTTTTGAAGAATGGTACTTAGTAAACACTTAGAAGAGAATTTATTTCTGTCATTTGTTTCATAAGATCAATGGATTCTTGATAGCCTCTAAATGCCACCTCCACACCATATATTTCAAGCATTTCAGTCAAAATTCTTGTAACTTATTCGCCGATAAAGACTTTGTTGGTCTTTCTTATCCTCTATCATCTTAAAAGCCACTAGCTTTTGGTCACTGCACTAGGACTTGCCAGCAGAGAGTGAAGACAAGTGGGTGGAAACCATATGCCCTTTTCTGTGAGCTGGTTCTAGAAGGTGAAGTCCAGATTTAGTGTGAGTCTTCCTATCTCAAATAATCTGATGGAGGAACCCCCCTAAAAGCATGCCCAGCCAATTGGGTTTTAGCTGATTTCTAGATGTAGTTGACTTGACAACCAGGAATTAGAATTAGCCATCACAGAAGTCTCAAACTAGTTGGATTAGCCTTGGGTACGTTTTTTTTCAAACAAGGACAGAAAGCAGCCAAATTTTTGCCAACATATCCCAAAGAGGTCTCTATCTCAGTTGATAATATCGTTTCCCTCTGAAATATCTTGAACTGGGCCTTCCCAAGTCCAAATAGCTGTGAGCACAACTGTCTTCCATGCTCCTACTAGAATGGCCCTTTAAGGTCTGCTTACAGCATTCAACTGCTTTTCTAATCTAAAGTTCTAAAGTCTTGCACATACCTCCAATAAATGATCATATAAATTTTAATTATATAATCAGTCTATCAGGTTATAAGCTGATCTCTGAGGCTGGAGACACAAGAAGGACAGCCTTAGGGTATTCTGGCAAGCATTTGTCAGGCTGTGTACGAAACACCTCTGTGTGCATATTATAAATGACAGGAACAGATACTTAGGGAAGTGATGCAGCTACTGTAGGATTTTGTTAAGTGTAGAAAGCAACAACTATAGTCTCTGCAAAGCTGTAGCTGTATTAAGTGTTAAAATTCATAAGCCCAAATAATGCCTTGACAAAGCATTCATTAGACATTGGCAAGAGATAGCAAAAAATTATCCAAATCAGTCCATGTTAGGGAACAGATAAATAAAATTCATACATTTATTATTTTATATATGAAGTTGATGCTGCTTAAAAAGCTATATTGACATGTACAATATAAGTCAGAGTCTAGCTGCCCCTAAACTAGATCTAAACCTTGTGGCTGTCCTTTCACTGGTGTCTTTTTTTTTTTAATGATTTTTAAAAAATTACTTTTTTATTAATTGCAATTTATTCATTTTGTATCCCAGCCGTAGCCCCTTCCCAGTCCCCTTCCAATACCACTCTCCCTCCCTCAATTCCTCTCATGCCCCTCCCCCAGTCCACTGATAGGGGAGATCCTCTTCCCCTTCCCTCTGACCCTAGCCTATCAGGTCTCATCAGGACTGGCTGCATTGTCTTCCTCTGTGGCCTGGTAAGGCTGTTCCCCCCTCAGGGAGAGGTGATCAAAGAGCTGGCCACTGAGTCCATCTCAGAGGCAGCCTCTGTTCCCCTTACTAGGTAACCCACATGGAGAATAAGCTGTCCATAGGCTCCATCAGAGCAGGGGTTTAGGTCCTCTCCATGCATGGGCCTTGGTAGGTTCATCAGTCTCTACAGGATTCCCTAAGCCTGGAATTTTTGGTTCTGTTGGTCTCCTTGTGGAGCTCCTGTCCCCTCCAGGTCTTTCTATCTACCCCTTCTTTCGTAAGATTCCCTGTACTCTGCCCAAAGTTTGGCTCTAAGTCTCAGTATCTCCTTCGATACTCTAGTGGGTAGAGTCTTTCAGAGGCCCTCTGTGGAAGGCTCCTGTCTTGTTCCCTGTCTTCTGCAACTTCCCATGTCTATCCTGTTTGTTTTTCTGAATGAGGATTAAGCTTCCTCCCTACGGTTCTCTTTATTGTTCAGCTTCTTTAGGACTAGAGATTTCAGTATGTTTATTGCTCTAAACCACTGAACATATCTCCAGCACAGAAAATGTACAATTGTGCTGATCTTCCTATGTGAAGGCTAGGATATAAAACAGACTCAAATTTAAAGGGATATTTTTAGAATGTTGTAGTGAAAAGCTGTGGTTGGAAATAATAATTGCATTTTTCTCCTATAAAAAGAAAAAAACACAAATTCACTCCAAAGCCATCCTGGCATTTGGCCAGATAGCATAAAATCAAATAAACTTAAGAAAAGAGGGGAAAAACCATTCCCAGATCTAACAAGAATCAATCTCCATTTATCAATACCCATTGGCAGGGTCTCCCTAAGGAAGCATTATGGGCTGCCCTGGATATGCTCTTGGTGGCCTCTCTGCTTACTGTGACACTTAAGAAAGCTCCCCAGCATTTTGCAATGTGATCATTAAAATGTATATAAACTTCAGGGAGCCTCAGAATATTGTATCATTTTATGGTAATGATAATTAGCAAATCATATCACCATCACTATACTTACTAGCTTATAAAACGATTATTTAAGTATAAGTTAAGGCAATGTGATCATTTAAAATCTGATAGAATGTTTTTATTTTGTCACCTGTGCTCAGAATTAACACGGCAGTGCACAGAGTTTTGCAAATTGCAGCTACTCTTTTAGACAAATATATAATGATTGGTTTGGTCAGGTGTTTGTACACCGGGCTGGGAGTTGTCTCCCAAGCACAAGCCTGACTGAGGTAAAGGGTGACGACAGCTTCAGAATTTTATATGTAAAATATTTGAAGGCAGAGGGAGGCTGAAATTTGCCTGTGACTCTGAAGATGCAAAACACAGAAACGCCAATATGAACCATTGTGAGTTAGGAGCCATGCAGACGTGGAATCTAATGTGAATGATGAAATAGGATGTTGCCGATAAAATTTATCACATAAAATACAGTAACCACATCCTGATGATTTAAATCCAGAATAACCGAATTTTGTCCTTACCGGTCATTGCTCTCTGTGCAGCTCCTGGGAGAACACGTCCACAGAATGGTAACAGGAAGCTGAGGAGCCCTGTGCTCATTCTTATTTCGCAGTCCACTTTACATATGAATCTTCCATGCTTTTGTTTCTTCTTATCTGCAAAATTAAACGTCTGAAAAAGCTGGGAAAAACCCCTCAGGTGTCCTTCTCTCTCCATTTGACCCATTGTCAATGAATTAATTTTTTTTCTTACTAGTTTCTTCATTCTAATTCTTTTTTTAACTTACAGGAGAAATATGTGTTGGGGTTATGAGTCTAAGTTCTTCAGTAATGCTGGAACTACTAAAAATTTTAAGATCCCCGAATAATAGAATTCCAGGCTTTGCAGACGTGTTCTTTCTGTTCATATTTTAGACATTACTGAAAATCACATAATGAAAGTAATTTATTAGTAGTATATAATCATTTGGGGTGCTGAGTTCCTGTAAAGCTTATATACTGCATCCCTAAACCCCAGGACTGTAGAACATAACTTTTAGGGACTGGTGTCTTTAAGGAAGGGATTGAATTCAAATGACGTCATTAGGGAATGCCCCAATCTAACGACTGTCCCCCTTACAAGGAAGAGGCAGAGGAAAGATCATGTAAAGAAAGGGGTATGTGTGTGTGGGGGTACAAAACAAACATTCATTGAGTACAGTGAGATTTATCCATCTTGAGGTAATATTTAAAAACACTATTTTGTATTTCTTTATATACTGAATCATCAGTGTAAGAATTCTCTGTATTCTAAAGTTCATGGGCACCATGAATCTTATGTAATGAAAAACGCCATTGACTACAACTCTGTTCTGCAGGTGGCTCATATACTCAGGTATAATGTACATTACATGCCAGCTCTGTCCGTCCCTCACCTTCAGGGATAGTCCCACACTGATGTTCAGAGAAGTTTGACAGAGTTGCTTGACTGTAAGTAGCAGAATCACAATTTGTCGAGCTGGGAAACTACGTTTTTCTGTATGATCTGAATGCATTTAATAGCTTGCTCCAAACTGTAGCGAGTGAGGAGCAGGATCAGATTTTCAGGCTTAGACTACAAATTCAGTGCACAGAGGTAGATATTAGTGGTTGAAAAAGCCTTGTGTCACCGCCAAACGTTTCTGCAGTGGGACGGGCATCAAAACGCAGGTGGCTGCGCTGGTTAGCTTTTGTCAATTTGATACAAACTAGAGTCACCTGGGAAGAGAGGCCCTGAGCTGAGAAACCTGCCTATGTAAGACTGGCCTGTAGGCATATGTGCGGGGCATATTTAAACATTGTTAATAGTAATATTATCAAATATTATTAATATTTGAGCTGTGAAGGCCCAGCTCCCTGTGGTTTGGGTCACCCCTGAGCATGTGGTCCTGCGATAGATAAGAAAGCAAGCTGATGAAGCGTTGAAAAGCAAACCAGCAAGCAGTGTTCTTCCATGGTCTGTGTGCTTCAGTTTCTGCCCCTAGATTCTTGCCTTGAGTTCCTGACTCGACATCCCCCTATAAGAGACTATAACATATAATCCAAAGGAAAGCCTCTCCTCCCAGGTGGCTGTGGGCCAGGGTGCTCTTCACAGCAGCAGAGACACTGAAACTGTAAGTATGACTATTAAAGAGTGTCTTCTTGTAGCTTATAATGTTTTTGATGCATGTAAATGTGCCTGTTTATAGATGGATGCACTGTTTTAATGGAACCGTCATTTCTTCTATCACATAGTTTTATTTCTGTAGAAAAAATTCCCTGGATGAAGTAAGTCTCTGACTGTACATGGAAAAACTAACCAGACTGAGCAGTAGAGGAGGATCAATGCTTTCTTCCTCTGAGCCCTGTCACTGTTTTATTTCACCTGCCACTTAGTGGAGAAATCCAGGCTAACGTTCAACTTCTCATTCCACCCATCATGGCCTATGGAGTGAACTGATTAAAGCCTGGGCACTGTGAAATTGCTTCATCCCTGTTTTTGTATGGATTTATGTTCGAAGGATGTAGAATAAAGAAAGATTATCAGAGAATATGACCTGGTTAATAAGATTTCTTGTCACAGAGAAAAAGTTAGCTGTAGAAATAGTCATAAAATTAGGTATCATTTGTGTGAAAGTTCTATTGTTATTAACTAAAGATGAGAATACTTCAAATTCCCTATGCTAATAAAGTAGGAAGAAAAATGGTACTAAAAACTGAAGGAGAGTTCAACAAGCAAAGAAAATGATGAAGAAATAGAATCTATGTCAAGTTGTTTAAAAGAGTAGGTCACCATATGAAATTCTGACAAAACAGAAAAATTTCATCAAGACTCTATGACCTCAATGACAGAACGGTGCCTGGTAACACATTCTGAGAGGAGAAAATGTTAACAAAAGCCATCTGAGAAAACAACCCCACCCCAAACCCCACAAATATTAAGCTGATTCTATAAGGACTCAAAGTACAAAGTACAATAATTGATAGATTATGGGTAGACAAATATTATTAGATAGATTGGATATTAGATATATTAGATATTAGATATATTGATATTAGATATATTAGATATATTGATGGATAGGATATAGAGAAAGGTAGATGATTGCCATATTGATGGTTATATAAACATAGATGAACACATCCAGAGATAGTTGATTGATAGATGATAGACAGATGATACATAGATAAATTTATTTTACAAATTATAAATGACAGAGATGGTAGATACATAGATGATAGATGATATAGCTAAATTATAGATAATAGATGATGATAGACAGACAATAGATGGAGAATGAATAGATGATAGATAGGTTTAAAGTAATTGTCTCAGGGTTTCCATCATGACCACAGCAACTCTTCTGAAGGAAAACATTTAATTGAGGCTGGCTTACAGTTTCAAAGATTTAGTCCATTATCATCAAGTAGGGAAGCACGGCAGCACACAGGCAGACATGGTACTGGAGAAGAAGCTGAAAGTTCTATTTCTTGATCTGAAGGCAGCAGGAGACTGTGTGCTACAATGGGTGTGGCTTGAATATAGGAGACCTCAAAGCCCACTCCTACAGTGACACACTTCCTCCAGCAATGCCACACCTACTCCAACAAGGCCACATCTCCTAACAGTGCCATTTGCTATGGGCTAAGAATTCAAACACATGAATCTATGGGGGCCATTCCTATTCAAACACCACAGTAAGTAAGCAAGCCAATAGAACACCTTAAATATATACACAAGACATGAAGAATGAGCCCAGTCCCTAAACAAAGTACTCTGAGATAGAGGTACAGGACTGTATTCTTACTTTGGATGAGCTACATCTCCGTGCATCTCAGCTTCTGTCATTTTGTAAGACTGACTCTTTTGACAAAATTCTAGGTAAAGTTTAGAAATACCTCTTTTTCTTTCTTTATTCTATCCTTAAATATCTATAGTTTCCCATATGATACAATTCTGGCCCTAATCCCTTCCTCCAGCTGTGCATACAAGGAGGGCATTCAGTGGAGCTGAAGGCAGCAGCTAATCCAGGGTGTGACAGAGCAGAGGAGAATCAAAACAAACATGGTTTCCTGGCCCACGTGGAGGGACACAGATACTGAGTGACACACTTATGTAAAATTCATACCAAAAAACAACAAAAGAGCCACTTTTCTTTAAGATATAGTCTGATATATGTCTGTGGTGGTTTGAATGAGAATGATCCCCACAGGCTCATACATTTGAATATTTGGTCTCCAGTTAGAGGAAATGCTTGTAAAGGATTAAAGGGTGTGGCCTTGTTGGAGAAGGTATGTCGCTGAAAGGGGTGAGCTTTGAGGTTTCAGAAGCCCACACCAGCCCTGGTCTTGTTTACTGCCCACAGCTTGGGACTCAGATGAGAGCTCTCAGCTCTACTACTGTTCTGGCACCATGCTCTCCTGCCTGTTGCCATGCTTCCTGCCATGACGGTCATGGACTCACCCTCTGAAACCGTAAGCAAGCTACCAAATAAATGCTTTATTTCATAACTTGCCTTGGTCATGATGTTTCTTCACAGCAACAGAACAGTAACTATGAAAATGCCATTAACTATTATATTTCATAGTAATATACATATTTGAAGTGAGACATGGTTAAAGGAAATCATTTTAAACTATGTGCAAATAAAAATATTGTTTTAAGAAAAATTATCTAACTAAAGTTATAAAAATACAGTATTAATGTAATACACATATGGGGAATATAATAGAGAAAATGCTTTGTCCTATTGTCCTGATTTCAAATTATGACTAAAATATGATTATCAATTAAATGTACATAAGATATACCATAACTCCTTCCACAAGAGGAAGATTACTAGCATCTAACAGAGCACAACATAGCTAACAGCCAGAGCTAAGACTATAAAAGCACAAATAACACAAACAACACTCATTGTACAGAACAATGTAAATAACATTTGCTATATGCTTACAGAAGTATGCTGAAATATTTACACTTATGTATTATTATAAGCAATATAAATGGCTTATGGTTCTCTTGGTTTGTATGTTGAATTGTTCTAAAATAATTTGGAAAATTGATATTTGTTTTCACTACTCAGGCAGTTAACTATTTTGCAAATTTATCTTGGGGTAGAAGCACTAGATAAGAGAAACTTATGCATAAAATGTTTATTGTTCTGTTGTGTACACTAAAAAACGATTTCTGATGAGAGTAGTACATTAACATCATAGAAATTTCTGCAGATTTAAGTATTTGCCTGAAATAGAGAAGACGGCCTCCTGGACTCTCTTCCATGTTAAACACGGCGGCAACTTATTCTGCTGGTTGAACTCTTTGAAGAGACTACCATTGATGAAGTCCAAAAGCAAAGACCAGAACATTTCCAAGAATATTTGCTGTTTTCCACACATGCTTGCTCTTCCATTTATGCCTGACATAAAGGAATCTGTCTTCCCCTCTTCTCCCCTCCCCTCCTTCCCTTTGTTTCCCATAAGCCTCCCTTCTCCTCTGCTTGCAGTTCCTCACCTATTTGTCTCCTTTGTTCCTTTCTGCTCTGCTCTCCCCTCTTCTTTCCTTCTGTCTGTTTTTCCTGCCCTTCTTTCCTTCTCTCCTATGATTAAAAATAGAAAAATGGGGGGTTGGGGATTTAGGTCAGTGCCTAGCAAGCACAAGGCCCTGGGTTCGGTCCTCAGCTCTGACAAAAAAAAAAAAAAAAAAAAAAAAAAGGAAAAGACCAATATGAAGTTACTATAGGTATACTATTACAATAAAGGTACAGCTATCAAGACAATGTAATACTAATAAAATGATAGGCAATTTGATTAAATAAAGAAATACAATGCCCCAAATATAGCTTCATAAATGAAGTCAATATGTCCTTGACAAAGAAGCAACAGAAATCCAGAAACAACATTATCAGCAAATGGTGTCAAAGTAGGTGACATCTGGTAATGGAATCTACAGATCTACAGCCAGGACACACAGTGGCCACAATGGTGGTAACTTGAAGTAGATCATAGCCCTCAGAGTAAACCAAGAACTATGAACTCAAATGAGATCAACAAATTCTTCTGGAGACTCAGGAGCCTTCACATTGAAGTTTAATTTAAAGGTTAAATGTTTTTCTTCTCATGTAAACTCAACGCATACCGTTTCTTTCAACTTTACCCACAGTAAACCGCCTGCTGCAGGTTCTGTTGGGGCCCTATGCACCCCACAAACCTGCCGTGGGTGGAACTTCAACTTCATCAGGATGTTGAAACGATGCTTGGGTTCATCGATTTCTTCATCTCAGGCCATTTTAATTCTTCACTGTGTCTCCAGGCATGTTTGCCTCCACTGATCTCCTTCTGGACTTTTTCCCATTACACTTAATACCTCTTCAAAGTGTCCATGTGACACGTGCCTGCACATCACTCTGCTGTGCTGACCCAAAGCAGTCAGAATGTAGGAAGTCAGTGTCACAGGCCAGGACAATTATAGAAAGATCAAGTCATCTTTGCTTGAATATGGTAATCCTCATTTGTGTACAGAGAGAAATCTAATGTCACTAATTGTTTCCCTAATGGTCTACCCAGTGTCCCATTGTGAGCTAACTGCTGGGCCATGAAGATCTGTCATATGACAGTGACAAGTTAGTGCACACTTGAGTCCCACACTCAGACATGTGACATGGATTAAGCTTATTAGAGAATTATAAGGTGTATTTAACTCAATAATGGTTAATGTATAAAGCCACAAATAGAAAAATAGATATGTTATTTTTTCAAAACTCAGCAATTAAATTGTCCTATGTAAATACAGCCAAGGGAATTAGAAGAAAGTTGAAAGTAGAACAAAAATATGGCATACGACATTTATATTAAAACAGAATGACAAGCATGGATACATTTAAGGTGACAATACGGAGTCTTCAGCTATCTCACTTGTTTTTCAATAGCCATTAAACAAATAAATAGCTGGAAATGTTTTGCTGTTCAAGGAATAGCAAAGTAAGTAATTTGAATTTTGAAATCAAAGCAAAAGCTGTAAAGAAAATCAAGCTAAAATTATTAGCGGCTGAGCAGCGTGGACTGCATTTGATGACTCAGTTCTGGGGCTCATAAACAAAGAGCTGACTCAAGCAGCCTCTAAGAACACACTGCCCCGGGACGCGGGTCTCAGAAACTGGTGCCTGCGTGACCTCTCTCTTTTGTCCTTTTAGAATACGAATAATCTTTGGGGCTTGGTTAACTCCAGAGTGTCTAAGCACGCATGTCAGAAAACTTAGAGGCCTGAAGAGGTTGTCTTCTGTGTAGTCCTATTAGAGTCTGCATTGCTTCAACAGGTGTTTTTTTTTCCTTTTAATTTTTCTTTCTTTTTTTTTTTTCTATTAATTACAGTTTATTCACTTTGTATTCCAGATGTAGCTCCCTCCGTCCTCCCCTCCCAATTCTGCTTTCCCTCTTTTCTTCCTATGTCCCTTTCCAAGTCCACTGATAGGGGAGGTCCTCTTCTCCTTCCCTCTGACCCTAGCCTATCAGGTCTCATCAGGACTGGCTTCATTGTCTTCCTCTGTGGTCTGGTAAGGCTGCAGTTCCCTGAGGGGAAGGTATCAAAGAGTCAGCCATTGAGTTCAGGTCAGAGGCAGTCCCTGTTCCCCTTACTAGGACACCCACTTGGACACTGAGCTGCCATGGGCTACATCTGTGCAGGGGTACTAGGTTATCTCCATGAATGGTCCTTGGTTGGAGTACCAGTCTCAGAAAAGACCCCTGGGCCCAGATATTTTGGTTCTGTTGCTCTGCTTGTGGAGCTCCTGTCCCCTCCAGGTCTTTCTATCTCCCCCTTTTTCCTAAGATTCCCTGAACTCTGCCTTAAGTTTGGCTATGAGTCTTAGCATCTGCTTTGATTCCCTGTTGGGTAGAGTCTTTCAGAGGCCCTTGGTGGTAGGCTCCTTTTCCCCCTTTTCTCCCTTTTCTGATGTCCTCTTTGCCTTTCTGAATGAGGATTGAACATTTTACCCAGAGTCCTCCTTGTTGTTTAGCGTCTTTAGGAGTATAGATTGTAGTATGTTTATCCAATATTATATGTCTAATATCTACTTATGAATGAGTATATACCATGTGTGTCTTTCTGCTTCTGGGATACCTGACTCAGGATGATCTTTTCCAGTTCCCACCATTTGCCTGTAAATTTCATGATTTCCTCATTTTTAATCGCTGAGTAGTATTCCATTGTGTAGATGCACCACAATTTCTGTATCCATTCCTCAACTGAGGGGCATCTGGGCATTTCTACTCCATTGCTGGAGTCCTTCCCTCCAGCCACATGGTTCCTTTTCCACACTAACCCACTGGTGGTTTCTTCCTTTCTTCTCTCTCCTTCTCTTTCCATTACCTAACATCCTCCCTGTCCCAAAAATCCAGAGAACTTTTGGCCATCTACTTTGGCCAGGCATGTGGGCATTTTATTGGTTAAACAGAAAAACAGATTTCAACGCCATTTGGGGTATGTGAGTGTCAGGCCTCAAGGGACCAATCCCCAACAGACTGCTTCAAATTCAATTTTTTTGAATTATCTTCATTCAAATTCAGCATAATTTATTTCTCTGTCAAAGCTCAATCACCTCACAAACTTGTTTTTGCTTTGTTAGAAGATTTGTTTGGCACATTCCTGTTATCTTTTCACTTTCTTTTTTTTCCCATACTTTTATCTCTTTACTGCGTTCTTTAAATTTTATTTTCCAATTGCATTTGTGTACTCATTCAGACATTAATAAACTTCAAAAGGTTTTATATTTATGCATTTCCATAGATACTATTTGGCAATATTAGATTTTAATCTTGTTTTCCCTAGGTTGTTTTCTATTTTTTTTTTTCTTTTACCCTTGTCTGTCTTGCGAACTCTATCAGTTGTCTCCTCCAAGCCCTTGCTGGTTTGCCTACTTGGCTCTTCTGTTAGTTGTGGTATGATCTGTCTCCAGGGGCTAATTGGTTTGATAGTTATAATTTTCTTAGTGCTTAGGGGTTGTTGTGGACACACAGCTATTTCCAGAGCTCATGGATGCCAGTGATGTTCAGGGCTCTCTGAGCTCTGGAACTCTTTGTGTCCTGATGTACTCCAAGCTTCCTAGTACCTTTCCTTTGTCCTCTTCCCAATATTCTTGTCTTCTTAGGTATTCTTGTTTGATAGTAAGTGTGGTTTACTGTTGGAATTGAAAAGTGATGTCACATAAATCTGTGCGTGCGTGTGTGTGTGTGTGTGTATGTGTGTGTGTGTGTGTGTGCGTGAGAGAGAGAGAGAGAGAGAGTGAGAGAGAGAGAGAGAGAGAGAGAGAGAGAGAGCGCACCATGGGAACAAAACTCTCAGCTGCCCGTGGGGAATCACCCTGGATAGGTTTTTCCTGAACCCCTGTTTCTGTGTCCCTCTGCCCCTTCACCAGCTAACTCTTCTGGACCTGTACCTTTGTGGTCCTACTTGGCAGGACCCTGAGGTGAACTCTGCAGCTTCCCTTTCCTGTGGCCTGATCTCTACAACAGCTTCTTCTTTGCAGCTGGTTCTGGCTATGTTACCTTATTAATACAGACTGTTGACATTTCTATGAGCCCACTGATAACTCTTGAGCTGTTCTCTAGCCACTTTAAATTGTATTCATTCTGTTAACTCCAGGTACACATGTGTAGATATGGTTCTAATGTTGTGTGTGATGTCAGAATTAACATTAGTAATTAAGTTTGAAATGAAATAATCTGCATTTGCATTGGTCAGATTGCCAAGAAAGGCAGCATTAGCTGACAGATTGTTGACATGAAAATCTTCCAATTTATTTTTATTTAATAAATTGTGACAGTGTGGAAAGACATACAAGTTTGTTTATGTTTCTGGCATGTCATGCTCATGACAAATATACTCTTTCCTGTGTCCTTAAAATCAACTTGATTGGCCATCTGCTGAGATATTTTAGTTTCAGTTTTTACTACTATTTAGGTTGTTGTACTTCTGATCATTCTTGTTACTTTAAAACTCGAGTAGCACATTGTTCTATTCATAGATACATAGAGTAATGAAACCTATAGCGGTGAAACAATACTGTTCTTTAAAAAAAATCCTAGAAATTTCTGCATATACCCCTATAAGAAAACTTTTCAGCAGCAGCATTGCAAACAGATCCAATGTTTGCGGAGTTGCTGTTTAGCAGCTTCCTTTCACCATATTTTTATAGACATCTTCTTTAATTATAAATTTTTCTCAAGAGAGATTTTTTAAATTTTTCTTTATGCTTTTAGGAAAATGTTTGCAATGAAAATACACGGACCAGGGAGTCTCAAACTAATTAACTGTCCTACTTAAGGAAATCCAGCTTAGCTTTTGCATCTGAAAGAACAATAGAAGTGATATTTTGATAAAACAAAACCTAAATGGATAGATTATAGGCCCATGCACAGCTAATATTAATTCCTTTTCATGATTTCTTGTGGGGCTGGGGCACAGCTGGGTGATATTTAATTAGACTAAAAAGCAACGCTACCCAGTGGGTTACATATGCATTAGCTAATGCCAGTGTTTCTGGAGGTGTTATGTAAACTTGTTCTACTGTTAGATTTAGCTCACATAAAAATCAATTTCATACCCACTATATGTGGAAACCCCCTGTTCTATTGACCCTTCCTCACTGGTAAGGGGCCACACATAGCTTCCAGACCTGTTAGAACATGTCAGAAGAAAAGGCACATATGTAGAGTTTAAATTTCTGTTTTAATTATCAATTTTGCCACCTGCAGCCACTTGTCACCTTGTGGGAATGCAATCAAGCATCAGTTCTTCCCCTTAAAGTGCTCCAAAGTCACGGACTTTACAGTTTTACTTGCATCTGTATGCTGTATGCTGTATGCAGGAGTTAAGTGTAGGACTGCTGTGGATATTTTAGTACACATCATAAGTTATATCATGGAATGCTGTTGATGTTCACATACAAACAATGTGAAAGGTTGTTTTTTTAACCATCTCCAAGCCAGATATAAAGGAGGCCACTTAACTAACTCATGATTCCCACTTTCCATCCATTCAGTGTTAGAGACACAATCAAGCCTCAGCTTTGCTCTTGGTAAGAGGTATTCTGTCCCAGGAACTGGTAAAAACTCATATAAAATGAAGTTTGTCTACCTTGGGCCTAGTTCAAAGTGTTGGGGACAATCACAAGCATGCTCTCTTCCTGTTTCTGTTATGTTTTTAAACCAGTGAAGTGACACCCTCAATGCACCAAGTCACAGTTAAACTAGGCTCCTGGCTGTTTGGAGTTTCCCAGACTGCCATGTTCTTAAAACCGTTCTTAAAATCTCTTTATCACACTAAGCATGCTCACATTTTCAAATGTCTTCCCAGCTACGCCTAAAATACACTTCTGTAATGTTAATGCTATGGTGTTTGCACTTAAAAATTCAGTCACTTGGTAAATTGAGAGTAGTGTTGGAGCTGGCAAGTTTTATCATGTAAATCCTTGTGTGTATGTGTGTGTGAGAGAGAGAGGAGGGTTATTTATATGAGTCTAAGTTTTTCACCAATTTCATAACACTTAGGGTTTCACATAATACAAATACATTAAATATTTTCAATTGATGGCACCATATGAGTGGTGTGAAAAGCTTCTTTGTCCATTAGAAAGATTTTCCTGGGTAATATTAGTCGCAGCTTCTTTTCTCTAATGTAGTTAGAACAGATTTTCCTCTATTGGGCACACCACCTCTTCCATGTGCTTGGAAGAAGCCTTCCCAGACCCTCACTTTGTGACTTTATGCTTTTGTTTTAATCACCACCAACAATTGACCCTAAACCATGAAGAATCATTTCATGCTTGATCATAAAGAAAATCTGTGAATATAGGATGTCAGAAATCCAGTTGAGGACACTCAGTGACATTTTATTGTCATAAAATCCAAGCTTGTGGCACTTCTATGCCAGACATCTGTCTTGTGGTCATCTTCAGATGGTGGTGAAGTCACATGGCATGTTCCCTTTAACCTCAGTAAACATGGCTGCCATTTTTATGGTTCCCTCCATCCTGATGAGATCAACAGCCAAGATGGAGGTAAGTCACATGGTTGCTGTTTAATAACATCTATTTTCCTAAACAAGAGTTTAATTCAAGTTACATACATAGTAAGGAGATCTGTTTTTGAAAAAAATAATAGTTGAATAACTCCACCGTTGGGAGGGTTCTGGTAAGCTTCCGGATGGAACTGAGAGTTGTGGCCTCAACAGGCGTGGAGAAACTGAGGAATGAGAGAGAACAGGGTCACAAAGTGTCTCACAAGCTACAAGGGCACGGGGAAAGAGACAGAGCAGGCAGCTCCAAGTTGGAGGAGAGGAAAGTCCAGGGGAGGGAGCTGAGTGATAAAATGTGGTGGCAGAGGCCTAGAAGGCTTAAGGAAGCTCCAGGCCTTCAGGGGGAGCGAGGTAGGGGGAGGCCAGAGATAATGAGAGAGGCCATGCCAGCTTAGGGAAGCTATGGGACCACAGCAGGGAATGGAGAACAAAGTGTTTAAAAGAATTTCACCTGGGGTGTCCCCAAGTGGAATGAGAGACTTGTTCTAGAGAAATGTCCCAAATCGCGGAGAAGCGTCCCTTTTCCAGTAGGACAAGAAACACTTCCTGGCACAATGGTGTGGCTTTTGTAATAGTGGACAGCACAGGATGCTCCAGGGTGACACCCAGTAGAGAGGGAGAGGAGAGAGCAGCTGAGGCTTCTGGGAAAAGGGAAATAGTAAGCATCTTTAGTAGAAAGATGCACCCACTTAGGCGTAGAGAGATACCCAGACAGGTGTGTCAGGTAAGATCCAAGAGATCTGAGATGAGTGCCCAGGTAGATGCCCTAGGTGCGTGCCCCAGGAGGGCATAGAAGGCTCCACACTTAGGGGGTAAGATGAAGAGTGGTTAGAGGAGGTGGAAGTATCTGGGAAGTCAGACTTTAGATTTGGAGTCAAATTTGGTGGGTGGAGAAGGCAGCAGAAACAAATGATCCCTACATACCTTAAGAAAGTCACTTCAGTAGCTCAGTTTGGAGAGGCCAAGTTCCTCGGAAGGTAACTCATTTATGCCAATCCCAGATTTCAACAACAGACAAATAATTAAAAAAAAAAATGAGGGCATGACTGCTCCTAGGTATGGCTGAGGAAAAGGAGCTTGTTGTAGATATGAGGGTGAGAGGACAGCCAGAGGCATCTGGAGGGGTCCAGACTGAACTGGGTCATGGCTGGGGGAGGGGTGGGAGAGCAAGAGAGGAAGAGAGAGGAGCCAGGAGCCAAGATGCCAGGTGTCCAAAATGGCTGAGGCGTCCAAAATGGCTGAGGCTAGCCAGGGATCAGAGGAGCTGGGAGAAGGGAAGCCCAGTCCTGGCCCTGAGCTGAAGAGACTGAGGGTAGGGGTGTGGTGTGGTAGCCATAATGACTGCATAACAGGTAGGGACTGAGGGGATTGGTGGCCAGAGTCTGCTTTGGTATGTTAAATAGGCACCTCTGTCAGCCATTTGTCCTGAGTTTGAGACCTAGCAGTCTTGAAAAAAAAAAAAAAAAAAAAAAATCAGGGTGTAATATGACTAAACGTCTCATCCTAATCTTGATTGGCGTGTTCTTCCAAAAAGACATTGTAAAATTAATACATTGTAAAATTAAACATATGACATGGACAATCTTTTTTTAATCTCCTAATTTAATCTGAGGTTATATTTGATTTCATAAAAGGGTATATTTTTACACAGCTTCTTTAATTTCACCTGCCCATCAAGTGATCTGAACATCAAAAGCTCTTAAACACAGAATTAACATTTCCAGTCTGAAAACGTTAAAATACGATATTGCGGGTTTATAACCCACGGTGTCCTCTTCAGAAGAACTCAACCGGTTGATAATCTGGTATTTCCTTCTCTGAGAGACAGAGACACACTCCCGTCACCAGCTATTACAAGGCACTGTGAACAACACGCCTGTTTTAGTTAGGGTTTTACTGCTGTAAAGAGACACCATGACTACAGCAAAGAAAAGACATTTAATTGGGGCTGGCTTAGAGTTTCAGATGTTTAGTCCATTATCGTCATGGTAGGGAGCATGGCAGCGTACAGGCAGACATGGTGCTGGAGAAGGAGCTGAGAGTTCTTCGTCTTGATTTTCAAGCGGCAGAAGGAGGCTGTGTGTGTCAGACTGAGAGTTGCCTGAGCAAATAAATGAGATGGAAAAGCCGGCCTGTATACCAACAAGGCCACACCCACTCCAACAAGGCCACACCCACTCCAACAAGGCCTCACCCACTCCAACAAGGCCTCACCTCCTAATAGCGCTATTCCCTATGGGCCAAGCATGCTGCGTCTATGGGGGCCATCCTATCCAAACCAGCACACAGTGTTGTAGGAAGAGACTAATTTTCAAGCGAGAAAATAAAGTCAGTTTCCCCCCCACCCCCACACCGTGACTCAAACTTTTAAGCTCTCCTGAGGTTGGCCAATGCACAGGTCTTCTTGTATTCAAAGTACGATTTTAGCGTAAATGCTGAAGAAGCTGTTTCCCAACAATTCTGCCCTGTGGCTGTGAGAGAGGAGCATTCAGTGGCTTATAATCTTATAATGTGGTATAAAAGGTAGCAGTGTGTTCATTTCAGGAGCTACCTCCCCTACCCAACCCCCCAGGACACACCATGGAGCACTGTGAGAATTACAGGCAGACTCTGGGACATACCTCAAATCTTAAGCCCCTTTTCTCTGCGGGAGCCCTTAAGGCTCCTTCTTTACTGTGTGTAAGGTGTCTGCGCGCACGCTCTCAGGATGCACCTATCTTCATGGGTGATAGACAGTGGCCCAGGCACTTGCTAACTTCTTTTTCATGACGGAAAACAGAAAGGCGTAAAAGATTTTTGAGAGCGTCCTTTGGGAAGGAAAAGGGGGATTTAAAAAAAGAATGTTAACGGCCCTTTACAAGAAGAAGTGAGAGTCAAGAGTGTGCGGAATTACCTTGCGAGAAAGCGCTGCTCGCTAAAGGGAAATGGTTGTAAGTTGGTCCGTTTCTTTTGGAAAAACTTGACTTGAGCTGGGACTGAGTCCTCGGCGTGTCTCCTTAAGGACTGTCCCCTTCGCAGACCCGCGTTAGACTTCCTGACCCGGGGACGCGGTCCTGCGCATCATTCTCGCAGGCTTCCAAAGGGCGGGTTTTCACTGTGCTGTCTCTGCAGTCTCGGCTGTCTTGGGTTTTCTTCTGAGCGGAGCGAAATTGAAATTGAGACTTTTGTCACAGTCACCAGAACGCAGTTTCCCCTTGTCTTGGGTCGCAGGCGAGCTGAAAGCGCGTTTTCAGAGTCTCGGTCAGTGCGGGAATTGGCCACGGTGACGCCCCTCCACCTGCACCAGCCATAACCCGGCTCCTTGTTTTAAAATATTTAGGAGACAATTTCTTTTTCATGGTTGTTCTTCCGTGAAATGAGGTTATTTCCCCACACAGTACGTCGGTACCGTGCCCCAGGGCAGCAAAACGGAGCAGAGAGAGAGAGAGAGAGAGAGAGAGAGAGAGAGAGAGAGAGAGAGAGAGAGAGAGAGAGAGAGAGAGAGAGAGAGAGAGAGAGAGAGAGAGAGAAACAAATTAAGGCAGTTTCAGGAAAGGAGCAGAACTGGAACTGGACCTCACCGGCCTGGAAACCGGAAGCATGTGGATAATCCCTGAGCCGTGTCCTCCCTACACCCCGGGGGACTTCCGGAATTCCTGGCGGTGCTGCCAGTTCTCCCGAGAAAGGAGAAGCCCTGAAGTTAATTCAGGGAGTTTTCTGACACCTCTTCACAAAATCGTTTAAAGCACCATCTAAGGAAGAAAAATCTACCAAACAGCCAAGAAAGTAAGGTCAAGAAAAGAAAAGAGGCACAGAAGTTTAGAACAATTTTTCCCCACTTTATTTTTGTTTACTAGTGTCCACAAGCCACATCTTATAAAGCCGTACAATATACAGAAAAAATAAATCTACCTAAAAAACAAAACAAACAAACAAACAAACAAAAAACAGCCTTCTGGCTATATGCTATTGTGTCGGCGGGGGCGGGGGGGGGAACTCAAGGGTGCATTTCTGAATGTGGAATTAAATTTTCAAGTGTGTACTTTTTGCACTCCTGCCTTTCTCTGCGGAGATCCCACTCTTGCTCCTTTCCTCTTCAGTGGAATGGTGCCAGCTCGTCTCTCCAGTGTGCGCAGGGCTGAGCATGTGATGACAGCAGGGTATGTATTTGCGGAGTGGATAGAATTCTGCCAGGTCTGGTTAATTTGTTATATAAAGCTTCCCACGATAGCATCCTGGAGCTGAGCTGTGGGTGCGTGGACGAGAGATGCCCCGAAGGATAAGTATCATGTTGGCATATAAGAAAAGCCTTAGAGAGGCAAAGAGACTCAGCCAAGAACACCAAAAGAGCCTGTGAACAGCCACGGAACAGAGACAAAAAAGGGACACAAACTGCTATGGGGAGCCCGTGCCATCTCATTGGCATCGGAAACAGAGATCCTCAATCAAGATCTCCCCGGAAACCGTCATCAGTGCTGTGTCAAGACCCAGCCCCAGCTTCCGGAACCCCAGGGCTTCCCTGAAGTCCCTCTCTTGCACCACGTGTGAAATTCCCGATTTTAGCTGATGTAGTGCCCTTTCCCCCAACAGAGGACCATAGTTAAAGACCATAAAAGCCAGGCGTAAAACCCAACGATATCTATTCCCTCTTCCCAAAGAAAATGAAGCTGAGAAGGGGGTGCTCTTGTGGACTCTCCTGACATAAATCTATCGTCAGCCTTCGAAACCCATTGCAAGCGTGTCCGTTTCATCACTTTTCTGATTAAACAAAGTAAGAATAACATTTCACATCATGCGAGAAGCACCCGGGCATTCACTTTTTGCTTTGGTAACTACAAATAGCTGAGAAGTTCCTCCCTGACCTCATGTTGCATCTTTTTAATAAGGTTTCTCTCCTTTTTAAAAACGCATTTTACCCATTATTAGAAATAGCATGTAAGACTATAGTGTAATAGGTACACCTATTAGATTCCTTCTATTTTTGGGTTAATGCAAAGAGCTCAGCTTCAAACCAGAAGTTACTAATTGAAGAAAGTTACAAAAAAAAAAAAAAAAAAAGGATATCAAACTCTGGCTGTGCAATACAGTTGGGAAGCAAATAATAATAATAAATAATAATAATAATAATAATATTGAATTAAAGGCAACTTTGATGAAGTAATTTGCTTTGAGGCTTTTTTGAGGGCTAATTGATGCATGAAGAATTGTGCGTATTTAGCTTGGTGAGTTTGGACGTCCCTAAGCACCCAGCACAGATTCACCAATGTAACAGGTGGTCTGACGTTTTGTCCCTCCGTGCCGTGGTCAAAAATTAATTCAAAATCAAACGCACAATGAGTCGACACGTTTCTGCCAGTCCTCCTCCATGTTGTCCTGAGTAGATGCTTTAAAGGCTTGCTTGTGAACACCCAGTACGTGTATTTGGCGGTGTGTGCTTGGAGGTGTGTGTGCTGTCGCACCAAAAAACCATTCACGCAACTCCCCGATTCAGACCTGACACTATTGCTATAAGGAATTTCAGTGTTTGCTCGTGCACAAGATGTTTTCTGATTGTGCAGAAACAAATTACGACCTCTTATATTTTTAATGGTATTCCTTCGCATCCAGGCCTCAAATTAATGTGTCTGGGGTTTGTACTGTTTTGTTTTAAAACTGTTGTTTGAGTTTCTGACTAGAACTTTATTTTTAAAAGCTGTCAAGTGAATTTTGCTTTGGGGCTAGGATAAAATTTCCAATAACCTTTGAAATGAATCTGTCTGGATTCTTGTGACTTAAAAGCAATTATGTGTTCAAGCGGAGCAGTGTTCTTGACATTAGTAAAATCAGAATACTGCTCTCCTATGTAAACTACGCTTTCTATACCCTATGGTGTCAAGAATTTAATTCTTTATGTGGAAACAAGCAAACACACCCCATCACATCTGTATGACAATTTTCCTTCATTATTAATAAATGGTAAAACTACCTGCATCATATAAATATATCTCAGAGAAGAAAGTGTCTGTGAGTAGAGAAAAATGTAAGTTAGGGGTTAGACTTAAGTGCGTTCTTTCATTTTTCTCTTCAAGAACACTTTCATAAAGTCCCATCAGCCAAACCATCAATATATATATTATACCCAAGCCCTTCTCTTCTTCTTAATTACTACCACCACAAGCCCCACGGTGAACCCTGTCTTGTCTACTGTTTCCATGGCTTCATTCTAGCCTCCACCACCACCTCAAGATAGTAATATGGCAGCTTTAAAACTTTTCATCATTTCTTGCTTTCATGTCTTACCATCTCTCTCTAACTGAACCCCACAGCCTTAGACACACCCTTCCCATCTTTCCAACATTATCCGCCTCAGTACTTTGCTAGTTCATTTCCTCAATGTATACTGTCCATCCTTTAGTGCTTTGAATATTCCGAGATCTTTCTTGACACTTTATTTGATGTGAGTGATTTCCTATCTAAGCGTCCAGGGTAGAATATTTTACGTTCACTCGAATGTTTTCTTCTTGGAGGGCCGGCCATGATGATTTTTGACCTGGGACAGGAGGTCATTCTTTAGTGGCAGGTTCCTGGGAGGAAGGGCCAGAAGATAATGAGATAAATAAGATTTGAAAGTTGAGGTCAAGAGGTTCCGAACGAGTATGTCATAGGCCAAGAAAGTTTATTATAAAACACAGCATCTTGTATGCTATTTTCAGGGGGAGAATGTGACCGAGTCAGCAGAAAGCTAATTAAGCAACGTTGGAAAAAGAGACCACAGGAGACCTCAGACACAGCTGCCTTAGGACTGATAAAGTCATCCTGGGGGGAAGAGTTGAGTTCCCAGAAACTGTGACCTTGACTCTTCAAGGCGCTGACCCCACCCCAGACCAGACTTAGCCAAGTCTACCCCTGGGCAAGGACACAGAATTAATATTCTTCTGTCCTTTCATCGGGGCTTCTGAGGAAACCTTGGATTAGCCTGGCTCCCAACAATTTCATCTACAGAGATCTTTTATTTATTCTCTGAAAAATCATTTTGTTTATTGTCATCTAGATAAACGATATATGTAGGTATATAGGTTCTGTCATCTACTTATACCTAACATCTATTTATATTTATAATTTATTCATTTCTTATCTATCTGTATCTATTATTCATATATACTATCTCTATATCTATGTCTCTCATCTAGATTTATCCATCATCTAGCTGTTGGAGATCTATCATGTATATCTGTATCACATGTACAGTATCTATTGTTTATTAATTTTATTGTTGTCTTTCCCAATAACTGAAGCACAGATTATAAGAGAAGGAATGTTACATATCAAATAGATTATCCTCAATAAGTGATTCAATGAATGAAAGAATGAATGCAAGTTAGAGACTGCCTTGTGTGATAGAAGTTTCTACAGCTTCCTTTGGGTGGCTAAGCAATTTAAGGCTCAGAACATTCCAGAGTTTCTAGGGTTCACCACTGTAGTAAAGAAAAGTTCTGTGATTTGGATACATCCTTGTTTGGCTTCAGGTTCTAAATTCTGATCTTCTCATTGTGTGTTTGGCTGAACTTTTTCTGCCTCTGTGGTACAGGACAGACCAGACGGTGGTATTTTTCAGAAGCCCCTGCCTTTGGCTGTAGCTTAGTTTGGAAGATTAAGAAAATCTGACAATATGGTTCATTGCATGCTTTTTAATGAAAAAAATAAAATAAAAAGGAAAAGGACATGACCGTTCCTAGATATGGCAGAGGAGAAAGTTTATTGTAGATAAATGGGAGCGCATAGCCAGAGGCAGAGACCTCTGGGAGAGTCCAGAGTGGACATGGACAGACTGACCTGGACCATGTGAGGAGAAAGGGGGAGGGAAAACCAGAGAGGAGCCGCTGACAAAGAGGGGAGGCCTGGGCCAAGAGCCCAGGGTGGTAAAGGATAGACCAAAGGCTGGAAAGGGTAACCAAAATGGCTGGATTATACAGGGAAAGGCACCTGGGGGAATGGCAACCCAGCCCTCAGGCTGGAGAAGTTGAGGATAGGGGGTATGGCATGCCAGCCAGAAGGACCCTGTGTCAGGCAGGGACTGAGGGACGCTTGGAGAACCTGGCAGTTAGGTCCACTTTGATATGTTAAATAGGCACCTCAGCCACGTGTTTCTAATCATGTTTTTTCCCCGTCAAACAACCTTTGTTGGATCATTGCTTTCTTTGTTTCATTCTTGTGGGAAAGCACACTGAAACTGAAATAAGATTTTCTACGGCATCAGACTGTAGTTCACCCCTTTCTTTCAGGTCCTCAGACAAGATCTGTACAGGTCAGCTGAAAAGTCGACAGATGTTCACGTCCTTCATAGAAAATGCTGTAGCATTTACATAAAATACCCTGATCTCCCTTTGTCCTGCAAGACACTCCTACATTTTAATAATGACTCATGCTATTTAAATCCTATGTAAATATTTATTCTAGTGCAATTCGTGGGAAATAAGGACAAATAGCATCTACCTGTGTTCAGTATAGAGTTTTAAAATGGTTTATACCCATATTTTGTTGATTTCTCAGATTCAGAGATATGGAAGATGGTGTGTGTATGTTATGTGTGTGTTTGTATGTGTGCACATATATGTGCATATATGTATCCTTAAGTTTTCATGCATGCACACATGTATATTCACATATGTATGTGCATATGTGTATTTATATATGCTTATATGAATACATGTGTGTATATGTGTGCATGTATTTGCATACATGTATATGTGGGCACATACATCTATATACGTGTATATATGTTCAGATATGTGTGTATGAATTTACACATACCTGAAAATGAGTCAGAACCTAAGTAATACTAAATTTTCTGCTTTCACTTTCAGCTTTCATTGTTTAAATCACAGTTGCTGACAGCAGCTGCTTAGGAGTCATGTGGTTATTCCCTGTTCTGATAATACATAGTTTTATAATGCTAGATAAACAATGATCAATGTAAGATCCCAATGTGTAAGTAGCAAATCAAAATACTCCCAAGTTGTTCACTGTGTATTTTCTTTTTAAACAGATAAGGCATTGGTCTCTTTGGTCAATGATTACTGCAAGTCTTAAAACCCCTTTGTGTATAGATAATGACTAAACTCATAAAAAATCGTATTAGCCTTGTGTACCATAGCCAATGTCCTTGCCCATGGCTATGTTCTGTAGAAGCATAAATATATCCTGTGGCTGTTTAATTCAGTTTCCTCTAATTTTAAGACCTGAGAGTGTTTGAGCATCATTTATTAATGAAGAAACACATTCTCCCCTTGCTCAACCATCAGCAAATGTTAATGGGTTCAAATGGTACATCGCAAAGTATATGGAGGTGAGAGGCTGCTTCCAAGGAACTAGACTAAATGATCTCATTCATGGGAATCAGAATGGAAGAGACCCTTTCCTTAGATGTGTTGGCTAGTGGATCATCGTGATGATCCTCTTCCAGTGAGGTAGGAAGACACTGGTACCCACGTGTTCAAAGACCCATGTGAGGAAGAAGATAACACAGGAATGTAGCACCTAAGCTTTGTCATCCTCTCATTTCACCCCCTGGAAAGGACTGGTCATATTTTAGGATTAAATGTAGTGCTTTCAAAATTACAATTTTCACAGCAATCCTTCCTTCCTTCCTTCCTTCCTTCCTTCCTTCCTTCCTTCCTTCCTTCCTTCCCCCTTCCTTCCTTCCTTCCTTCCTTCCTTCCTTCCTTCCTTCCTTCCTTCCTTCCTTCCTTCCTTCCTTCCTTCCAGCTTAGAGTAATCACAAAGCAATCACAAAGCTTGAATTACTGTAGTCTGTCACTGTGAGATCTAGATGAGCCGAAGGTGAGCTGGTATTCAGCGGAAGGAATAACCCAGGGTCAGCGTGGTGGCTCAGTGGGCAAAGGTGAACACCACCAGCCGGACACGCTGAGCTGGAGAATCAGAATGCGCACAGCGGGAGAGCACTGACTCCCACAGGTTGTCCTTCAGTTTCATACCCATGCCATGGCACACAGGGACGCCGGCCCACGCACAGCATAAATAAATAAATAAATAAACAAACAGAAAGAGAATCTGTTGTTCTCCATTTCACAAGGATGTTAATAGTAAAGTGAGAGATGAGATTTTAAAATTCAAAGTGTTTCATTGTATGTGTAGCACAAAGATTGCAGGAAATATTGCACTGAGATGGCTAAGTTGCCTCATGACACTTCTGTTTTTCTTTATTTGTTACTAAGTATATATTAGAATGTGTTTCCATATGTTGCGGTACTTGAAAATGATATCTTTTGTCATGGATGTAAAAGGATCCACGGATGTTCAAATCGGATGTGTTTTATCATTAAAAAAAATTTCCAAATTAAATCAGAAGCGGTCGATCTAACAAGCCAGTGATCTAATTAAAAATGTGTCTCTGGAGCTCACCTCTCTGCCCAGGGCACTGATGAGTTTCATCACACGCCAGAGGCCTCGCATGGCTTGAAGATTGGGTCGATGTGCCTCCATCCACCATGCAATCTTGTTGTGGAAGGTGGCACGTGGGCATAATCCTGGCATCGAGCGGCCTGGCATTCCGCTTGTAGCTAGCTTGGAGGGAACTGTCTAGAAGGACTGCAAAAAGCGCCCATACGAAGCTGCTAACGAGCTTCCTTCTCCAGCAGCGGAGAAATAGCACAGAGATGCACCATTTTTTTCTCTCTCGCTCAGTCCTCTCATTTCTTTGCATAAATGTGTTCACGGCTTTTATATGTGTTGAAATTAATGGCTTTTGAAAACACTCATTATGGGGAGTGTGTTTTTCTGTAATTGGTTTTTCTTTCCGTCGCTTTAGTTTACCCAACCATAATTCTCTCCTTTTATGAAAATGAACTAGGCGATTAGGCCCAGGACACGATGGTTTACGTTTCCACAAGTGTGCTTACTGCCCAAATTTGCCCTGACTGTTTCATTACGTGTCTTCATCATGGTCAGACAGATTCTCTCATTACCCTAGGGACCTCTAAAGAATATTTCTCTCTCCAAGTCCAAAGCAGAAGTTTTCAGGTCGTTCAGAATAGGCATATAATAGCAGGAAAAAATATTTTGGACATATGTGTATGTGTTTGAAATTACTCCAGTAGGCACTGGGTAAATTTTATAATGTTACATTTTCCTGTGACGTCTGAATACTGCTCTGATTGTCACCACAGGACAGAGCTAGTGTATAGCCACTTCCTCAAGCCCTTCACAGAGGCCAGCAACAAAGGTGAGTGACATTTAAGTCCTAAACAGATCCCAAACAAAAGGTAACTAGCCATGGCTGGATGGAGAGAGAAGAGAGGCCTTCGTCCTCCTCCTCTTGATACACCAGAAGACATTAGTGAAAAAGGAAAATGGCTGTCTAGGAACAGCAGTGGATAAATATCAACCTCAGACCGCCTGCTTCTAACTGACTTCTAAAACTTCCTGAGCCTTACTTTCCTATTCTAACAAAATGGAGATGATGATGGTGTCTATTGAACCACCTGTCTTTAGTGATTATAAACAGATAGTGAATCTAAAAGTCTTTTAGGTAATGCCAGGTGGGAGACAAAGATGCATATGCAGAATTTAACTTGCTTTTTTTTCTTCTTTAAATAATGCAAGCAAATAATATCTTTTCTGACAAAGCTTTTGAATGTTTCTGTTCCTGTGTGTGTAACTTTTCTGAGACAGGGTCTCACTCTGAAAGCCAGGCTGATCTTAAAGTCGTAGTGACCTAGATGAATTTTTGGCTCAGCTTAATCCTCAGCGCTACCAGGCATCACAGTACTCTATGTGCAGAAGATTAAATGAATCCACAGGGCCTAGGAATTTCTATTATCAAGTCAAAGGGATTTATGAAAATTCAGGCCAAAGGGGACTGATGTTATCTGGGAGAAAGATAGGAAGCTGCAAAGCCCGTGGAGATATGTAGGTATTCAAATTAAGAAAGGACAGCAACAATCGTCCAAGATAATAGTAGATGGGAACTCAAAGCCAGTGTGGACTTAGGAGCGACTGCTTCATCCCATTGTTAATTAAGACCAGAGAGGCTGCTTAATGGGGTCAGCAAATCCTTGTCTCCTACTTATTAGGAGACATGGCTAATCTGTTTGATGTTCAAATACCAACAGTTACTCCAGGAGATGCCATCCATCAGGATTTTACTGTGCCATATCCTGAAGTTCATATTTCAGACAAAACAAATTTTAATAGCGTTTTTAGCAAAATAAACAGACCACGATGCTTTCAAGCCGAGAACTACTAACAGCTCTTCTGCTGCCTATGGCTTCCTTGCTTATGTGTGAATTCCTTCTCTCTTTATTAGGTTAAGTAATTGGTCCCATTCTGGTCAAATTTTCCTGTGTTTGGATATACCTGAAATTCATTTGAGCATGCTATTTTAGCACGCTATTTTTCTTCTTTCATGTAGAACCACGATAAAAAATCGAATATACTTTTTTTTTTTTTAAGTATTGACAAAAGTCATCACACTCCTATCCATGCAATAGAATCTGCATCTTTTCCTGTTACAACGGTTTCTCTCAAGGATTGGAGTTTCTTTGTATTTCTGGTTGAAACAGCTTAATTCACAGTAACACTCTATATTCTTAGATGGCTCTGTAACACAGCCAGCATCAAGGGGCTACCTTTACCAGACCACCATAATCTTTGTTTAGCTCTGTACCCCATTTTTTTAATTGGATTACTTGGTTTGTTGGTGTTTAACCTCTTCGGTTCTTTATATATACTGGATATTAGCCCTCAGATATAGGGTTGGTGAAGATACTTTCCCAATCTGTAGGCAGTCATTTTGTTCTGATGACAGTGTCCTTTGCTTTACAGAAGCTTTTCAGTTTCATGAGGTCCCATTTATTGATTGTTGCTCTTAAAGCCTGTGCTATTGGTGTTCTGTTCAGAAAGTTGTCTCCTGTACCAATGAGTTCTAGGCTCTTCCCCACTTTTTCTTCTAACCAATTTAGTGTGTCTGGTTTTATGTTGAGGTCTTTGATCCACTTGGACTTTAGTTTTGTGCAGGGTGATAAATATGGATCTATTTGCATTTTTCTACATGTAGACATCCAGTTAGACCAGCACCATTTGTTGAAGATGCTTTCTTTTTTTCATTGTATGGTTTTGGCTTCTTTGTAAAAAATTAAGTTTCCATAGGTGTGTGTGAGTTTATTTCAGGGTCTTCTATTCGATTCCACTGATCCACCAGTCTGTTTCTATGCCAGTACCATGTTGTTTTATTACTTTTGTTCTTTACTGCAGCTTGATATCTGGGATACATTTACACAATGGAATACTACTCAGCAATTAAAAACAAGGAAATATGAAATTTGAAGGCAAATGGTGAGAACTAGAAAAGATCATTTGGAGTGAGGTAACCCAGAAGTGGAAAGACACACATGGTATATACTCATTTATAAGTGGATACTATCTATATAATATAGAATAAACATAGTAAAATCTATAGTTCCAAAGAAGCTAAACAACAACAAGAATCCTAGGGAAGATGCTTAATCCTCATTCAATAGGGCAAACAGGATAGACATCGGAAGTAGAAGACAGAGAGCAGGACAAGAGCTTTCCACAGAGGACCTCTGAATGACTCTACCCACAAGGGTATCAAGGGAGATACTGAGACTCATAGTCAAACTTTGGGCAGAGTGTTGGAATCCTTATGGAAGAAAAGGGACATAGAAGTCCTGGAGGACATTGTCTTCCTCTGTGGCCTGAACTTCACAAGGAGAACAACAGAGCCAAAATACCTGGGTCCAGGGGATCCTGCAGGGACCAATACTCAACCAAGGACCATGCATGGAGTGGACCTAGACCCCCTGTTCACAGGAAGCACATAGGCTCCTCAGTTTCCAAGTGTGCTCCCTAGTAAGGGGTACAAGGGCTGTCCCTGACATGAACTCAGTAGCTGGCTCTTTGATCACTTCCCCCTGGACCCCAATGTACAAGACTACTTTTGGATTTTTTTTCTTTACTGATCACAGATATTTATTGTAACAGTCAAGATTATTCAGACAGAATAGGCATTTAGCTCATTGGAATATGAGACAGCTCATACTTATGTTAAGAAGCAGCCTAGAGTTCGTGTTATTCCCGGTATGGAATCTGTTATGAACTTAAGAACATATCAATGTCAAGTTCACTTTGCCTGAACTGATGTCAGTCTGTCTGACAGAAAGCCTTGGTGATCAACTAGACAGCAGCCAATGCTGTCATCTGCTCAGCTCATTAATAGTTGTACTTCATTTAAACCATCTTTTTCCTTACCTCCTCACCTTCCATTATGTCATGGGAAATAATCTATGCATCTCTAAGAACAGTGCTGAGCTCTATTTCTTATTCACTAGGATGTCATGAAAGAGCACTCAAAGGCGCTTAGCAATGTGTTCCTCACATCTTCCTCATACGCCTGGTCAAGGGTTCAAAGAGGTCAGTTAGGGCACAGAGTGTGGACCACAGCCCCCGAAGCGATTTATTACACTCTAACTTCGACTATGAAGAGCTCTCTTATGTATCTGCAATGAAAAATAAACACACAAGTTGTAGAGCACATTAGTGCCCCGGTCTTGCTTATGGAGGGGACTGTAGAACACAGACCCTGAGGAGCTGTAATTTGTGGCCCACTATAAAAGTCTTCCTGTCACAGACATCCGATTGAAGAAACTGCCTTGTGGGTAAACAGTACTGCCATTGACATGGGGATTGTATTTCCCAGATACCAGTAGTTAAAGTATCCAATAACAGAGAATTGATTTTTTAAAAGATTGTTTAAACAATTTATTTATTTTTTTATTAATTACATTTTGTTCACTTTGTATCCCAACTGTAGCCCACTCCCTCATCCCCTCTCAATCTCACCTGCCCTCCCTCATCTCCTCCATGCCCCTCCCCAAGTCCACTGATAGGGGAAGTCTTCCTCCCCTTCCCTCTGACCCTAGCCTATCAGGTCTCATCAGGATTGTCTTCCTCTGTGGCCTGATAAGGCTGCTTTCCCCTAAGGGGGAGGTGACCAAAGAGCCAGCCACTGAGTTCATGTCAGAGACAGTCCCTGTTCCCATTACTTGGGAACCCAATTTGACATTGAGCTGCCATGGGCTACGTCTGTGCAGGGGTTCTAGATTATCTCCATGCATGGTCCTTGGTTACAGTATCAGTCTCAGAAAAGACCCCTGGGCCCAGATATTTTGATTCTGTTTCTCTCCTTGTGGAGCTCCTGTCCCCTCCAGGTCTTACTATCTCCTTCTTCTTTCACAAGATTCCCTGCACTCTGCCCAAAGTTTGGTTATGAGTCTCTGCATCTGCTTTGATACCCTGCTGGGTAGAGTCTTGCAGAGGCCCTCTGTGGTAGGCTCCTGTCCTGTTCATTGTTTTCTCCTTTTTTCGATGTCTGTCCTTTTTGCCTTTCTGAGTGAGGATTGAGCATCTTTCCCAGGGCACTCCTTCTTGCTTAGCTTCTTTAGATGTACAGATTTTAGTATGTTTATCCTATATTATATGTCCAATATCCACTTATAAGTGAGTATATACCATGTGTGTCTTTCTGCTTCTGAGATAGCTCACTCAGGATGATGTTTTCTAGATCCTTCCATTTGCCTACAAATTTCATGATTCCCTTGTTTTTAATTGCTGAGTAGTATTTCATTGTGTAAATGTACCACAATTTCTGTATCCATTCCTCTGTTGAGGGACATCTAGGTTATTTCAAGATTCTGGCTATTATGAATAAAGCTGCTAAGAACATGGTTGAGCAAATGCCCTTGTTGTACACTTGAGCATCTTTTGGATATATGCCTAGGAGTGGTATAGCTGGATCTTGAGGTAGCACTATTCCAGTTGAATGAGAAAGCACCAGATTGATTTCCAAAGTGGTTGTTCAAGTTTACATTCCCACCAGCAATGGAGGAGGGTTCCCCTTTCTCCACATCCTCTCCAGCATGTGTTGTCACTTGAGTTTTTGATCTTAGCCATTCTGATGGGTGTAAGGTGAAATCTCAGTGTTGTTTTAATTTGCATTTTCTTAATGACTAAGGATGTTGAGCATTTCTTTAAGTGTTTCTCTGCTATTCAATATTCCTCTGTTGAGAATTTTGTTTAGCTCTGTACCCCATTTTTTTAATTGGGTCACTTGATTTGTTGGTATTTAACTTCTTGAGTTCTTCATATATTCTGAATATAATCCCTCTGTCAGATACGGTTTTGGTGAAGATCTCAGATAATTGATTTTTAAAATTTATGGTTATAGCTTAGAATTACCAGACACATTTTTCTAAGAAAGCTTTACATGCTAGCAAAATTTGAGTAATATCAAACTTCTGTTTTAGATTCTAATGAAATGATGGGCCAAGAGTCAAATACGAAGCCATAGACTGAAAAACCACTTGAGTAATAAGAGTGAGATTCAAGATTGCTCACCAAAATTGACGAATTTTAATGAGAAGAAATAAGGCTGGGAGATGGAGGACAAACAATCCTTTGCCTGATTATTTATAGTTTAATGGTTAAATCTTGAACTATTTTTCAAATCAAAGTCAATATATACACAAGGGACCTATTGGGTAAAAAGAGGCAAAATATATAAATAAAATAGAATAAAATTTATAAAGCCCAGCACAACATTATGAGAAAAGGAACTTTCTTTTTTTATTTTTTTTTTTTAATTTTATTTTTCTCATTAGTTACATTTTGTTAATTCTGTATCCCAGCTGTATCCCTCATTCCCTCCTCAATCCCACCCTCCCTCCCTCATCTCCTCCCTTCCCCTTTCCAAGTCCACTGATAGGGGAGGACCTCTTCCCCTTTCATATGACTCGGTTTTGTCAGGTATTTTCAGGACTGGCTGCAAAGTCCTCCTCTGTGGCCTAACAGTACTGCTCCTCCCTTGGGAGGTGGGGAGGTCAAAGACCCAGTCATTGAGTTCCTGTTAGAAATAGTCCTTGTTCCCCTTACTATGGGAAACCAATTGATTACTGAGCTATCACGGGTCACATCTGAGCAGAGGTTCTAGGTTTTATCCTCTCATGGTCTTTGGTTGAGTGTCCATTTCAGAAAAGACCCTGTGCCCAGATATGTTTGGTCCTTGTGGAGCTCCTATCCTTTCCACATCAAACTCCCCTTCTTTCATATGAT
The DNA here is from genome assembly GCF_030254825.1 of Meriones unguiculatus. Taxonomy (NCBI): domain Eukaryota; kingdom Metazoa; phylum Chordata; class Mammalia; order Rodentia; family Muridae; genus Meriones; species Meriones unguiculatus. The sequence continues at coordinate 11,525,645 of NC_083363.1, forward strand.
TCCCTGCACTCTGCCGAAAGTTTGGTTATGAGTCTTAGTATCTACTTTGGAGCACTGCTAGGTAGAGTCTTTCAGATGCTTTCTGCGGTAGACTCCTGTCATACGTTCAATGCATATCCCATTTGTCTCTCTAAATGAGGATTGATCATCATACCCATGTCCGCTTTCTTGCTTATCTTCTTTAGGTGTATAGATTTCATTATGTTTATCCTATCTTTTAGGTCTATATAAGCGAGTATATTCCATGTTTGTCTTTCTCCTTCTGGGATACTTCACTCAGAATGATCTTTTCTAGATCCCACCATTTGCCTGCAAATTTCATGATTTCCTCCTTTTTGATTGCTGAGTAGTATTCCATTGTGTAAAAATACCACAATTTCTGTACCCATTCCTCCATTGATGGACATCTGGGTTGTTTCCAGGTTCTGGCTATTACAAATAAAGCTGCTACAAACATAGTTGAGCAAATGTACTTGAGCAAATTTTGGGTATATGCCTAGCAGTGATCTAGCTGGGTATTGAGGAAGCGCTATTCCTAATTGTCTGAGAAAACGCCAGATTGACTTCCAAAGTGGTTGTACCAGTTTATATTCCCACCAGCAAAGGAGGAGGGTTCCCCTTTCTCCACAGCCTCTCCAACATGTGTTGTTATTTGAGTTTTTCATCTTGGCCATTCTGATGGGTATAAGGTGAAATCTCAGGGTTGTTTTCATTTGCATTTCCCTAATGGCTAATGAGGTTGAGCATTTCTTTAAGTGTTTCTCTGCCATTCTATATTCCTCTACAGAGAATTCTCTGTTTAGCTCCGTTCCCCATTTTTTAATTGGATTACTTGGTTTGCTGTTTTTCAGCTTCTTTAGTTCTTTATATATACTGGATATGAGCCCTCTGTCAGATAAAGGGTTGGTGAAGATTCTTTCCCAATCTGTAGGCAGCCATTTTTTTTTTTTTTTTGATGACAGTGTCCTTTGCTTTACAGAAACTTTTCAGTTTCATGAGGTCCCATTTATTGATTGTTGCTCTTAAAGCCTGTGCTGTTGGAGTTCTGTTCAGGAAGTTGTCTCCTGTGCCAATGAGTTCTAGGCTGTTCCCCACTTTTTCTTCTAACAGATTTAGCGTATCTGGTTTTATGTTGAGGTCTTTGATCCACTTAGACTTTAGTTTTGTGCAGGGTGATAAATGTGGATCTATTTTCATTTTTCTGCATGTAGACATCCAATTAGACCAGCACCATCTGTTGAAGATGCTATCTTTTTTCCATTGAATGGTTTTGGCTGCTTTGTCAAAAATTGAGTATTCATAGGTACGTGGGTTTATTTCTGGGTCTTCTATGCGGTTCCATTGATCCTCCTTTCTGTTTCTATGCCAATACCATGCAGTTTTTATTACTATTGCTCTGTAGTACAGCTTGAGATCGGGAATGGAGATACCTCCAGATGATCTGTTGTTGTACAGGGTTGTTTTGGAGATTCTAGGTTTTTTGTTTCTCCATATGAAGTTGAGAATCTTTTTTTCTTTTTTTCAAGGTCTGAAAAGAATTGAGTTGGTATTTTGATGGGAATTGCATTGAATCTGTAGATTGCTTTTGGCAGGATGGCCATTTTCACAATGTTAATCCTACCAATCCATGAGCACGGGAGATCTTTCCATCTTCTGAGATCTTCTTCAATTTCTTTCTTCAGAGACTTGAAGTTTTTCTCAAACAGGTCTTTCACTTGCTTGGTTAGTGTCACCCCAAGGTACTTTATGTTATTAGTGGCTATTGTGAAGGGTGTTGTTTCCCAAATTTCTTTCTTGTCCCTTTTGTCTTTGATACACAGGAGGGCTTCTGATTTTTTTGAGTTGATTTTGTATCTAGCCACTTTGCTGAAGGTATTTATCAGCTGTAGGAGTTCTCTGGTTGAATTTTTGGGGTCACTCATGTATATCATCATATCATCTGTGAATAGTGACACTTTGACCTCTTCCTTTCCAATTTGTATCCCCTTGATCTCCTTTAGTTGTCTTATTGCTCTGGCTAGGACTTCAAGTACTATGTTGAAGAAATATGGAGAGAGTGGGCAGCCTTGTCTTGTTCCTGATTTCAGTGGGATTGATTTAAGTTTCTCTCCATTGAGTTTGATGTTGGCTGTAGGCTTGCTGTATATTGCCTTTACTATGTTTAAGTATGTGCCTTGTATCCCTGATCTCTCCAATACTTTAAACATGAATGGGTGTTGGACTTTGTCAAATGCTTGAGAAAAGGAACTTTCAAAGATGCCATTGAATTAGTGTTCTGTCGGTCATCTTCTTCTGGGTATGAAGCCTATCCTAAAAGGGTAAGTACTTTGTTTCCCTATTGAGATGCCCTTGGAGAAAACTACATTTTCTTTTGCAAGTGGTAATCAATTGGAGAGAGAGTCAGAGTGAGGGATAGGTGCTTATTCTCAGTACCCCTTTCAGCACTTGTACCTGACCTGGTGCAGACCTGGGCAGGCCCTAGGCATGCTGCCTCAGTCTCCATGAGTCCATCTGTGCACTGATCCTGTTGAGAGGGCTTTATTTTCTTAGTCTCTCCCATCTCTTCTGGCTCTACAATCTTTCTACCTCTTCTTCTGCAGGATTCCTTGAGACTTGAAAGGAAGGATTTGATGGAGCCAACCTGTTTAGGGCTGAGTGTTTTGAGGCCTCTCATTCTCTGCATAATGTCTGTCTGGGGTTCTTGTTATTTATTCCCATCTGCTGTAGAACAAAATGTCTCTAATGATGGCTGAGCAAGGCACTGACCTCTGAGTGTAGCAGAATGTCATTGGGAGTCAGATTATTGCTGCATTCTTTTAGTAGAACAGTGGTATTTGGTTTTTCTCTGGGTCTCTGAACTATCTAGTATCAGGTTCCAAACAGTGTTGGGTATGCCGTCCATATCCTGGAGTGGGCCTTAAATCAAATCAGACATTGGTTGGTTGCTCCCACAAGCACTGTGCCAGTATTGCCTGAGCATATCTTGCAGGTGGGATACCATTGTTTGTAGCTGAGTTGGTGTTTACATTTCTCCTTTGGTGGCATGCAGAGTATCTTCCCATACTATGGGTACTAGCACATAGGAGTAAAGGCTCTAGCTAGGTACCATCTTTACTACTCCGTGTTCAATGGGGTCTAGGCATGTTGGTTCCAGAATATTGTAATTCTAGGTCAGGACTTTGTTATGTGGGTGTTTTGTTTCTTGGTTTCTGTTGCCTGCTCTGGTTCTTAGGAGGACGTGATGGGTGTGTGGTACCTAGTAGGAAATTCTTCTGGGATTCTGCTAGGTGTGGCTGCTGGGGGTTCTGTGTAAAACGTGTTTCTAGGTATTAGGAGCTTATATTTATAGGTGGCTGCTGAGGGTTATCCCCAGGAGGGAGGAGAGCAGGGGGTTCCACTAAGGTCTGCTTAGTCTCCTGGTAATGGGAGCAGAGAGTGAGGAGAGGCCACAGCTTGTAGCCCTCGACAGAGCCGGGATGAGACTTGGAGATTGGATTTGGAGGAGAGGAGGGGGAGGTGAAGATTTGCAGTTAGCTTCCCTGCTTTCCTGGCCAGTGTGGCCTTCAGGCTACCATAGAATGCCTGCTGGAGCTGGGGCTGGGGTAAAGCGATGAGCTGGGGGAAGGAAGATGATAGGGGAAGATCTGTGTCATTCCCTGGAGATAGGGGTGGGCAGGGAGGAGAGGTCACAGCTGGTTGTCTCCTGTGGAGCTGGGGGTGAGACTGGAGGGTGTGATTTAGAAAAGAGGAAGCATCTGCATAAATAATTTCTTTTGTAAGTAAAGTTGTAAGGTGGACTTATTAGAGCTGCTGTTTAGACGTAGGAATCAGTGTGAAGCAATAAAAAGCCAAGATTATAGAGCATTTGTTCCCGAACAACCAGCTTATTACTATCTTTGACATTTCTGCTTGAGCTATGTTTAGGAAAACAGGTATTGTCTCCAGGTTTGTATGCTCCAAATAACAGGTGTTGAGCTGAGGGAGAGGCTGGCAGCAGCCTCCTCAACCACACAGTGCTATTGGCATCAGCAGAGGAGAATTCCTGAAGAGGAAACAGGAATCTGCCAGGATGGGTTCCATACCATGTGTCATTCGGTGACTTTCACTTTTTTTGTGTGTGATGTAACAAGACCCGATGCTGATTAATTCCCTTTCACACAGCAGGGAAGGGACCTTTCTTTGTTACACACTGGGCAGGTTGACGCTTCTCATCCTTCACTCTCAGTCCACCTGGGCTGTGACTGAAGGCACTAATGATAAATGTAAACAGTTGTGTGAGTCTTGATCAGAGAAATGTATAATTTGTGATCCTCAGTGGCAAAAGTGTATGCAGTGGTTTGAGTTCACATGGCACCAAGGGGAGATTCGGCATGATGTAGCCACCCTTCAGGTTGGTTGTTATGGGTTAGAGCATAGAATTAGTATCATTAATGCCCAAACACTACTCTGGCATAAAGAACAGGTTGATACTGCCTCAATTGCTGAGTCCACCACCACTGGGCTAACTGCCTGCCATCACCTCATTCACCTCCTCTGCGCCGTATCTATCACTCTGACCTTTTGTGCTAATCATTTCCATAACTATTCATTTCTATAGACTCTAAGGCTTCTGGGAGTCATGTTACTTCTGTTTTGTTTCTCCAACACTTTGATAATTTATAATCGACAGATGGTTAGCAAATGTCACTTGGGAATCAAATATATCCAAATACGAAACCGCTGATCTTCCAAGCTTTTGAGAAATTCCAAAGCCATGAATTCTTAAGCCATAGTATTCAGTCATTTCTGAAGATTTTCACATGGGCCTGTATGCTGATTAATTAATAAATTTTAAGTGCTCTGTCAGACCTATTAATTTTGGAACAGTTTAAGTAATAATACTTTTCTTAGTCTCAAGAATTGAACTAGTGGAAAAATAAGAATCCATATCCTCTTTGTTTCTATAACTATTGTACTGCTAGTATTTTTATTTTGAGGCAATGTGCACTGTTTTTGGAATAAACCTGACATTATATGTACGAATGGATCATCAGAGCAATTAAGCATTCATAGAACTCTGTTGGGGATGTCCCAAGGAGTGGTTGGTACAACAGCAATTTTCTGAAATGAGGTTAGTGTTCAGCATCAAACTGTGTTGTCCATTAATCACAATATACAGGTCTACATGAGGCTAAGTTTTATTAATGCTAATTTCTAGCTTCTTATTGCCCCAATCTTTATAAATTATAAATTAATGAATAAGGAAATGGTGGGTATAATATAGGAGAAAGCAGAAACAATATCGATAGAACTCCCAGCTGAGGTTCTTAAAGGAAGGATCACATATTTGTAATACAATTCTTGTGGCTGAGGCTCAAGGATCATTGCCGAAGAGGGATGGAAAGATGATCAGAGCTGGAGGAATGGAAAGTTTTCTGTGAGAGTATCTCCTAGAAATGCCAAGGAAGTCTCACCAGCATTGTTGTCTAAACAACACCAGATTAGTACAGACACCAACAGACATCCTAACACAGAAAGGGGAAGGCTTGGTGGTGACTTTAGCCCTACTCAAGGAGCTATAAGCAACTGGGAAATGCTGACAGTGAGAGAAATGGTTTCCCCAGAGCAGAGCACCCCAGGCTGTTCACCAATGCCATAGTGGCCATCCCTGAATTTATGAAGATGCAAAACACTTTATATGGACTGAGCAGGTTATATTTATCTATTTAGGTATATATATATATATATATATCCTATTTTAAATATATTTATAACAAATAAATACATATTCATTATCATTATATTTATTATAATATATATTTAAAGAGAAAGACACCATGAATTCGAGTGAGAACAAGGACAGCATATAACTGGGTCTGGAGGGGAGAAAGACAAATGGGGAAATGTAATTACGTTACAATTTTATTTGTTTTGGAGACCCCGTTTCTCTGTGTAGCCTTGACTGTCCTGGTCTTGTTTTATAGACCAGGCTGATCTCAAACTCACAGAAGTTAGCCTGCCTCTATATTACAACTTAAAAAAAAAAAGTCATGCTGATCTCAAACTCACAGAAGTTAGCCTGCCTCTATATTACAACTTAAAAAAAAAGTCATGAAAACCATAGATAAATCTGTCCTCTGTGGCTTTGGCTCTATCTAGAATATCAACTGCCATAGCTTATAATTGTTCTTTTTATTAGAATGAAGAGGACTGGGTTTCATTCACAGTCTTCATGCACTGCTTGCTTTTGGCTTCCTCTGCCCATCTTTTGCTGGTGGCTCACCGAAGCCTCCCTTCTGTTCCCCTGTCACTGCTCTTATCCTCTCCCCAGTGCATTTACGCTGAGATCTTTTCTTCCCCGCTCATGGTCCTATTTCAGTTTCATGCAGATTTCTTAAAGCTCATGATTTGTTTTCATAATCACCACACATCATTTAACGACAGGAAGAAAACTAGATGCTTTCTAAAGAAAGTACAATATCTAGAACTTGACGACAAAACCTAAAGTTGTGATTGTGGTATTATCTACCTTACATATAGCTGTATGGTAAGCTGTACTAGTCATTTCTGTATTGCGGGTTCTTCTGCATTAAGGATTCTCTAGAAGACACTAGAAAATTGAAGACACGAAGCAATGAAATCTTCTTGCTCAATGATTTGAGATTTTATTTAAAATTATTTTACTTTTGATTTTATGTGTACGGATGTTTTGCCCGTGAATCTATTAGTGGACCACATGCATGCAGTGCCTGTGGAGGCCTGAAGAGGGCGTCAGATGCCTGGTACTGCAGTTAGACAATTGTAAGCCATCATGTGGGTGCTTGGAATTGAACCCTGGAAGAGGGGCCAGTGTTCCTAACTGCTGAGCCATCTTTCCAGCCTCCTGGAAATTTATTAATATTATTTATTTTGTATTGAAAACACATTTTTCCAATCAAAGTATTGTGATTCCAGTTTTCCCCCAACTCCTCCCAGATCTTCCCCACTTCTCCACCCACCCAAATCCACACCCTTCCTCTTTTTCCTCTCATTAGAATACAAACATGAATTAAAAATATATATAAATAAGATAAAAAACAGACAAACCGGAACAGAACAAGACAAACATCAAACAAACAAACAAACAAACAAACAAACAAACAAACAGAAGAATAGCCAAAAAAGCATGAGAAATACATATAGATGTAAAGACACACACATTTATTTTTAAAGAACGTATTAAAGAGAATTACCATACATACAGTTAAGTGTGATTCAAAAGTTGAGAGAACCTGAATCAAATAACAGAACTAGGTAGAGTGAGGGAAGCCTTTTCTTGAGAATAAAACCATTTTAAGGATCTCACAAGGGCAGGTATCGGCCATCAGAAGAAGAGGAAAAGCTCTGAGGCTGAAAATTCTTAAATGGCAGGAACAGCAATGACCCAGGATGGCCAGAGAGACATTGCCTGGACGCAGTCTAGGTTCACCACACCCACAAGTGACAGAAAAGGATTGAAGCCACTGTCACCTTTCCAGATGTTGCTTTCACAGGAGAGGAGCCTCAGGTCCCTGTATCCCTGCTCAGCAAAACCTTCTTATTTTTACCTTAAAATTTTGATTATCATGAGTTAATGGTTAAAGGTTACTTTGGTTTTTATGTCTTTCAAAGCAAAAGTCATAAAAGTTACGCCGTTCCCATCCTGTGGTGTAACCACTTGATAAGATTTTTCTAGTTCTTCCCTTCCCTCAGATTGTTTTAATAGATCAAGAATTTCAAGTTTGTATTTTTTTTTTTTAATTAGTTTCTCTCATGTTCTGCTTTCTTTCAGTTTCTACGCTTCATCACTGGTCAATATTTTCTTTTGTTTTCTCTTGTTTCTGCTATGCAGTTAATTGTGGATCAAGCAGTAAAGTACTTCAGTTGATGCAGGCACAAGGACATTTGCAGTTAACAGGCACTGCAGTGGTTGTGTAAACACAGCATTTGAAAAATCAATGAAACCCAGTAATGTAGAGGATTTGCGAACTGAGCACTCAGCAGCACAAACAGTGGCTGGCGAGTTTGCAGCCAAAACTATTCCATCTGAAAAATACTCTTATTTTTATGTCTCTCAGTGGGAAAAAAAGTTATAAAATAATTAAAACACAAAAAGTAAACAAGATAAACCTCATCCATGCTACAGGACACAGTGCAGTGTTGAAATTATGAGTCCCTTCACTACATCCAGCCTTTCCGTGCTGGTTTTTGTAATTCTGATTTCACAGAAGCAATCACAATTTTATTCATTTCCGTGGTGTCTATCATTGCTATTGCTCTGCCACAGGAAAGCAAGAGTTTCCATCCAGGGCTTTACAGGAAAGAGAGATCTGCCCCTAAGCCCTCTGTAAAGAAGAATAATTAATAATATAGAAAATATTCAGTATCAGTTGGAAATGGTCCCAAAACTAAAGATTCTTGCTTTACATATTAAATAGGCGATATTTTAAAAGTTTCTCAAATTCTTTATTTTATTTTGTTAGGTGTAAAAACAAAATACAGTAATACAATTTGTCATGTGTGAGCTGTTGCTGTAGAGATAAAATATAACTTGAGAAATTTTTAAAATTAAGTAACCAATGTCCCCAAAGCACTCTATTTTTAAAAATCACAAGGTTTTTAAAGAGATCCACTAGTAGAATTAAGAGGCCATGCATGTAAAAAGCTTGGCATTAAATAAAGTGTTAAAAAATTATGTGTTAAAATTGTCATTTGTTTAACGTGGAAGTTCATTTCATATTCAGACACAGTGAGGAAGGAGAACTTAAAAGTCCCCTTGGCCAGGCAGCCTCCTAACAGACCCTAGGTCAACCAAAACCTCAGTGGAATAGAGACTTGTGCAGGTAAGTAGGAATTCCCAGAAGATTCCGAGGACAGGGCTGCCAACAAGATTAAAAGCTTTAAGTGCTCAGTGCCTCAAGTTAGGGTATTGTGTGAGGGTCCAAAGCATGCTGACCACAGTGATGGCACCAAGGCATGGGTGAATGCAGTTCGTCATGAGGGATCCAGTACAAGTGATTACCAAAAAGAGAAGAAAATGCTAGCATGTCAGGACAGAGGCTCTTCTGAGGGCAAGGGTAAGATGCTGGAGAAAAGGGAAAAGAGACTACCCTTGACCATCCTTGACCACACTTGACCACCCTTAACTACCTTTGGCCACCCTTGACTATCTTTGACCACCCTTGACTACCTTTGACCACCCTTGACCACTCTTTGACCACCCTTGACCACTCTTTGGACTCTCCAGTGTTCCATTTTAGAATCTAGAGAGATATTTTAACATCTGTTCCCCTTCTACCTGAACGCTTTTATACAAAAATAGAAGAAATATTTGGAATCTTCCTAAGTCAGTGCTTTTCAGACTTTTTGATTGTGATCATAGTGAAATAGGCATCCAACAGAGTAATTCAGTCTACCCTTGCCAATGAATTCATCAAAGAAACAAAGGATTATAAGACAAAATTACTCTACCACATGTAGCAAGATCCAGTGTTCTGCTCTACTGAATGAACCATTCTGGGTTCAGCCCACCATGAAGAGTTTATAATTCATTAATTATCCATAACATTGCATTTGCATGTGTTTATTTGAGTGAATGTTTCTCTGAAATGTAAGATGAAACAAACGAATTATGTTTTCCTCTCTACCACTTTTCCTCAGTTCTCCCCTTAATGCATCAACATTTCCCCTTGAACTCTGACCGCCTGGCTGTGTCACTGTTTACTCTCGTTTCCCTCCTCTTACGAATGTGTCATCTGTCAGGCTGCTCCAGAGCCTGACACTAATCCACGTCAAAGCATGAGTGTCCATTGAGTTCCCGCAGCATTTTCATGACTAGCTGTCCTGCTTTTGCTTGAAAGCCCTTGATTCTTTGCTTCTCCTGACACAGTGGCCTATCATAAAAAAAAAATCAAATAAAAGTACTTAAAGTTGTGCTTGTGGCAATGTATTTGAGCTAAAGGGGCGATAGGAGTTCTGTGGGAAACAATCTTGTTAGGAAATGTCTCTCTGAGGCTGAAATAAGTCAGCACAGAACTAACAGATAAGAAGACACTCAGAGAACAATACTGTTGAGACCAGGAAAGAGAAAACACACCTGATGTACTTGAGACACGACAAGTGCTTTCTGGACCACGCTGAGCTGCCTAGAGATTGAATGAGCTAAACACCAGCTGCCTCATACATGGTATGGAGAGCATCAAAGGCTCTTTGATGCATTAAAGAAAAATCCCCGAAGAACTGGAGGAGGCATGCAGCAGAACAAATATGTTTGTGGCTTCTGGTTCTGAAAGACTTTCGGATATGAGGATGCTCCAGTCCATTATATAAAGTAATGCTTACATAAGAGCTATGCCTCTGCCCTACTTTCAAAATCATCTCAAAGTTACGGATAATTTCTAATTCACTTTGTATCCCAGCTGTAGCCCCCCCCATCTTCTCCCAGTCCCACCCACACCCCTTCTTCTCCCCCTATGCCCCTTCCCTAGTCCACACATAGGGGAGGTCCTTCTCCCCTTCTATCTGACCCTAGCTTATCAGGTTTCATCAGGGCTGGCTACATCATCTTTCCTGTGGCCTGGCATGGCTGCAGCCCCCTAGGGGGAGGGGATTTACACGTTGTGTAAATAGTTTTGTACAGTATTATTTGAGGATGATAATTTAAAAGTGTATATATAATGGTGTCTGTCTCTTGCTAAGAGAAGTTTCCTTGGTGAGGGGTAAAGTCAAAACCTCACTCAGAAGGGCAAACAGGATAGACATCGGAAGGAGAAGAGAAGGAACAGGACAGGAGCCTTCCACAGGGGGCCTCTGAACGACTCTACCCATCAGGGTATAGAAGGACATACTGAGACTATAGCCAAACTTTAGGCAGAGTGCAGGAGACCTTAAGGAAGAAGAGGGAGACAGAAAGACATGGAGGGGAAAGGAACTGCACAAGGAGACCAACAGAGCCATAAAACATGGGCCCAAGGGGTCTGCAGAGACTGATACTCCAACCAAGGATCATGCATGGGGAGGGCATAGAACCCCTGCTCAGAGGAAGCCCATAGGTGGCTCAGTTTCCAAGTGGGTACCCTAGTAAGGGGAGCAGGGGCTGTCTCTGACATGAACTTAGTGGCTGGCTCTTTGATTCCCTTCCCCTAGGGGCTTCAGCCTTACCAGGCCATGGAAGAAGATGATGCAACTAGCCCTGAGACTTGAAAGGCTATGGTCAGATAGAAGGAGAAGAGGTCCTCCCCTATCATTGGACTTGGGGAGGGGCATAGGGGGAGAAGAGGGAGGGTGGGCAGGACTGGGAGGAGTTGGAGGGGGCTACAGCTAGGATACAAAGCTAATAAATTATAATAAATAAATAAAAAGAATAAATTAAAAAAATAGAAAAAAGAGCCTGTACTTATTTGTGAATATAAGGACAAACCTTTAGCATATATATAAGTAGTAACAATAGAGCAGTAAAAAAGGAGGCCAGGAATTTTAAAGAAACAGGAGTGATAAGAGGGAGGGATGGAAGGGAGAAATAAAGTTGAAAAATCTGTATGGATGCATTTTTTTCCAAATGTTTCCAGTTTGTGGCTTATTGAATCTATGGGTATGGATCTACAGAGAAGAAAGGGAAATTTTATTATAATATATGCGTATATATATGTGTGCATGTATATGCTAATCAATAGCACAATTCTGATACTCAATAAACCAATGTATGTTTTCATTTTTGTCAATAGGTGACATTTTTAATGATTTAGTGGGGCACTAAACAAATGCCACAACTTCAAAGACAAAGATTTGGAAATTCTAGGTGAATTTTATTTTATTTTTTTTAGATTTTTTTCCAAGTTAGTTTTTCCTGGCCCACATAATTTATTCCTGAGAAAGTGTCAAAGTCACCAAAAGCACAATCATCTTCTCATTTGCTTTCCCTGGTTGTATGTTTCCCTGAGATGGAAACTGAATGAGGATTGCTTCTGGAGAGACCAACCAAACATCTGGGAGTCACCTCTGGCCAAAGCTGTGTGAGGTAAACAAAACAAAGCTCCGGGTCTCTCCAAACAGAATACTTCACGAAGGCAATGGGAAGAGAAGAACTTTCACCGTTGCGTTTAAATCTAGACTCAAATACCGTAAATCAGTGTTGAGACCATGGAAATGATGGTGGCATTTTGAAAGTGTAGTGAGTAAAATTTATGTTATTTGTAAATTTGAATGAGTCTGGTTGAAAAACAGAATTCCGTGTATACTGACTGTGTCACTTTTCTATGTGAATGTTCAGTTTCATGACTTAAATGTGGTCTTGCATAAGAAATGTTTACACCCTGCACCAAACTAAAGCCTAAGTGGATCAAAGACCTCAATATAAAACCAGACACACTAAATCTGTTAGAAGAAAAAGTGGGGAAGAGCCTTGAACTCATTGGCACAGGAGACAACTTCCTGAACAGAACACCAACAGCACAGGCTCTAAGATCAACAGTCAATAAATGGGACCTCATGAAACTGAAAAGCTTCTGTAAAACAAAGGAAACTGTCAACAGAACAAAACAACTGCCTACAGACTGGGAGAAGATCTTCACCAACCGTACATCTGACAGAGGGCTAATATCCAGAATATATAAAGAACTAAAGAAGTTAAACAGCAACAAACCAAGTAATCCAATTGAAAAATGGGTACAGAGCTATACAGAGAATTCTCAATAAAGGTTGAATGGCAGAGAAACGCTTAAAGAAATGCTCAATGTCCTTAGTCATCAGGATGATGCAAATCAAAACGACCCTGAGATTTCACCTTACACCCATCAGAATGGCTAAGATCAAAAACTCAGGTGACAACATATGCTGGAGAGGGTGTGGAGAAAGGGGAATCCTCTTCAATTTCTGGTGGAAATGCAAACTTGCAAAACCACTTTGGATATCAATCTGGAACTTTCTCAGACAATTAGGAATAGTGCTATCTTAAGATCCAGCTATACCACTCCCAGACATATATCCAAAAGATACTCAAGTACACAAGTACATTTGCTCAATCATGTTCTCAGCAGCTTTATTTGAAATAGCCAGAAGCTGGAGACAACGTCCCTCAACAGAGGAATGGATATAGAAATTGTGGTACATTAACACAATGGAATACTGTACTCAGCTACTAAAAACAAGGAAATCATGAAATTTGCAAGCAAATGGTGGTAACTAAAAAAGATCATCTTGAGTGAGGTAACCCAGAAGCAGAAAGGCACATATGATATACTCATTCATCAGTGGATATTAGCCACATAATATAGGATAAACATACTAAAATCTATAGTCCTAAAGAAGCTAAACAACAGGAAGACCCTAGGGAAAATGCTAAATTCTCATTCAGAAGGGCAAACACGATAGACATCAGAAGCAGGAGAAGACAGGGAATAGGACAGGAGCCTACCAAAGAGGACCTCTGAAAGACTCTACTGATCAAGATATTGAAGCAGATGCTGAGACTCATAGCCAAACTTTGGGGAGAGTGCAGGGAATCTTATGAAAGAAGGAGGAGATAGAAAGACCTAGAAGGGACAGGAGCTCTAAAGGGAGACCAACAGAGCCCAAAAAACTGAGCCCTGGGCACCCTGAAGAGAATGACACCCCAGCCAAGGACAATGCATGGAAATGACCTAAAACCCAGGCTCAGATGTAGCCCATAGGCTCAGTCTCCAAGTGTGGGTCCTACTAAGGAAAGTAGGGGCTGTCTCTGACATGAACTCAGTGGCTGGCTCTCTGATCAACTCCCCAGGCCACAGAGGAGGACAATGCAGCCAGTCCTGATGAGACCTGATAAGCTAGGGTCAGATGGAAGGGGAGGAAGACCTCCCTATCAGTGGACTTGGAGAGGGGCATAGAAAGAGATGAGGGAGGGATGGTGGGATTGGAAGGGGACAAGGGAGGGGCCTACAGCTAGGATATAAAGTGAATAAACTATAATTAATATAAAAGATAAAAGTTTAATTAAAAATAAAGACTGGAGTAAATCTTCAAACAAATTTTGGAGGTCCAAGCTCTTATCACTCACGTAAGTATAAAGATACTCTACTCTAATGGATACAATGAAGGCTATTACTAATATGTTGCAATCTAAATCATTTAGTTTCCAAGTGAGTATTTCTAGCCCCATAAATTATGTCATTGGCAAAATGGTGTTCCCACAATACATATAGATTTATTCAGTAGTCCAATCAATTTTATTTTGGTGTACCATTTGCAGATTGAACCAGAAATGTGAATGCATTTGAAAGCAAAATGGAAATATTTTTAGAAATTGCGACCCATTTTCTCTCCATTAAACATTGATTTCTTGCGACTGCTCTGAGAAATTATCGTAACGGGGTAGCCTGAAATTGCAGAGATGCATTATCTCACATCGCTAGAGGCGGGGACTGGGAAATCAGTGTGTCAGCAAGGCTGTGCCTCCTGGGGGATTTAAAAGAGTCACTGCCCACATTCTCCTCTAGCCTCCGGTTTCTGCCAACACGCTGCTGCCTACAGTCCACATCAGTCCAGGCTCCTCTCCCTCTTAAGACACCTCTCATGGGCTTCACCCTTTCAGCGCGCCATCACTTTTTACGAGGACATCTGTCTTTTGCTTTAGGACCATCCTAAATGATCTCATCTTGGATTTCCAGTATTATTTTATCTTGGATTTCTTAATCAAACTCACAAAGAGCTTACCTACATATTCCCAACCACAAGCCTGAGAGAGACTGGCTAGCACGCACACATATTTTTGGATGCCCACAGTTGAATGCACTACAATGAGAAGGATATTGACACTGTAGGTAACTCTAGATGACTAGCTTTTAATATTTTCTTTCTAAAGTAATATGGATAGCAACAATAAATTCTTATCTTGAATAGTAGGAGGTAAGGAACATTATTATTTTTTAAGTGAGTTATACTACTAACAACCCCTAATTAGTTCATTCCAAATAGTTCTGAACTGGCTTAGATAGGTTTTGAAGGAAAAAAAAATGTTCTACTTAGTCTTCAATCTGCTTTGTAATTTTGTGGGTCAATGTAACCCACATATCTTGAGAGATCTTTAATGAGCCATGGTATTTAAGAGCAGATGTGCATGAAGAGATGATGAACTAACAACCATGACTTTAGGACAGTTTTAAACATTAAGAAAACTTAAAACGTCACAGAAGAAGCACTTCTATGACATAAGACGTATGGATGGAATTTAGCATCATCAGTAGTTTTCATCAATAAGAATATTTTACAGAGAATGAAAATCTGAAGCAAAAAGCTTTGTGTTGGCTGCATCTTGCTTGCATACCATTGTAACTCTGTCGGCTTCTTCTCTCACTCTGCCCATCGCTCTAGGTAACTCACTTTCATTAGTTGGTCACAACCTGCTTCCTTCTCAGCAATCACTGGGATGATTCTAGTACTGTCTCTTGAATAAGCTGGAGTTGCTAGATAGCATTGAGCAATGGGAACAAGGAGTTGGCTGGTAACCTCCCTTTCTTTACTCCACACCTGCTTCAGAGATTCATTTTATCAACCTCCAGGAAATGCCTTCCCTGCCAGTTCAGGCTGACTTCAGCATCTGCTCCTGATGCTTGACAGCATACCTGTGCCTCACTCTTCCCGGAATCAAATTCCCAAATAAATTTCTCAAAAGTGAACTTATGTCTCAGGATTTGCTTTTTAGGAAAACCCAGGCTAAACTACATTAATCTTGTTTTTATTTATGAAATGAGTTACCATTTTTATGAAAATAATATGGTTATGTTAAAAACAAATGTAAAATTTTATAGTTACTTGTTTAGAACTCTAAGTAGATTGATTTAATGATGTCATGTTCTAGTTCTACTTTGTTTCTAAATAGTAAAAAAAAATGGCCATTTTATAATATGCAAGCAAAAGTTATCCCACAAAATACAAGCTAAAACAATGAAGGCAACATAACCTTTAACTAAATACTTACTCCCTTTATCCTATTTGGTCTTGGTTAGTTATATTTTAATTTTCAGAATTATGTATTTAAGGGGCTGGAGAGGTGGCTTGGCAGATAAAGGCACCTGCCATCATGCTTCACAGTCTTGAGTTTGATCCCCATGAGTTACACGGTAGAAGAGAACCAACTCTGCCCTCTGCCCTCCACATATTTCCTGTGGTAAGTACACAAAGTAGAACACACACACACACACACACACACACACACACACAGTAAAATGTAATAAAGAATTGTGTATTTACTCTGGAGTGTCACAGAAATGAAGGAAGATACATGCTATAATATCAATGGTTATGTCTTATATTGTGGAGCAATCTTTCTGTGTCATGCGATATATAAGTTTTTTGAGCAGGGTGTTATGGTTGAGCCGAGAAGCAAGGATCAGCATGGCTTTGAAAAACAGTGTTGTGTGCTAATCAGGTAAAACTCCTGATGGAACTAATAGTTTTAGAAAATTAAGGAGAATTGAACAATTGTTCTTCTGTTAACTTTTAATACATTCAGAGATAAAGTCATTAACCTGGGCATTTATAATACTGGATTAGAATTCTGTGATGTGGGGCTTAAGAAAGATCACTGTTGGATGTCCTGTGAGTTATCAGAGACAACTAGAAAGTGATAAGACCTGGCATGTCCTTGTGGAGCTCCTATCCTTTCCCCATCAGACTAACTCCCCTTCTTTCTTATGATTCCCTGTACTCTGCCAAAGGTTTGGTCATGAGTCTTTGCTTTGAAAACACTGCTAGTTAGAGTCTTTCAGATGCGCTCAGTAGACTCCTGTCATACGTTCAATGCACATCCCATCTGTCTTTCTAAATGAGGATTGATCATCTTACCCCATGTCCACTCAATTGATTATCTTTTTTAGGTGTATAGATTTCATTATGTTTATCATATCTTATAGATCTATATAAGTGAGTATATCCCATGTTTGTCTTTCTCCTTCTGGGATATATCTGGGCACAGGGTCTTTTCTGAGACTGACATTCAACCAAGGACCATGTATGGATATAACCTAGAACCTCCACTCAGATGTAGCCTGTGGTAGCTCAGTAACCAATTGGTTTCCCAAAGTGAGGGGCACAGGGACTATTTCTAACAGGAACTCAATGACTGGCTCTTTGGTCTCCCCACCCCCGAAGGGAGGAGCAGTCCTGTTAGGCCACAGAGGAGAGCTTTGCAGCCAGTCCTGAAGATACCTGATAAAACAGGATCAGATGAATGGGAAGGAGGTCCCCCCTATCAGTGGACTTGGAAAGGGGCACGGTGGAGATGAGGGAGGGAGGGAGGGACTGGGAGGGAATGAGGGATGGGACATGGCTGGGATACAGAGTTAACAAAATGTAACTGATAAAAAAAAAAAAAAAAAAAAAAAAAGACCTGGCATGTTTAATTCTTGGTGAGATAAAATCTCTTTAATCATTACTTCTTTTTTGGTAATGTTGAACAATTTATTTCAAGCATGATTATGCTCAAGCATGGTCTCAAATTTATAAACAATATTAACTTTCCCATATCACACTGATGATAAACAGTGTTTTCTTCATTTTTTTCTCAATTTATATTGACATAACCACTTTGACTATGTGGTTATTTTACTAGAGAAAATGTAACTTTTTTCTGTAACTACTAGTTATTATTATTCCCCTATGAATTTGATATATACTATGTCTCTTGTTTGCTTTTAAAGGAAGTAGTTTAAGACAGCCAGCTTTTCTAAGCAAACTGAAAATTTGTACTGAACTCTCCCTTTGAAATTCTTGTCACTTCACAATATACCCTCTGGGTATATGAATGTGCACTGACTAGGAAAAGAACCTGTTTAGTTAATGCCATGTCACCCATTACACCTTGACTGTCCTTCCTTGATGTGCTGGGCTTTTGTCTTAGACACTGACTTCTTTCTCTGATTCCTTCCTCCTCACCTGTTTTTGTTAGGGTTTCTGTTGCTTTTACCCAAACATCATGACCAGTAAATAAACTGGGGAGGAAAGGGTTTATTCACCTTACACTTCCATATTATAGTCCATCATTGGAGGGAGTCAGGACAGGAACTCAAACTGTGGTGGAACCTGGAGGCAGGAGCTGATGCAGAGGCCATGGAGAGGTTCTGCTTACTGGCTTGCTCCTCATGGCTTGCTCAGCCTGCTTGCTTATAGAACCCAGGACCACCTGCCCAGGGATGGCACAAGGCACCATTGGCCTGGGCCCTCCCCCTCTGATCACTAATTGAGAAAATACCTTACAGCTGAAGCTCATGGAGGCATTTCCTCAACTGAGGCTCCTTCCTGTCTGATGACTCTAATTTGTGTCAAGTTGACACACAAAACCAGTCAGTTCACCACCCTTCATGTTTTCCTTATTATGTCAAAACTCAAAACAAGAAATCCAGTTCACTTTTTCTGCAAAGGTCTCTCCATCAAGATCAGAAGAAATGAAAAGTGTAAGTCTGACCTCAAACTTCAGCTAGGCTCAACAAGTCAATTTTGTTGAGACAAACTTTTATTGGCATAAATTAGGCACCCTTTCATCACTGTGTGTCTTCATTTACTTTGTCCCCAAGATGATTTTTATGTGACAGAATTCTGGAGGGGATAGTGGATGAGACTTAAGTTCTTAATATCTAATCCCCATATTATTAAAGAAGTTAATTCATTGACTTGGGAGAAGTGAATTGTTGCCATTAGTTAAAAAAAAAAAAGAGACTTTAATGTTCTTTCTGTACTTACCTTTCAGCTAGGTGCAGTGGAACTGACAAAATTATCAAGACAACTAATCCAGAAGCTGAAGTCTGTAAGGCAAAAGCGAAGAGCCCTTGTAGATTGATATTGACAGAAGTAGAAGGAGGAGGAGGAGGAGGAGAAGGAGAAACAGTTTTTTTATTCCAAGTAGGATCCTTCTTGACCTTGAAAACTCATCAAAAGAGAAGAATAATCAACCCAGGAACTTTCTCTTAAGATGCAAATAGACTTTTCTTTTTCTCTTTAAATATATAAGATCCCCAGAAAGGCAAAGAAAACAACATTGACTGATTCTACTGGATATCACATAATGCTTCTTGGGAAAACACCGTAATAAAGTAGAGAGTGATACAAAAGGGCACCCAGTGTCCTCCTCTGGCCCCAGCACATGCACCTAAGTTTCCACACCCTTAAGCGCTTGTATGCAGACATTGCATGTCCACTCATTCTCACAAATCACTGTATTCATTAGCATCCTCAATTAAATGACACTGGTTAATTTATGAGCCATTTAAATTTCTTCTATTTTAGAAATGTAACTTAGTACAGAATCATTTTTGAAATATCTAGTCTCCAATTTTTCAATAGATTTACAGATAAGTAAGTCTCTTCCTCTATTATTTTCTCTAGTGAAAGAAAGATGTGAAATTGCGACCTAATTTTCTGGGGCCTTTTTGAGGCAATACACATCTCTCTCACACAGTTCAGCATTTATAGTGAGAAAGCAAGTATTTTCTTTATCTCATAAATAATAATCATCTTAGATCAAGTATTATAAACAGTCCTATTTCCCTGGCTTATATGAAATTAAGTGATGTTTAGAAGAAGATTGTGTGGGCTCCATCTGAATTAATTCAAGGTTGGGCAAACATCGCTTTGCAGTTTGTCAATTTGCCTTCACAGAAGAGAAACTGAGGGCAAGAGACTATTCTTTGCAAGGTCACATTCGCTTTGCTAAGTGTTTTCATGAAAGAGCAAGTGAGCATTATTATTTCTCTTACCAGGGAACATTTCTCCCAGTGTTTTGAAGATTGTCCCAGTAAATCAGCAGTTCCTCAACCTTGGCTTTACATTAAGATCACATGGAGAGATTTGAAATTGAACGCCCAGTCTGTGTCTAGGAGCAATTAACGTAGACTGTCTGTGGAAGCAGGACACTAGCACTTTTCAACGTCCTTATCTGAATTTGAAAACTCACCTTTTCAAAGAATGGGGCTTCTTCAGTTGGATTATTAGTTCAGTGGTCATGACCCCTTGGGGGCTTACATATCAGATATTTACACTACAAGATTAATAACAGTAGCAAAAAATTTTGGTCATAAAGTAGCAATGAAAATAATTTTATGGTGGAGGTTTCCACAACATGAAGAACTTTGTTGAAGCGTTGCAGCATTAGGAAGGATTACTCTCAACACTGCTTCAGTGCAGCTTTTAAAAGGTGCTCTTGCGGGTTGATGCCCCAGGTCCCGCCTCTGAAAAAAAGGTATCGGTCGGGTCTGATGCTCTTTGGGTGGATGACACCTAAATGAACATCGGTACAAAGTCCCAATTTATTTCTAATATCAGAGATCAGACCTCTACTCTTGCCTGATGCGTCTAAAACAAAAAGGGGGGAACTGTAGAGAGCTGCGGAATGCTATGCCTTAAAGATGGAGCTGGTTTCCGCCTTCCACCTTCCCGATGGTGAGTGCTCTCTGTCATGAACAATTCCACATTTGGCTAAGGCCGAGGATCTGGCTTGCTTCCATGTATGTGGACCTATCTGCATTGCCCACGTGGCACGCTGGGGTTGGCTACCCAGAGGCTATTTAAGCTGTGGGCTGGCTTTCCCCAGGGTCAGATGATTGTTCAAGGTTCCTGAATAAACTGCATTGAAAAAAAAAAAAGGTGCTCTTACGTGTTCTTCAATAGTGGACATTTTGTGTATCTAAGGTAAACCTTCCAAAACAAACTAGTCCCTGTGGAGACAAAAAGGCCAGCCCCTCTTGGTCACTAATTCATGTATCCTTTGGTTAAGCACATTGATTTCTTTGTGCTTTCCACATGCGATGAAGAGGAGGCTTCCTCTCACTCCCATGTTACAGAGATTTGCTCAGGAGACTTCACAATAAACTTCGGCATGAGAGGTGCCTGGGCCAAGTCAGTCTCATGCCCTGCTCAGCTTGCCTACACTATACTCTTTCCACCCCTCCACTGCAGTCCTTTAAGCTTCCTGTGTCTATTTCAGAAAGCTTTCATTTTAGCAGTTTGGTTTGATATGTGTGTGTGTGTATATATGTGTGTGTGTGTGTGTATGTGTGTATACATATATACACATGAATATATGTGTATGTGTATATATATATATGATGTGTATATATGAAGCTGAATATACAGATATATATTCTTTGCAGCTTCACAAGTTAGGAAATATCTTTCTTAAGGGCCAAAGAACATTTCTAACTGAATATTAGGTATTTCTCATCACTGTACCAAATATTTGACAAAAGTAATATAAGGAAAGGAGGGTTTCCATTCACAGGCATCAGAAAAAGAGAATTGGAATGAGATTGGACTTGGCATGAGATTTTGAAACCTCAAAGACCACCCTTGGTGACACACTTCCTACAACAAGGCCACACCTACTAATACTTCTAATCCTATCAAAGAGTCCCACTCCCTGGTGACAAAGCATTAAAAAACATGAGTCTACAGAGCCATTCCTATTCAAACCACCACATCCACTTTCTGGCCCCCACAGGCTTGTAGCCACATAGTGCAAAATGCATTTAGTCCAACTTTAAAAGTCCCTATAGTTTTTCACAGTCTCAAAACTGTTTAGAAGTCCAAAGTCTCTTTTGAGACTCAGGGCAATCTTTTAACTGTAACCCCCTGTACAATAAAATAATTAAAGAGCAGATCACATACTTTTCCAACATATGATGGCACAGAATATACCATTCCAAAAGGGAGAAGAGGGAGATAGTGAGGAAATAAAGCAAACGAGCCAAAACAAGTTTGAAAAACAGCTGGACAAACTTCAAACTCTGCCTCTCCGTGTTTGACGTCAAAGGGTTCTTCAGATCTCCAACCCTTTTCAGCTTTGCTGGCTGCAACACACTTCTCTCTCATGGGTTGGCTCCACATCATAGTCTGCAGCTGTCCTTGGCTGGTATCTCATGACTCTGGCATCTCCAACATCTTGGTGTCTCCAAAACAATCTAGGTTTCATCTTCACAGCTTCATGCAATGGTGTCTCTGTGTCTTCATGCAGGGATGCTTCTGACACATGCCTGGCCTGAGCAGCTTTCCTTACTCGAGGAGGGCAGTTCCTCAACCCCCTTTTTCATCTTCTTGACTCTGAAACCAGAAACATGTAGCTGACACTGCCAAGTTCTGCTGCTTGCTGGGGTTAAAACTTGGCCCTCTCACTCAAATACGCTTGCATCAGCTTTCTGTTTTTAGTGGTTTCTTTTACTGCTTAAGCTTTTTTAAAATTCATTTTTGCAAGCTGGAAGCTTAGCTGGGTGGGAACTTGCCTTGAGGTCATCATTCCCTTTATACTGCTTAGCATCGGGCTTTAAAACAAAACAAAACAAAACAAAACAAAACAAAACAAAACAAAAAAACAAAAAAACCTTTTTATCTCCTTGAGCACTGGACCTGCTTCAACATTACATTTATTTTGTTCTTTTTCTCCTCAAACAGTACTTTTCTTATTTTTCTCTGCCTAGCTTGCTTGTTTTATATTAGATCTGCATAAGAGTGACCACTAATGACCACACTACATGGTCAATACTAGGCTACCTTGAAATCCCTTCTGCCAATGTCATTAACCCAAAACTCTGTAATTTAGCCTCAGGTAGAGTTTTAAGACAAAGGCAAAAACGTTACCATGAGAGTATAGTATCTAGACCACTTACCAAAATTCTCTTCTGAAATTTCTTGAGCTAGCCCCCTGTTGGTATAATGTTCTTGTAAGTGTATACAATTTAACCTTGTTCATTCAAATGCTGATTTCTCTACCTTGGTTTCAATCCAGACATTACATTGTAATGCTTATTCTGAGCATTACCTGTCTCAAGTTTGTGCAAAGATGCTACCATTTGTTGCCTGTATTGTTAATAAAACAACCAGCTGGGCAATGGAGAGAAAAGGGTGGGACATCCCGGTTTGGATGGGAGAAGAAAGAAGCTAGTGGGAGGAGTCGGAGAGAGAGATCAGAGAGGAGAGGAATTGGAACCACCAGGAGAGATGAACTCCACCTAAGATATGACTGAAAGCAAGCATAATGTGGGAAATCTGAACGGTAAGAAATTATGTGGGCTTGGAAGTTTAGGATGGACAAATCATTGCCCAGCATTGTGCTGTAGGTTAGCTAAATAAATCTTAGTCTCTGTGTGGTGATTTGGGCATACAGTTGGTTCAGGAATAACCGCTGATTAACTAAAAGATTAATCAATATTAATATTAATAACCAACAACAGCCCCCACAGTTCAAATTGCCCTCAGCACTGTCTTCCATGCTCCTACAAGGATGGCCCATTAAGCCCTGCCTAAAGCATCTAACCACTTTTCTATTCCAAAGTCCCAAAGTCTTCCATATTCCTCCAAAAATAGCATGGTCAGGCCTGTCACAGCAATACCCCACTCCTGGTACCAATTTATGTCTTAGTTACTGTTCTATTGCTGTGAAGAGACATCATGACCAAGGCAACTCATTAAAAAAGCATTTAATTGGGGGCTTGCTTACAGTTTTAGAGGTTTGTCCATTATCAGCATGGTGGGGAGCATGGGAGCACACAGGCAGAAATGGTGCTAGAGAAGTTTCTGAGAGTTCTACATCTTGATCCAGAGGCAGGAGAGAGGGACAGAGAGAGAGAGAGAGAGAGAGAGAGAGAGAGAGAGAGAGAGAGAGAGAGGCTGGCCATGGCATGGGGTTTTGAAACCTTAAAGCCCATTTTCAGTTGCATTCTACTTCTAAATATTTGTTCTTACACAAACAGGTAAGTGTATTATGATCTCTCATCATGAAACCTTTTTTTTTTCTTTCAACAGATGGAGACCATTACAGAAAATAACCAGTTAAAACAGAGTTGTGGAGCCCAGTCCCAACAGGTCCCTCTATAATACAATTCCCATTTTCTTTGTAAGAGTAGGAACCCGGGCTTTTACAATCATCAACTAATAAATGAATATTGCTATTTTCTGACAACCATGGGTACACTCAGGAATGACTCCATGTGCCTCATGCCGTAGGCCTCCCATTGATTCACCTCTCACCCCCTCACTCAACGTCCTTGGTGCTTTATTGCTCCTCATGCCCACATTTACAACCTTCCTGCTTCTTCCTTAGCTAAACTTGAGTTCAATTTCTCTCGTTGGAAACATTGAATAAAATCACTGTTGCCTGTTTAGCTTTGCTCTTAAATGTTAATGTGACCATGTCTATTTTGTGTCTCCCCTATAACTTATTCATACACTAGAGAGACCCAAGGATAAAGTACTTCTACTTTCTAAATCCCCAAATGTCCCTGAGTGAAATGTGCGTATATGTGTGTGTGCCTTTTAGCATTATCCTGATAGTAATGAATTATATTTCTTAATGTTCTATTTGATTCCGTTTAGTTATATGTTCCTTGGCAGACAAGGCATGTTGATATTATGTCAAGGAGAGAAAAGGAAGAGTGGGCAGGTGGTCAGCGTATGGAGTTAGTTGTTATTGAAGTTGTTGGCACTCATATCTCTTGTACTGCTCTTACTGTAGGCATCTAGCACTCACCCCTTCAGCTTGGTAAGGATAGATTCATGTCAGGGCTTCCTTGCCTTGTTAAGTTAGCTATATTTAACGGTATGCACAAGAGGTATCGCAGACTCAGTCATAGATGGCATCATAGCTCTCACAGCCTCTGATACACTGAAGCAAGCAGCTAACGGTGACAGAAAACCCAGCCCCTGTTTAATGATGCCAGAGATATCTGTAAATATCCACGAGGCATAGCTGTGTCCAGGCCTAGAGCACTGTAATATTATCTTTGTTGGTTGTTATTCATGCAATCCTTGGAGGAGTTATCTGAAAGCTCTTATTCTCCGAGTCTCTGTCTGTGAGATAAGAGGGTTGAGGTAATGTCTATTAACAGCTGTCTTTCTTGAGGAGACATTTGTGTTTTCCACAAAGGCTACATGTGGCAATGTGCTAGGAAAGCCATCGTGGATAGTTCAGTGCAAATCACTGAAGAATTTCCTAGGAACAGATGCAGGCAAAAAAAGGTCTTTGGCTCTGCTACTCGCTCACCTGGTTTACCTTTAAAATCTCATTGTCTGTTGTCGAAAGACTGAGAACCAGTCACGTTCTCCACCTCAGGAAATGAGAGAGAGGCATTTGTGTTTTTTCACCTCTTTCTGCCTCCTGGCCTCATTATTTTCTAGGACATTTCTCAGAGTCACTCAAGGGTTTCATGTTTGCCGAAGTATTTTTTAGTAGCTCCTTTAGTCTGTCACAGGAGGAAATAAAATTACCGTCAAGTTTACAGCAAACAAACAAAAGGGTCGTTTATTCTCGTTTCTACCTTAAAGTGGTTGAAGCCCTGTAACTTCAATTTCAGCTGCCTGTGTTTGTAGTGGAATTTGCTTTTATAAATGGACTTTCTCAGTTCTAGCTCTCTACATGAAACATCCTGCTGAGGGTGGATACTTTTGCCTCCCAGAGACCCTAGACATTGCCACCTGAAGCCTGCAACAAAATAAAAAGCAAGTGGTCGGGCCTGAGATCATACACATAAAAACAGTGTTACATGGCTTAAACAAGTGGTATGTCTATCTATCTATCTATTAGGCATATATATTAGTCTATCTATCTATCTATATATTAGGCATATATAGACATAAATGAAGTATGTATAGAGCTACCACTTTATATATATGGTATTTACATACACACCTTAAGTGTTAATAAAAAACTCGATTTCTGAATCTCAGGTAGGGCTGGGTGACGTCTCAGCGCAGCCAACAAAGAGATTAGCCATGTCAGGGCCACGAGGAGGTAATCGGTGAGGCCACGTTCAGGCAGACGTAGGGCTTCGGTGACAGGAAGGGGTGGGTTGGTACCGCGGACCGCTGTGGTCCTGGTCAGGCGATGTTCTGGTGGACCACCCCCTCGGTTCTGTTCTGCATGGAGATCGTGGGAATCGGCTGATGGGAGGAGTAGCCAGGCAGCCCAGTGGTTAGTACCCTCCAGGATGCTGCCTGGGACCACTGCTGTTCGGCTCCGTGATTTTTCCTGCTCAGTTTGTGTTGCTCACCCAGGGGCGGGGGCTGCTTCCGTCCTTGGCCCTCACGTGTTAACTGAAGGGTCCTGAATTTTTCTGGAATTCAAACTAACTCTGGGAGAAGGTGACCTGAGGAAAACGTTAGAGGAGGAAGAGAATGGAACAGAAGAGGCCGCGACTGGTGCCCTCCTTTAAATCTACCGTTTATTTTTGTGCTCTTTGTGTTGATTTTTCCCCCTCAGTAGCCTGGATCCAGGGCTGGGTTGCTGTGTCTGGAACTTCCGGTGGCAGTTTAGACTCAGTAATTACTTTCACCGTTTCTTATTATGTGTCTGGAAGTAGGTAAAATGTAGTTCTTAAAATTCTCCGAGTGTTTTCAGACTAATGAGAAGGTGGAGAAAAATAAGTTTGGAGCAATTTTACTACGACTTTGACACATGTAGGGGCTTCTCTTAGAGAGCAGTGGAACGGCACGGAGGGGACCGAGCCCATTAAACGCGGTCAAAGGCTTCTTTGGAGAACTCCTATTTACATTTCTGGCTAAATTAATTAAACACACACACAGAACGAGCGAACGGGAGTGAGAGCACCTGTGTACAGATGTGTGCGTGAGCACACATGTGCAAGCATGCAGGTGCGTGTGCACGTGTGTGTGTGTGTGTGTGTGTGTGTGTGTAAGAAATCACTTTCCATTTCGAGAGGATTCCACTACAAACAAAAGCAGCTGAAACTGAAGTTTTGGGGCTTCAAGCACTTTCCAGTAGAAAACGAGAATAAACGACCCTTTTGTTTGTTTGCTGCAAACTTGACGGTAATTTTATTTCCCCATGTGACAGACGAAAAGAGCCACTATAAAATACTTGGTGAACAGGAAATCCCCGAGTGACTCTGAGAAATGTTCTAGGGAATAATGAAGCCGGGGTGGAGGTGGGGGGAAAGGAGAACTCAACAAATGCACGGCCTCTTTCTCACATTTCCTGAGGTGGAGAGTAGGACCGGTTCTCAGTCTTGTGACAACAGACAATGAGATTTCATAAGCTCAGTCAGGTGAGAGGCAGAGCTGAAGACCTTCATTTACCTGTTCCAAGAGTCACGCCTTTCCTTTACCGTATGGTTCTCCGGTATCAACCTCAAGCCTTCAGATTTGGCATTCTTTATCCGCTCAGCCCTCTCACTGACACCCGTGTTTCTGATTTTGTATTTTACTTTGTCAGAACATAAAGGAATATAATTTTGTATTTAAAGCCTAAGAGAAGAAAATGTTCAGTTATGTGTTAGGCGCCTGACTTTGAGAAAAGTCGCTAATCCCTCAGCCTCATTTTCTAGATCCTTAAATTGTGGGTGGTAATCGCCTAGCCTTGGGCGCAGTTTTGAGAAGATTAAGTAAAACAACCACTCAAATACAATGTTTAGCTTCGTTCTGGCTGGGGGAAATGAAAACAGTGACTATCCATTACTCTTCGTACTCACTGCAGCACTGTGTCTGTTTTTATAAGACTCTTAAGCTCTCTGCCAGTACTAATGTGGTGGGTACAAATGCTTCTGTGGGGGGATTATTTTCTTTATAGTCTCAACACATATGAATTATGCTATCAAAGAAGTTTGCCAGGTTCTTAGATAATATCAGGCCATGCTTATGATGGGCTCGTTCGTATTTCCTAAGCTAGTCCTGATTTGATTTAATATCAAACGACTCCAAACTTCCATTAGGTGTCTGTTTTATTACTATTTCCCACACATGGACACTTTGCTCAGGAATCTGTCTATGCAAGCACCACCTCAGGTGCGGTCCTGTTTTCCGTGCTGCTTTAATTTGAAGGAGGCCACTCCCAGATCAGAGGATTCTGGGAATCACCGTGCAGTGTCAGGGAGGAGAATCATGCACATTTCTAACTGGGTGTGACAACATGGCTGCACTACCATTCTGCTGAATGACCTCAGTTTCTCTGCCACACCCTCTGTTCAGGAGGACAGGTAAGGCTGCCCTCCTTCGTGTCCAGGAGCTGTGTGGATGCTCATCTGGTCTGAGATGCCCAGGACTGTAACAAATGCCTTGATCAGAATTTCCTTCATCACTTCTCTAGTGCTGTTTCTGTCTCCTTACAAGTGGGTCACTGAGAGGAACAAGTTAACTTTACAGGTCTCTTTATGAATTTTATACCCCTTGTTAAAATAAGTTCTCCCAGTACTTTTCCAGAAAACAAAAGGATGCAGACAAAAGAAGAAGCAGATGAATTGGGATAAGACACACCTTGCTGTAAAAAATTAAACTAGGCCAGCGATTGCTCCTAAGATCTCCCTATTGCAAAGGAACATCCAAACCAGCAGTACAAGATAGGGTTTCCTGGCAACCGGTCCAGAAGGTCACAACTCCCTCACCCAGATAAGCTCTTTACTCTGCTTTTCAGAGAAGTCACAGGACGTGATGGTCACCTCCCTCCCCAACTAAGACCGAATCTGCACTTTGAAGAACATTCTGGGTGTAACTTATAGACCAGATATCCTCTAGATGTCTGGGGCAGGACTGACTGGACTTGGGTGCCTGAATGAACCAATCATTTTAAAAGTCAACCACCCCATAGAGCCTTCACCCAATCCTGTATTGGCATGCTTGCAACCCTGCGCCTCTTCGTGCTTTTTCCTTTAAAAAGGCTTTTGTTCCCCGCTGCTGTTCCTTGCTGACTTGTGCAATGGCCTGAATAAACCTCTTGCTTTTGCATCGATCTGTCTCCGAGTTCCTTTCAGTTGCCTCTCTGGCAATTGGGCTCTCCCTGGGCCTAACAGTCACTCCACATGCATTTATACATCTCAACATCACAGTTTCATCTAGAATAAGATGGTGTAGATGAATACATAGAGAAGGAGGCTAAGTCTTGTTTTTTTTTTTTTTTTTCTGTTGTTATTGTTTTGTGTTTGTTTTTCTAGACAGGGATCCTCTGTGCAGCTTTTGCTGTCCTGGAACTCACTGTGTAGACTAGGCTGGCAGCAGCAGAACCATTCAGTAGAAAGGGCTAGATTCCACTCAAGTGGCCCGAGTCTGCCAAAAGCAGAAAAACTCCCTGGAGGTGGCAAAACTCCTCCAAAGCAGGATGTGCAGTCCTTTGGATTGTTTCTCTCTTTGAAGAACTATCGAAAAGCATGGTGACACAAAAGTGTGGAGCTGTAGAAAGCGCTGTCTCACTGTCTGTGGGTTTCTGTTTAACCCTTCTTAAAGACCACGCAAAAACCACGAGGTAGCTTTCAGCTGACAGATACCAGGGCGCTCTCTCACAGGGGCTGTTTTCTGCAGGAGCAAAACATTCCCACATCCCACATTTGGGACCAAAACAAACAACAACAACAACAACAAAACATTTTCATATGACACAACCGAGTTTCCAAAGAAACCAGACACTTCCACTTCACTGCAGGCTTTTGTCCAGCGGCTATTTTGACCTCCTACTCCATAGGTTAGCAGCTAGTGAGAATGTCTGCCATCCATAAACCTCTCCTCCTCATACCGTCTAAGACAGCATCAGAGCCAGCAGAGCTCAGCAGCCAGTGCTTGCCTCGCATACGCAAAGTACTCAGTTCCATTCCCAGCACCACAAATTAAAGGACTCCGATCATGTAATAATATCAAAGATTTTATGACAATTGTAACAGCGCTACCAAAAATCTCACATTTCGACCCGTCAAATCCAGATGCTTGGTGTAAAAGTCTGCTTTGGAATGATGTGACGTAACACATGGAGTTCAGATGTATTTGCTTTTACAAGTACCGATAAACACAAATACATTCTGGTTCTATGACTGTCTATACACTTTTTATGTAAATATTAGCATATTAAGTTAGAACAACCTCAGTGAACTTGAATGAACCTTCATAAGAATTTAGGGAAGATAGCTCCCATCTCTTCCCTAGATGTGGTCAGCTTCAGGTAAAGACATCAAAAGAAAGAAATGCGTAAGGATGACTTTGTGACCTGTTACTAAAATGAATTTGGGTGAAATAAGAGGAGGGGATTCAGAAGCTCTGCCAATCTTTGGGTAACCCCCAAACCTGTATGGTTTCCCCCAAGTTTTAAATCACAACAAAGTCCTCAGTAAGCTTCCCTAGACTGTTCTCTAGGCTAGATCTCATTGGATCACACAGAAACCTCCTATTATTCTTTATTTTCTCTTTAAAGTGTCTCAACACGTAGGTCTCAGTGTTAAGCTGGGAGAGTATGTGGCCTCTCTCACCATGTGTCATGTTGTAGGCTTATCTTTTTTTAGCCTCTGCCACAATGCTTCTGCTCGTCTTCAAGTTCATGGTCATGAAATCAGAAACCACCCTCTGGTTCTTCCTCCCAATTTCTCTCTAGCTGTTTGTCTCTCTGTGTCTCTCTCTCTGTTCTTGCTGGCCTGCATATTCTCATTTAACTTATAATATTTCCTTAGTCCTCATTTTTTAAAAAATTTAATACTGATCCATTTTAATATATAAATATTACTATTATAATTATTACTTTTAATCAAATAGCAAGATCTCCCTTGTAGCAACATTGCCATATGGAATATACTAAAAATAAGTTAATTAAAATTTTGGCCTAAATTAGATTTTTTCTCATAATAGTTTTTAATTAGTAGAACACAGTTTTAGAGATATAATGCACAAGTATAGTGGACAAGTTATTTTTATCTTCTTACTTTTTCAGTTTGAAAAATAATGCTTTAATTTTTGTGTTTAATTAGTAACATAATATAGTATTTCATTTAACAAAATCAAACCATTATTCATTAAGAAAAGCTAATGTCTGACTAAGCAAATTGTCAGCATTCAGGATAACAGGCTTTCACAGGCCACAGAGCCGCTGTGTAATCATAATGGAATCTAGCCATAAAATATCAGCAATGATTACATAAATTCTGTATCATTTGATGAAAATTTTAGTCCCATTAATTTAAATGTTTATAAATAGTGCTTTTTAAAATTGGGGGAAAAAATCCCCTTGTAAACCACTTGCCTCCTATAGAAACATGCAGCCAGAGACTATGAAAGCCAGAAGGGCCTGGACGGATATCAGGCAGACCCTAAGAGAACACAGATATCAGCCCAGTCTACTATACCCAGCAAAACTCTCAGTCATCATAGATGGAGAAAAAAAGATATTCAGTGACAAAAACAAATTTAAACAATATATATCCACAATTTCAGCATTACAGAAGATACTAGAAGGAAAAATACAACCCAAGAAAACAAATTACTTTCAGGAAAACACAGGTAATAAATAACCTCACTACAGCAAATCTAAAAGTAGCCAAGTACAACAGACACACTACCACAACCAACATCAAAATCAAAGGATCTTAACAGCCACTGGTCATTAATCTCTCTCAACATCAATGGACTGAACTCTCCAATAAAAAGACAGACTAACAGAATGGATTTGTAAACAAGACCCAACAATCTGTTGCATACCAGAAACACACCTAAGAGGGAGGGACGGTAAGAGAGGGAGGGGTCGAGGGAGGGGGTTACAGCTGGGACACAAAGTGAATAAACTGTAATTAATAAAAAATAAATAAATTAAAAAGTAACAAAAATCAGTGTTGACATTTTACTCTCTTGCAATAATGTCAGCATGCTGTGAGGACATTTGAAGGCATCAAAGAATAATTCTTATTATCAAGTTTATGCCTATTGTGTTTTGACTGTGAACAGTGCAGCGTGGGCTTATGTGTTGAACATTTGGGCCACAGTTATTGCCACTAATTTGAAAAGTAGAAACTAAAAGGTGGAACCAAGTTGGAGGAAGTACATAGTGGGGTGTTCCATTGAAGATTTTATCTGATTTTATTTGATCTCCTTCTTATGTGCCGTATGTTTGATGATTGTCCTTTGCTATAGTACATGGAGCCAAGCGAGCATTGAATGAATTCTTTTGAAACTATGAATCAAAATAACTGTTTTATGGGACTCTGGTGTTTTAATGAGAATGCCCCCCATAGGCTCTTATATAGAATGCTTGGTTCCTAGTTGGTGGAACTTTTGGGGAAGGACTTTAGGAGGTGTGGCCTTGCTGGGGAAGGTGTGTCAGTGGTTGCAGAGTCTGAAGTTTCAAAAGCTCATATCATTTGCAGGCTGCACTCTCTTTCTTTCTCCCCCACCCCTCTTTGTCTCATACTTGAGGACCAGTTTTAAACTCTCAGCTACTCCTCCTCCAGCGTCACGCCTTCCTGCCTACTTCCATGATTCCTGAGGTGATGGTCAGGGAGTGTAACTCTCTGGGACTGTAAGCTCCAATAAACTCTTCTACAAGTCGCCTTGGTCATGGTGTCTTACATAAACAGGGAAGAATGTATAGGAGATTGAAGAATCTCAGGATGCTGTAAGCAGAACTCAGAGTCTAGGGGAGGTCAGAAGGATGAAAGAAGCTAGAAGTGTGGAAGTGTGGACATTAGAGAATACACTCACGAGATTTCTGTTGGATGTGAGGACTTTACCGGAAATCTGATTAGAGGCCACACCTGTAGCATTCTGCTAAGAACTCATTTCTACTTTGGCTGTGTCCTGAGACTTTGAGAGAAGCTAACTTTAGAATTAACAGTAAGGAAAATTTTAAGGCAGCACAGCCTTCAGGCTGCAGCATGGTTATTGATGGCAGTGATGATGGGGAACCAAAATAGTAACATTTGGATTAAAAAAAAAAGGATGGTGTTTAAAGTTGTAGTCAAGGGAGATTTGATTGTTACGTTGACATTCCATTGGAGAAAGCTGATATTATCTTTACTACCAAGAACGGATTGAAAATAGCTTCGTAAACAGGAGTATTACTTTGAGTCCAGTTGCCCTCCTTTGTGCTGGGATATTGTGTTGTTTGGACCCTTGTAGAGCTTGTGTACGGCACCACAGTCTCTGTGAGTTCAGATGCGCATCAGCTCTGTTGCGTCTGGAAGACACTGTTTCCACGGTGTGGTCAGCAACCTGTGGCTTGTACAGTCCTTCCAATTCTTCTTCCCCTGTATGTCCTTGAGCCTTGAGAGGAGGGGGTTAATAAAGACTTAGTGCTGAGTGCTGCTGAGAAGAATTTGCAAAGGGAGCAATTTAAGGCACCACAAGTTAAATATTTTATTCAGTGCCTGAAGAACAACATTTTTTGGTGAACTTGGACTGGTCCTGTTGTACTTCGTTTAGAGAAAGACAATAGAATATTCTGAAAATGCAATCTCTGCAACCCCCCCTTGGCCTTGCCTCTGATAGTCTAAGGAAAAGTGATAGAGATGAGCTGTCTTGAAGAGTCAGGTCTTTGTTTTTCCACTCTTCCCAGGTCATATAGCCATCAGGTATACAACCCAAGGTGGGCTGTCCATCAGACCCTCATGGGAATGCACTGCTGAGATCACAACTGCCGTGGGCAGTTTTGGGGGCTTGCTCAGAATAGATAGAGATCTGGTCTCTTCCATCTATTTTTGCTTATATGCAAGTAATATCACTATTCTATGTGAGGCATATTATGTAAAAAGAAGCGTCTTCACCAGGTTCTGGAAATTGGTGAAACTGCTGCAGAGTTGGAGTGGGATGTCTGGACTTTGGATGTCCAAACAGACTGTTTGGCATTCTGATAGCCTCCAAGCAATGGGAGACTACCTTTGGGCTTCAAAATTAAAGAATCCTTTACTCATAGTGATGGATTACAGAAATAGCATGATTATGGTAAACTGGAGAGAAAGAAGGAGAAGTGAGGAGAATAACCTTAGTTACTTTTCTACTACTGAGATAAAACACCACAGCCATGGCATCTTATAAGAGGAAGAGCTTTATGGAGCTTATGGCTCCAGGGCTTAGAGTTTATGGTGGCCAAGAGAAGGCATGGTAGCAGGCAGCTGTGTCAGAAGCTGAGAGCTCATATCTTTACAGGGAAGCAGGGGGGCAAAGACAACACTGAGAAAGGTAGGAGTCTTTTGAAACTTTAATCCTACCACTTGTGATATACCTTCTTATCAAGGCCACACCACCTAATCCTTCCCAAACAATTCCAACAACTGGGACCAAGTATTTAAATATATGAGCCAATAGGAGTCATTCCCATTCAAACCATCACAGGGAGGAAGAAGGAGAAAGGGGAAGGGAGAGGGAGAGAGAGAGAGAGAGAGAGAAAGAGAGAGAGAGAGAGAGAGAGAGAGAAAGAGAGAAGAGTTACAAAGTTTGAAAAACTGCTTTTCATATTTTTTCTAATATGTTTAAAATAAAATTTTAAAGATTAAAATATCATTGTATTACTGACATATTAATAAATACCTAGCAATTCCATTAACCACTTAAAACCAAAGATAAAAATGGCTGTAGCAGCATGTAGACAAAAGTCATATTAATAAAAAGATACCTGATCTAGGTAGAAACACGGAGGATTGCCGATTCTCCTCTTCTCAAACACATTCTTACATTTAGATCACCTTTTTGGAGTTTTGGAAAAGAAAAAAAACCCTCATGCAATGCTGGATGCTGTTTTGATTCTAGTAGTATGGGAAACTATATTACACCGAATGCCAGGTTTAGGAATGAGAATGGTCCTCATGGGCCCATATATTTGAATACTTGGTCTCCAGTTGGTGGAACTGTTTGCGAAGGACTAACCGTTGTTAGAGAAGATGTGCCTTTGAGGTGGACCTTGAGGTCTCAAAAGGCAAGAGCCATTCACAGTTTTCTCTGTGCTTCCTCTTGGCAGATCAGATGTGAACCACCATGCCATTGTTTCCCCCAACGTGGACCGTAAAGACACGGAACCTTGAGCCCAATCAAATGTTCCCTTTATAAGTTGCCTTGGTCATGGTTCTGCTACACCAAAACAGAAACTCTAATTCACACAGGAATCAATCATTATCTGTAACATCATGATAGATTTAGCTACACATAGTTTTCTACTATTCAAATTATTTCATCTTTAACACCCCGAATAGTTCATCATGATGTAAACAGAATCAAAATTGAACATTGTGAAGAATGTAATTGAAAACTACATCTATTGTGAAGAATGTAATTGAAAACTACATCTACGAAAATTCGCACATCTTCTGAAAGATGCCTAAGACCCACGGTAACTTGGATTTGGATGATGGTTTGACAAAAGGCCACAGGGCGAGAGGTTGAGTGAAATCCAGACAACATCAACTTTGGTAGACAAGATTTGCATTGCTTCCAGCAGCCACAGCGAGGTAGAAGAGTTCACGGATACTGAGGTGAATGAGTAAGTAGGATCGGCACAAACCAAAAGACTAGAGGGAATTCAGAGATAGGAGTGGAAAACCTGTCAGGAGTCTTTGTCTATCCTAAAATGTCTTTAGATCGTTTCCAGAACAGTTCTTTAGTTTCTGAGGTTCACTGACGACTTTTAATTGTCAAAGGAAAAAAGAAATACTACACACTCCCTTACAGAGTTATACAAAGCAAACGAAGCATTTCCAAAACAACTATTATGGACAATTTTGTTATGAAAATGATTTCATTGCCGCTTTTGTTTTTTCTACACCCCCTTACAATAGGAAAGGCATAAATACAAGAAATAATGGCTTACTTAAGAAGCAAAAGACAGATACTAATGAGACAGAAATTTTTTAAAAACTGCTTTTTAAAAAAAATTAAAAAACAACCATCACCACAAAAATGTTACGATTATAAATCAGTCCCTGGTCAGGTCACTTACGTCATCCCAGGAACTGCAAAAACTTTACTAATTTAGTGAAAAATACAGCAAATATTTTTAGAAAAAAAGAAATCCACTGAGGGCTAGACCACAGGTGTGCCAACAGTCATGCAGTTCACCTAGAAGGCCGGAAACAATGAAGGGGCTCGTGCCTCAGCTGTTGTTTTTACCAGAGCAGAAAGAACCCAGGTGTGGGCTTATTTTCCATCTTCTCCTG
The DNA here is from genome assembly GCF_030254825.1 of Meriones unguiculatus. NCBI lineage: Eukaryota > Metazoa > Chordata > Mammalia > Rodentia > Muridae > Meriones > Meriones unguiculatus. The sequence continues at coordinate 11,561,494 of NC_083363.1, forward strand.
GCTGTTTTCACTCAAAGATGTGCTAGATTGACAGCAGATTCTATACACAAAAGAGCTCTTTCATGTAACGCCTTTTACAACTGAAAGGTCCTTTTTATTCTTGAACACAATAAGAACAACAACATAATAACAATAACAACAATAATAAAAAATCACCAGCAAAGCCAGACTCTTATCTAAAGAGGATAAGGTCTGTGCTGCGGCGAACTTGACCGATGCTTATGTCATCTGCTTTGTGTGCAGTGATCTGAACTCTGCCTCTCCACTTTGATTTGGTTTCCCTTCGGCTGTAAAGTCCTACATGGAGTTTTCAATGCTGGGACCTCAGATCCATTCCCACACGGTGGTTCTATGGCCTTTTAAGATCATACAAAGACGAAATGTCCAAATTTAAACTGTCTGATCATCGCAAGTCTCCCAAAACATACATATTATGGGTTTGCTCAACAGTACAGCCTTGGATTCCTGCTCCAATTATCTCAGAAATGCATTTCTTACTTGTTGGTCAGGGGCAAGGACAAGTAACAAATCCGGTTCTGAAAACGAGGGAGCCGTGTGGGTCCCAAGCAGATGCTGGCATAGGGAAGCTCAGGCAGTAGGAGCATTCTGAGTACCCCCCCCACACACAAGGTACTGATGCAAGGACTTAAAAGGTGGTGGGTGTGATAGAATGGTATGCAGTAATGGCTTGAAAAATGTTTTCTCCAGTATTCAGGTTGACGCTTAATGGCCTGCAATGTGAATGCTGCTGTACGTTGAGGAGATTAGACTGATGAGCACACTGTGGAGGAATATATATATATATATATATATATATATATATATATATTATAACTTATTTATATAATTTATATAATTATAAACATATTTATATATGTAATTGTGTATAATTTATGTCCCGAGAGTAGCCTCTCCTCCCTCCTCTCCGCCAGTCCCTTTCTCTCACATCATCTCTCTGCCATTCTCCTGTCCTCCCTTTTTCCTCAGAAAAGGCTCAGAAAAGGGAGGCCTCCCGCAGACGTTAACCCTCCTTGGCATATCAAGCTGCAATAGGGCTAGGTGCATCTTCTCTTCTTGTGGCTAGGCAGGGCAGCCCAGCTAGGGGAAAGGGATCCAAAGGCAGGCAACAGAGTCAGAGACAGCTCCTACGTCTGCTGTATAGGAGTCTCACGTGAAGACATCAGTCTGCGTGTGTGTGTGTATCTTTTTATTTGTTCTCCTCTCATACATCAAACCGCAGTTTCTCTTTCCTCTACTTCTCCCAGTTTCCCTCCTCCCTCCTCCCTTATATCCAGTCCCTCTCTTTTCCCTCCCCCATAAAAGAGCAGGCCTCCCAGGAACATTAAAAAAATCTTCTTAGCCTTTAAAGCATAAAAGATAATTCCTACTTATAGACTACTTGGTCACAGTTATCCTGCCGTGGGAGCCAAAAGCATGACAACAGGACTTCAGGCCTCACAGGAAAGGCTCCTCAGGACCTCATTCCTACAAGAATCACTGTCTCTGGAGTCAGAAGAGAAAAGGACGACTTACCTTGTCTAGTTCCGGACAGCGTAGTCTATTGTCACTCAGTGCCATAGCTTGGTGGCCTGTGGTGATGCAGACATCAAGGATAGGAAGATGAGTTAAAGAGAAGTTGTTCGGGTCATGGCGGCTAGGAAGGAGAGAGAAAAGATAGCTCAAGAGAGGGAAACAAAACCAGGGACAAAATGAATCCTTTTAAAGATGCCTCCTGGGGTCTTTCTTGAACTGTATTGGGAACAGTTTTCATTCCAGCTCTAAATCATGGTGCTATTCTGAACTGTCAGCAAAACACACATGTATTGTTAAACATGAAGTAAACATAAGAAAAACAAAAACAGGCGGCGGCTGTTTAGGAAGATTTTCAGGAACTAATGAGGATGTGTGGCTGAGCTCACTCCTGAGCACACGAAAGGGAGGAGGGCTTAAGTTTTGATCCTCAACACTCACATTAAAAAACAACAACCACCAGACAAAAACCTTGGTGCAAGAACACTCTAATGCTGTGCTAGGGAGATAGAGGCAGGAAGGTCCTTGGAGCCTCACTCACCATGTCTAAAAAACACGACGGAGAGTAAAAGAGGAAAACATGCAGGCTCTACCAGGACTCCCAAACGTATGTACATACACTGTGAACCAGACGTGCACACAGACACAAGCATGCACACACACACACACACACACACACACACACACTGAATGCAGGGAAGAAGTTGAGGATTAGGGGATTTGTGCATCTTCTTTGCCAAGGTTCAGTTCTGCAGGCACAAACAAGTGTCTCACAGGGAAACGACTGTACATCAGCTCATCAGAAACAGCTGTCAGGTTATACACACGCTGAACGAAGCAGAGCGAGAAAGAGGCACAAGTAAAAGAACCAGGAGCTCACATCCTCGTTCTTATGCCGTATATATGGCTCACTTAGATTTTCTTCAAAAAGGAAAGTGCCCTTTGAAACTATAAATATGTATGTCAATGTAAGAACTTCAGTAAGCTGAAGCTAGGATTGCTTGTATAAATTGTGTAAGAACCAAACAGGGAAGCTGATGGATGGTGCAGGAGTGAAAATTCTTTTTCCCTTGAGCCTACTTATCTTGGTAAAAATCGCTCCCTCTGCAGATTGCAGCCCCCAGTCGCATAAACCTCACTGCCCACACACAACCATTGCTCCCTCATTCCAAGTCACAAGGAGAAGGAGATAAGAGGCTTTACAACAAGCTAGAAGCTGGGATTATGGTAGCTCAGCTTCCCTCGTTAAATATTATACCCAGCACAGGCAATCTTTGTCAAGCAAGGAGGAAGATAATAAATCATTAGTTTCAGTAGGGTTGAGTTATTTTATCTTCCATAATTCATAGAGATCTGACAGCATCTCGGAGATTATCGTCTTAAAATTATAACTGTGTAATTTAATTAAAGATAACCGGGCCGTCTTACTTTAAATTCTCATTACTTGGACGCTTTCTAAACTTGTAGATTACTTTAAGGTTGTTTTAATTTGTCGGAGGCTCTCTGCCTTGTTTCATAAAGTCGCTGGCGCTGAAAACCTTCAGCCATCTGTGAGCCTTTCCTCAACGTCTTGACACTGCAGCTCCGATGGATGGAATTCTCTGATCTTTGTGTTGAAGGGTTTACTGAGGGGGGGAGGGGGAAACAAAAACAGAAAAAGGAGACTCCCTGCACTCAGGCAGGAACTAAATGGTTAAAGACGTTTACTTTCATGCAGGTTTGTCAGCTGACATTTGGGTCTTCAGCAGTCTTCACAACACTGTGATAATCTTCATGCTGCTTAGATCTCAGTGCACACAGAGCTTCCCAGGCATCACCGTGGACCTCACAGAGGGGCCACGACTAGAAGCGGGATTACTGCTTCCCAGCTTGCGTTCCCCAAGATCCCAGGCCCACTGTGTTCTCTCGGTTGACCCCGGTATTTTGATATCAGCAGCCAAGAGCCTTAGTCCTCATTTCGGACAAGCCAGCTGATCTGCCGGCTTATTGGCTCTGCTTGAACCTTTAGGACCTTGCAAGTGCTCAGAAGCCTGTACCTTTATGACCTTGCTTCCACAACCGCATTTGTGCACATCCGGCTGAAGTAGATGAAGTTTGGCAATATGATGGCAAAGTCAGCGTTTTGCCTGGGAAGGTGCAGGAAGAGGGAAGAGCCGTGCTGAAGGTCTTTCAAGGGTTCCCGTGCCCTGAAACAAGCCACATTGGTCTGGTTTGTAAATATTCAGGGATGCGGCCTAGGAACAGGCAGCAGGCAGCCAGTTGCATGCACACTGCCTATGTATCCGGCAACAATTGCAAAGTGTTACATGGCTCCCTTTGAAGACCGTACAGGGTCACCCTAGTGATTGCTGCCTCCTAGGCCTGACGTGAAATGCATCCACACAAACAGAAAACCATGGTTTGAAAGCTAAAGACGATAAAAACAAAACGAAACAAAACAAAACCCAACTAGCCAACCAACCAACTAGACAAAAAAATCTGCAAAATTTGAGGTTACTGAAGTTTTCCTTGAAAATGCAAGACTGAATCCAAGGAGTCTGTAATTTGTTTGATTTTTTTTCCCTTTTTGCTCTCCAACTTACCTCTCTGCTAAGTGGCACTGAAGAAAAAGTCCAGGCAAAATTAGTATAACTTTGACAGAAGAATGGAGGAGGACAGTAGTTACATAAATTCGAAGTTGAATTTTTAGCTGTTTATTTCTATCTTACGCCTATGAGGATTTGCCTCCTTGAATGTATGTACCCCGCGCTCACAGAGGCCAGAAGAGGGTCTTGGATGCTGTTGAACTGGAGTTGAAGGTGATCGTGAGCGGGCTGATGTGGGTGAGTAGAAACAGAACCCAGGTCTTCTGGAGAACAGTCATCTCTGCAGCCCAGAAGCTGAGGTGTATCTGTAAGTATAAAGAGATAAAAACAAACAAACAAACAAACAACAACAACAACAAAAAAAAGCGTGTGCATGTTTACATACCAGTGGTGAATTCTGTACAAGCAGGCACACACGGTATGTTGTGTGTCTTTGGCACTCCTGCTTCTTTCATTCCATTGTGCATCTCAAACCTTTAGGATTAAAATCAGAATTTGCCAAGTTCTGTTGCTTAGAGGCTGGGAACTGAAAATCTCTACTTTCTCAAGGTGAGTCTAGTGTGACTCTCCACAAAAAGGAAATGGATCCTTGGACTGATCTTCGGTAAGAACCACTCACTAGCAGACTCGCTGTGCTTCGCCCAGTGTTTGGCTGTGAGTCTCAGTGTCTGTTTCTCACCATTGCTGGGTGGAACCTCTCAAAGGACAGCTCTGATGGGCTCCTGTCTGAAAGCAAATCAGAGTATTGTTAATAGTGATAGGGGTTGGCTTTCTTCCATGCAGTGGGTCTTAGGGTTGGGCCTGGCGTTGATTGGACAGTCCCTTAATCTCTGTTCTGTCTGACCTATCTTTGTCCCTCCGGGTCTTATAGGCAGGGTAAGTTTTGGATTGAGGGTTTTGTGGGTTGGTTGGTGATCTCTTCCTTCTGCTATGAGTCTACTGGAAAAGAGAGGAGAAGGACCTAGACGTGACAAGAGCTCCACAAGAAGACCAACAGAGCCAATTAACCAGGGCCCATGGAGTCTGAAGCACCAACCAAGGACAATGCATGGACTCTCCTCTACATATATGTAGCTGATGGGAAGCTTAGGTTTCATGTGGGGCCACTAGTTAGGGGAGTTGGGGATATCTGTGACATGCTTGTTTTTTGATCACTTTCCCCCTGAAGGGACTATCTTACCAGGCCACAGGGGAAGAAGACTAACCCAGTCCTCACAGGGCTAGATGAGTTGGGGTATGTGGGTAGAGGGGCACCCTTATTCTGAGGAATAGGAAAGGGGGAGATTCGGGAGGGAGTGTCAGACTGGGAAGAGAGGAGGGAGGGACCTACGACCAGACCGAAATGTAAATTGAATTAATTAATTAAAAACACAAAGAATTTATGCATAAAAAAGAACCATCCTCCTTGGGGGCTTGGCCTACATCTCTGTGAACTCTGACCTGAGCAATTGTTTTTTTGTACTTTTTTTTTTTTTTTTTTTTTTTGGATGAGTGTATCAATACTTGAGTAGGTGCTGATGTTTTCTTAAGGCATTTGGCATCCAAAGGTCTCATTCTTACTGAGCTTCATTGGACTCTTCCAGACTGAAACTCATATTTTCTCAGATACACTGCTGAGCACACACAGTGACATCACTAATACGGTCAGAGATGACAGGAAAAAGGTACACAGCTGTTTTAACATGAATTACATGTTTTCATGTCCTATGCTGTAATTTGTGAATTAGAGGGAGGATTAGAAAATTAGCTGGTATGCCAATCGGTTTTTCTGACAAGTCAGAAAATCAATTTATAAGGGGTCAAGCTTTATTCTGGGTCATGGTTTTAGAGACTTGAATTACTTGGTCTGAATCCCTGTGCCTGAGGTGCCTCGTTACACTTCCAGTGACATCACAAGGTAAGGGTTCCTGCTCGCTCCACCTTGTGGTAGCTGTGGATATGGATAAATAACAAAAGTGTTGTGGATATGCAAAGGAAGAGAGATACTTCTGGTAGAGTTAGTAAGATGGTTTTGACAGGGGAAGAGGAGATGAGGTTTGTGGCAAGCGTTAGAATGTAAGTGAGAACCTGCCAGGTGATAAAAAACAAAACATAAAAGAAAGCACACTTTAAATTTGCAAGCAGAGTGAGGTATGTCATACTTCTTATATACATACATATTAGGAATATGTCTGTATGCACACATGTAACAGAACAAGTTCTGACAAACATAGCCATGCTTCAAGAGCATGGTCTTTTTATTGAAAATAGATCTTCTTCATAAACTATATTCTGATAATTATTTTTCCTCTCCCAACTCCTTCCAGTTTCCTCCTCACTTCCCCACCTACCGAAATCCATCACTGTCTCTCTTTCTCTCTCTCTTTAAAATACAAACAGGCATCTAAAAAACCAGAGTAGAACAAAACAAACAAACAAACAAACAAACAAAAAGGAACAAAGAAAAAGCATAAGAAACACAGATGCTGACAAACACACATTCACACACAGAAAAACCTACAAAACAAAATATAATGTATTATATATTATGTAATATATAATATAAAAGCAGATCTGAAAGGTTAAAAAAAATGCCCAGAGAAAACACTGTGAGACAACTCCCCGCTCCCCCCAAAAATTGCCTTTGAGTTTGTTTTGCGATGGCTGTCTATTGCTGGGCATGATGCCCGCCCTTAAGTGTGGCTTGTGCACCCAATGAGACTCCACTGGAGAAGCTGAAATTTTTTTGTGAGAGGTTATCAGTTAGAAACAGCTTCTGGCTTAGATGTAATCCATTCCTAGCACTGGAGGTTTCACTTGATGGTGAGAGATGTCTAGCGGGGGCTTTGTCTCCTTCTTATTTGGTGACTCCCGAGAGACCAAAGAATTAAATATTGTTTTTTGAGGTTATTAGTTTGGGGTTTGGAGCACAGGCCAGAGTGAAGGCTGGCCAGGAGGAGATATGTCCAGCCACCTGGGGAAAAAAAGCCAGCTTTATTGCATTCTTTTTCAATCCACTAGAGATATAGTTGCTAGGAAACTGGCCCAGATGGTCCTTATAGTCTTGGGGCCTAAAGTAAACCAATCATTTCAAAAGTCAATTTTCCTTACCCAATCATGTAACACCAAAGTATGTAAGTCCCTGCTTGCATTTTTTCCCTTTAAAAACCTTGTTCCCCTAGACCATGGTGTCGCATTCCTTTCATGCGAAGTTTTTGCAACCTGTGGCTCAAGCACATATACAATAAACCTTCATGTATTTGCAGTGAAGTTGATTCCTGGTGGTCTTTGGGGATCTCACAAACTGGCATAACACTCCAATTTAGATTTCTTCCATTTATTTTAGTGCCCCAAATTAACCTGTAAGCCCCACCTGCCCAGGTAACTTACAGGTAACTCCCTGGAATGCTGGGAGTGGTAGTTCTTGAAAAGTAACAATGCCTCATGGGAAAGCATGGTGGCCTATAGGTCTGTCTACATAAACCCTACAATATATGTCTCAGGGCTGTTCAGGAAATTCCAGGGAAAGGTGCTGACTAAAGTCCACCTCTTGTTAGATATTTAATATTTAATAAAGCTTGCTTCAAATTTAGCCCAAAATTGTGACCCTTTGGGCTGTTTTGAATTTAAGGGCGGCATAGCAAGACTTTGTCACTAACCAACAAACAACAAATTTCTTTTTTTTCTCTCTAGATTAGTTTCTTTTTTTTATTTAACTTTTCTTAACTACACTTTATTCATTTTGTATCCCCCCCTAAGCCCCTCCCTCCTCCCCTCCCGATCCCACCCTCCCTCCCCTTTCTGCATGCATGCCCCTCCCCAAGTCCACTGCTAGGGGAGGTCCTCCTCTCCTTCCTTCTGATCCTAGTCTATCAGATCTCAACAGGAGTGGCTGCATTGTCATCTTCTGTGGCCTGGTAAGGCTGCTCCCCTTCAGGGGGAGGTGATCAAAGAGCAGGCCAATCAGATTATGTCAGAGGCAGTCCCTCTTCCCGTTACTATGGAACCCATTTGGACACTGAACTGCCATGGGCTACCTCTGTGCAGGGGTTCTAGGTTATCTCCATGAATAGTCCTTGGTTGGAGTTTGAGTCTCTGGGAAGTTCCCTGTGTTCAAATTTTCTTGTTCTGTTGCTCTCCTTGTGGAGTTCCTGTCCTCTCCAGCTCTTGCTATTTCCCACTTCTTACCTAAAATTCCATTCACTCTGCCTGACAGTTGGCCATCAGGCTCAGCATTTGCTTTGATGTGGTAAATGTACATCCCCTTAAATGAGGTGCCAACTCCCTCACCATAATCGCACCAGCTGATGATGGTCGGTGACACTTTCTACCATGAACAAAAATGTGCACTCTAATCTTACCATGTTCTTGATAATGAGACATCGTAGCACATTAAAGACAATCATTTACTAGCATGGAGGCTGCTATTTGCTATTTACCTTGTGTGAAAGGGATTTCGCTTCTGAACACATGAATAACTTTTGCTTCATGGATGCAAACATAAAGACATATGTTCCACAGTCTAGAATTTCAACTAATGAAGTGGGTAATGGGAACTGGATCTATATGCACTTGCATTTCTTTACCAATTGGAATTATATTAGAATAGTGATGTTAAAATGAGACACACAGACACATTTATTTTAAACAGGACTTTAATTCTCCACATGATTAAGTATATTTAATTAACGGACTCTCTGTGTTCGTTAAGATATCTTCAACCCATTGTTTGTCATTACTGTAATTTGTTATAAAGTAGTGAAAAAAGGAAGTGAGGCTGATTTCTAAAGTCTTCTCTTTCTCTTCTCTAGAGAAAGAGATGTCTATTAAGGTACAAGCAGCATATAGAAAACCAAATAGGCAGTACCAGAAAAGAAACTCTGTATAACACATAATAATCAAAATGCTAAATGTACAGAACAATAAAAAAGAATATTAAAAGCTGCAAGAAAAAAAAATGACTGAGTCATGTGTAAAGGACCATTAGAATAATGCATGAATTTTCAAAGGAGACTTTGAAAGCCAGAAGGGCCTGAACCATTGTTCTGCCAGCTCTGAAGGACCACAGATGCTAGCCCAGACAAAATTTCCAATAATAACCAACAAAGAAAGGAAGACAGTGATGGATTAAAACAAATTTAAGCATGAAAGTAGACTAAAAGGAAACCCCTAGTCTAAAGATAAGGTTAACTACATCCAAGAGGACACAGGAATACAAAAACCCAGAAAAGTTGATCAAGAGTGGAGAAAAAAACAAAACACCCATACCACCACAACAGAATAACAAGAATGAACAGGGGCCGGGAGAGATGATGGTTCAGTGATGAAGAGCAATTGCTACTCTTGCAGAGGACCACAATTCAATCACAGCTCCTATGCAGTGCTTTTCAACCCTCTGTGGCTCCAGTTCTAGGTTACCTCTTTGGGCATCAGGTACCCACATGGCACACACACGAGTTCAGACACAATACTCGTACACTGTGGTGGTTTGAATAAGAAAGCCTCACTATAGGCTCATATATTTGAATATCTGGTTCCTTGTTGGGGTAACTGTTTGGGAAAGGTTGGGGAGCATGACCTTGTTGGAGTAGCTGTGGTGGTGAGGAAGTCCCTTGAAGTTTCAAAAGATTCAGTTGATTCCCAGTGCTTTCTTTGTGGCTTTATCATGGCTTTGGATCAAGAGGTGAGTTCTCAGGTATTTCTTTGTTGGGCCTTTATGTTATTGACTCTAACCTTTAGAGACCATAAATCATATTAGAAGCTTTCTTTTAAAAGTTGCCTTGGTAGTGAGGCTTTATCACAGCCATGGAAAAATAAGACAGGAGTCGGTGCCAGGCAGTGGGCTACTGCTGTGACCCGTATAATCGTGCTGTTTTGTTGAGGAATGTGGAACTGGGAAAGCAGCTGAACACTGTAAACAGGGCTCAATGGACCATCCCAGTAGGAGGTTGGATGATAATAGTGCAATATAGAGGTTGGAGGTCATGCTCAAGAGGTTTCAGAGAGAAACAATATTAGCAACTGGATTAGAGACCATTCTCATCATATTTTGGCAAAGACTGTGGCCACTTTTTGTCCTTGTCCTAAGAACTTACCTGAGGCTAAATTGAGAAGTTTGGGGATAATTTCATGGATAGAGGAGATTTCTAGAAAGCCTAATAACGACTCTGAGGGATGGCCACGGGAGGATACAAAGTGAATAAAGTGTAATTAATAAAAATTAAAAAAAAACATAAAAAAGAACCAAGTTGGTTGGTATACTATGGCAGGGAAGGAAAGAGCTCCCTCCTTTTGCATGCTTAGAAAGTTTGCATCACCACAAATTTTGTATGGTGTATGTACAAAACAGCGTGCACTTCAGTGACCTTAAGGGGTTGCCAAAGGAGAATTCCAGGCCAATGTGACCATGAGAGGACTAAACTGAGCTAAATAATGTTATTGTTCAAATTGTATTGTAAAGGGCTGAAACTTTCTGTTTTCAGTTTTTGTCCATGCTCTGAAATGGCCAGTGACTCTGGTGAGGATGGTTCTCCGGCAGGAGGGGCAGAAATGGGGCATGGCCAAATGGTGGGCCTCCCATCTGCCGTGTTCTCGGCTCCCTTCCCATTGAAAGCAGAGTACTGAGTCCCCTTGCTTTGAATCTTGGTGAGTTTGCGATTGTAGTTTTGCAGTGTTTTGTATTTGGCTGTTAATATTTACTATTGATCTATTTTTTAGTAATGCTTCTGTTAATCCTAAACAGCTGTATAACTAAATCACCACACAGAAACTATGATTTATTTAGTTAACCTAGAACACAATGCTGGGCAATAGTTACTCCCTCCTAAACCTCCAAGCCCTCATGGTTCCCTAACATTTAGATTCACCCATTATACTTGCTTTTAGTGAAATCTTAGGTCAGGTTCATTCTCCATGTTGTTCCAAGACCTCTCCTCCAGCCTTTGCTCTCCCAACTCTTCTCTTCTCCTCTGCCTCCCACTCCTTCCTGTCCTATGGCTCCTCCTTTCTCCCTCCTACTCCTTTCTCTCCATTGCTCAACATTGTGGCTGGTTGTTTTATTTTGGCATGTTTACACAAAGTTGAGACAGGTGATGCTTAGAATAAGTATCACAATGCAATGTCCAGATTGAAACTAGAGAGCGGGGGAGAGATACCAGCATTTGAATGAACAAGGGTTAAGGTGTATCCATTCCAAAAGAACATTATACCAACACAGTGCAGTAGACAAGATACAATGTGAGTTCAAGCTTTTAAGTAGAGAAATAACGGGACATACACTGATGCATCTTCTACTTTGTTGAAGAAAATTCCAAATGAGATCAAGTAACATGCCTGTCTCCTAAGAGGAAACAGCTGTGGGTGAGCACAGACAGAAAGGAACGTGCCATGACTTTGGTTTACAGCCTGTGTGTGTACTCACCTGAGTGTGTGTGTGTGTATATGTGTGTGTGTGTTAGCCAGGGTCTCACTATGCCACCCAGGTTAGCTTTGAACTTGTGATTCTCTTGGCTCAACTTTGTCAGAGCTGGACTTGCGGGCAGGGTGCCCAACTCAACCCTAGCTTTTACATGAGTCTAACCAAGGCAGCAGGTGTGTCTGCGAAGTGATTACAACTCTTTAATGTTGTAGAGTGGCAGGCTTTAATCTCATCATACACCCCAAAACCTCTGACTTGTAGGGAAGTTTTCATTTGTAAGTTACAAATTGCTGTCACAAGTTTCTTATTCACGGTTTACAAAAACACTTTCTTCTCAGCGAAATGTGTGTTTTTAAATACATATGTAGAATAAATATTAACCACTGAGAGGTTTATTGTACCTACAAAATTAGTTGACTTTTAGATGCTATAGCAAATGAAGTGTGGCTTTCAGTCATCTGAACCAGACCATGGCTCCGGGATCTGCAAGATGGTTGTGCCACAGTTCACGCCTGCAATCTTCTCCTGACAGAAGACAAAGACATCGCTGATAATTACAGGAAGGTGAGGTGCGTTCACATCTGCTCAGAGGAAGGACGCACCGTTGTGCTCTGCGACAGCACTGTGTTACAACCCTGAGGACTGGGAAGAGGGAAAGGGGGAGGAAGCACTTTTATCTATGGTACAACACTGCTGTTCACTTGAGAGAATCTTGATAGAAGATTTAAAGCAAGATGGAATATGGGGGTGATGGGGTGAGAGTGGAGTGGGGACACAACTCAAGCCAGTACTGGAAACTAGGATATGCTCATCTTCTAGAAACTTCTCCCAGCTTCTCTGAAACGGCGTGCCGAAACATTTTGGAGCAGGTTTCCCTGGATTTGATTGTGCCTTGTCTCCAGAACTTTATTTTCCATGCCATGTGTAATCAGCACAGGTCTGACACCCCAATGCCCGGGGCACAGAGGTCTAGCTGTATGCTAATCATCCCTTCCCCGAGGCCAGTCCTGAGAGTGGGAGCTGCTCTGTGGATAATACAGAACTCGAAAGGCAGCTCTTCTAGAATTACCATTGTGCATCTGTGAGTTTTCAGCCATGGCCACGTTTTTCTATTTCTCCAATAATTAAATTCATTCTGGTCAGAACATATGCTTTCTAGTCCTTATCTCACTAGTTATTTGATATGAAACACTGAGTGAGAAACACAAGCCAGAGGCTTTTCAGCTCACATCCGTGAAAGGAAATAACAAAGATAGCATTTTCATAGAGCCCTTCTTCACGAGTTTTAAAGTAGATCTCTCATATGACACATCCCAGCCACACTTTCCCGCTCTCTCCTCTTCCTAGCTACCCCACCTCTTCTCTCCACCAGATCTAGCCTCCCTCTGTTTCCTCTTCAGAAAAAAAAACAATGCCTCCAAGAGACAGCCAGACAGGATGAGACAAGATACAATAACACAAGGCAAAAGCCCTCATAACAAGGCTGGACAAGGCAACCCAGCAGTGGGAAAAGAGCCTCAACAGCGGGCAAAAGAGTCAGAGTTATACCTGTTCCCACTGTTAGAAGTCCCACAAAACCACCAAGCGAACAGCCATGACCTGGTTCTTAGCCCTGACCCTTGAGGGCCCCATGCTCGAGGGTTTAGTTTCTGTGAGCCTGTGCGAGTCCTGAACAAGATCACCAGCCCACTTACCCAGTGATAGCTGCTGTCACTAGCGATGGTTTTAGTTCACTGAACAGCCCAGTGACAATCAGTCGTGAAACGGTGGAAAGAGTGGGGTGAGAAGGGAATGCCCCCCAAGGTAGAACGTTCTATGACTACACCTTACAGGGGCAGAACTCCTCTGAGAGGAGCAGGAACAAAAGAGGAGGCGGAAGAAGGGGGTCATGGAATAGACGCTGAACTACAGTGGATGTTAGCAAGTAAATAACCAAAGAAAGAAACTGTTGTCTCCGTGTTCTAGTCACAGCCCTGATTTTCAGTCATGCTGGCTAGCCAGCCGCTGCGGCCTTCCTGAGTGTGACTTTCCAAGGTCGGTTTCCTCACTCTCAAATACTCAGGAATCCTCCCCGGGAAGCCAGAGCAGCCGTGTTCACCAGCACAGATAGGGAAGCTCTTGTCAGCTGTAGCCCAGTCTTTGCCACAGTGGTGCGCTGTGGAGCTGCCCCTCAGAGCCATTCTCTGGCTGAGAGACTGATCATTTAAAAGTCAATGGCTTGTTTTTAATAAAATATATGTTCAGTCCAGTTGTTCTGAGCTAACGAGGCCTAACACTGTGTCAGGCGCCTGAGGTAGAGTTGCCACGTCACCTATAAATCTATCCATTTGTACCGCGCGTGTGGTGGGTCCCATCGATAAATAGGCGTGTGCAATTCAAGTTGAGCACTCTCTGAGTGTTCTTGGGGAAGCTTGAAAGTAGTGTGGATGACAACAACAACAGCAAAAGTAGTGTGAGCTAGGACATAAATAAGATGGCAGTTTCTAAAAAGGAGGTAGGTAAGGCCACAGGATTAACAGAATACATTTTAAACATTTCACAGGAGAGGCTCTTGGTTACAGTGATTCACTGTTAGAAATCGCACTCAAGAAGACACAAATAAAGTGCATCTTTAAAAGTACAGTTTAAGATGAGGACACTTGCAATACAACGATTACTAGAAACGTTTGCATAAGCATGTTGATGAGGTTAGAAGCCTAAGGGGGATGTCCTCGTAGGACAAATGGGCGCGTATAAAACCAAGAGACATTCAGGGCACTTCGGTAGATGGCTGTGTGGGGTGACCACTTCCTGTTCACAGAGGCTCTTCTGGCTCAGCAGAAAAGCATCCCAACCGCCCGCTCTCTTTATCTCATTTCAGGGGTCAGGATACAGAAGCCCATCCAAAGTGTGTAAACTCAACTTGTTTGAGGAAACATAAACAAATTCTTCCCTTTGAGACGGTCTGATGCCATCCCGTGGGTCCCTGTAACCACCTTGTGTGGCTGCTTGCCTCTAGCTGCAGTCCCCGGATTGCCAGATGTCTTGATGCCTGAAGCCATCATAAGAAACTGAAATAAACTTTTCCCTGAAGGGCAGAACCCACAATACTTCCTTCTGCCTGCAGCAATGTGCAGTCTCTATTTTAACGGGTGTTTATCCCTCAAATGAAAGAACAAGGTTAAACACGTTCATCTCATGTGATTCATTTTGTGGTTGTAGGTAAGAAAAAAAAAATTGAGATCAGAAACTCCCTTAAACCTGTGCAAGGCGGGAGGTTTTCTCTGCAAGTGCGCTGCTGGCTTCTCATTTCAGCAAAACCTTTCTGACAAAAACCAAACCAAAACAACCTGCTGAACCCAAATCCAAATCAACAGAAATGGCACCTTATTTTGTCCTTCAGGCCACATGCTGATCTGCCCCTGCTATAAGGAATGGGTCCGAGGCTGCTGAGCTCAGTCTTCACCGTGGTCCAGGGCCTTATTTGTTTAGCAGATTCTCAAAATGTGAGAAGGTTGAAGCCTGACCTACAGGCTAATGTTGGTGCTCCAAAGATTCTGCAGCCACAGGCATTCCCACACTGAAAGTTCTGAAAAGCATCCTTAAGATCCCGGAAGGCTCTGTTTCATTAGAGATAATTCCTTTAAGAATGAATGTACTGAACTAGAGGGCTGGGAGATTACTATCTTCCAAAGTAATAGGGCAAGGACTCAGGTCCCTGACTACAACTGATGGTCTCCCCAGAGCCTCCTGATTTGTTATCATTCTCTCTTTTGTGGAAAGTTAGGCACAGTAGAGGACCAAATAAGAACCTAACTTTTAATATTAACATAAGATGTAAGGCAATATGACCTTGACTTGGAGATGGAGAAAGACTGCTTGGGCAAAGACAAAATAAAGAGGAATAAGTATATGTAAAACTGTGTTTAAAATATAGTTTTAAAATAATTTAAAATATTACATGATGGAAGAGGATATATGTGAAATTAAAGGATACAATGTATGTTGAAATAAACATTCATAATGCACAACAAAACTTTAACATTTTCTAGAGACAAACTACACCTTTAAAGTAAATGATAAACAAAATCACACCAAGTACATGAAGAATATTATAAAGAAGGTCAGACACTTCATAGTGACGTATTTTACATTTTCTTCCATTTTTATGTGAATTCCAGAGTCAAAATTGCTGTTTCAGGCTTGCAAAACAATGGCCTTTACTTGCTGTGCCATCTTGGTGGCCTGACTTATGGCCTTTTTTATGGTAAATAAAATCAATAGGACAACTGTGGATAGGACACATGTCTTACATGGCCCGGTGGGTGCTTGAGATGCTATGAGTTAGTCGTTAGTTAGTTGGACAATGTGATCAGTGGCACAATTCTTTCCACAATTTGTGGTCTTATGTAGGGGAGTTTTTAATTTTATCACATATAATCTCTCTGCCCAAGAGTCAATAAAACATGATGTCTTAAAACAGGGAACAGGACAAGAGCCTACCACAGAGGGCCTCTGAAAGACTCTACCCAGCAAGGTATCAAAGCAGATGCTGAGACTCATAGCCAAGCTTTGGGCAGAGTGCAGGGAATCTTAGGAAAGAAGGGGGAGATAGTCAGACCTGGGAAGGACAGGAGCTCCACAAGGAGAACAACAGAACCAAAATATTTGGGCCCAGGGGTCTTTTCTGAGACTGATACTCCAATCAAGGACCATGCATGGAGATAACCTAGAACCTCTGCACAGATGTAGCCCATGGCAGCTCAGTATCCAAGTGGGTACCCTAGTAATGGGAACAGAGACTGTCTCTGACATGAACTGATTGGCCTGCACTTTGATCACCTCCTCCTTGAGGAGGGAGCAGCCTTACCAGGTCACAGAGGAAGACAATGCAGCCAGTCCTGATGAGACCTGATAGACTAGGGTCAGATGGAAGGGGAGGAGGACCTCCCCTAGTAGTGGACTTGGAGAAGGGCATGAAAGGAGATGAGGGAGGGAGGGTGGAATTGGGAGGGGATGGGGAAGAGGGCTATAGCTGGGATACAAAGTGAATCAAAGCGAATAACTGTAATAATGAAAAATAAATTAATTAAAAAAACATGATGTCTTTTCAGTGGAGTGTACATTGGCCAGAGTAGGAGAATGACGAGTCATTTTGAAACAGGTGGCCATCCTGATTTCCAGCTTTCAGTTCTAACAGCTACAGCCGAGGAAGCATAATTTGACTCCAGCTCAGTGGAATTCAGTGAACTATGCTTGTCCACGTAAGATAACCTTTGTGCAGAATAACTTCATTAAGCCAAGCGTTTGCCTCAGCCACCTGAGAGAGTGGGGGTGCAATTCGCGCGAAACAAAATGGTGCTAAGCTGTGCCTGTCAAAAATACATGCTCCTATGTGTGGAGGGGCTCGCTTCGTGAACAGGTGGTTCTCCCATGAGCATCTGCAGAGTGTGTAAGATACACTAACACCAATCATTCATTCCTACAAAGTACAGTGCTGAATTGCATTACAAGTCCCTACCTGTTAGAGTCTATCGCTGCTTTGTTCTACAGGGAGGGAATAGTTTACCCTGGTCACAAGAGTCCGGAATAGTGCTGAGATATCTCACTATCCCCTAACCTAGTAAGGCGATTGTTTGGTAGGAGGGTAGAGGATACAGTGGGTAGCTATCGTGGGGTTTTGGCAAGGGAGAGAAAGCTGGGGACCCGGAAGTATGTTTGTTTGGGTTTTGCCCCATGGATAACTTCCCCCTTTCTCTCAGGTCCTTCTCTCTGAAATTATCTGTCCCAGAGGTCTGTTCCTTAAATCCTTTCTCCATGTTGGCTGTATCTTTTGCAGCGTCAGTGTCACCCATGTGCTTTGGTGGTTGTCTGAGCACCCAGCGTCTGTGGTTATTTTTGAATTCTGTCGAATGCGAAGATGAAAGCAAAGGGTCCTTTGCATTATCAATTTAATACCACTGAGGTGTTCCTGATCCCGGCCTCAGGTAGCTTTGGCTGCCGTGGACTATTCCTGCTTCAGTGTGGCAGCACCTGGAGCTTAAGAAACCTCGATTCTCAGTGAAAATCAGCTGACAGTACACACTGTAGAGCCTTTTCTAATTATCGGAAATGATTATTTCCTCATTAACGATTTCCCAAAATTTGCAGCGTCTCTTGACGCCTCTACGAGTTTGGTTCCTGGTCTTTTTAGGACTCTTTCCTAGATATTCAGTGTCAAAAGAGATAGTCTAAGGTGTACTATACAATATGATGTTGGATTGGAAGTTTAAGCATCAAGAAAACTCAGTATTACAAAACTATTAGTTGATAAGTTTAAATTCTATTAATATCACATTAGAAGTTATTTTTTTGTTCTTTTGTTTGTTTTTCAGGGAGAAAAAGGCTAGCGGAATCTATTCTGAATCTTTTGGCCTAGTTCTGGCCAGGTGTTTTTGTATTCAGGTCGGGGTAGAGTCTACGAAGAAAGTTACTCTTTTGAGAGTAAAAGTGAAGAAAGGCAAACAGGAACAGGTGCTGTTCTTCGTACAGGAAAGGAGAGGAGACTGTAGAGGATAGAGGGTAGGGTAGAGGAGAAGAGCAGAAAAGTATGGATGCCTGTAGCAGCACAGAGCCACTGAACGGGCCTGGATAAAAATATAAAACATTATGCCTGTTGAAGTTTGAAAATGATGAGCAGCAGTTCATTTCACTTTAGAGTACGCTGAATTTTACATTTCTAGGCAAATGTGAGAGAGGATGTCATTCAGCAGTGTGACTGTGTCAACATGTAAAACACATCAGTGTGTAAAACGAGAGTATAATTTAGGGTAGAATTCCAGGTGAGCAAGTCCTGAGAGAGGAAGCACTGTTATTTATGGTCACATGTGTGTTTTGAATAAGAATGGCTCCTGTCATTACGGAGTGGCACTACTTGAGAGGGATTAGGAGGTGTGGCCTTTTTGGGGAAGTGTGTCATTGAGGATGGGCTTTAAGACTTCACAAGCCCAAGCCCAGCGCAGTATCTCTCTTCCTGCTGCCTGTGGCTCTAGGGGCAGAACTCTCAGCTGCTTCTCCAGCACCACGTCTGCCTGCGTGCCACGATGATGATGATGGACTAAGCCTCTGAAACTGTAAGCCAACCGCGGTTAAAAGCTTCCTCTTCCAAGAGCTGTCACAGTCATGGAATCTTTTCACAGCGACAGAATTCTGATGAAGACGGACACGGCTGTTAATCATACCTCAGGATACGTGTAGCCATATACTTGTGTTGTAGTTCTCACTTAGAGCAAATGACTTGCCGTGTCTCAGTTTGCAGAGGCTTCATTATATACACCCGACTGTTAATTTACACATGACCTGCTCCAGTGAATTTTTTTTTTTTTTTCCTAAAGGAGACACTACTAATCCTTTGGTGATTTTTCTGACTATGGAGACACTATATCCCAAACACCACATGCAGTGGGCAGCTATTGTGTATAACACTAACTATGCAGTAAATAAATAAATAAACAAATAAATAAAATTTACACATTGTAAAACCGATTTGATTCTGCTTTAATCAAAACCTAAAGCAAGCAAGCAAAAATATCCAATGTTTTGGTTCACATGGATTGTATTTTTGAATCTGTTCTCTGGGACATGTACTTTTCCGAAGGAGGAGCAGCAAAGTTTGTTGAACAAAATCAGGAAGAAATGTAAAATTAGATTTTTGTCATCAGATGAAATAAAATTAAGAACACAGAGCATAAATACTTTTATAGTATTTGAAGACAACAACCTAATAGTTGAACATCTTAAAGTTTGTCTCAGACACAAATAAAAATAAATAAAATAAATAATAATAAAAATAAATAATAAATAAATAAATTAAATAAAAATAACCCATGAAATAAAAACACACAAACTCCGCACTTAGGCCACAAATATGGAAAGGAACCTTGTCTTTATTTTTTGGTGGCTGATTTATGTGTTTTCCACTGACTTCCGTGCAGCCTTTTTCATCCTTTCGGATTTCAGACACCTTACACACCCGTACCTTGTGCACCGGCTGCACAAGTTTTGTGTCTCTCCCCGATGATCTGAAGACGGGACTCAGATGTGACTATGGACACCATTGACGTCCTTTCTCCTGCAGATCCCTTCCCTGTGTCCACGGACTCTGATCCATTATCAAGCCTGCACCTTGTTGTGTCAGGTTGGCTGAGACCTTCTGACCTTTGCTTCTTCTACCCTTCTTCCGTCACTCCATGTCCCTTAGGCGTCTCTCCACAACATTTGTCTTATGCCCAGAAGCAACTTGCCATGCTGACCCAATGAGCCCTGGGCACATTGGAACCTTCTCTCTCCAGTGCGAGATCTCTCATGGACGCCGAGGGCCTGTATTTGGTCTCAACAAGTTGTTTTGCATCACGGTCCAGTCTATGCTAGCATAGCACAGCACCCTGAAACAGGCTCCAGCTGCCCAGACAAGGGCCAGATGACAAACCTGTCTATTCTAATTCCCCTCACTATTCAGAAACACGGGGCAAGAGTGGGAATCAAGAGCAGAAATGACAGTAAGTATACCTCATAACCTTTCCTTACATGCCTACAGATGGAGGAAGCAGGCTCAGTACTTCCTCTGTTCTCTGGGTGGGACTTACTCTAGGCATACCCTTTTCCTTCTTGAAGACACCCTTTTCATGGCCCCCTTTATTCCATGTATGTGCTTGTTCTAAAAGCTTTAAACAAATCTCTCCATTTAACCTTCACAACTCCAGACATGTTAAGTACTTACTATTCCCACCGCTGTAAAATTTTCCAAGTTGCTGGCACAGATAGGCCTGGAAATCCCTGTGGTTAACTCAGATCTGTGCTCAAGTCCCCTGCTGGCCTGACCTTTTGGTTATCTGGTTAGGAGGGAAGACTATGAAAGCACGAATTGAAAACGAATGAGTGAAAGGTTTGTGACTTTAATATTTTCAGATTTTGACTAAATTACTTTTGCTAAGATAAAAGAACGAACAGACCCTGAAAGATACAACACACTGGGAAATCTGAGAGACTCAATATGCGTGAGTGTGGTCATTTCGAACAGGAAAAGGAAAATGTGGAAACAACACTGGCATGATCTAACAGGTTCAACATTAGAAAGAACCGATTAGAGTGACGTTTGGATCCACGCTTTCTATGTTAAAATGCTTACCTTAATGGTTCCCATTACCTTTAACTTAATTAATTTAACGAATCCTGTCTTTTATAGAAAAATTGCTTACCTGATAGTTTAGATTTTTTAAGTGCTTGCTGAAAGCCTGCTTGATAAGGAACAAATGCAGGCTCAGGGATTGTACAGGGGCGGGTTACTTAGGGACTAAGCTCTTTTCCCATATTGGCTTAATCTTTTTCTATTTCCTGGTCTCAGTCTGTCCTCTTGTATCATATCAAAATACGAAATTGATGTTTTTAATAAATAATTTTATTCTTTTATCTTCATTGCCTTTATAGAAAAAGGTTCTGGACCTGATTACCATTCCTAACGGGCCCTCTTGGTCTCTTTTCTCTGCTTGCTCTGGTGAGTTAGTTTTCCTGACATCGGCTGTCCTTCAGTAAGGCCTTCTGTTAGTAATTTACAGAGAAAGATTTTATTGCCAGCTTTTGAGATTGAGAGTGGGCACTGTTGATAATTTTATGAGTAAGACATACAATCCCTGAGTAGTCTATGTCAGCCAGTGGAGGCCAGTTCTTAAGTTAGAGTTTTGGGACAGATTCCCAAGGTGTTCAATAGCTTGGAACTGACCATGATGAGAAATTTATATGACAGAAATCTATAAACGCAACACATTTATTTTGTTTTGTTTTGTTTTTCTGGCGAGCTGCTTTGCTTTCCTAGCACATTGATGAAAATAAAACTGTCTATCCCTGTCTACCCTTCATTCCCTGGATGCCTTATTTTTAAAATGTATGCATTTATATCCTGAAATATGTACCCATAGGCTTCCTTTGGACCTCAACATTAAACAAATGGGGGTATATATCTCTGGAAAAAAGATATAATGTTCAGTTTGATATAGTATAAATACTATGTGATATTTGAAAGTCTAGATGGCAATGCTAAATGTTTATACTGTCTTACTAATATTAATACACATATATAACTACAACAATTTAAATATAAGTTGTGCTTGGATTATAGCTTTTATTTATGTTTAAACTATGTAAAATCCTCTTTTTTGTTGTACTATGGCTGATACTTTTGTAATGTTAGATAGTTCCGAGTCACTTGCAGACAAGAGCAAGGCATGCGAACTGGATGAGGAATTAAAAGCAAAGCAGATATGGACACAACGTCACTGATCTTGACATTTCCCCAGTGCCACTACTCAGGGCTCACCGAGAAAAGGCGGGCACTGAGACCAGGGGAGAGAAAGACAGAGATACCTGCTATAGTTTTATTTGAAGCTCAATTTCATTTCAAACCCAAAGAACCTGGGTTAGTTCCACCATTACCTAAGCATGCGTCCAGCAGGAAATGTGTTGGGTTTTGGACACACCTCTACATACTCTCCTGTCCCGGCACAGTCTGCTCCTCAGGAACACTCCTTCAGTTTTCACCCCTCAAAACCCCCACTCCAATGAAAAGGAAAGGAAAAAATCCTCTCCAAGCAGTAGATCCCTCTTCTTTCTTTCTTTTTTTAATAAACCTATTTCCAGGAGCATCATGGAAAACCAGTTCCATTTGTTATTGTTGTTTATTCCGTAAGAGAAACAGATCAATAGAATTTAAATTCATGTCAGTCCTAACACTCCAGCCAATCTGTGAAAACCGTTGAAAACATTTCATCTCTTAATTTTGAAGGGTATTCTTTCCTCTTTCCCCTGGGATGGATCACAGACTGATGAGTCTGAGGCTATGGTGTTGTGGTTACGATGAACTCACTTTCTGCTACGCCCTTGATCTTCACTAGCCTTTGCTTGTGCGAGGAGGCACAGCGAGCTCTGTAGTGGAGGGCACGTGGTGAGGAGTGGGG
The DNA here is from genome assembly GCF_030254825.1 of Meriones unguiculatus. NCBI lineage: Eukaryota > Metazoa > Chordata > Mammalia > Rodentia > Muridae > Meriones > Meriones unguiculatus. The sequence continues at coordinate 11,583,972 of NC_083363.1, forward strand.
TTCCTCTCTAGGAGAGTACGGAAGGGCAGAGGAGCAAGGCTGCTCCAGTGGCTGCAGTGGGGGCAGGGTTAGAATATTTATCCTTATTGACTGGACTTATTAAAGACGGTGGAAAGATTTCCATCACCAGCATTGGAAGCTTAACCACACCCCAAGTGTACAGGGAAATCAGGTCCAGTTTCAGATGGATAAACATGGAAAGACAGATGATAGATAAGTAGATGATAGATATATAGACGATGGGAAGATAATGGCATTATATGTGTATATATATTGTCTAGATGATAAATTATAGGTTGATGAGAGGTAGGTAATAGGCTGTAGGTAGATTGATATATGATAGAGATAGATAAGTGGATAAAGAGTTCATCATCATAGGTAGGGGATAGACGATCAATGACAGGCTGAAGGTAGATAGGTGATCATATAAATAAATGGTAGGTAGATGGATGATATAAACATAAGCAGATGGGCAAATGACTGACAAGCTGATAAATAAAACCTCGGAATTTTGAAATAAACTCAGCAGTGTTAGATGTAGATAACAAAACTTCATCGTGGCTACGCTTCTTGACACCTTTCTGTGATTTAGCATTTCAACAAACACAATAGACTGAATGTAAATAAAAACCTGGGCACTTAAGTGGTTATAAAACTGTTTTTTATGAATGAGCAGGTGATATGCTAGGAAACACAGCCTTACTTATGTAAGACATGGGGACATGAACACATGGTTGAAATGAAAAAAAGAATGGGAATTAATATTTAAAATATATATCTTTTCCACAGTTTTTAAAGGTAAGAATTATGAGAGAAAATTTTTATTTTGTAATAGTAAAATTAAGCTGCACACGTAAATGGGAAAATAATTGCTGATTTTATCTCTAATCTGGTAAAATAATGAGACATCTTTTTGAAATAGAAATTTATTTGTAAAACTTTGTGTAATGTATAACAATGTACTTTTAACTCAAACTTTACACTTGATTTTCTCCATACAGCAACATAATATTTAAGGAAGAACAGGTGTTTGGGTAAAGAGATTGGGAAGGCAATTGATGTCCTGATAATTTCTCAAAGTATAAGCGGCATTCACATTCTCCAAACATGTGCTTAACTTACCATAAACTTCCTAGACTTCAACGGAAATAAAAAAGGAGTGGGAAGGGGAAGCAAAGTCAACTAATGCTAAAACAAGAGAAATACAGCAAGGAACTCATGTCATCACCCTGGAATAGGGCGAAACTTTCGATACGAAACAGTGTCCTGGATACGACTTGACCTAACCCCTCAGATGCACCACTGTGGTATTTACAGCGCAGGAGGCACCTGCCCTGAGAATAGATTCCTAGCGCTTCCTGCCCATTTCAGCAGTGAACTGAAGTGGTTCGTTCATACGCTCTGCTTACTGCACAAAGCCCAGGCAATGAACAAGGCAGAACAAGGAATAAGAGGAGAAGGCCCACGGCACGAAGAAAGACAATGGCTCCTTCTCGTGAATCAGCAACTTCCTGCTTTGTGATACATGAATGTTATTAGTAACATTTTGATTGCAGCCGCAGCGACTGTTGGGAGGAACCACAGAGGTCACGTGACGTTTTTTTCCTATCCCTGCGGACAGTGGGACTGTCCAGGCAAGCCCTTTTCAGTACTTTCGGAAGGTCCTTTGGGCTGCCCTCCTGTTGGAATTCTGTGCGAGCTCTCTGGAGACTCAGAGGGCACTGTGAGCAGATGGTCATCACTGAGTGACCGGTACCCTGCCTCACTGACTGTTTCTGCTTCTTCCCTGACTTTCAGGTCTGCCAGGCTTCTAAAGTTGCAGTTTACAACAGAACTAAGATGGTGCCTGCTGTGTGCGCTGGTGTGCTGGGAGCTGCAGGATCTTTTTCCTTATTGAAAGCTGGTGTTAAGAACAAGAGTGAAAAGAAACGTCCTACGCCCCTCTAGGAAAATCAGCCCCAGATTTCCTTATATACACTCACAGGTAAATGCCACCTGTGTTAACTCTTTTTAAGATTAAGTGTACCTACATGTTTCTCCTGTGTTTTGCGGTTTTAACCGTGAGTCTGGATTTTATTGACTATCCGAAGTCCTGTGAGTGTAATGACTCAGCCGATCCAGGAGTATCGAGCCAGACTTTTAGTGTAGTCTCTCTTCTCCAAACATATCAACCAAATATTTGATTTGCTTGATCTACATCAAGGCTGCTCATCTAGGAATATTAGCTTCGTGATCGTTTGTATCAAAACGATAATTTTGTGAGTGCTGAAATACTCACGAATGCCCCCTAGGTTTTAATAGCTGCATATTATTTTACAAAATGTGGTCTTGAAAATGCAGTGTTTTCCACCGTATTAGGACATTAGTCTTGGCAAAAAACACTGATCTTCAGAATTGTACTCTCATGTCTTAGCAGTGGCTACAGAAATTTTCTGAGATCCACATGGCTTTTCTGAAATCCTTATATCTTAACCCCATCTCAAATTTATTTTTTTTTTCAAGAGCAATAACCCAAGCATAAAACACTACAGACTTCCCTGACAAAATATAGGAAACCATGACTTGAAGGGGAAAAAAATTGTGAAAGGAACAGCAACAAATCAGTTAAATTTCACATCCAGAAGCTAAAGAAAGAAAGAAAAAAAATATACAGAGCAGCATGTACAAAAAAATACCAAGGGAAGCTAGTAAACATTACATGGAATGTCATAAAAATATTAAATTATATTTAGCGACCAGTGACTGAGCTAGTAAGGAAATATAAATGCTCAATTTGATATCCATACAAGATATTTTTTGCAACAAAAATTTGCTTTGGTGCTTAAAGGAATATGACCATCACTGCTTCAAAACTTCAATGTGCACAAACTGTCTTAGATACAGTGAAAATGTACATCCTGGTTAATAAGTCTGTGGGTGTGGACATGATTCTGTATTTCCATCCTTACTATTAATGCTGGTTGGTTTTCTAAAGGTGTAAAGAGGAATTAATTCCCAATAGAATGAGATGTCAGGATATTATTCAAAATATGTTCAGGTACCTGAACTAAAAACACATTAGTCAGAGAAATTGGCAAGTTCATGAAAATAGTTCCTTTACCTTGCAAATACGAGCGTAATGTTGCAAAAACATTTTTTTTTTAATTTGTACCATGTAAGGGCCATAAATAATAATGCACTATTCGGTTCACCAACCACATAACAGGCGTGCCTGAGGGAATTTAATTGAAACATGAACTTGATCAACCGCACGGCGAGATTTGAAGCGAACCATATCTGTACCACACCAAGACAGTCCATAAAATTCCGAATTCCCTCAGCCTGCATTAGCCATCCTTTCTAATGCTGCCGAATACGCAGAACACAAGGAGATTTTTCCAAAGGATGTTTTGTTATCGTTTACATTAACGGTAAAACACTGTGCTTTGTTCAGAGGTGGGGAACGAAGACTGTGCTCTTTGATACGACAGATGTTGCAGACCATCATCTTCCGGCTCTGAACCAGAGCGCGTCAACATGTGCGCTAAAATAATCTCTACACAAACCAGAGCAGGAGCAGTTAAAGACGCTAACGCAACGAAGCAGCAGCCTGTGTAGACGGGCCTTCTACACACTGTATGAATCTGTGACCCTTACTCGTACTGGTATGCTGGGCTTGTGCGATCATTCTGCCTAGTCAGGTTAAGCGAGATTTCTGTCTTGCCACCTCATCCGCTGAGCCTGGGTTCTAGAAGCAAATTCGATCCTCTCCGCTCCACGCTAAGCTTTTGCTCAGAGTGAGTTGCTCCAAAGAGTTCCAGCTGTTAAATTATTTACCACATCTGGAATGGATAGAGTGTGCCCCGGGGCGGCGCGCGGGGGGGGGGGGGGAAACTGTAAATTAGGCTGCTGTATTTTTCTTTTTAAAGCTTTGGCCTCAAATGTTCTCCCTAAGGCCGAAAGTAAGTACTCCTTCAAAATCTTTAAAACTTCACTATGCATAGTACGGAAAGTAACTTCAGGATTAAAAACAACTTGGAGCCCTCACCTGAACTGCTGCTTTGCAAGTCTGTTTTCGTTTATAAACTCAGCGCGGTGCAGACGGTATCTGTAGAAACCTCATACCTATAAAAATCCTCTACCCCATAGAAAATAAAATTGCCTGTGCCGAAAAATGTGCTGTGAACCCGGAAATGGAATACAGTCTACGCTAACTAAAAAAAAAAAAAAAAAAAACAAAAACAAAAAAAAAACAAGTGATTTCTACCAAGTGATTTCTTGTTTATTACAATGAAAACGAATTCAGGATCCAACAAGACGGCCAGACCTTGAAGTAATAGGCTATTTAATGAACTGACTCTGTGTATGAAGATTTTTTTTTTTCTGGGACTAACAATCAATCGATACATATGCCATCTCTCTCTCTCTCTCTCTCTCTCTCTCTCTCTCTCTCTCTCTCTCTCTCTCTTTCTCTTATTGTAAAGCAGACCATTCGGAGTGTTAGGCTGTGCACGGGTTGATTTTTTTTTTTTTTTTTGGACAATAAAAACCGCAGTTCGTTAAAAAGAAGTAAAAACCAAGTTCTGTCGTCTTTATCGGTCAGAGTTTGGTCATTGGTATGTGGAGGCCCATCCAGAGCTGCTCCTCCTCTGATGGCGCGTCGTCACCATGGAATTCCACGCCCTCTCTGGCGAGCCCCCTGTCCGCCGCGGGCTCCAGCCCGGCTGTGCTGGTCAGCCTGGTCCCCGGCGGCTTCCCGGCCCCCACGGGGCACGGGGCGAAGGTGACCAGGGTGGGCGTCCTCCTCGCCTGCTCGGCGGGAAACGGGCCCTGGAACAGGGTGCTGAGGGGCACGCTCTCCTCGCGCGCCACGGCGGGCCTGGCTGCCTTTCTCCCGCGCCCCCCCAGCAGCCCGGGGGAGGGCACGGCCAGGCTGTCGGGGAGGCGGGCGCGGCGGGTCCGCACCACCGAGCCGTTCTGCGCGATGTAGATGTTGCCGTTGAGGTTGCCGGCTGGCTTCCGAGGCCTGCTCCTCTGGGACTCAGGGGCGCTGTCCTCCCCGGCCGAGCTGCTCTCGTACTCTCCGTCCACCACCAGCTTGATCATTCTCCTTCTTGCCCACTGAGGAAAGAGAGAAGAACAGTACGCCAGTCATTCTCAGGGGAGACCGGAGGCTCGAGCAAGCCACCGCAACACCTGGCAGGGCGGCGAGGCAAATTCTCAGCGGGGATTGGATTCTGCAGAGTCTGAACGTCTTGGGACAAATGTTGCTGGGTCTGGAGGAAGCAGATCTAATAGGAAACACTTTCTTTTCACATGGCAAGAACCCTGAGATGTGAAGAGAAAAGCGCATCATGCACATTCTAAGTCCCAGCTCACTGTTTCCTGACTGTCAGCTTCCGTTCAGGAAGTTAAGCAGAAAGCCAGGAACAGACTCAGTTTTTTATTTATTTATTTATTTATTTATTTATTTATTTATTTATTTTTAACCAACCATCGCTTCAGAAGCGGTGAAGACCAAAACGTAAGCAACACTACTTTTTTTTTTCTCCAAACAATATGGTGCTTGGTGGTGGTGGTGGTGGTGGTGGTGTGTGTGTGTGTGTGCGCGCGCGCGTGTGTGTGTGTGTGTTGGGGGGGACGCAAAGGCTCTCTTTACACCGAATGCAAATGCTTTCTGGTCTCCGTGTGAATATTTTTAACTAGCGGCGTTCATCTGCCTAGAAGAAAAGCTGTGATAGGTCACAAGATACTTCAAACCCAACACAAACCGCAGTCCCTCTCCACTTTCAGGAAGACAGAATCTGAAGGTGGGAGCTGGCGAGCAGAAGTACGCAGAAACGGTGGCCCCTGTGAGTGCCTCGCTGCTGTCTGTCTGGCGTCTGCTCCGGCAAAGGCCACCTACCTAGGTGTCACACTCAGGGGTCCCGGGCGATGCCACCTCACAGCCAGCACCGACGGCTCCCTGTTCGCCGGCCCAGCAGAGAGCAGACAGTTCTGCCCTAAGTGTGGCCAGCGGAGGTGATCGCTTTCTCTCTCTCCCTTCTGCTCGCGAGCCAGAGTCGAGTCACGCCAAGCCCCCACCCCGCCGAGAGGAGAGGCGTCCGGGAAGACACACAGAGGGCACCGCACGCGGGGGAGCGCACACCACGGCAAACGCCACCTACTGCCGCCTCTCCTCCTAGAGGGCCGTGTTGTAGGCCTCCGCCTCTGCCCCCGGGGGTTTCTGCGGCTCTGCGGCGTCCTTCCTTCGGTCGTAGTCGGGCACCTGGAAGCCCCAGGGCCCTCCCGAGAGACTCTCGCTGCTGCTGCTGCTGCCGCTCAGCTCTGCTTCAGACTCCTCGCTCTCCGCGCCCCCTTCCGCGGAGGCCGACTCCGGGCTGCCCCCCTCCGGAGCACCTCCAGCCTCCAGGTCCGCGGACTGGTCCAGGGGCGCTGGCTCCCTGCCTTCCTCCGGCGGCGGCTCCTCCTCCTCCTCCTCCTCCTCCGGCACTGCAGGCGGCTCCTCTCTCCTGCCCTTCACCTGCTGGCTCTCCTCCATCACCACCGGCCTCCTCCTGGCCAGCACGATGTTCTTTCTGGCCTTCTCCCCCTCCGACTCGGTGGACTCGGACTCCTCCGACTCCGGGGTGGAGCTCTCCTCCTCCTCTTCCTCCCCCGAGGGCGTCTCAGACTCGGACTCCTCGGTGGTCTCAGACTCGCTGAACTCCGACTCGGTCTCCGTGTACTCCGTGTAGTCGCTGGACTCCTCCTCGGACTCGGACTCGGACTCCACGGTGCTCTCCGTGGCGGCCTCCTGGTCGACCTCGAGCTGGAGGTAGTCGCGGTCCTCCTCCTCCGGCTCGACGCCCCTTTTCTCGGCCAGACCTCTGACCTTCTTAAAGATCATGGGGAATATCCTGGCTCTCTTCCACGTCGGGAAGGTGGGCTCGGCGGCCGGCGGCCTCTCTACGGTGACCGCCACCTCTTCCTCACTAGGTTCTCTAATTTCAACCTTGGGCTTTTTAACTTTCTCTGGCTCTTCCTGGAAGTTTTGAGAGTGCAATTCAAACGTTAGGTTGGGGGTGGTTGGGACGCGATCCTGTCCCTCACGATTTAAGCAGAGATTCATTCATCTTTAGAAACCATGAAAATAGTTTCTAAAAACCAATGACAATACTCTTTTCTGATGATAGAGAGAAGCTAGCTTGGCAGGCAATAAGTTATTTTATCTTGGCTTTATAGTATTCACACCCAAACCAATGGCCTCCCTTTGCTGTTATTCATAGTTTCTTTCTTTTTTCTCTTTTCTTTTTTTTAAATCTTGGTCCAAGAAAGAAATATCAAGTGCCATTTCCCTCTCTAGAGATTTGGCTTGTTAGCTTCCTGCTGTGATTCAGAATCTTTAAAAGTCAAGGAAATATGCATCAGTTAATTTAAAAGTTCCTGAAAATCCTGTCTTGTTGAATTTTGGAGCAGTTAGAGATGCAGTTAACAGTCATTTCGTGGAGGGGAGGACTGTTTGTCAAACACATATTGCGGGCAAGGTATAAGGATTTGAAAGGAAGGATTCATGTCTTTTAGAAATGAATCCCGTACTTTAAAAACATTAGTGAGGAAATTTTATTCTCTGAAATCTGAAATACGAAGACTGTGTCTTTCATGATCTTTAGTTATTCATGTAGGGCAAGAACAAGAGCTACCATGTATTGTCTAATTCCTAACCTATTTGGTTCTTAACACTGTCTTTATGGAGACACACTCATGACTTTAGAAAGCATATTTGATTGCAATCTCTTTTCAGTTGTTTAGCTTTTCACACAGAAGGAAGTAAACCGGAAAGAGTTAAAGAACTTTCCTCCGTAGACAAGAGAATAAAATGGCCAGCACTGTTAACTTTCTTCGGAAAACGAAGACTAAATTATTAGGAATTCTCAGATTTGGAATAGTCGGCAGGAGGCTGGTCAAACCGGATCTAAGGAACCGCCATCGCCTTTCCACTTTTACGAGACAAAGTCAGACAATTACCTCTTCCTCTTCGGATTCCTCTTCAGCTTCGGGGACCACTTCGCCGTACTCCTCCGGGGAGGGTGGTGGCAGCAGGCGGCGGCGACTCCCGTACTGGGGCATCTCATACCTGCAACGTAAACTCGGACCGTGAGACCCCTTTCATAGGTGCAGAACCTACCGCAGTGATCTCTGCTTTCTTCTTTTTCTTCATCATCTCATCAACAGACACTTAGACAGGACCTATTAGGTTCCTTCTAAAGACCAAACCAGACCAAACCAAACTAAAACACAAGACTACATGTTAAGAACCACCACCTGACAGCCAGAGGATTTTTTTGTTTGTTTGTTTTTGTTTTGTTTCGCCATAATGGTTCCCTGGAATAATAAGGAAGATATTTGTTATTTCACATGTAAATTTGGGGAGAGACTAGAAGCAGGAAAAAGGAAGATATAATACTTCATAACTAAATGGAGAACTAAGGACACAAGAAAGATTCTATATACAAATGTGTATCTCACCAAGGAAGCAAAAATCTGTGTTTATTTGACAGTTTGCATGGAACATGCCCTGTATGGCATTTTCATTCTGTATTTTTTTTTTTTTTTTGTAGATAGCAGGCTTAGGTTTGCAAAATTAACTCTCTCCATTTTCAAACTTGTTACTAGAGTCTTAAATACATTTTCTGTTTTCATGTTTTTGTTTTGTTTTGTTTTTTTTCACTGCTCTGGCCCACAACTTCAGGTAGAATGGTTAGAAAAAAATGCTAAACACAGCATATGGAATGAATGGTGAATTCAGGAATTGAGCAAACATGTTTGACTTCTATATTCCATTTTAATTATTATGAACCTTCTTAGCACATTTCCAGAAATACAAGCATCATAAATGAAGTAGCAAAATGGTGAGAACTTGACTAACATAAAAAAAAAATCAGGTACTCTATTAATTTTCAAATATAAAACTGGGACAATGACATTTTTTAAAATAAACTCTTAGTAATAATAACTTCCAGTTATTATAAAAAAGAATGCAATATAATTTTGAACAAAAAAACTGAAGATGTACCCATGCTCATAACTGTAATAATCTTGTCCATATTCCTGGCCAGGATCAATCCCAGATTCCATGGATAGCTCCTATTGTTCAAAAAGAAAAATTTTCATTTTTAAATAAACTCTTCACATATTTCAGTTTTAAGTGAGATTTCCATACCTACAATTTGTGTCTCTCCAAATGCTCCTGTCAAAGTAAGTTTAATGTCAAGTGTTGGTTAACATACTCCTGTTCTCACAATTTCAGCTGTTTTCATGGAATATGTTTGTTGTTAGATCCTGTGTGAATGGGACAGCACAGTCTTCCTGATTATAAAACTGTAGACATGTTCAGGGGAGTAGTTTTACGTGCTTTTAGGTAACTTCAGAGATTGAAATAATCAACACTAAATTCCACGGCAGCTTATTATTTGGCTAAATGCACGAGGTAAATTCTTACACTGGCCTAACTTGTTCTGTCTTTCTGCTAATGGTCTTGTTACCCTGCTCCCTCAAACGTTTTACATCCTCTGATAGTAATTCACACATTAGGAAGAACTTCAGTTTAGTCCTGACGCTAGGATTAAAGATGTCTTCAACAAACCCTTGCTTTTATACCTTGCTAAGATTTCTTCTGACTCTCGATAATTCTCAAGCTTGGCTCTTATAGAGATCTGTGCTTTGAAAAACAGCTGGGGTAGCTGTGAAATCAGTTTCCCACACACGTGCTTCTTAATTCCATTATATTAATAAAGATGGCAAAGAATTTACAGTGGAGTGAGAGAGGGGGAAGGGAAAAGTAACTATCCAAAGGGAAGTAGGTTGCTATACACAGATAATCTGCTGTTGCTAGGAACTGGTTTTGTTAACATGGGTGTGGCATGAATCAAGAGCTACTGCCCTTCTGTGAGAGCATGGAGAACCACATAGGAAGCACGGGAGCCCATCATCCATGTGATAAATATGGACAACGATGCTTAGTTACGTCATAACCTGCCAAATCATTCAAAAGGATTAATTGCGGTTAACCCTGACCAAAGAACTCTACTGGAAAGCTGGGTTGTGGGTTTTTCTTGTGAAACAGATGCCCGGCACTGCTGGGCGCTCTCAGAATCTTGGTGGTGCTTCCTGCCTTCCGTGAGCTCTGCTTACTACCCATCCACCCCTCTGCTCTACCGTCCTACTCAGCATCATCCTGAAACCCAGCCCCGCCTTGCTCTCACTTCACGAAGTCTGTTCACGCACATTTCCAGCCGGCTTCCTATGGGTCCTAGGTCTGCGATCGCCTTTCTACGATAATAGAGTGGCAAAATGACTTTGCCACTTAAAAAAAAAAAGACAATTCAGCTGTGATGTTGAAACTCACTTTGTATGCTCATTGGGATAAACATTTTAAGAAATAATTAGCAATACCGTGTTATGGTGGACAGTGGGCGACCAGTACCCATGCAATTCTGGGTGGAGGGGTAGATGCAAATTTGAAAAAAACTTTTGGAAAATGTATGCCGCGGCATATCCTTCACAAAATCAGAACCAATGTGAAAGTCTGAGAAACCAGTGACCTGCAGCAGCACAGGACGGGCAAAGAGGCTGAGGTCAAGGACGGATGGAGCTCAAGGTGGTATCCCACTTACAGGAGCTCAGAAGGGATGTAATCTTCACCAGTGTGTGTGACAAGCCTGGAGGGCACTTAGGATGACAAAAATCGGTGCTCAAAGTCAACCCACGTCCTGGTTATGAACGTGAGTGCACTCTTGAGGTTTCTAAGTGGGTGATGTATGCTTTGTAGCTGCTGGTTTTAGTCCAGCCAAACCTTCCATCATAGGAAGGGAGGCATCAAATGAAGGAAAGGCAGTAAGAAACGAGGACAAAGTTAAAGCTTAGATTTAAGTGACTCTGAGAAACAGGTATGTTTCCCACCAGTGACTTTGGACTTTTAAGTGACCAATAACCAAATTATATGGGTTACATTAAGTAGCCATCTCAGGAATGCCCCTTTTACACTTTTAATTAACGAATGCCTAATCTAATATATACAAGGCACCAAGGAGAAACCTCCAAGTTGCTTTAAATGTAATTTTTAGTAATGATTTAGTTCAGATACACCTGCACTTTCTAATTTTTATGGTAAGAATAAGACTCAGGTCTTGCTAGCTGCTGTAACCACTTTCAATATGGTCAAGGTTAGAAGGAAACAAAACAGGGACCTCAGAGCACAGTGAGATACCATGTGGTTTCAAGCTTGGTCAGGAGAGGCAGGAGCTAACAAAAACGTGAATGACACCTGATTAAAAAAAAAAAAAAGAAAAAAAAAGAGGGAAGTTCTAGTGACAAAAAAAAAAAAAAAAATCCCAGGGCTGAGCAGATGACTGGACTCAGCTTTGTCACTGTATTCACAGGCCCTGTCTGCATCCTTCCCTAGTTAGTGAACCAAAAAATGGTTGTGTGAGTGGATCTAACCGTTAATTTTATTTTAAGGTTAGTTTCTGCTGTTGACACACACAGAACGCAAAGCTAACTCAGACTCTCACTGCTATAGTAGATGTTCAAACTGCTGTAAGTCATAACAGTTTCAGTCCTGTTTGCTTAGCTTCTCCCTGCTTGTTGGTTGAAAGCTCAGGAACTGGAATTGACTGTCAACATTTTAGGCGATAGTGCTCGTCAGGAGACTGTCTCACTGAAGGCTGTGTGTGGTCATGTGGATTGTAACCCTGAGTTTTCTGGCTCAGTCATCCGGGAAGTTTTCTTGACAAAAGTTTTTAATTAAAAGCTTAACTCTAAACTTATATATTTCTGTTCCCTCTCTCCATATTTGGTGTGTGTGTGTGTGTGTGTGTATGCGCATGCGTGCATGTATGTGTGAATCTAAAATAAGAAAAGCTTTTTACATACTGTTCCTAGAGAAAAGAATCAAATGTTTGTAAGTGTTTATCAAAAGCCTAAATTAATCACAAAGGATCTAAGTATTTCAAACTAATGTTGCTTTACATTCTTTTTTTTTTTTTTTTTTTGGTCTTAGAGGCATATAACAAATAAGCAAAAGAATGTGTATTTATTGTGTGACTCTGAAAATACCTCTTACTGTGCAGGAGAAACACTGACTCGTGCACGTGCTGAAGGGAGCAGGACAGATGTTGGAACCTTCCTCATCTTTGCCTGGTTTTAGTCTGACTTGAGTGAGGTGAGGAGTCCACGTTTAGATGATCCCCAGCCCCTGGTCAGCCCTGGCTCCAGATATTAGTGGATGGGATTGGGGGAACTTCACTCATCTGAACCTCGGAACAGTGGTTCTCCACTTTCCTAACGCTGCGACCCTTTAATACAGCTCCTCATGTTGTGGTGACCCCCAACCATAAAATCATTTCACTGCTACTTCATAGCTGTACTTTTGCCACTGTTATGAATCCTAGTGTAAATATCTGTGTTCTCCGGTGGTCTTAGGCGACCCCTGCGAAAGGGTTGGCTGACCCCAACAAAAAGCTTGCAACCCACAATTTGAGAAATGCTCTTCTAGAGAGAGGCTAAAAATTTGTAATTTTAGCTGCCAGCAAGCGATTGAGAATTGATTTCTTTTTATTGCTTACTTATTTAAATTTGAAGATGCACTTTCTCTCTTTGGTAAAACGGGGACCATATAGGAGGCCATCCCCTCTGCCCACAGGAATATTAAGTCATTGTAAAGATTTAGTGAGGTTGAAAAGAAAGCGAAAATCGATACCTCAGGTTTAAGAAGAGAAGGTCTCAGCAGTTGATGCTGCCAAAGAAAATTAAAACAGGAAAAGATTTAGATAATAATTCAGATGCGAAATGCAGAATGCAATTGAGAAGAGAGGAATACAGATTACAGCTTGAACCTGTTGCTTAATGTATGAATCATCATTCACATGCCCACTGCCAAACTATTAGATACTATTTTAAATAATCCTTTGGGAACCTAAGGTATATACAAAGCCATTTGTTTTAATTTGGTGACCTTAATTAACAAATTTATAATAACTTTAATAACCAACTTCTATAAAGATATTTTTGTTTAAGCTTCATAGTGTGATGAATTACTTGGGATTCTAAAAATAAATGCCACAGGGCTATTTTGACAAGTTAAAACCTTGATTCAAGTTGTTTATCATCTTACTTTTCATTGCAAATATTACGTCTACTAGGAAGAATAGAAAATTGGAGTGACTAGATGCAGTATCCTTGGGATCATATTTAAGACATGATCTTCATGTCCACATGAAAAACAAAACAAAACAAAACAAAAAACAGAATATGGATGGTTCACATTCAAATGTGTTTTCAAAGACTTTTGTGAGTCAGGAAATTGTCCCCAACTTTGTAGGGCCTTCTACCGCCTCTTTTCACTCTTACTCATTCAATGAGTTGTGTCAAAGTATCAGTAGGGTTCATGATAATTTATGCTCCGACCAAATGGGAACTAATACATGATCAAATTTTAGGTTAGCAAATTTTGGGAATAAATAGTTAAATGGCATATCTTCCTGAGTGGCCTGGGAAGGTAGAAGGCAGCTCCAGAAGTAATTCTGTCTGTGAACCAGCTGCTCAAAAGGAGCACTTAGATACATTACTCTTTGAAAAGGAAAGGAATTTTAGGTTAGTTATTCTCCAATTCTAACTGACCTGTTATGTGTTACAATAATTCCTGAGAACTAGTTCTTCATATAGGTTACCAGTATGAATATACATAGTCTAATATATATGTGTGCATGTGTGTGTGTGTATTTATTTATTCCAAAGGACAAGCTACAGAGAATGTATTTATACCCCTCTTTGATTGAGAAGCTATGTGCCAAATCAAAGTAGGCTCCCAATAACTTCACTGATGCCATCGCTCACAAATCCCATCCATCACTACTGGTTAGAATCCTCACTGTGTTCTCTGTAGACTGAATCATAGAAGTGGAATATAAAACTCAGAGCTCTCTCATAGTATGGCAGTAGATATTTAAACTATTTGGACTAGAGAGAAACCTGGACTGTTAAAAAAACAATGTTAAGTAACTTTATAGCTTGTAGCTTATATCTGTAGAACCAGAGAAACAAATTTAGTGTGATATCACAGTCCCAAGATTACAGTTCAGGACAAAGACATCGTCCATGGGCATGTCAGCCACTGATCATTGTTTATACCCCGAATGATAGACTTAAAACTCCAAAGCAAAGAAGCAACATTGAGAAAGAAAACACATTAGAAAAACATCATTAAAAGTTTTGATTAGAATAGAAGCAGATAGTCTAGCTTCAAAAGGACAAGAATCAGTCCTACACACTACACAAATGCTTTCCCTGCAGGCTCGATGCTCCACCACATGATAAAGCCCTTACCTCTGGCGCAAAGCCTCCCCTGAAAGGCAGAAATGGAAACTTGTGTTAAACGCATGGATTTTTCAGACCAGAGCGAATTACAGATAAGGGCCACTTAGGAGAATCAGAGGAAATATGATAAATTTTACTAAAAATCATCTCACGGGGACATAACTGCCTCTAATTTTATTAAGATGAGGTCACGTGTTGTGCCTGAATTGCTAAAAAGATATCCTCACAGATCTTTCTCTCGTACGACCTACAAAATATATCCACTGAGCAGGAGAGGTATCTGCCATGCAGCCCGATAAACGGAGTCAATCCCTGGAATCCACACGACAGAAGGGAAGAACTGACTCATGAAGGTTGTGGTCCAACCTCTATCTACATCCATGTCATCATCCATGTGCTCCCCTCCCCATGCACACACATGTGCTGGATAAACAAATGTGAGAACAACTTAAAAATAATATGCGATAATTCATTTTGATTCTGTTATGATCAGCTAGCAGAATGGCATCCTATGCTGGGTCTTGTACAAGTCTTGATATGAATAATATCATATCATGAAACAGAAAATCGGATAGGCTGGTCCATCCTCAGGTTATTTTCTTTCATGCGAATGCAATTGTTTTGTCTATATGTGTCAACCTGATTCTAACAGTGCCAAAAGATACAATCGAGGACCTTCTTTACTTTTTTAACAATCTACTTTACTTGCTTTTGAGGTTCTTCTTAGCTTCTAATATTCAAAACTACAAAAGGATAAGTAAAGCGCACAAAGCACAAGTTGTGCAATATTTGTCTGCGCTTGGGAGTGTGACAGCACGGGTGCCACGAATTACGAGATTTTTCTTCATTTTCTGTGCATTTAATTGCTACACTGATGTTACTGATCTTGCGCACGACTGCGCTGTAAATATCACTGAGCTAAAGCCATGGCTTTGTGCGGCTCAACAAGAGCATCTTTGCAGAGAAGGCAGCCATGTCTCTGCAGCGGTTCTCAACCTGTGGGTCATGCCTCCCACAAGGATTGCCGGTCAGATTCTCCATAATACAAAAACTATGATTTGTAAGAGTATACATTTACAGTTATGAAGGGGCAACAAAATAATTTTTATGGTTGGGGGGGGTTGGTCACCACAATGTAAATAACCGTGTTAAAAGGTTACAAAATTAGGAAGGTTGAGAACCAGTGTTCTGCAGGATGAGTCTATAGATTCAGAGTGTCTTAAAGGGCCACCAGACAGCCCAGTGAAGCCACTGGTAATGGGGCCAGCGAAGTGTGAAGGATTCCTCAACAGTTCATTTTCTGAAAGTTTCCACAGTGACGTCCACAGAATGTCTATCTACTTCTGCCAACACACGTGGGGATTACGATCCTGCCGATGCTCACAAAACTGTATACGTATTCAGGTTTATTCCAGTCAGAGACAATCAGACACAGCTCGTATTTGGGACTTCATCCTATTGATGAGTCTCACATATCAGCTAAAATATTCAGACAGATTTTATTTCCTAGTATATTTCATTTTTCTCCTTTTATTAAATATGCAAAAAAAACCTTTCAATATCCTGGTTTAGTGGCTCATGCCTAAGAATCCCAGCACTTATGAGGCTGAGGCAGGAGAATTGGTATGTGTAAAGTCAGTGTGAACTACATAGTGAGTCTGAAGCCATTGTCGGTTATGAGACAAGATTGAGATTCTCTCTCAAAAGCAGTTACACACACATACTCACAAACACTCACTCACACACACACACACGCACACACACTTTAGCCCCCTCTCACATATACACTCACACACACACACACACACACACCCCACACACACTTTAGCCCCCTCTCACATATGCACACACACACACACACACACACACACACACACACACACACACTGACAGGTTCTGGTGTTGTCACTGGGTAACTGTTTGAGCTCAAAGGCAGAAACTTACCTAGGAGAGGTATATAACACAATCAATATTTATAATTTTCTGTGTCCTTTCAAGGCATGACTGTTGATAATTACAAAACCAATCAAATAATATCAACGCATCTTTTCACGTAACTATTACATTGTGTGTAGCAATTATTCATTTTACATCTGAGGTCTGTATGCCTTTAATCTTAACGATGGCAAATGTGTGGAAACTGTTGTCTTTGACTTTCAAATAAACTATCTATCCTTCCTTTATACACCAAGAAGACCTTAACAAATGCAGAGGAAAGGAGGGAGAGAAGGAGTCTGTGGGCTTATATATCTAAGTAATCTCTATAGGACTCAAGTAGAAAATATTTTAATATTTTAACTGACTCTCAACAGCACCCTGTCAGAATCTACCATATCCTATAAGTTCTCAAGCATATTACCCAGCTACTGACAAAAACTCCAAGGGAAGCTTTCCCGTGAAAAACAGAAAAGGAAACAAAATAAAACAAAACACAATCATGAATCCCAGGAAATAATTTCTTTTGGTTTGGAAGAAAAGTATCTGAAGCAGATGGGCTACTGAGAATAAGTAAGATTGCTGATTGCTCTTTTACTTATTCTTGTTAATTAGGAATGAACATCAAATTATTGAAAGGTTGTCCCAAATTTTAAGAGCCAAAAAAAAAAAAACCCAAACAAACCACAAAACAACAACAACAAAACAAAAAACTCAAACCAAAACCAAACCAAACCAATCAAACAAAAACCCCACAAACCACCACCAGAAAAACCACCTCAGCGATGACACAGTACAGAGTTCTCAGCCCTTGTGGACTCACAGAAGCCCAAGACGAGCTTAACCATGGCTGGGATATCTCAAGAAAACAGCTGTTCTCTTCTTGAAGTGACAGAAGCCGTGGTGACTGTCTGAGCTGTTCTAGAACAGCGCACAGAACTATTTCAGAACTGCACCTTTCTTCGTGCAGGGTTTATCTTCGCAAATACTACAATTCTAGAGTTCAACAAATAAAGGGATTTGCTTCAAAAGTAGGGACTTCTAGCAGTTAAAATTTATTCAGTGTGTTTCGTGGAAAAAAAATAGTTATTTGATGGTTACGTATGCCTGTATCGTGTGCCTGTATCTGTACAGATAATAAATGTATTTGCTTCATGAAGACAGCGGAGCTTAGCTTAGCAACAGTTCCTCAGAATTCAATCCGTTGAGCTCAGGGTATTTTAACAACTACTGCAACGATAGGACTTTCTCCCTGTGGAATAAATCTTTATCTTCTACCTAAAAGGAGGAGCAGACTTCTGAGCATAAAGGTGATAATGCACCACGTATAACAGCTCTTCATTTAAAAAGTGATTTTATTTTATTTATCAAGTCAATTGGATATCAAAGAATATTTTCTTGGAAAGAAGAATCTGAAAATTATAAATAAGGAGGTGATTTCATAATACGAAAGGGCTAAGTTAAATAGCATTTTAGGCACCCTTGACAAAAATAAGATGTCTTACAAAAGTCAACGGCATGAGATTTATTTTCATCATAAGGAAGGAAACAGAAAGCACCAGGATAAAGAAATAGAACAGCAACTGAAAAAACGAGAGAGAATTTATCGTCTGGAAGCCTACTAATGAGATCAAAACAAGCCCGAATGGAGGCTATCATAAGAAAACGGATAACTGCATCTTATAGCACCTGAGATTGCTTTAGAAATTCCTGCTGTCTGTCATTCCCTACACATCTAAGGAACATTTTTTACCTGGGAAACATTTCTTTTTTTTTCAAGGAAATAACAAGCCAAAGAGAGAGCACTATTACCGACAGCCTGCTGTTCTGTTCTCCCCCTGCTAGAACATTCACGTAAAACTACTGTCAGAAAAAAAGAAAAAGAAAAGAAAAGAAAAAAAAAAAAGAAAAAAAAAAGGAACATCACCCACCAACAAGGTCAACAAGCCTTTGGTTTTAGTCGGATCAGTACTTTTTTCATGCCCACATCTCCCCCATTAGAAACAGATAAGGTTACTTACTTTTTAAATAAATGTAGGACAAATAATGCTACCTCGGAGTTAAGAAAAAATTAAGGTAAATCTACCCTATGAGTTAGTGGCGAGGATGTTAACGGAAATGAAAGGTGTGGAGGGAGAAAGGCATTGCACTGAGTTTGGGATTAAAACGGTGGGCTCTTCTTTGACTGACGTTCAAATTCTCCGTGCTCCTCTGGAGGACTGAGATCCAGGAAAGAATCCCCCAACATCACAAGGACGTGGACTGACTGTGAGGCTGCTGGTCAATGCCCTCCACGACCCTGACCAGTCCTCCCTGGCTCTGGTCACACGTGCCTTCCACGTCCGTTTCCTTTGGGGGGCAGAGCGTGTGGGGGTTCGGGAGCCCTGCGGGCGGGCAGTTCTTCTCTATGTGACTGTACATGTTGGACACCGACTTCTCGAGTGCTGCCAGGTTGGTCACGTGCCTGAGGATCCCCTTCGGGTGTCTGTGGGGCGCCACGTCACACAGCGCTTTGGATGCTGGTGGCCTTGCGCTCGTGGAGGATGCAGTTTCTCTGGCGCGTGTGACCCGGGCGGTGCACACTGAAGAGGATGAGGGAGGCGGTGGGAAGGGGCGTGGGGCTGGAGGCCGCGGAAGAGGAGGAAGGGATGGTGGTGGAGGAGGCAGGGAAGAAGGAGGGGGGCCAGAGATGGGAAATGTAAGAAGACGGGGAGGAGGAGAGAGGGGGAGAGGGAGGGCAGTGAAGGCAGCAGGAGGTGGAGGAGGCTGTGCCAGGGAGGAAGGGATGTTAGGAGGATGGGGAACCAACTCTAAAGAGTTTCTTTCCGTTTCCTTGTCTAAAGCCCAACTGGGAGTCTCTCTCTTAGAGCCCAGGGAATTTACACCACCGGGCCTCGGAGGAGGAGAAAGTTCCAGGGTGCAGTCAGCGGGAGAGGTGACCACACTGGGCTCTGACCGGAGTTCCACGGCTCTAGAAATGGTTGGCAGGGTTGAGAATGAGAAGTGAGACCAAGAGGAGGAGAAGGAGGAGCCCGAAGACAGGGGTGTCCCCTGCTCTGCCTGCTGGATGCTCAGGGTGTCTCGGGGTCCCCTTTCCTTCCCTGGCCCATGGGCATCTTCGGTACCTTTCCGGGGTGGGTGGGACCTGGCGCTCTGGCGTTCAACTCTCTGCCTGGTGACCTGCCACTCCATCAGGTCTATGGTCTCTGGCCTGTTGGGAGCTTTCCACAGCAGCCGCCTTGGAAAGTTCACGGACTGGTGCCACACCCTCTGGATCTTTTCTCTCGGGCCCCTCAGAGACTGGCTCTTAACTTGTGGTCTGGGTGAAAACAGCTCTTCAAAATCTGTCCTCAGCGGCGAAAGGCCCGAATCTGTTGACCTTTGACCTACGCTCTCCATATAAAGGGGGTTGTGGGTGCTTAAATCATCCTCATCGGGGAGAAATGAGAACGTCCTTGTTGGGTTAGGCTGGCTGTCCTTAAGTGGTCCCTCTACATGAGCTGGCTCATGAGACTCAGTGGTACTGGAAGAAAAGGCCATCCCATCTTGGTGACTGGTCCTGTCTTCTGGGACTGAGTTATTTCCCCTGCTTTGTTCAAAATGGTAGAGAAGGAAAAGACTTGAAAGAGAAGAAGGAGACAAGTTGTGATACAGCTTTCATAAGAAAGGCGTTTTCACGGTTATCATCATATCTTACATTACAAAGGCTAAAGCACTGGAGCAGAACTCACTGTCAAGTTCCTATTCTAGAAAAGACAGGGCAGGGGAATCCAGAGTCATGAGAAGGACCAGAAACAGTCTCTAGACTGTTCTCCCCTCCCCAGTTAGTGTGACACAGCCAAGTGTCTGGGTCTGTGCTTGCTCCTGTGTAAGCCACGATTTTGGAAGGTACAGGCGGGTTGTGTGCTCTCACCTTGCTGGAGTGTGCTCAGGGCCCACTGTTATGCTTGGCTAGGTCTCAGTCAGGGACTGCCCGTCACATCCCATCTCAGTAACTCTGGGAGATCAATATAGTCTCTGATATAAAGCAACATTTGTAAGGCAATACAGGAAGGGATAGCCCACTCCCCGGGTTAGAAGAACGACAGCTTCCAAAGACAGAATGGAAAGTCCTCAGAGAGCTCGAAATTCATAACTGAGAAACCAGCTTCGTGCTACGACCCTGAACTAAAAAAAAAAGACCTCTTCCCGCTTAAATTTTATGCCTGGTAACTTTAAAATATTGAAAACACAAATAGGCAGGTGGAATTTATATTTTTCTGCAAATATAATGCGGGTCAAATTTCAACCAAGAGTCCCTGGATGAAATGATTTATGCTACAACAATGTTCTTTTGGTTTCCCTGTGTGGTTTGCTTGGGTCTGAATACTGAGCAAAGTGCCACTAGTAGATTTGCATTCTTACTACAGTTAGAATGTTGCAGGGCACACATGAAGGACATTTGGGTCCATGCCCTGGGACTCTTCCTTCCGAAAGGTTAGGTGGCATGGACTTTACGTAGCCCCCTTGAAGGTTCTGCCTTCAAGCTGAAGCACAACAGCAAATCAATTTTGCCGGTTGTTTAATGTTCAACTCCAGCCAGAGGAAAATAAAGTGTAAATATTTTGGATAAGGACTAAATAGTTGTTTAAAATGGAGTGACAGAGTAGGCAATAAAATGATAAGTAGCTTTGAAGTCTGATGACAAAGCAGGCGTACTCACAAATGGGCCTGGATTATCAGCCAACCTGAATAATTTAGGAGGTACAGGCAATTGGACAAAAACAGACAACCTGGACTTTTCCCAAGCTTGGAAAGCTAGTTTGAAAATACATCACGTAACTTGGAATTACATAGCCATTAGTTTTGGAAGAGGTGATCTGTGTAATCATACACATCACTTATGATCGAAAGGACTCTATGTCTGAATTAAAGATAAAGACAGTCTTGACACGGTCCCTGGTGGTGTGTGAGCACAGTCACATCAGAAGGAAACCAGGTAGGGAGGATGGGATTTCCGACCAAACACGAATGCCTACATCCTGAAAGACGAGGACCACCGTGCAGACAGGAGTGTTGCTCGCTCTACCCCGCCACCCCTGCTTTCTAACAGCCTCTTATTAGAAGGACATTATTTACTTACTCATGCCTAGGTATCCACAGGTGAGAAAGAGAAAACATGTGACAGGGGGAAAAAAAAGTTTTAGCTGTCATTAATTTGAGAGGATTATGCAATATTAACAGACTCTTGCTTTAAACAATACACACAGTTCAAGAGAGAAAAAAATGCATGTTTCTTATTTTTCATTTAGTCACCAGGATAATATCTAATAATGTTTCAGATAAAGTACTGTGACCTTTACTCTGGTGTTTCATGCAGAGTTTTATTTAACAATTTATTTGCTGGAGATATATAAAGATTCACCTTTGTGAAACGTGGGTTATCTTAATCATGAAAGAGAAATTGTAAATAAGAGCAAGAATCATGACTGTGTCTTAACTTTAAAAACTGCTCAGTGTGACTATGAGGCTGGGTTTCAGGAAGAAAGTAAATATATTAGATACTAGGTGAATATTATAGAATGGTAAATTTCCTTGACGTTATCAATTACTTTGTGAAGATTTTTTTTTTTCAAAATTGTCTGTTTTTCTTCCTTAAAACATACTTGGTGGCAATTGCCTGGGAGCCAGTTTATTTTGTGGCTTGCTAGAATCCTTACAAAACATTTTCAACAGTAAAACTAAATAAATAAATAAATAAATAAAGCATTTCTAAAAATGACATAAGGTTCAGAATTAAAATGCTTCTATGCATGATTGAAAATCTTCTGCTACAAATTTTCAAGTGCCATTGGCCCTTGAAGACTGTCAGTTGCAACTTGCCCTCACCCACGGCTACTGATTGCAGATGCTGTTGGGTGAACTCGTTTTTTTTTTATAAAGCGGCTGCATAGATCTATATGTCAGTCATTGTTCTCATATGCGAATACTGCTAACTCCACACAAATGCTTTTCTATCTGAACAGCATTGCTGGGAAGAGCTGATGAATGTAATCTGAGAATCAAATCATATTGGCTCAATTCCTACTTCACCAGTAATTCAATGAGGGCGTCGCTTGTAGATTGCGAAGGAAGTGAAAACACACAATTAAGGAGTGAATCCTGCGTGCGAATAGAATGCTGTGCTTTAAATTTTGCTTTAACTTCAACCTACGTAATATATATGTATATATATTGCATATTATACGTTATAGATTACATGTATTTATACAACTCTAAAATAGCTCCTGTACACATTTTATAGCTTCATATATCATTTTGTCACTACTGCATATACTGTTCACGCATCTGTCTAAGCTGCTTTTTTTCCAGTAGGAGAGCAGTTTTCATGACTCTTGACCCTTGCTTTACTCCTGTGAGTAAATACGAGAAACATTGGTGTCTTTAGGCACCAATGACAAAGTTTCCCGAGTTCGGCTCTAATTATGCACTTGGTTCGCTTAACCTGCCCCAAGGTGGCTGCTCTTGAAGTTTTAAAATAAACACACAATAAATCAAATAAGACTATGCGGGGTGTGCCGTGCAGTTGTGAGGCCTTAGCAGTGCCTTAACAAGCTCTCTCGAAACGCGGGGCTTACAATTGCTCGGAAACCCTGCAGTGTGGTGACGCTGAAGGCGGCCTCAGAGCAGCGCAGCGAGCAGACTGCTCAGAGCACACCGCGCCACCGACTAGTCCACATCTCAATCTTTCCTTCATTTAATACCTTAAAATAGTATCTTAAGAACGTCTGATTGTAAACTGCAGAATTTGCTTTTGATTGTCAAAGGGGAGCTTTTTTTTTTTTTTAATCTCAAATCAGGAAATATCATCTTACCGTTTGGGTTTATTACAATCTCCCACTTGATTGCTTTTCTTCGTGAAGATTGGGAGATTAATTGTAATACCCAAACTCTACTCTGAAGTTGTGCCTAACTCGGATACTGTTTGTATTCTTTATTTCTTTTCTGTAATTTTCTCTCTTTTTCCCTTGATTTGTTCCCTTTTTAGTTTTTAGCTAAAGTGTTTCTCAACTCAACTTTTCAGCTGTTTTAGACTCAGTAACGAAATGTATGAGAGGCTTCCCGCTGCAGTTCTGCACAGGCGCGGAGCTAGCTTCGCTCGCTCCCAGCATCCAGGCCACCCAACGCATGCCCCGCCCTGCTACTCACATGGCGCTCTCTCCCAGCTCCTCGTAGAGATGTGCTCCTGGGGGTGGTGGCGGTGGGGGTGCCGCAGGCACGGGGGCTGCAGGTTTGGCCGCGGGCATGGCAGACTGGATTCTCGCTGTCTTCGTGCACTCAGCCTGGCGTCTTGAGTAGAGTAAGGTTGTCTTAGAAGACTCAGTTTAGAGACCACGACCGATAGGCTCACTGGTCTTAATAGTGAGGTTCTGTTGTCAGGGGGACCCACTTAGACTACACGCAAACGTTTGGACTAATAAACTGATAGGACAGAGGCATTCTCACGTTCAGTGTGTAAATATTTGCCCCTTGAAGGAACGGTAGAATTCACAGAAGTATTTTCAAATAAGTTGCAGTTTTTACTAATACCCATGTTGCTGGTGTTAGAGGTGATCTGTGGTTTTATATCTCTTAGACAGTATTTCTTTCTTAAAATTAAAGCATCAAATGGTAGAAATGATTAGAACATACCTCACCTTTCATATTTCTGTTATAATAAATTGTCTAAAATCAGATTAAGCACACACACACATATACACACACTCACGCATGCGTACATACCTCCAAACTGCAAACCCAAATAATTGCCAAAAAAATTATACACAGTTCAGGGATGACAGCTTGATCAATATAATCTGTGAATTCTCATTTTCTATCACAAAAATTCATGTGCAAAAATATTCATAATTATACTTACACTTTAAATCTGTTTTGGAAAGCAGTGTGCAAGAAAGACAAAGTGACATTAGACATATGACACTAATGGCTTTATAACAGGATTTGCTATAAATTGCAAACAGTTTCCTGAACAAGCCCATAAGGATACAGTTAATGATATAAGAGGGAAGATAAGGGCTTCGGTTTGGTGAGTGAATGTGTAGCCCCTCATTGCTACTGTTGCAGACTTACAAATCATTTAAGAAGCCACTACAAAGAAATAAATGGAGTAAGAAAAACAGTATTAAAACACAAAGCTATAATATTTGGGCCCAGGGGGTCCTGCAGAGACTGATACTCCAATCAAGGACCATGCATGGAGAAGACCTAAAACCCCCTGCACAGATACTTAGCCCATAAGTGTCCAAGAGGGTTCCCTAGTAAGGGGAACAGGGGCTGTCTCTGACATGAACTCAGTGGCTGGCTCTTTGGTCACCTCCCCCTGGGAGGAGTGCAACCTTACCAGGCCACAGAGGAAGACAATGCAGCCATTCCTGATGAGACCTGATAGGCTAGGGTCAGATAGAAGGGGAGGAGGACCTCCCCTATCAATGGACTTGGGGAAGGACGTAGGGGAGAAGAGGGAGGGTGGGTGGGACTGGGAGGAGATGAGGGGGGAGGCCGCAGCAGTGATACAAAGTGAATAAATTGTAATAAATAAATAAATTTTAAAAAAAGAAATGAAAAAAAAAACCCTCAGAACTATGAGCTTCAAATCTAATAAGAAAATGGAACTTGGAAAGGGGCACGGTGGAGATGAGGGAGGGAGGGAGGGACTGGGAGGGAATGAGGGATGGGGACACGGCTGGGATACAGAGTTAATAAAATGTAACTGATAAAAAAAATAAAAAAAAAACTGAAAAAAAAAAAATGGAAACTTGAGGATGACCTGATGTTTGTAGGAGCTTGTTTCTTTCCCTTAGAGGAATATTGATTTCACTGACATAAGGCTATGATACACTTCTTTGAGGAACAGTTGAATGAAAAAAAGAGAAAGCACATAACAGAATAAATATGGAAATTAATACTAGATTGATGGCTTGGTAAGTTATGGTTATTTTTCCAGCACTGTTTATGAGGTACTTTAAGTTAAATATAATAGTTGATTTGTTAAGGAAACATTAAGCTTAACTGTGGCGACCAAACATCATGTCTGCAACTCCACACGACCTCTGTGAGGAAATTATCCAGTTAACATCTTCACACCTTGAACATCTCAACTTGCAATGAACTTACTGTATTCAACTCGAGAGAAAACTGCTTAGTGATTGGAAAGAAGGTGTGACGGACAACCTAGTTATGGTTGTCAGCTCGACACCTGTGGGAAGAGTGGACTTCATTGAGGAATGGCTGCTCTCTGACTGGCTCATGGGTGCTCCAGCTCGTGTTTCTTTCGACTTCTTACAGGCTAGCATCATCTGTGAGGAAGGACCTCTGCTGGGAAAGTGCCTCCATCAGATTGCCTGTAGGTAAGTCTGTGGAACTTTTTTTTTTTTTTGATTGATGATTGATGTGGGAGAGCTGAGCAGTGACATTCCTGAGAATGGGTGCTTGACTATATTAAGAAGGGCAGTGGAAACATGAGCCTGGAAGCAAGCCAGGAGGCAGAATTCCTCCACCGTCCCTGTTTCAGTTCCTGCCTTTCGATTCCTGAGTTGAGCTTTAGTCCTGGCTGTAAGCCAAATAATCTCTTTCTTCCCCAAGTTAGTTTTAGTTTGTGTTTTCTCATAACAACAAAAAAGCCAATTAGGACAGAAAGGTTTCAGTGTAAGAATACATTAGGAACATCTTATGTATTTCAAATAATAAATAACTTTTTTTTTACCATTATTTCTTATGGTTTGTTATATAAATAGTTATAAATGTATTGTAATTGTCCATTATTACCTCAGGGCTACATCTCTTTTTAATCAACTCTTCATTTTTTTTTTTTTAATGGCTGTCAGTAGGGACATATTACTAATTTCTCACACTGGTATCGGGCCCGATGCACATCCCGTTTACCTAAATTGTAGATACTTAAAACACTTCAAGTCCTTGGCTATTTTATATATGTTAAATAGTTTTTGCACACAGCAAAACCCAAGCGTATTTTACTGTAGGAAGAGGAAAGAGCAAGGCTCTACGCAGCCACTGCATTTATGACAAGGCATGCTCTAGCAAAGGTACCAGGGGGAGGGAAGCCATGCTAATAGCCGCTGGTGTGGTGTTTACAGTTTACCACGATTTGGCTAACACTGCATCATTTTCATAGAGGTAAATCTAACCACATGGAATAAAAGAAAAAGAAAGAAAGAAAAGGGACAACAAAACAGCTAACATGACAGCGTCTGGTCACGTTAGAGACCCTGCAACCTTTTTTCTTGAAACTGGGTGAAGAGAGACTCTCGTAAAACCTTGGACTGCTTTCTCTCCAGGCTAATTTTTTTTTTTCAGGTAGGGGAGGAGCTTTTGACCCATAGAAGAGAATGCACAAAGCCAGGAAGAAACCAGTCCCTTGAGCAAAGACTTAATAGGAGCAAAGGATACCAAGGCATGTATAAGAAGCCTGTGTGTTGGCCTTGAGGAAGGCATTTTGGTTCAGGCAGGAGAAACGCAATGACAGAATGGTTGCCCCATCAACCTTTTGCAGCCAGGGATGTTACTTTACCAGGCAGCTTCCCGAATACCATCCCGAGCACATCTGCCTGGTGACCCCATACTCACTGTCGGTAGCTCACTAGGACAACCAAGATGGCTGGTATGCAGCACAGGATGATGATGAAGGCCAAGGCCAGCAAGGCCCCCTCCGTGTACCCCAAACTCTCTCCTCGCTTCTTGATGCTTGTCACCGCCTCGGGAGTCCGGATCTCCAGAATGCGCCCTCCTTCCCCGTAATACGGCTGAAAATCCTTATTGATATCGAGCAGTTTGCCATCCAGGAATCTTTGTTGTGAGGCGAATTGAAAAACAACAACAACAACTAATTACGTTAGAAGAGAGAGAGAAGAGACTTTGGGAGCAAGCACAGCTGCGAGGGGTTGCTTAAGTTAAGGTGAGTCTCTGAGAATGTCTGTAAGGGATGACCTTGACTACACTGAGAAGGGAAGCCTGCTCACGGTGGGTGGCTCTGTTCTTTGGATGTGGGATGTGGGATACTGGGTTATGTAAAGGGAGATAGTGAGCTGGTTGCTCTCTTCCAACAGTGTATGCCCTGGACAAGGTCTATCCCCACGAGGGACCACAATCTGCTATTGTTAGTCAAGTAAGTTTTTCTTCTCTCCTAAGCTGCTTTTGTCACAGTTGTTTCACTGTAACAGCAAGAAAGGAGACTACAGATAGTAACTATACACTGCTTACTCCAAGAAGGAGGAAGAAGGGATTGTGAACACTGTCTCAGTAAATAAATACTAAGGTTTGAGGAGACAGAAGGGCTCATCCTTACTCATGATGGGACACAGGGAAGAGTGTGACTGTATGTTTTGTTTTTCCCCAGCAATTTTTAAAAAATTTATTAAAAAATATTCACTTTGTATCCCAGCTGCAGCCCCCTCTCTCATCCCCTCCCAATCCCACCCTCTCTCCCTCATTTCTATCCATGTCCCTCCCCTAGTCCACTGATAGGGGAGGTCCTCCTCCCCTTCCCTCTGACCCTAGCCTATCAGATCTCATCAGGGCTGTCCTGCATTGTCTTCTTCTGTGGCCTGGTAAGGCTGCACCTCAGCCAGCCACCGAGTTCATGTCAGAGACAGTCCTGTTCCCTTTACCAGGACACCCACTTGGACACTGAGTTGCCATGGGCTACTTCTGTGCAGGGGTCTAGGTTATATACATGCATGGTTCTTGGTTGGAGTATTGATTGGCCTTTTGTGTATGAATCTCAGTGGCCCCATCAGCCAATAGAAGATAGAGAGTAGGTATATTTTCTTAACTAAAAATTTCCATATAACAACATAATCAAATAATTAATATAATAACAATATAATTAAATAATTAAAATGCTTGTGTTTATCTGTTTCTCTTCTTTCTCTCCTCTGTATTCCATGTGGATGTATATTAAGATATGTAATATGTATAATATATAGTATATTTCTTATAATAATGTTATAAGAGATAGCATATATATTTTAATGAGGGTTCAAACCCAGAGATGTGTCCAGGGCTCTGGTAATAAGCTTGCTAATAATTATTACTAGTTTTGTTTTTCATCTTTGGATCAAAGAACACACACACACACACATACACACACACACACACACACAAATCAGGGATGAGATGCTTAGGTTTCAGATGATAAATTGATAGACTAACTTTACTGTCTATCGCTGGACATTAGGCAACAATTATAATATCTTGGTATATTTTGTTAAAGTTAAATTTCTATTTGCATGGTCTTAATGCTAATGTGTATGTTTTAGGTCTCAGGTGTGATGTATGTATGTGCTTACAAGCAAGTCACAAAATATTTGTGAAAAATACATAGTGTTTCTCAGATAGAAGTTTGATAAAATTCTTAATGCCAAATTTTATTTCTTCAAAAATATTTTCATTCTCCATATTCTTTTGTGGTTTGCTCTCAGTTGTTTTATCCTAAATTGCTCATGAACGCTGTTAAATTACATCCCAATCATTTCACTCTTTACCACTAGTTAGCATCCTTAAAATGCAGACATATTTTTCTAAAATCTTGCCGTTACTAAAATTAAAACAAAATTATATAGAAAATACAGGCTTCTAAAAAGCAAAGGATACTGTTGTCAGAACAAAATAACTGCCTATAGGTTGGGAAAGGATCTTCATCAACCCTATACCTGACAGAGGGCTAATATCCAGAAATATATAAAGAACTCAAGAAGTTAAACAGCAACAAATCAAGTAATCTAGTTAAAAAAATGGGGTACAGAGCTAAACAGAGAATTCTCAATAGAAGAATATTGCATGGCCGAAAAAACACTTAAAGAAATGCTCAGTGTCCTTAGTCATCAAGGAAATGCAAATCAAAATGATCCTGAGATTTCACCTTACACCCATCAGAATGGCTACGATCAAGAGCTCAAGTGACAACACATGCTGGAGAGGTTGTGGAGAAAGGGGAACCCTCCTCTATTGCTGGTGGGAATGTAAACTTGTACAACCACTTTGGGAATCAATCTGGTGGTTTCTCAGACAATTAGAAATAGCGCTTCCTCAGGATCCATCTATACCACTCCTAGCCATATATTCAAAAGATGCTCAAGTATACAACAAGGATATTAGCTCAACCATGTTTGTAGCAGCTTTATTTGTAATAGCCAGAACCTGGAAACAACCCAGATGCTTCTCAATTGAGGAATGGATACAGAAATTATCGTATGTCTACAAAATGGAATATTACTGAGCAATAAAAAAAAAAAACAAGGAAATCATGAAATTTTCAGGTAAATGGTGGGAACTGGAAAAGATCATCTTGAGTAAGGTATCCCAGAATCAGAAAGACTTACATGGTATATACTCCCATAAGTGGATATTAGACATATCGTATAGGATAAACCTACTAAAATCTGTACACCTAAAGAAACTAATCAAGAAGGAGGACTCTGGATAAAATGTTCAGTCCTCATTCAGAAAGGATAGACATCAGAAGAAGGAGAAAACAGGAAAAAGGACAAGAGCCTGCCACAGAGGGCCTCTGAAAGGCTCTACCCTGTAGGGTATCAAAGCAGATGCTGAGACTTATGGCCAACCTTTGGGCAGAGTGCAGGAAATCTTATGAAAGAAGGGGGAGATAGAAAGACCTGGAGGGGACTGGAGCTCCACAAGCAGAGCAACAGGACCAAAAAATCTGGGCACAGGGGTCTTTTCTGGAACTGATACTCCAACCAAGGAACATGCATGGAGATAACCTAGAACCCCTTCACAGATGTAGCACTGATAGTTCAGTGTCCAAGTGGGTTCCATAGTAATGGGAACAGGGACTGTCTCTGACATGAACTGATTGGCTTCTTCTTTGATCACCTCCCCCTAAGGGGGGAGCAGCCTTACCAGGCTGCAGAGGAAGACAGTGCTGCTACTCCTGGTGAGACCTGATAGACTAGGATCAGAAGGAAGGAGAGGAAGACGTCCCCTATCAGTGGACTTGGGGAGGGGCATGCATGAAGAAGGGAGAGGGAAGGTGGGATTGGGAGGGGAGGTGGGAGGGGTTTATGGGGGGATACAAAGTGAATAAAGTGTAATTAATAAAAATTAAAAAAAAAAAAAGAAAATACAGGAGACCGGAAGATTGAAAACAACTAGGAAAGATGCATTAAGAACAATTGTCAGAAAAAAAATGTATGAACTTCCTTGAAAGTCTAGCTCACACTTATATGAATTGTATGTTTACATATCAATGTTCATTTTAAATTTAAAAAGTTTAAGTACAAAATTTTCCCAACGATGTTCAGGACACCAGGTGTCGCTAGAGTCCAGCAAAAACTGGAAACAGAATTCAGACCATTAGAAAGAGCCAGTGAAAACTACGTAATAACATTCTATTTACGATTTCAGCCTTTCCAGATCTTCCTAACCAACAAATTCCAGAATTGAACTCCAAGGTGTCAGGAAACTTTATATGACTCCAGTCTGTAGGTTACTTACTAATAAAAATACATTTATGAATGAAAAAAAAAAGATTTCAGCCTTTGTTCACTATTTTCCTTCCTTCCTTCCTTCCTTCCTTCCTTCCTTCCTTCCTTCCTTCCTTCCTTCCCTCTTCCTTCTCTCCCTCCCTCTCTTCCTTCCTTCTCTCTCTCTCTCTCTTTCTTCTTTCTTCTTCATCTTCCCCCTCCTCATCTTTCTCTTTTTCCTTTTCCTCCTCATCCCCCACCCCTTTCCTTTTCCTTTGGATTCAGCTGTCATATAGAATGCGGAGCTACTTGGCAGTGATTTTTTCCTTTACTGATTCCCCCTCCTCCCCCCTGCTCTGTTCAGGACACCAGATACTTTTTTCCCCCTGTTACAATAGAGTTGTCTGTAAGAAGGCTCAGTTTCTTCCTTCAAACCTGCTGAAGTCATTGCAGGCAATCACCTCACCAACAGTCTGTTTCCCCTCTCTCCCCCTCCCCCCAAGGGATCTCAAAGTGCTGTTTTGGCTCCAGACTGTAGCTGACTCCTGTTGCCCTGGTTTCTGACCTCAGCGCAGCCCATTCGGGACTTGGAAACTACTTGTGAAGATACTATCCCTGCCTCTGATTTCACTTTAAACAACATCTCAGTGGCTTTTAAACTTTAATCATCCTTCAATAAGAATTACCTATAGGTGCTACCGTCACTGCATAGGTGTGAAGTGCAGTAAAAAGCACTCACTTAAAAAGCTCATTTCTGTCAATGGCTCTGTTGGTCTGGGGGTCGATGGCATAGACCGTCAGGTCACACTTGCTATAGTCTTCTAGGGAGAAGGCGTCTCCATGGCGGCGGGCACCTATGGACTCCACCACAACCTTGGCACCGGGAATTTGCTCCTGGACATAGCGATCCAAAATCCTGCATGGAATATAACACACAGATATGACATTCCGATGGACTTAGTAGGGATAAAAAACATAACCCTCTACCTGAAATGACATTTAGTAAGTGACGGCTGGTTTCTGCTGATGTTTGCCACGTCTGAAGTGCTGGAGAAATGTATAAGTAGGTTTTCAGCATTCAACTCTCAATGATGCCGGAAGCTGAACGGGTGAAAGAGATTATTAACATGTGCCATCTTAAGTCTTGAGTCCTGAATTTATGGTATCATTTGGGTGTGTTAACCTGGCTCATGGGAGATGTCAGCTATATCATACAAACGAAACAGTCTTTGCTTGAAAGGAGCCACAGAACACCAGGACTCTGCTCTCCTGTCATTGATATCGTAAGTAACACCTTTACAGAAGTGTGTGACCCTAGCAACATGTCCCCAAGGATATAAAGACCTGAGGATCTGAGGATCTTGTCAGTGGAAGAACGCAGACAGGTTTGTTGACATTATAAAAGTAAATATTCCATGAATATTTCAGATGCTAGTTAGGATAAATTTAGAAATTTAAGAGATGTGTTATCATCTTATGCTGAAAAAGAAATATTAGTAGGAGAGATAGAAATAGTATAAACATCCATTAGATAATTTCTTGGAAATTATAACTTTTCTATAGTTCCATAACTTGATTTTAATCGGAAATATCCATGTTAACATTTGTTATTTGTGTTCTATAAGTAGGAATTTCTTTAATAACTTTTTAATTATTAAAACATTATATCATTAAACACTTGTAGCACACATTAGAATGTATTTTAAAGACTTATAATTAAATGGAAATGTATTAACCATAGCCATATAGGGCAGTTTCTTTTAAGATGGGGTTTCACTATACAGCACAGGTTGACTTAATCTCAATCCATAGAACACAGTTTCTTCATGGAAAAGTTTTTCTTTACACCAAATTTTTTCACTCTTACCTCTTTTCTCCAAATTACTGGTTCCCTTTCATTTTTTTTTTTGTACTTTTATGTTACCACCAGATACAGAGATTAATATTACCATCCTATTAAAAGAAATTTGAATCCAATAAATAACATAAAGTAACATAGTTTTGCCTCTGTGCATATTATCATACCATGAAGCTGTGTAGGTTCCCAGGAAAACGTCATAGAAAAAGAAAGACAGTAAAGTATCTTTTCATTCTCTGTAGAGTCTGGAGAATTGTCTACAGTGGCCTTGCTTTTCATTTGGAGTGAGTGCAAGCAGCAGCTAAAGAGAAGCAACAGGAGCATAGACAAGCCAAAGATGTAATCTTCGTCAGGCCACAAAGGCAGGAGTGAGCTTTATAAGCACGTAAAAGATGAAGCTTAGCGATTATATAATAAATGATATTAAAACTTCTAAGACCATAGTTCAACCAAGTTAACTCACTGGAATTCCCTTAAATTATTGTTCTGGTCACAGTAACATCTACGAGGAGCAGATTAAAAGAAAACAGTGTATCTCTAGTCAAAGTTCATCTCTAAATATCTAGTGTTTTGTGTGAGCTTTATCTAAATATTATACAATGGTCAAGAGCACCACACTCTTGTAACTGACCTCCATCCGGATATGTGGTGACCATATTTGAAGGTCTATCTAATGTGGACACAGGGGTTAGACAGAAAAATATTTTGCCTTTGCCCTACAAGGTTAACTAGATCTCAGGGTCCTGTGGAGGGCATCCCAGAATTGTCCTGTAACACTTGGGAGTCACCTGTCTTCTTGGTCAGGGAGGCCATGGAGACTTCAGTGGGTGGACTCTAACTGATATTTACAGCATAGGAAAATTTCCTTAGTGCTTTCAAGTGAAGCTACAGCCAAGCAAGGCCTTTAATTCATTCTATTCAGACAGAACAACTGGTAAATGGAAAGCTAAGTGAACCAGAGGCTCCTCCCAAGCCTTCTGACCCCTCAGGACCAGACACTCAACTGGACTTGGCAGTAAAAAGATGGTTAATTTCCTCCATTTTCCTGACCTTAAATACCCAGAAAGAAAGTATAACAGAAGATTAAAATAATTGGTATGTTACTCTAACACTCTGAGCATATTTATGCTCCCTAAATATTAGACTTAAACCCACTTAATGATATTACATAAAAGAGTCCTAGATATAAGGTCCCATGACATTGACCCATTCAACACTGAGGCACCTGCTTGCTACCAAGAAAGACAGGTCTGCTGCTATTTTAACTTAAGGATCAAATGATGATTAAAATTATTTTCTCTCTTCCTCTCTAGAAGCCACCTGTGAGGGACCTCACACTGCGATTATAGCTACTCCACCAGTCATTAAAGTACCTGAAGCAGATCCTTGGTTCAACACTCTTGAGTTCAGCCTTAGAAGCTAAAGGAAAACTGAGGAAGAACACAGCAGAGGGATCCTTTGTGCTCTGTTCAATGAACCTTGGTTTGGACAATTAACACCATTCTATATCCTGGCTTCTTTTGGTTCCCTGTCTAGGACATACAATGCTAATGCTAGTCTTACTTCTCCCTTAATCTAGGCACTAGTCAATGATCCTTCTCCTCCCTACAGCTGGCTGTTGTACAAATGTAAACATGATTGACTTTTGAGGTCCCCCAGATAGGCCCTCTAGAGGGTTAACCCAACTGCCATGTCTGAAAGCCCCACCAATGATGATCAAGTTAATTTTGGTCAGTGTCTCAATTCCCTGAATGGCACCTAGGGTTGCCCCTAAAGAGAGGAGGATAGTAAGGATAGGAGAGAGACATACAGGCAGTTTAAGCATAAGGATCTCGGTTCCTGTCTTTGGCCGTAAGCTGAAAATGTCCTGTCCTGTCTGGAGGCCAAAAACTTCCAGAAGTCTAGAGAACGGATAGTCTTGGTGGGAGCCTAACATTTCAGTTGGGCACCCCTTCAAGTGGGTACCCCTTCAGCCATGCTGAAGCGATGAGAGGAATACATAGTCCTTTAATGAGCTCATGTAAAACTCTCAGAATTTGTACTATTTAGCATAGTAGCTGAGAGGCATTGTAAGTCTGCCTGCTTTTCCGAATTACTTAGAAAAGTGTGATTTCATTTACCTTTCTGAGTGTGCTTCTTTCCTTAATGATTTGAGCTTCACTTTTTCTCCAAAGCTCCTCCCACCCCTGCCACGTAGGTGTGGCTGGCCTACACACATAATTAATGCAAAACAACAGGCATTTATTTATTTCTGTTCCATATTTCTCTTCCAGGCACTTGCTAAGATTTACAGCTTGTCTGTTCTCTTTTTTTTTTTATCACCTTAATAAAATTGTCCTTGAGCTCCCTTTGGAGTCCGTTCTTCTTCTTCTTATTTTATTAACAAAACTAAGAACTCTAAGAGGGGACCCAGATGTCTCTAGTAATGTGTGGATGATTCTTCCAGGTCTCTTTGACGTTTATGCCCACAGTGATGTTCTTGGAGAAAACCACAGCCATACTCTGGGTGTGTTTTTCTGTATTCCTCTCTGTAAAAGTAACTTTTGTTCACCAGAGGAAATTGTCATCTTGGAGGCTTACTAACTCTTTCTACTTTCTGGCTGGCTGGTTCAACTCAGCTGTTCTGACTCAGAACGCCTCTCTAAGATGACTGATTCAACTTGGCTTCTCTCAGCTTCTGCCTGAATTGTTCTGCTTGGCCTCAAATTGACTCTGAAAATTTGTTCTCATCTTCTGGTTCCTTCTGGCTTCAACTCCCTCTGCATGAACTCACAAATGAACTCTACTGCACTGAACTCACTCAACTGAACTGTACCAAAATCAACCCTACTCAACTGAACTGACTGTCTCTCTTTCCTGTGCTATTCTCGTGAGAGTTGGGTGTGTCCTATTTCTGACTTATTCTGTCAAATCTTTCTCTGATTTATCACTTTGTCTGCCCCTCCATTAGATGTCATTGTTTGGGATTAAAGGTGTATACTAAAGGCATGTCTGTATTCCAGCCAGAGGGATTAAAGGTGTGTGGCATGTCAGCATTCCAGCCAGATCATCCAGACCTACATCTTTGGAGTCTTTGGATATGATCTCTTGCCAGAGTAGCCATGTTGCTGGGTTAAAATCCCTCTATACACTGTGAGATTGCTCTTGGGGAAATCCACAGCCATACTCTGGGTGTGTTAGTTTGTGTGCCTCTCTCTCCTTATATTCACAGTCTACATTAGAACCTCAACTCTACTTCATTAAAGAAACAAACAAAAATCTTCAATACACAACCCACAAAAACCAGGCATGCCTGCACATAGCTGCAATCCTAGAATTTGGGAGGTGGAGGCAGGGGATCAGAGGCTCAAGGTCATCCGTGGACAATTTGATCTATATGATAACTATCTTAAAACAAACAAACAAACAAGCTGCGCAGCCCATGATTCCTTGAAGTTGACTCCTGTTTTGGTCTCAATAGCACTGGGGTTATGGGTGCATGCTGACAACACCTGGTTAAATTTATCTGTAGATGAAATGCTCCTTTTGGGATATATCTTTGTAGTATTTGAGAAAGCAACATAGTTGAAAATGTTGGTACATCTAGAAATAAATTTGTTTCAAATATCAGACTGACCCACTTTCTGCTCTATTAAAAATGTGTTTGCCTAAAGAGTCCAGCATGTACTATTTTTGCCCTTATTACAAGAAAAACTGGGATCTTAACTTTGGAAGAAATTTGTATAACAGTGCATGCTAGGCAATACTGCCAATTATTGTGAAATATTTTGTTTGCTTGATTGATTTTAAACTTCTGTAGGCCAGATACTTGAAGCCTGTCTCATTAAAGTACTGCCCTCTTTTATTTCACTCATCAGTTTCTTCACTTTTCAGGTTCTTTCTAGTGAAATTCTCCTAAGATCTCTCAAAGATGGAAGACTCATGGAGAGGAGAAAGGCTGTCTCCAAATATTGTGATTGTCTCACTGCAGTATCTATAGCTAGATAGTGAAAGGAGCCTCAACTAATGGCAAATATCGATCCATATTTTAGGATTTTCTTTCTCCCTCAGAGAATTATGCTCACAAGAATAATAAAATCCCAACAGTCATATGAAGTGCACAAAATGTAAGAAGGGCCTCCATGTCAAATACATTATAATTTCGACATTTTGTAGGTACAGACAGCAGTGACAAAGCACTAGAACTCAAATATCTGGCTTTAGTGTTCTAGTCTTTTATATATCAGTTTCTTAATATTAGCCTCGTTCTTATAAGTTTACAAAGTTTCAAGTCCTTTATATATAATATTTTTATATTTAAATAGATCAGATTTATGTATTATATAAATTAAATATATTAAAAATAAAATAATATAATACAGAATCGTTTCCTGCATGGAATCATATGTGTTAATAACTAAACAGACTAACTCCCCCCAACCTCAAGTTTTTACTGGGCAGATGGTGTTCCAAAACATTTGATTGGGATTAAACATCTGTATTAGGAATCCTCTAGCCTTGATCCAACTCAATATTTTTAATTAATTTGTGGGATTATTTAAGCTACACTTCTCACTGGTTCTGTTAATTTGCGAATCATAAACAACGTGAAAAGGCGGTTAAATACATTGTAGATGTTTGCTATGGATCACCATGCCTTAG
The DNA here is from genome assembly GCF_030254825.1 of Meriones unguiculatus. Classification (NCBI taxonomy): domain Eukaryota; kingdom Metazoa; phylum Chordata; class Mammalia; order Rodentia; family Muridae; genus Meriones; species Meriones unguiculatus. The sequence continues at coordinate 11,621,220 of NC_083363.1, forward strand.
TTTAGCTGTGCGTTGCTTACAGGTTGCACTGGGAATGTTCCGATACGTTACCAGGACATTTTTTGTATGCACACGATGACTACATATCACGCTACAGAGAGGAAACTTCAGCGCAGCACTAGAGAGTGGTGTGCGACTTGAAGTCATGTTGACTGAGAAATGCTTCACTAATTCCTTCGTGGTTGCAGAGACACCCCCAAATCAATAAAGCCTAAAAATAAACTGTACCCCTTAAAGTATAATAATGTCTAATCTCTCAACAATTGCTTGATACAAAACATATATTATGAGAGAAATGAGCACTAATTTGATTTCTTTCTATGTTTTCCTGAAAGTATGTAAAACTAAAATGATTTTCAAATGATAAATAATCTTGTATAAGTATTTCTTTTCCCACCTTCTGTTTCCATATACTAAACATTTTTTACAATTATCTTTATTTTACTGTCTGTGTGTGGGTAAACTTTTGCATTGTTCCCATAACATAGAAATTAATGTGAAGTACATACACCTCTTTGATATTCTAATTTCAGCGCTTTAGAGAACAGATGCCTAGAAGTAAAATTGTTGGATCACATTTTTGAATGTTTTGAAAAACTTCTTTCATGTTTTTTTTTTTTGTAGTAGCTACATCCTTTTTATTCCACCCACAATATATAACTATTTCACTGTCTGCACAACCTCACCAATAGATTTTTCATTTTACTTTGAAAATGTCTTCAAAATAGTCACTATTCTCAAATGTTCAAGGTAGTATCTTATTGTGACCTTGATTTATGTCTATGCGATGGTTAGATAAACATCTGTGTCATGGAGCTGTTGTATTCTGTATTCCAGCCAGAATACATCACTTGACCATTTTTTTGCATCACTTGACCATTTTTATTGGGTTATTCTACACAAAATTTAATGTGGATAAACATTTTGAATATAAAACTTGAAACCAGACGTGAGCCTTAGCAATATTTTCCTGAATGTCACACAAAATGCATAGTTCATGAAACAAACATGAAAACATGGGACAAAGCAAGCTACACAGTTTTGTACCATAAAAGAGAGATCAACAGTGTGAAGGGACATATGAGGATTATATGTGAACTCAAAATTTAGTAAGAGGCAAGTTTTAAAATAATGTGTAAGAAATTTCATCTACAGAGACCTCTCATCCTTTCTCTCCCATGATCTTCGCTTTATAAAGAATTGGCTTTGGAAGTATACTTGAATTTCACTGAACTTGCTACATAGCACAAAAGAATGATGGCTCTGTTTTGAGTTAAAGATGAATGTAGGGATGATGATGATGATGGGGATGGAAATAAAGAAGATGGAGATAGAGGGAGAGTAAAGAAAGAAGGAAAAAAAGACAGAAGGAAGAATTCATTTGGGTACCTTTAACAATGCCACTTAGACGTAATAGATGCATAATTAGAACTATTAAATACATTCTTGGGAAATGTCTGAGTTGGTCCAGATATAACTCTCTTTTAATCTACAATTATCTATATCCCGTGTTCGTGGGTATCAAGGATGGTTAAGAAGTACTGTATTCTTTTGTGTTACAAGACTCTACTTATTGAAAAGTACTCTCGTTTCTTCTATGGCTTAGAGAAGACTCAAACCCTTGTCCGTCTCTGAGAAGGCCACACCCCCTGACTCACTCTGGCTCTCTTAAGTTGCTGGTGCTCACCAGTCAGAACCAACTTTTTGCTAAACATCCTTTCCTTTAGAAAGTAAACTATGAGCTTCCTCTCCTTTCTTTGAGTTCCTTAGCCTCACACCCCCAAGCTGGTTCTCTTTAGCGGACTCCCGTGAAATAGAGTAGCATCTACAGGGTATGACATTCTCTAATCTTGGTTGGTCATTTTTCTCCCACACTCATTTTTTTTTTCCTGCCGTAGTCTTAAATGATCCAACATAGACCATACTTTCAAGTTTGCTCATGGATCACATTTTTTTAATTTTAATCTTTTTCACAATTTATTCATTATATATACTGATTGAAGCCCCTCCCTCAACTCTTCCTAGTCCCCCTGCCTCCTGTTCTCCCCCAGCCCCTTCCCCTTGTCCACTGAAAGCTCTCCTCCTCTGCCATCTGCCCACAGCTTATCAAGCCTCATCAGGACTGCCTGGATCCTCTTCCTTTGTGGCCTGAAAAGACCGCATCGCCAGGGGCGAGTGACCAAAGAGCAGATATCCAAGTTCATGACAGAGGCGGCCCCTGCTCTCCTTACTCAGGAACCCACATGGAGACTGAACTGCCAATTGGCCACATCTGAGCAGGGGGTCTAGGTCTTCTCTGTGCATGGCCCTTGGTTGGTGCATCAGTCTCTGGGGGATCCCCAGGAAAAAGCACATGATCACTTCCTTAGATGCTGAAAAAGCATTTGATATAATCCAAGACTCATTCATGTTTAAAGCCCTGGAGAGATCAGGGATACAAGGCACATACCTAAACATAGTAAAGGCGATATACAGCAAGTCTACAGCCAACATCAAACTCAATGGAGAGAAACTTAAATCAATCCCACTGAAATCAGGGACAAGGCAAGGCTGCCCACTCTCTCCATGTTTCTTCAACATAGTTCTTGAAGTCCTAGCTAGAACAATAAGACAAATAAAGGAGACCAAGGGGATTCAAATCAAAAAAGAAGTCAAAGTTTCACTATTCACTGATGATAAGATAGTATACATGAGTGACCCCTAAAATTCTACCAGAGAGCTCTTACAGCTGATAAACATCTTCAGCTGGAGTGGCTGGATAAGAAATTAACTAAAAAAAAAAAATCAGAAGGCTTTCCTGTATACAAAAGACAAATGGGCTGAGAAAGAAATTAGGAAAACAACACCGTTCACAATAGTCACACACACACACACACACACACACACACACACACACAGAAAATCATCAAATACCCTGGTGTGACTCTAACCAAGCAAGTGAAAGACTCATATGAAAAAAAAAGAGAAAACACTTCCAGGCTCTGAAGAAAGAAATAGAAGAAGATATCAGAAGATGGAAAGATCTCCCATGCCCGTGGCTTGGCAGGATTGTCACGGGTCACATTCTTACAGCTCTTGTTGCAGCCTTTGATGGTCTCTGGTGAGGGTGTTACACCCTGATTTCTGTTCTCACCCTGACCCTGCAGCTTCAAACACATCATCATGGGCTGAAGCTAGCTAGCTCGTTCAGTTTCTCACACCTGGGAGCTGCTGGTATGTTTTTTCATTTTAACGGGTAGCAGCAGCCAAACCCTTGTCCTTATGATAGCGTCACGGTCACATAGCCTTGTACAATTGTCCTATCCCTCAGTCTTTGTAACTATGGACCCCAGAGCTTACATTTATGTAAAGTTGCAATAACTTTTACCATCTTTGACAGAAATCTGTGTTCTAGCTATCAGTTTAGTCATTAGGTTTGCTGTGAATCAGAACTCCAAAAGCTAGAAATCACCAGGGTGTCTTTCAGAAAGTCATTGGACAAATAAACTGTGGTGCATTGGTTAAGTAGGTATTCGGATATTGGTGAGCTTGAAGGTAAACTCAGGAACTGAAACAGGAAGGGGTGGTCATTTTGATTATTGGACAAAAGAATGGGACCTGGCTTCCCATCTCTGGGTTCAACAGGGAAACATCCTACAGTAGTCCAAAGATCATAAGATTACTACCAAGGCAAGACGTTCTGATAAAGAACAAAGAGATAGTTTTGCTCTCTCGCTTAAGACAATGCACGTATCAGCATCCAAGGCCATCAGTATCTGGAAAGGGCCTCCATACTTCCATCTAGAGAGGTGTTTGTTCCAGAGAGTTTAGTTTAAGAAATAGTGTAGAGCCCGCTAAACGTGTAGGTCAACTCAGTACTCTCTAGGTCATTGCTCTCTCCCTCTCTCTCTCACCCTTCTAGTGTGCTTTTATTGTCTCCTATACAAAACTCTGTGTCTCATCTGAATTATTTTGATGGAGGACACAAAAACTAGGGAACAAAGACAGCCAAAGTGACATCCCAGGCACTCTCTGAAGTACTATTCCGTAATAAAAAGAAACGAGCTACCTAGCCCTGAAATTGTGGAACAACCTTAGACTGCTATTATGAAGGAAGTCAACTTGAAAAGGCTGCATACTGAATAACCCAAACCATTATTGTCCTCCAGTTTCCATGGAGATGGTTTTAGAACTCCTTGGAAATTGCAAAGTCTGTGGATTTTCAAGTTTTTTTTTTTCCTTTTCAAAATGTCATAGTAAGTGTGTTTAATCTCTCCACATCCTGCCAAACGACTTGAACCATGACTACACGACTAATGACACCTAATATCATCTGTATATCATATAGATAGCTGCTACACTAGTTTATTTGTCTAAACATGTTTAGCACAAATGATGTTTCTGTTTCAATTTTTTGACTCACAAGTTGGTGAAATTTATAACATGTAGATTACAGATTCATAAGGGCAATTTTACATTACATTCTAGACCCAACAAACCCAAACCACATACACACACACACACACACACACACACACACACACACACACACACAGACGAGTGTGTTCTGGGGTTGGGTAAGGGAAGTATGACATCAAAATGTTGGACACAAATCATCACACCTGAATCAGACACTTTACAAATGAATTTTTCTAAGGGCGAATGAAATCTGAGTCCTCACTTGGGCTACAAAATGACCAAAAATGAATGGCAGATTGATCTGCATCTCCTCTTTCATTTTGCCTGTCTCTTTTACTACGGGTCAGGCTCTCCTCAGCTCATAATAGACATTTTGATCACTCAAGAGTGTCTAGATTCTCTCACCTCCCTACAAGGCTGAAAGCAAAGAAAGGTCATTGTCCTGAGCTAGCATCACCTTAGACTCCAGGAAGAACAGGAACTCAGAGAAGTCAGGCCGCTCTCCATGAGGGGCATTCTCTGAGAAGATAAAGCTGCACTGTGCACTAGAAGGACCTGTCCAGAAGCCAGGTTAGTCCCCTGGCACCAGTTCATAGATTAACAGTCCAACTGATCACCTCACTGGGACCCCAGGAACGGAGACGATGATGGGTCAGTTATGTATTCAACCATATTGTGCATGTTTCTTGTCCTGTCTATTTGAACCTCGTGCCAGCACCTAAAAGGCAGACTTGGAGGTCGCTGGCCCCCTCTATCTGCTCTTTCCTATGTGGCTACGTAGAATTAACTCCCCTCCTCTGCTTTCTGCTATTCATCTCTTTAGTCAAGCTTAGCATGGCCCAGGCTTATTTCTTAAAATTCTTGTTACACCAATTGTTTAAATCCATAGGATGTATTAGACCAAGAGTGAATCATAATGTAAATTCTAGATTTGGGTGATGATTATGCCTCATAGCAGCTTGACTGTATAGAATACACCACAAAATTGAGTATGTCAGTAATGCTGGCTAAGGGGTAGGGGATGAGGCTAAAAGGAAAATCCCCATAGTTTCCATTTAACATTTTCTGAAAAATAAGTTTAATGAATTCTAGTGATACTTTGAACAACAGAAGCTAAATGTACAAAATGCACAAAGTCAGGAAAAGGTTAACCACCAATTCCCATAAATCAGTGTCTTAGGCAATTGGTAGTTTAAATTTAAAGAAATAAACGTTTATCATTAGGTAATATGACGTATAATCGGTTCTTTGAGAATGCCATTTCATATTGAATAACTGAGTGTAAATTTAATAATATGGATTCCAAGGTCAAAAAGAGTGGATTGGCATAAAGTTCAGAAGGTATGCAGATGAGTGAGAGAAGACATTGAGAAAATCTTTTTGTTTCCTGTGTCAAGGTTGTATTTGTGTTATTCAAATGCTGACTTCTGTACCCGCAGAGAACTGAGTACAGGCTAGACTTTGATATCGTCATCTTTATGCATTACCTGCCTCGGTATTTTGTAAACATCTTCTCCATCATCTTCTGATTGGTTTAATGAGGAGCTGAATGGCCTGTATAGCAAAGCAGAAAATAGGTGGAACTTACAGGATAGACTAGTATAAACTTATAGGACAGATTAGCAGAAATGGGCTAATTTAAGTTCTATGAGCTAGTTGGGAACAAGCCTCAGCTGAGGCCAAGCTTTCGTATAATAATAATAATAATAATAATAATAATAATAATAATAATAATAAGTATTTCTGTCCTTACTAAGGTGGCTGGCAGGTCGAGACAGTCCAGCGACAAGAAGATAAGAAGAAGATAAGTATTTCTCGTCAAAACTGGCCGTAATTCCTGTGATGTGTTCATTTATCAAACGTTCACACGTGAGTGAGTGTACTGAGGATCTTGTATGGTGAAATACTCTGCGATATTGTAATGATGGACACATTAATGTCCAGAGTCAACGGTCTTAGTCACTTCTTCTTCAGTGTGAATATATATAACTATTGCATATATCATACATATGTATATATATGTATCTTACATGTGTATGTTTATTTCTGTACATGCCACTTGTCTATGCATTAGACACGCGGGAAAGAACAATAATCAGCTCAAAACCATCCTGACTTTATAAAGTGTATAGAGACACTGCGAGTCCGTGTAAGACACTACGCTGGATCCCACTGACTGTTCCTTGTGTGTCGTGGAACATCTTCTATTGGTTTCACTAGTCTGCACGTAGAGCCTCTAGTTTGTACTGTTTTAATAAGAGGATTTATTCAACAATGCGAAAATCCAACAATAGTGCTCGCTCATTATCACGAACACAGAAAAACATGACATGGGTGATGCAGTTTTTTTTTTTTATTGTAGTGACGTTTTTATTTCACCATCACATAGGTTTAGCCAGAAAAAAATACAGGAGGGCGTAACTGTGCTGACCAATACAAAAAAGACTGACTGACCAATAACAAAAAGAATTGTCCTGAATTTAAATTCTCGCCACTGATAGGCTTATTTAACATACAAACACTACTGTAACAGGGGCCTGGTACTAGGACTCCCATAAGGAATGTGGCAGTGGCACTGCTAGATGTACAGATCTGTGATGCTGAGCTAATGTTTAGAGCCAGCGTGAGGAAGGAGAACATCACCCCAGTCAGCACCTGTCTGGAAAGTGGCTTCGTTCTGCTTTGACAGGCTTTGATGTGCAATGCAAATGGAGCAGGGAGAAGCCTGTGACCTGAGCTCTCCTCTTCTTGGTCTTCTGCAATCCATTTTTGAAGGCTGAGAGTGTCTTGCTCTGTACCCCAGGGTGGCCTTAAACTTCTGGTGTTCTCCCTTGGCCTCTCAGTGCTGAACTAGCATGGAGGTACCTGTTGTACCATGTACCACCATGCCTGGCTCTCATAATCCTTCAAAGGCTCGCATCGATTCATATTGTATTTTAAATTAGAGAAAGCATTTTTTAACTCACTGGAATTGATGCACAGAAAAACATCATATTTTTCTAAAAACAACATCCAGGATCTGACTGCAGGAGGTCCCAAATTAGAGTCAAAGCAAAGGAATTTCAAAGACAAGGACAGAGATTACATTTCATTTGAGAGAAAAAGACAGATAACACAGACAAAGCCCTGAAAAGAAAGGACCACACACTCCAGCAGGAACAAAATCCCATGTCTCACGTAACCCAGTGTGTTCCACAAAAGCTTTTAACAAACCTGGCCAATCCCGTCAGAGGTGATGATTTGAGATAGAAAAGCCTTCTTCATTTTCTTCAAAGACAGTCTAGGATCTCATACCAATATTTTTCAACTTGTTCCACAAATCAGAACGAGAAGGAATACTACCAAATCCACTCCACAAAAAAATGTTATCCTGATAACAAAACCCAATGATGATCCAACAACAACAACAATAGCAACAAAACCAAAACCACTGGCCAATAAATGCAAACATTCTCAGAAGAACACCTGCAAACAATAACCATCCCAAAGACGAAAGATTGGTTCAATATACAGAAATCATATTATGTGGGCAGAAAAATCTTGATAGATGCAGAGACTGAGTTTGAAGATGTTCAACAGAGCTTCATGATCAAAGTCATGGCAGAAACAGATGGAGTATGCCTGTAAATAAGAAAGGCTATGTACAATTCTCTCAGTTACCTTTCTGGTGCTCTGATAAAATGCCATGACCCAGGAACCTCACAGAAGAACACATTTAGTTTGGGCTCATGGCTTCAGATGTTTATAGTCTGTGAACATCACGGTAGGGGAAGCAGGCAGGCAGGCAGGCATGGTCCCAGAGTAGCAGCCAAGAGCCCACATCTTGACACACAATCACAAAGCCGAGCATGGGAGACACTAAGAATGGTGTAAGTATTTTTAAATCTCAAAGCTCACCCTAGTGAACATCTCAAGCAAGGCCATACCTCCCAATTCTTCCAAACAGTCCACCCACTGGGGACCAAAATTTAAATATATGTCCATGGCAGCCGTTCTCAGTCAAACCACCACACACAACTGAAATTATGCCAAATGGGGTAAAACTGAGAGAATTGCCTCCAGAGTCAGGAGTGGGCTACTGATGTCTGCTTTCTTCCTGTTCAGTACAGCGTCAGAAGTCACAGCAAGGACCGAGATGAGGTAAACACACAAAAGGGTTGGAAATAAGAGAAGAAGACATAACGGTTTTCCTCTTTGCAGATGTCATAATTCTATACGTAAAAGACCCCATGGAACCTAGAAAGCCCCTACAGATATATTAAATAGCTTCCATAAAATGGCAGGTTGTAAAACCAATATAAAGATATCAGTAGCCTTCATAATCCCACAATTAACTCACAGAAGAAGACATTAGGAAAAACATCTCGTTTATACTAGCTTCAAAGCAAGGAAGTACATATGGATAAACCTAACCTAGAAAGTGAACGATCCCCACAATGGAAACTCTGGGACACTGGGAAAAAAAAACCCAAAAAAACCCCAAAATTTGTTGAAATTAATGATATGGGAATAGCTACACTGTCAAGAGTAATCCACAGATTCAATTCAATTCCCATCAAAATGCCAATGTTCTAAACAATCCAAGATTTCATATGGATATGTAAATGCAAAGCCCAAAGCAATGCTACGGAAAATAACACAGACAGAGGTATCATGGTACAGGCTCAATAAACTTGTTGGCTTTAGCAACAAAGACAGCCTGATACTGGCATAAGAAGACAGGTAAAATGACGAAAACACGTTGAGAACCCATACATAAGCTGGCACAGCTATGAGCACCCAGGCATAACCCGGCCTTGCTATGAGAAGCCAGACAAAAGCTGACACAGCTATGTCCACCTGAGACTAACAAAGGTGTAAAAAACATGCGGTAGAAAAAAGTGTCTTTAATAAATAATTCTGAAAATAAACAAATAAACAACAACAAAACAACCCAGGATATCCACCAGCAAAGAAAGAGTTAGATCCATGCTTTTTTTTTCTTCTTCTAGAAGGACTATAAACTAGTACAGTTTTCATGGAAATGAGTGTGGAGATTTCCTTAAAATTAAATCAATGCAGTTCCCATCAAATTACCAACACAATTCTTTACAGACCTGGAAAGAAAAATTTTCAACTTCATATGGAATAACAAGAAGCCCAGAATCACTAAAACAATCCTCTACAATAAAAGATCTTCTGGAGGTATCTCCATCTATGATCTCAAGCTGTACTGTAGAGCAACAGTAATAAAAATTGCATGCTACTGGCATAGAAACAGAATTACCATTCCATATCAATGGAATTGAATAGAAGACCCAGAAATAAACCTACACACTTACGGACACCTGATTTTTGACAAAGATACCAAAAACCATACAATGGAAAAAAGATAGCATCTTCAACAAATGGTGCTGTTTTAACTGGATGTCTACATGTAGAAAAATGCAAATAGATCCATACTTATCACCCTGCACAAAACTAAAGTCCAAGTGGATCAAAGACCTCAATATAAAAACGGACACACTAAACCTGTTAGAAGAAAAAAGTGCGGAAGAGCCTTGAACTCATTGCACAGGAGACAACTTCCTGAACAGAACACCAACAGCACAGGATCTAAGAGCAACAATCAATAAATGGGACCTCAGGAAACTGAAAAGCTTCTGTAAAGCAAAGGACACTGTCATCAGAACAAAATGACTGCCTACAGACTGGGAAACCAACCCTCTATCTGACAGAGGGCTAATATCCAGAATATATAAAGAACTCAAGAAGTTAAACAGCAACAAATCAAGTAATCCAGTTAAAAAATGGGGTGCAGAACTAAACAGAAGAATACTGAGTGGCAGAGAAACACTTAAAGAAATGCTCAACATCCTGAGTTATCAGTGAAATGCAAATCAAAATGACCCTGAGATTTCACCTTACACCCACCAGAATGGCTAAGATAAAAAACTCAAGTGACAACACATGCTGGAGAGGATGTGGAGAAAGGGGAACCTTTCTCTATTGCTGGTGGGAATGTAAACTTGTACAACCACTTTGGAAATCAGTCTGGCGCTTTCTCAGACAATCAAGTATACTGCTTTCTCAAGATCCAGCTATACCACTCCTAGGCATATATACAAAAGATGCTCAAGTATACAAGGACATTTGTTCAACCATGTTCATAGCAGCTCTATTTGTAATAGCCAGAAGCTGGAAACATCCCAGAAGTTCCTCAGTTGAGCAATGGATACAGAAATTGTGGTACATTTACACAATGGAATACTACTCAGCAATTAAAAACAAGGATATCATGAAATTTGCAGGCAAATGGTGGTATCTAGAAAAGATCATCCTGAGTAAGTTATCCCAGAAGTAGAAAGACAAACATGGTATATATTCACTTATAAATGGATATTAGACATATAATATAGGATAATCATACTAAAATCTTCACACCTATGGAAACTAATCAAGAAGGAGGACCCTGGGTAAGATGTTCAATCTTCATTCAGAAAGGCAAATGGGATGGACATCGGAAGAGGGAGAAAACAGAACAGGACAGGAGCTTATCACAGAGGGCCTCTGAAAGACTCTATCCAGCAGGGTATCAAAACATATGCTGGGACTCATAGCCAAACTTTGGACAGAGTGCAGGAAATCTTATGAAAGAAGGGGGAGATAGAAAGACCTGGAGGGAACAGGAGCTCCACAAGGAGAGCAACAGATCCAAAAAATCTGGGCCCAGGGGTCTTTTTTTGAGACTGCTACTCCAAACAAGGACTGTTCATGGAGATCTAGAACCCCTGCACAGAAGTAGCCCGTGGCAGCTCAGTGTCCAATAGAGTTCCCCAATAATAGGAACAGGGACGACTGTCTCTGACATGAACTCTGCCTGCTCTTTGATCACCTCCCCCTGAGCGGGGAGCAGCCTCACCAGGACACAGAGGAAGACAATGAAGCCAGTCCTGATGAGATCTGATAGACTAGGGTCAGATGGAAGGGGAGGAGGACCTCCCTTATCATTGGACTGGGGGAGGGACACAGGAGAAGAAGAGGGAGGGAGGGTGGATTGGGAGGTGATGGGGAGGGGGCTGTAGCAGGGTTACAAAGTGAATAAACTGTAACTAATAAAAAATAAAATAAAAATTAATAAAATAAAATAAAAGTCTATTCTATGACCCAATTTACTATTCCTGAGCATACAATCAAGGGTAGATTTATGGAGTAGTATTTAGTTATAGAGAAAAATGAGATCATAAAATTTTCAGGAAAATGGATGGACACAGAAACTTAAGTGAGTTGACTGGAACTCAGGATAACAATTTCCAACAACCAAAATAACAACAAACCCAGCATATTCTCCCTCATCTGCAGATCCTAGATTGTAATGTAGATGTGTGTGTGCTTCTGTGTGTGTGTGTGTGTGTGTGTGTGTGTGTGTGTGTGTGGAAAGTCTCAAAAACCAAAAGTGGAGGCAGGAAAGGGGAGGAAGGACAAGGGAATGCATAAAAAAAAGGCAAAGAAATTGAAAAATAGCGGTAGCAAGAAGGTAGGGGAGAGCAGAAGGAATCTACTAAGGCTGATTTTGGCTGAGCACCTCAGACCTGGTACCTTTTAAGATAATTTAAAATAAAAAAACAGGAAATGCATTTCTTTCCATCAGTTTCTGGCTCCTAGATTTTCAGAAGGGCTGTGAGCCACGTGACCCCTAGATTCCTGTTGTGTTAAAATCGAGTACAGAGCACGAGGTTGTCTGCTTAGGACTTGCTTCTCAGAACAGAGGGCTGGAGATGCCGTCTTCTGTGAAGGATTTGATTAAAATATGGAATAAAAATCAAATTTAATTGATGTTATTACTGTTCCACTATAGTTTAAAAGCCCTATGATACACACAGTAAATATGGAAATGCACATTTAAACTAAGATTTTTCCATGTAGATAGCATTTTTAAAACAACAATGAAGAGTGTCCAAAAAAAAAAAAAAAAAAAAAGCCTGGATCCTTTGGCTTATGTATTTTGAAATCAAATCATTTTGACAGTCATTTAAATTTAAATTTCCACCATCTACCATTTCCATTTGCTTTGTATATAGATCTTCAGTTGGCTCTACCTGGAAAAAGCTAATGTTTAAGTGCTTTACTGAAATATATATATTTTAAAGCTGAGTATTCTTTTAACCTTTGTTTTATTTTTATAGTAAATTATCATGGTGGTCATCTTCTCAACTACCTACTTGTTAGTGTTGATAAGCCAAGCAAAAATTGTCATTTGATGAGAATTTCTGACCTTGAATGCTCAGCCAAGAAAGAAATTTGTTGGATTTTTAATTGGGTTTTCTTCACAGGAACCAATAGCACCACGGGGTCCCGGCCTGCCTCTGGCCATCAACGTTGATTTAAATTAACCAATATTTCCTAGCTGTCTTTTATCTTTCTAGGAATTATGTCACTTCAAAAATGTTTGAACTCCTTTGCACAATAGGGAGTTAGACACACCCACCAAAACCCAGCATTTGGGACTGTTGTGTGGACTCCAGAGACCTTTGCATTCCATGATTGTAAACCCTGCCTGGACTTACCTTTTAAAAAGAGACTTATTAACCTCTGTTCTATCTCTCCAACCCCATTTTCCTTAAAAACAAAACAGAACATCCTATATTTATTCTTTGACATTTTGTACGTGTTAACTCCGCATCTTGACTGTACTCAACCCAATTCCCCTTTTACCCTCTCAGGCACTTCTGACACCCTAACAGGCATGGATAGTCCCTTTATGTCCTCTTTTCAGGATGGAAAATCGATGCTTTTTTCATACTATAAATTCAGATCATGGCTTTCCTTCCCCCAAGTCCCTCTAGCATCTCTCCAAATCTCCACCCACACAACTCCATGCCTTCTGTCTTTAAAAACAACAACAACAACAACAAACCAAAAAAGAAAAAAGCAAAGAAAAAAAACATAATTTAAAGAAAACAAAAAAAATAAAGTAAAAAATAAGGCAACACATACACACACATAGCCCAATGTCCATAAAACTCTAGAAATTGTAATATACAATCACAAGGTTGTTAAGATAAAACAAAACAAAAACCGAACAAAGAAAGCAACATGAGCCCCAAAGTCTACAAGATACTGTTGAGTTTTGTGTTGGCCATGGACTGCTGGGTAAAGGGTCTGCTTTTGAAGTGTGGTTTATATACCCAGTGAGACTCTAAGACTCCACTGGAGAAAACTAATTTTCTTTACAAATAGGTGCCAGTTGGAGAGATCTTCCTGGTTGGGGATGGGAAGCCCATGTCTACTTCCCTCTTTCAGCACTGGCACACCATCTGGCTTGCTCTGTGGGGGGCCTGTGCACACTGCTACAGTCATATGGGCATTAGTGTTGCTGTGTCTGGAAGTAACTGTTTCCTTGGTGTCATCATCCTCTATGGCTCTTACAATCTTTCTGTTTCCTTGTCTATATAACTCCTGATGGGTGTCCTATCTATCTATCTATCTATCTATCTATCTATCTATCTATCTATCTATCTATCTATCATCTATCTATCTATCTATCTATCTATCTATCTATCTATCTGTATCCTATTGAGCTCTCTCAGTGCTGCATGTTGGAATGTTGACTGAGCTTGTTGAGTAGATCTTGTGCTTGTAACAATATCATCACTATGTCTTCAGTGAGTTCATAAGTGCAATGACTATGTCTTCATGCCTGGAATTTTCTTCAAGTTTAACTGGCAACCCAACCCCTCTAACTAGAACTTGTCAACACATTTTCTTCCTCCTCCTTCTCCTTCTTTTTCCTCAACAGGCATTGTAGATGGCCAGAGAGCTCCAGCAGGAAACTTCCTCTGATATTCTAAGGCTCTTTACTTTAAATACCAGGCCAAATGTCCTATGGTACTTTCTCTGAAGAGTAACCACACAGCTTATAGACACACTGATAGAACAGTGGCTAGCGCTATGCCCATTTTCACAGTGCATCTGTTTTCTACTTAGTTTTTGGTGCAAATGCTTGAAAAAACAATCTGAGCTTTATAATCTTATATTAGGGAGAATAAAACAGATTGATAGTATTTAAGGTTGGCTTTTCCATATTTTTTTTAATCTCCCTTAATTTTCAAGGTAGTTTTAAATACAAATCTAGCTTAATAAGCAATTAGAACAGTGCATCTTATCATTGTTTTAGTGGTTTGCTGATTCTGGTGGCTGAGGGGAGTATGCAGTAGATAGAAAGGATTATCCTGAAAGCAAGATGACCTGAGTTCAATGCAAATCCCAGCCCTCATGTAAATGTCAGGAATGGCCATGTGTGCCTGTAACCGCTGCCCTGTGGGACAGATGCTGGTGAATCTGGGGAGCTCGCTGGCTATCCAGCCTCACCAAAACAGAGAACCTCAGGGTCACATTGGGCCAGAAGAGCAGGACTGCCAGTGTCCTCCGGCCTCTGCGTGTATGCACGTAAGTATGTGCACCCACAAGCATGGGTGTTTGCCTCAGGAACAAACACACACATTACACATAATTATGATTCCTATAAAACACACCACCTAAACATACTAGCTAAGCTTTGAAGGTTGTTTTAATCTATTATTGTTACATAGTTAAAGAAGCGTAAACAGATATAACACAGATATGTGTTTAATTTTTTTGTATCACATCTATCCAAATGCAGTGTATTTCTCCCAACAGAAATGGATACAGTTCTGACTATAAGCATTTAGAGGCAGTGGATGAGTGTATGGATATTAAAACAAGAACCAAGTCTTAGAAAAGGCAATGAAAACAAACAGGGTGTCCTATTGGGATTTTTTAAAAACAATTTATCCACTTTATATCCGGATTGTAGCCCCCTCCTTCATCTCCTCCTGGTTGCACCCTTCCTCCCTCTTTCTCCCCTCCCCCTCCCCTAGTCCACTGAAAGGGGTAGTCCTCCTCCCCTACCCTCTCACCCTAGCTTATCAAGCCTCAGCAGGACTGCCTGGGTCTTCTTCCTCTGTGGCCTGGCAAAGCTGTCCCCCTTTCCCCAGGGAGATTTAAACTCCACAGACCCAAAGAAGCTAAATAACAAGGAAGATTCTAGGGAGGAGGCTTAATTCTCGGTCAAAAGAGTAAACTGCATAGACACTGGAAGTGGTGGGAGAGAGGAAACAGGGCCTTGAGAGCTGTCTTCTGAAAGACCCTACCCAGCAGGTGATTGAAGCAGAAGCAGAGATTCACAGCCAAACCTTGGGCAGCGAGCAGGGAGTCTTATGGAAGAATGGAGGGGGGCAGATGGAAGGACCTGGAAGGGACAGGAGCTCCATAAGGAGACCAACAAAGCCAAAAAACCTGGGCCCAGGGGGTCCTGCAGAGACTGATGCACCAAACTTGCATGGAGAAGACCCAGATCTACAGGGATCTTTACACAGAGATACCTAGAGGGATCCTTAAACAGTAAAATAAAAATTAGGTTTTTTTTTTTTTAGTTTGTTTTGATTTTAAATTTTTTTTCTATTTTGTTGGTTTAAGAACTGTCAGTAATTAAAATTATGCTATAGTATACTTACTAGAGATATGTGTGTGTACCTGTTTCAGATCTCAAAGAAGATATTACTTCCTGCACATGATGGTTGATGAAAATGATTTATAAATGCAATTATACATTTATTTTTAATCCTTCTCAATCCAGGAGAGAAATAAATAACAGATGATCAGGGAAGTGGGGAAGATCTGAGAGGATTTGGGCTAGGAGAAAGAATATGATCAACATATATGGTATCAAAAGCATTTTCAAATAAAAACCAATAAAGAAAATATTAAATTCCATTTGTAAATCATTTGCTTTGTGTTTCTTGTGCTTATAAGAAAGTAAGAACAGATTGCAAAGTAAAAATGATAGGTTACATAGTAATGGGAAGAGGGACTGCCTCTGACATAATCTGATTGGCCTGCTCTTTGATCACCTCTCCCTGAGGGGGGAGCAGCCTTGCCAGGCCACAGAGGAAGACAATGCAGCTGCTCCTGATGAGATCTGATCGACTAAGATCAGAAGGAAGGAGAGGAAGACCTCCCCTATCAGTGGACTTGGGGAAGGGCATGCATGAAGAAGGGGGAGGGAGGGTGGAATTGGGAGGAGAGGAGAGAGGGGTTTATGGGGGGATACAAAGTGAATAAAGTGTAATTAATAAAAGTTAAAAAAAGAAAGGGAGAATTTCAAGCATTGAGGACCTGATAGAAGAAATGGATACATCAGTCAAAGAAAAGGTTCATGGTAAAAAACATGCAAGAAGTCTGGAAAACTATGCAAAGACCAAATCTAAGAATTAAAAATGCACAGGAAGGAGAAGCAACCCAGGTAAAAGGCACAGGAAATATTTTCAATAAAATTATGGAAGAAAATGTAAAAAAAATGATATGAAATAAAAAAGAATTTACCCTTATTCAAGTTAAAGATAATTTGGGAGACTAATATCTAATTACTATGAAAGGGAGCCATTTGAACACATGAATAATCATCAGTAAGTAATTTATTCATATTATGATAACAGGAATATATTATAATATGATAATATTTCTTCATATAACTAAGAATTTATACCAAATATGACATGAAGTAACCCTGTGAGTAACTCATGTGAGTAACCCTATAAATTCATTGATTTTACCAAGTTAAAAACAAACCAACAAAAACAGAGAGGAGGCTACCCTTGTTTACTCCCTGCTCTCGTGTTGTTGGTTGAAGATTTAAGAATTGTCAGTAATTCACCAAGCATGGTTGGCTACCATAAAAAGCTAAAATGTTACACTCAGGATGCGAGGCTAAGCACTGCACTCAGGGTCAGCTGCTTTGGACCCAGAGAAGAGCATGTCTGATTGCATGCGGGTTGATGTCCCAGGTCCCGCCTCTGAGAAAAAGGTATCTGACGGGTCTGATGCTCTTTGGGTGGATGACACCTAAATGAACATCAGTACAAAGTCCCAATTTATTTCTAATATCAGAGATCAGACCTCTACTCTTGCCTGATATGTCTAAAACAAAAAGGGGGAACTGTAGAGAGCTGCATAATGCCGTGCCTTAAAGATGGAGCTGGTTTCTGCCTTCCACCTTCCCGATGGTGAGTGCTCTCTGTCACGAACAACTCCACATTTGGCTAAGGCTGAGGATCTGGCTTGCTTCCATGTATGTGGACCTATCTGCATTGCCCACATGGCATGCTGGGGTTGGCTACCCAGAGGCTATTTAAGCTGTGGGCTGGCATTCCCCAGGGTCAGATGATTGTTCAAGGTTCCTGAATAAACTGCATTGAAAAAAAAAAAAGAATTGTCAGTAATTAAAATTCTGCCATAGTATATACTTTAACATAATATGTGTGTGTGTGTGTGTGTGTGTGTGTGCACAAGTGCACTTGTTTTAGGTCTTAAAGAAGGTAAAATTTCCCGAACATCGTGATTAGTGCAAAATCGTTTTTAAAGGTAATTATGCATTAACTTTCAGTCCTTTTCAATCCAGGAAAGAAATACGACTTTTTATAAACGATAAGTTTTAAATGGCTCAATCTTCTTGCAAATGGAAGGGGTTACTCCTTCCCTGCTAAGGTAAAGTAAAAGCCTAATATCTGAGAAAAGGTAGCAAATGAGTTCCTTTTGTGTTGAAGCAACAACGACAGAAAAATGACCAAGAATGTTGTGGTCTTTGTTTTCATCACATGACAATACACCTGAGAGGATTGACTTTTTAAAGAGAAGATGTTTGATTTGGCCTGACAGTTTCAGCCCATGGCTAGCTGGCTCTCTGCTTTTTGGTCTGTAGCAAGGAATCCATATTATGGTGGAAGGTCATGCATGGAGGAGTAAAGCTGCCCGTGTCATAGCTGGAGAGAAGATAAAGACACAGAGAGGACAGGGATGAGACAAATACTTCGATCCTTTGAAGTCACAAATAGTACATAAGTGTCCACGCCTGCTTTCATTCAATGTAGCAGCGAACACCAAGAACACAAGAATACCAAGATGGAGGTAAAAATTGGAAAGTAGGGAGTCAGAGCATTATCATATGTATATGATATGATTCGCTCTATAAGAAGCATCAGAGACTCCATCTAAAGCCTTTTTAGAATCAACGATAGCTTTCAGCAAAGTGACAGCACATAAAAATCAATGTATAAAAATCTGTAGCCTTCTGATTTAGCAATGACAAAGATGCTGGTGAAGAAATGATGGACACAAAGCTGTTCAAAATTACTTCACACAAAATAAAATACCCTGGACTAAACTCGAACAAGGAAGCAGATGACCTCCATAATGAAACATTAAAACACTCAAGAAAGAAACCGCAGAAGACACTAGACGATAGAAGATCTTTCATGCACATGGATTAGAAGAAAAAAATATTGAGAAAAAGGGCATCACACAAAAGCATTCTACAGATTCAGTGTAATTCCAATCAAAACTTCCAAATAATTTCCACAGATATAAACAGAAAAATCTTAAAAGTCATTTGGAACTACACTAGTCTCTAGAAGTTAGCACCCCCAAGCAGACGACGTAATGCTGGAGGTATTTCCATCATTTATTTTGAGTTACATTGAAAAGCCACCATGCTGATAAAACAAACAAACAAACAAACAAACAAAAAACAAACAAACAAACAAAAACCCATGGTACTGCACAAAATCCGGCATGCAGATCGATGGAATAAAATAAAGACTCAGACAGAAACCCAGGCAGATGCAACCACCTGATTTTTCTTCTAACGGAGATGTAAAGGATACTCACTGGAAAATGGACAAACAGTACTGAGAGGATTTGCTGTCCACAGATAAGAGAATGACATCAGATTCTTGATTTTCGCCCTTGCCCTAAGACAGACTCCAAATGGATCAAAGACTGTAACATAATGAAACCCCAAAAGTGCTAGAGAAAAAACTGGGGGAACATTTCAAGCTACAGACACAGGAAAGGACTTCCTAAATGAGATTCCAGAAACCCAAAACAGAGCCATAATGACAAATAAGATGACACAAAGCTAAACGCATCTGTGTGGTAAAGGCAATGGCTCGTAACAGGAAGAGCTGGCGTATAGACCAGCACAAAAGCTTTGCCAGCTCTCTATTTCATAGAGGATTAATATTTAGAATATTAAAAAAATCTGAAAATACCTAGAAAACAAACAACCTAAACAAAAACCAGCCGAGGCACTGAGCAGAATGTTTGAAAGAGGAACTACAAATGGCCAATAAATGTTTTGCATGCTAACAGGGCTCTGAGATTCTACTGTCCACAGTGGCTATCATGGAGGAAAAAATGACAATGAATGCCGGCTTGGGTATGGATAAAGAAGAGTGTGGAATCACTGTTGGTGGGTGTGATGTGGGGAAGCTCGTGTGGGCATCACTGTGGGGGTTTCTCAAAGGGCTGAAAAGGAACCTGCCGCACCATCCAGGTGCTCTATTCCTAGTCATTTGCTCATCCGCGACTACAGCTTTCCGTACACAAAGTCAAGGGAGCGGAATCAGCCTCAATTCCCACCAACCATGGGATGGACAGTGAAAAATACAGTACGCATACTCAACAGATTTTATTAACCAAAAGTACAATAGAATTATTTACAGGAAAATGCATGAAACTGAGAAATAATATAAACCAAAAGAGTTAATTCAGGACTCGAAAGACAAAAGCTCCATGTTTACTGTTACACGTGGCTCTTAGCTTATAAGTTTTAGTATATGTGTGGAGTAAGGAAAGGTAGAAGCCAGAAAATTAGAAAGGGTCCCTATGACATGGCTCAAATTGTTTTCATTTAAAAAGAAAAAAAAAAGTCTCCAAACCAAAACAGTCAGACAGTTGAATCACAGTAGATGTGGTCACGTGCCAAGGGAAGCAAGTCAGCCACAAAAGGTGAAATGCGTGGTTCCATGCTACAGCATGAGGTCAAAGGTCAGTTTCACACTAGGACCAGAATGTGGATACCAGGACTGGAGGGTAAAGATATGGGAAAGCCATTATTTGATGGAAGTTGAATCTTTTCTTTGAGTTGAAAAGGTTATGTCGTATGCTCATCAATAATGTAAGTCTATTGAATAATTTAAAAATAGTGATAATGGTAAAATTTAGTGTGTGTGTGTGTGTGTGTGTGTGTGTGTGTGTGTGTGTGTAACAGAATGAAAATGAAAGGAAACCAGGCACGTATGCACTTACTTGTCAAAGAATACTTCATTCTTTCAGGGTCAACTAGGTGTCTCATTCCATGGTTAAAGATGAGAAAGAACAGCTTCAAGTACCACCCATGCTGCCAGAGGCCACGCAGCTCTAGCGGTATTCAAACATGCACACCTGAATTAATGGGCTGCTCACCACTAGGAGGCTTTGTTCTCTTAAAACCCTGGACAAAAGCCTGGCCCCTCTCTGTCGGAACCCATTGACTTTGTCTACAAGCCCAATTTACAAAGAACAATAATCACTCGTTGGGTGTTCTTGATTTTTATCACCTTACATAATTTAGTTCGTTTAACATCAGTCATGCAATCCTTATTAGCCCTTATCAAGAAATGTTAAAACCGAGTCTGGGAAAGATGGTTTCTAGTAAAAAGCTTTAATGTCAACGTTTCCTTTGCAATAATATGCCTATCTCGGGAATCTCAGAGTTTCTCATTCACGGCATCTGACTCACTTAGCCGTTAAATCTTATAAACGCTTATGGAATTATACTTCTGTCTCATTACTTGTTTCAGTTTAATACATTTTGTTTCAATATAAAGGACGGAGCACAATGTATTTTGGTTAAATGTCCAGTCAATAAAATGCATCAGATGCCTCCTATAAAACTGGATTGATGACAGCATTAAACCACATTAATGCCTTTATTAGATTATAATCTAAGAAGAAGTTGATGAATGGCAAGAGTATCAGAAAATACTCTGAAGAAATAAAACAGAGTAACCAGTTAGTGGGGCTATAGGGAATCGATTTCTCTGGTGAAAAATTTAGATAGAGGGCCAAGGATATGCACATATGAAACATCCCATTCAAGGCGTAGCCTTGTAATGAAACTTTTAAGACTCTACAGAAGAACAGGTTCTGACAAAGGAGCCTGAGTGCTCCGTAATGCTAGGACATTACCACAGCTCAAGCAGAATGGACTTCAGTTATGCCCAGCCTGAAAGCTATTCCTTCTATAATACAGAGATTTAAAAGAGGTGCAAAGTGTTAGCATTTAATGATTGACATTCGTCACTCATGAACCAGTAAGTGTGGGATCAAATCAGATCATTGAACATGAATCTTTCTCTGGCATCATGAACCAATGGAGAACAAACCACCAAATGGTTAATCAACAATGACTTAAAAACAAACAAACAAACAAACAAACAAATAAACAAATAAATACCATACTTGGCAGATCCTCTAGTCAGACACAGAGGAAGTAGACCTACCGGGACTGAGGAGAGGTAACGTGCCACATGGCAAAAGTGGCTAGAATAAACAGGCATGCTTAGAATTACTGGCTGGTGAGGATCCAATATGGTGACATGAATCATCCATGGTATCCGAGCAGCAGGACGACAGCGATTGCAGAGCTACCGACTGGCCATGCTATGGACCCCAAAACCCCATTGTCTGTGTTTACCAGGTGAGAGGAGAGCCCACCATGAGGAGACAAAGCTCAACCCATCTCCTTAAGCAAATTGCCAGACCTTTGAGCACAGTGTCTGGACAGCTGGAGCTCATTAACCTTAGAGCAAAGAGGCCAGTAGCAGGGTTGGTTTACTTGATCTGGGACTTGCTCTGGTGAGAGGAGGGGCTCTCTAAGTGGACATACCGTTTTGAAAAGCAACACTTGTTTTTGTACTAATCCGTGATGCTGCAATAATAAAGTCCTTGGATGACCTTGGATGGCCATTCTAAGGCACATTTTCAGATCACGTGTCTGAGAATAGCTAATGCTGCACTCCTCAAGTCTCATCGGTGCATCAAAGCATTTTGAACCCTGGGCTTTTTCTCAGTCTTAATGTCCATTGTTACTTGGAGGTACTTTCAGGATTTTTACCTACTTCCACTGCAACTCTACAGCTTGAGAAAGAAGCAGCAAAATTAGCATGAAGAAAGTGATTTCAAAACTTGACTTAGTCTTACTGCTGTAATAATTTAAATGGCTCAGTTAAACTAAGGTTATAGTTACATGGACATAAATCTATAAAGAAACAAAATCTGGGGCTGGAGAGATGGCTGAGCAGTTAAAAACACTGGCTGCTCTTCCAGAGGACCTGGGTTCAATTTCCAGCACCCTCATTATAACTACCACTGTGTACAACTCCAACTCCAGGGGATCTGACACCCTCACACCAATGGACATAAAATAAAATTAAAGGGGTTATTATTATTATTTTTTAAAGAAACGAAATCCTTTACTCTGTAAGATCTTCAATCTTCTTCTCCACTAACGTTGGGGGCACGTTGGAGACAATCACCTGCATATCCAGCTGATTGACCACCGAGACCTGAAACGGAAAAACAGAACATGTATAAGTCTTAATCGTGGACATTTCTATTTTAAAGGTTAATATTATCTGTTCCCTATTATCCATAGAATTTGTAGTTTCTTACTTTTAACTCACTGCTGAATGATTTAAAAAAAATTTTTTTTTTGAGAATTACATCTTTTCCCATTGGCATTAGGAATAAACCCCTGTTGAGAATCGCTTGCTTGCTGTGGTCCTAGAAATTAGATGGTAAGGAGTTTTCATTATTTTGGCTTTGGGTTTGCTTTTTAAAGTCCATTCGTGATGCCTTTGGTGGTTTGAATAATAATGGCCCCCGTAAGCTTCTATTTGAATGCTTGGTCACCAGGGGTTGGGATTGTTTGAAGGATTAGAAGGATTAGGAAGTGTGGCCTTGTTGGGGGAAATGAGCCACTCTGGGTGGGCTTTAAGCTTTCAAAACTCCTGCCAGCCCCAGGTATATTCTCTCTCTCTCTCTCTTTCTGTCTGTCTATGGATAAGGCGGTAACTCTCAGCTTTTGCTACCGTGCTCTCTACCATGAAGACAATTGACTAACCCTTTGGTAACTGTAAGCAAGCCCCAGTGAAGTGCTTTCTTTTATGACAGTTGCCTTGGTCCTGGTGTCTCTTTGCAGCAACAGAACAGTGACTACGACAATGACCATAGGGGCAGATTTTTGTTGTTGTTGTTGTGTTTGGTTGCATCAATTAGAAACACCCTGCATAATAAAAAAATACACTGTTTAGAGTTTTAAATCTTAAGATAATTTATTCATTGTAATTGATACTCTAGGGTGAAATAGGTTAGAATGTCTAATTCTACATGCTTCGTGTTTATTTGTCAACTGTAGTCCATGTAGACGCCTGCATATAAATTAACAGTGAAACTGAAATAAAGCTGTCTTAGCTTATGTTTATGTTTTAGCTTGATGGATATGCTGTATTTGTATAGTACTCAAAATGACTTCCTTCTATTATCATGTAGGAAATAAAAGCAGCAATCCCATGCCGACAGCATTCTCTTTTATTTTTCCTCAGAACCCTACAGGTTTCAACTTTATCTTTAACTATTGCAAGTAGTTCCTAATGTGATTCCAATTTAAATAAGAAAACCATAAAACAACTGGAATACTTGTTGTGGGATTTTGATGGCTAGTTTTGGGTTGGCTTGACACAAGGTGGAATCACTTCCAAGGTAGAATCACCTCCGAGGAGAGAACCTCAGATAAGAAATTGCCTCCATAAAAGCTGGTCTGTAGGCAAGCCTGTAGGCCATTTTCTTACTTAGTAACTGATATGGGAGGGCCCAGCCCTTTGTGGGTTTCTTTCCCAAAGAAAGCAGGCTGAACAAGCCATAAGCAACAAGCCATAAGCAGCTTCCCTCCATGGCCTCTGTATCAGCTTAGGATTCCATGTTCCTACAGACTTTGAGTTTCTGTCTTGGGTTCCCTTAGTAGACAGACACTTAATATATATATTAATATATATATAAGGAGTAAATTAACTCTTTATTTCTCAGTTTGCTTTTGGTCATGGTGTTTCATCAGCAAAATGGTAACCTTAACTAGGGCAGAGATCAAAGGATGTACCATAGCTATAGGTTTTTTTTTTTGAGACTCTTTTTAAAATTATTTATTTTTATGTACATTGGTGTTTTGCTTACATGTATGTCTGTATGTGGGTGTCAGTTCCCCTGGAACAGGAGTGACAGACAGTTGTGAGCTGCCATATGGGTGCTGGGTATTGGACCTAGATCCTCTGAAGAGCAGCCAGTGCTATTAACTGCTGAGACATCTCTCTCCCTCATTTCCTCCCTCCTTTTTTCCTTCCTTCTATCTTTGACTTCTTGCTTCTTTTCCTTTCCCCCTCTTTTTTTCTTCCCTTTATTTTAACATTGGACCAAGAACGATCAGTCAGGATTTCAGCCAATACCAGCAGCCTGTTAGAAAAACAGCTACAACAGGAAATACAGTGATCAGATCTCAGTCTCCGTAGGCTGCAACCCCTTCCTCTCCCCTGTTGCTGGGATCTAGTCAACAGCTATTCCTGTGAGTTGGTGATGAAACAACTCCTGCTTGCACTTTGAGAAAGGGTACTGAAGTGACAGTGTGGGTTATGGAGCATTCCCTGAGGTGTCTTATTATTCAGCACTTTCATGTTTCTATATATACTTACACACACCTTCATAAATGGGGTCTTTAGCAGACACTCTTAAAATTAACCCCCTTGGCCAGGCATGTTGGTGGCCCATGCTTGTAATCCCACCTGAGGTGGGGGGGCATAAGTAAGAACTGTCAAAAATTCAAGGTGAGCTTGGGATTCAGAGCAAGACCCTGTCTCAACACCCTCTTAACAATTGTTGACTTTGTATAAGCATGATTATCACACCAGGTTTTTATTAACATAGGCCCCAAAAATCAGACAGGCCTCAGATGGGCATATTTCACAAGTCTTACATTAGAGTGACCAAGGTCAAAAGAAATCAGTGAATGGATGGGTAGAGGAAAGGAATCATGACTGAATGAATAGAGGAAAGAATCAATGAGTTAATGAGTAAAGGAAAGGAATAAACGAGTGAATGAGCAGAGGAAAGCTATAGCAGGAACAGGGGATAATCAAATTGGTGCCTTCTTACCTAAAGCAAAAAATAGGATTGAATCAAGGAAGTGCTAGCCCAAGATTGGGGAACTTCAAAGAAGAATTTGAAGAATAGAATGCAGTAATAACTGCTGTTGATCTATTGTCCTTGGCCTCTTCAGATGAGATTTTATTGTTTGTGCTAATTCTTTCCAACCCTGCACAGAAGGAAACAGTACTTACTGGGTCACAGAAAACCAAAGTGCTCCATCTAGACTTGATGGAATGAGCAGCAGGTGATGCTGCCTGGTATGATTCAGATGTCTGCTTTATTTAAGAAAGAGAATGAAATGCGCACTTGGTAGCCAGGTGTATCCTTTGTTGGCCGTCCATCCAGTAGTTTTTGTTTTCCTTCTGGGGAACACAGAGGAATAGATTTCCCAGCCTGCTTTGTAGGTTAAGGAGGCCATGTGGTACAATCAGAGAGATGTGAAGACTGTGGAAGAGACAGCAGGGCTCTTTGTTTCCATCTCCACCAGAATAAAGAAGCCATTCTTTATTAGGAAGGGCAGAGATATGGGTCAGAAAGAGCCTAGGTCAATAAGACTATGAACGCAACAAAACAATAGATGCCATTCTTACGTCATGAGAGGGCTTTATCCACAAGTGTGCTATAACACTAGAATTTTAGAAATGTTTTTGGAATACAGTCTCTGTATTGTCATAGATATCTAAGTTCTTTTATATAATAAATCTGTCTAAGCAGTACTACGTGCTACGAAGAGTATCACTAAGAAAACTGTAAGAGCACTGAAAAATCATCACGTAAGTTGTGTGTAGGGTCAGAGAATTTGTAGAGCCTGCCTACATATAAATAGTCTCTGGTTTCTTTGCATGTTAATTCTAAGCTAACATTTAGAAGGCAGTCCAGTGGTAGAGAGGAGCTTTATTTGGAAGCTAAGTTTGTCTATAGAGATACATGCAACTCTATCATTTGTAAAATTATTCTTAGGTTATAAAATAAATATAGGTAAGGGTTTTGCACATCAGTACAGTAATTACCTTATAGATATAAGGCCTAGACTCAATTCTCATCACCAAACAAAATGTGTACATCTATTTTTAATAAATTAAGAGTATAAGTTTATTTTTTGATAAGTTAATACATGTAGGCAGCTTTAATTCTATAATTGGGAGTTTCTGACTTACTCTAAATGGGTATTTTAAAATTTTAATGGCTGATGTGTAGCAGAACACAAAGTTTTTATTATACATAAGAGAAAAATAATGTATATATAGCTTAGGTTTTGGTCTTTAAGGAAGTCCTGGTTCCTGAATTTTGCTTTCCTCAGCATCTTCACCAAACATGTTTAAGAGTAAAACATTTGTCTTAATTCTCCATTACAACCACTATATAAATATTTCCAGAAATTTACTATTTATTGTATCATAATTTAAAAATATCCTTACAGGATTGTTTGATTTTTCTCTATACAGGCTGATTTAAAAATATTTTAGAAATATTCGTTTATACACTGCTTGGGATGCTTTGTATGATAAAAACCAAGTGTGATCAAAATAAAGAGAAAAAGCGTGTGACTTACAAAGTTCTGATGAAAGAGATTCCCTATGTACATACTTTATTTCTAGGTCCCTTAATTTAATTCATGAGCCATTCCTTCAACCCCCCTTTCACTCATTCCTATGAAATTCAACACTGACATCCTACCGAATATGCACTAAGTCACTAAAACCTGACCCTACATAATTTTAAATCCCCTGATACACACATTTGAAATATAAATGTTAGCAAAATTATTTTAGTCGTGCTTTTAGGCAAGTGTTTAAAATAGTTTGCCGCATTTAAACACAATTCCAACTTGAAAACAATACACCCCTTGGAGACATTTGGCTTTATCAATAGAGTCTTTGTTATCCAGTTTCAACGCAGAGCAGATCTCACTGTGGCCTGGAACATGTCTCGGCACTCCGCACCTACCCGAGGCCAGTAGCCAGTGTTTTCACATGCTCGTCCTCTCCTAGTGGACTATAACTGTGCTTCACAAGCCCACTTTTATAAAATGACAGGAATGGGTTAATAGCCTTTTAGGATTATTGCGTCTTTTCTCCTTTGATATTGTACCAAAATTTTGATTGTTAGTTTCTACAACTCTGGATTTCATTTGGAATCTGAAGCAGTGATTACAAATATGAAAACCTATTTGTTTTTCTTGTCGTTTTTCCTTGGGATCTTTCGTTTGTACTTCAAATTAACATGTGGTTACTTCTGTTTTAGATCACAGTTTCGTGTGGCTCAGGCTTGAACCCCGTGAAGTTGGCCTTCAATATTTCATTTTCATGCTTTCCCCTCCCCATCTCCAGAGGTAGAATTCTAGGAGTCTACTCCTGTGTTTGACATTATGAACGAATTTCAACATATTGTCTTTGCCACTTGCATGATACTAGTTCAAGATTTCCAAATACTGATACATCTCATTATGCAAAATGAAAAAAGAAATGCTTCTCTTTTTAATACGACCACTGATCTCATCAAAACAGTCACTGGATAATGGGAAGCTGTCAAGCTCACAGTGGGAAATACAGGCCTTCCAGTGATGTGCTTTGAGCTGGAGAGATCCAACCCCGTCATCAGAAATGTCTTCTGCCAGCTGTTTTCTTGAAATGAAAGGCTCATATCTTTCATTCTTCTGTAAATGCCTTCCAAATATTTAGCTTGAATAAATATATTTTGTCTCTAAGTTGTTCTTTCAAATAAAAAATATGGGCAGTTCAAAAAGTGGGCAGTTCAAATTGAATGTTTTTTTTTTTGAGACAACCACCATTTCTTATTATACTTTCCAATTCATCATATAAAATATTTAAAGATGTTAGTTGTTTTTGATAGCTAGACAGATGATTGGTGGAAAGATAAATGATAGGTAGCTAGATGACAGATAGATAGATGGATAGATAGATAGATAGATATAGATAAATAGCTGATGTAGGTAAGTGATTTATAGAGATAGTGTTTGTATTTATGAATAAGCTTCGAGGTTTGTGCTCTTTTACTACATAGATGATATTTTAAAGTTATGGTTCCTCTTCCCCCCAAGTCAGTGAGAGCAGACAATAAATAGATCACATGGCCCAAGCCTTGCAAAGCATAAAGGCTACTGGATGAGAAGAAAATAAACCAAAAGAAAAAAGAAAATAGGACATTATGAGTGATGTGATAAGCAAACCAAGATGGTGGCCTGAAGGCTACCAAACAAGTGAGATCATTTAAGGTGAAAGCAAGCATACATTTGTGCACATTTCCTTAGGTATTGCCAGCATGGGTATTGCTCTCGTAGAAGGAGAGGCACAGTTCTATGGCTTTTTCAAGTGAGCAGAACATAGAGAATGATGCTGTGGTTGGGTATTGACTGGACCATTCTGCTGGCTGTAGAATAGCTATGAGGGTTGATCTACGAGACACTGGGGTAGAAAGTGAGCCTTGTGGAATCCACCTGCCCTGACTGTGAGCTTGCTGTGAAGTTGCTTGGGGACCCGATAACATACAGCACAAGAACAAAAATTCTTTCCTTTCTCTGGTTCTTCCTTCCCAAGTAAACACGTTTTTATGGACAAAGACGCCAGATGCTTTGACTCTGCACACAGACATTTGCAGCAGTGATGAGCCAGAGATTCCCAGGGCCAGGTGCTGGCACTGTTAGCCTTCACACTTTTGGCACTTATGCTTTCTTTGACTGGAATTGTTTTGTCACCTTCCCTGGCTTCCCAATATGCAGCCTGACAATACAGGACTTTTCAGCCTTAATGTGCCTGTGAATTAGTGAAATAAATCCATTTGCTTTGTTATCTTAGAGAGAGTGACTAAGGAATACACAGGAAAAGGGAGTTGCTTTTCATATCATGGGCAATTTATTTTAGTCAGTAAAGCACTCCATATTTGGTAATGAAGCATGGAGAACTTGTAGGCTTATTCACAAGAGAACTTATGAGAAGGAAGAAATTCAGTCAGTTGGATTGAATGTCTTGCCGGGAACAAGGGACTTGAACTTGTCTGGATACAATCAATATTGTGAATTAGGGTAGAAGGTTTGAGATGGAGGTTTAAGAGCAATGGCACAGGTAACTATGGCTTCAGATGTTGGAACAGGATAGAGGGCAGAGCTGTTAAGGGAAGGAGCTCACCGGAAGACTAGCCTTATAAAAAATGAAGAGATTGACAGAAGTAAGTCAGGAGAACTGGAAATAAAAAGCCATGCTAATCAAACCACCTTAAGGTATGGAGGGACACCATGGGGGTGGAGTCTGAACGTCAGGAAAGAGCAAGGACTGAAAAATGACTGCACTGCAGCTTGATGATCATACTGTCAGTGGGTACCACGAAGAGCATGCCCAGCAAAACCAGCAAAGAATCGAATCCCTGTGACCTGAAGCCCTCCCCTGAGACAGTAACAGTAAGAAGGGTGCAAAGACATGCCTTATCTGAATATGACGACGATTATCTTCTACTCTTACTAATCAACTTCCACAGCTGTCCACTGCTTTAGCACACGGTTCCAAGGCATTTCACGTGGCCTCCGTGTCTTACACAAACCACCAGCTCCCACCTTTAGCCCCATTCATCAGCCATGCTCCTTCCCACGCTCGTAGACCGGGTGAATAACTATCTCTGATTTACTCAGCTCTGCCTTCATCTGCCTTCTGTCTTGGTTTTGCCATCTTATCATCCTCACATCCTCTGCCTATAGAGACTGCATGCATCACTACAAAAATATTTTCTTTTTTTTTTGAGATGACTTTCCCGATGCCATTTGCTTGTAACAATAATACATATATGTATATACATAAACACACATTATGATTTCTTTTAAATAAATTTGTTTCTCATAAATACATATTTGACATGTAGCCAAATAATATAAGTATATATATATATATATATATATATATATATATAATTTAAGCATATGGTTTATAATTTCATTACAATTACTTTGGATATCAATCGAAAAGCATGAGCTTCTTGTTCTCATTTTATTAATTCTATCCATATTATACATAATGGTTAAATTTGCTTGTGTTTATTTTTTTAATATCTGATTTATACTTAGCACACTGACTCTTTTATTTATCCCTTAAGCTAAACTCTGTGCATATTTTAAATAACAAAAAAAGAAAAAAAAAGCTACATTATCTTATATAAGGTTTACAGGCCCACGTTTAATAAAAATTTCATGTCACCCATTATATCGTATATGTAACGACTTCTTGGCTAATATTGGCTTGCTTTTACTGCAATGAAGCATTCTTTTTTGAGGGAGAGTACTGTCAACATACAATTGTGGTGACATGGTTTTCCACCGTCTAAAAAAAAACATTCTGATACCTACATGTAGATGAAAGTCAACTAAACAAGAACTGGAAAAGATGTATATCTTGCTAGGGGGTACAGGGAATACATGGATTTTACTTGATTCTTTCTTGATATGATAAATGTTCCATAATCATCCTCCTTACAACTGTAACTAGTTTTGACAGAGAAAAATCCAAACAACCTCCATGTCCAACTTAGAAGAGACAGATGTTTTGGTTAAAGTTAGAATCCAATTACCCTGGAGATCATCTACTCCTGAGGCTGTATTCAGACAGAGAGAAGCAAACAAACAAACAAACAAAAAAGGAATACTGTTTTACATAGACACACATAACTTGGCAAAGCATCAGTTCTGCCATCACTGGAAATCCCGTTGTAACAAGAAAATCATGGATATTGAAATATAAGTTGCCACAGCAGGTTTTCTGTGTTTTTAATTACAAAGGCCAAACACCTTGATGAAAACTTAATGGCATTTACACTTTAGAGAGTCTATTTCAAAGTAATATTAAAAGTGTTAACAGCTAAAACACCCGCTCTGGGCTGGCCTCTTGCTTGTCCTATGACTTACCAGAACATCAGCTTTCCCGCTTAACCCCTTCCCGTAGTCGTCCGTTGCAATCACTTGAAACTTGAAGTAGGATCTCCTCATGTTGTGGAAGAGCATGGCTGTCTTGACGAGCCCTGTGTACGTTTCCACCACAAACCCCTCTTTGCCCTCTTTAATAGGTGGTATGATGAGCCTGTAGGCCATGGCACTATAGTTGCCCGTGTCCCTGTCGGTGGCCTGGGAAGGAAGGGAAACCAGATGATAAGTCATCAGTCAGAGAGAAGAAGCAGCTTACCTCTGCTTCCAAGGCTACTTGTGTAATCTTGCAGAACATCGCTCCTAAAATTCCACTTCTCAGAAGGAATGTCATTATGCATGTGCAGAAGATACGTTTGCATATCAAATAGTTTCTCATTGGAATGATAGTGGCTTCAGGACAGTTGTTACAACAGATGAGGAGCAGATCAATCAAGTTTTATGTATCTGTCAGGATGAGTTCAAGTTTAGAGTATGGACCAGACACTGAACGTGGTGGCATCTATTGGTTACTGGAAGATTGACACATGGCTGTGAGGTGTTATTACCACAGATTTGTCAGGGATTTTTTTTTATAATTGTAGATTTTGTGCTTAAAATTTTTAATTATTATATATTGCTCATGTTTTCCTCTCCCTCGACTCCTACCTGGTTCTTCCTGCTTCGCTCCCACCCAACCTCATGTTTTCTTTTTCTCTGGAATAAAACGAAACAAAAACAAAAGAAAAAGGAAAACCCAAACAAACAAAAATCAAATTTTTGACCTAGCATGCAGTCTAAGAGGTGGGAGATGTAGAGGGCTGTACAATGACATATCAAATTAAAATGAGTCACACGTCATAGTTTTAACAAGTACAGTTATGGATATATGAGTAAATGCCAACCAGGTAATGTTCTGGGAGTCAGACAGATGCTAACTCTCTCTCTCCTGGGATCCTTCTGAGTAAACAAGGTTCCTAGTGACAGGGAGTTATGGTGTGCAGGCTTAATTTTCTTATCATTTAGGTTTGAAAAAAAAAAAGAACAAGTACTCAGGTTTTCCATTTCTTCTTAAAAATGGCTATGAACAGAATATAATTACATGAGTCCTAAGGGGAAGTTTTCATGATGTCAGTTTCAGAATGATTTCAAAGTGAAACACTAAGGAAAGGAATGGCAGGGGCTGGAGATGGTTTTAGCACTGAAGAGCACTGGCAGCTCTTCTGGAGGACCCAAGCTAGGTCCCCAGCACCAACCTGACAACTCAGACCCATCCAGAACTCCATTGTCCAGGGCTATGATGCTCTCTCATGACCTCTGTAGGCCCAAGGCATGTACACAAACACTCATACCCTTAAAATAAAAAGCAACCCCAAACTTATAAACTTTATTATAAAAACCTGAAATTAAGTAAATATATAGTACATCCAAGTTAAAGACCAAAGTCGATACAACTCAGTTAACTTTTATACAGGTAGAACAGGTATTTGGAACGGAAGCTGTGGAACTTCACATTGAGTTTTTCACTTTCAATACTGAATCTATGACAAGAAAGGCTAAATGCAAGAGGACGAGGAATGACTGAATGCAGGTAATGGGCACACATTATGAAAGAGTACACAAATCTAATTGTTTCTCTAATACTGTCATAGACTCTTGTTTTGGGTAGTGGATCAGTGCCTAAAACGTATTAAATACTGAACGTTTATTAAAAATTGTGGATACTAGAACCAGATAACGTCTACCTAACATCTATTACCAGGCTATATGTAAATTATTCATGATAGACATCATTCATATTTCCATTTTCAGCGTTATTTTCCATTACGTAGTTGTTCATACCTTTATCAGCATTTAATTTAAAGCACGGTATGTTGAGCATTTTTAATTTGTACTAAAATGCTAAGAGCTCTACCAAAGCAATTAATAGCATGAAGAATGCTGCTGAGGTAGCTTCTGTTCTAATTATGTTGATTAGTGATGTCTAACAGAATGTTCTGGGTACTGATAAGGCATGTTCTCAGCATGTTCTGAGCTGCAGCCCAAATCAGCCATACAACCACTGAGAATTTGAATGAGGCCGAGGAGGCAAAATAACTGAATTCTAACTTGATTTAACTGAGTTACAGTTGGTACATAACAGTCATGTACAGTAAGGTATAGAATAAACTTGACTTGGCTTCAAGCTTTATTCATATTCCAAACATTTAAAGCAGTTCAGGATAGCCCTATCTGTACAACCAGGAGATTACCTTGTCTAAGGTGCTGTCATGGTTAATTCTGATGGCCAACTTGACTGGACTTAGAGTTACCTGGAAGACATATCTGTGGGTGTGGCTGTGGCAGAATTTCCAGAGACGTTTAACAGAGCAGGGGAGATGCTCTAGACTAGTGTCTCAAACTAAACAACATGGGAAAAAGGAGCAAGCCGGGTGGACCCCAGAATTCACCCGTCCGCCTCTTGACTACACACACACAAGTGTCCAGCTGCCTCACCCTTTGCTATCATGCCTTCCTGCCATGGTGGGCTTTATCATCCAACTGTGAACCAAAGCAAATGCTTCCCTCTGACACGGCTGTCACCATGTTATTCCCCACAGCAGCATCGTAACTTCATTTGCTAAAAGTTCTCACTGGGAGGAGGGCAGGAATGCTGTCTCAGCTCATTTCCTTGTGTGGTCTGAGGTTTTGCTAAGTGGAGCTGGGTTTGGGCATTAGAGTTCCAAGGATGAAATTGTAATTAGCTTTCCACTCTCACATACAGGAGAAATAGTAAATTAAAGTTAACCTTTTAAAGCTTTAAATTCTGGCGATTTTATTCATTTATCAAAGGATAGCATAAGAAATTTAAAAAAGAGTATTTACAAACAAAATTCAATGCAGAATCTTTAAAGAGATAATTTATTGTTAATGTAAACTTTGAAATATAATAGCCACGCCCAAAGAGTACCAAATCACAAGTGTACAAAGCAATAGTTTTTTTTTCCCCAAAACTATGCATGAGGCCAATATGTATATTAGGGATCAAAACTCCCTAGCCAGTGATGTCTCTACTCAAGCCTCACACCCTCCTCCCTCAGGGAAGCCACCGACCTGTCTGTATTATTGCTCAGGTTTGCTCATTTTCCAAGTCAGCAAAAGTTCCACCTCATGACTGAGCTCTTGCACCAAGCCGTGAGGCTCAAGCCTGTCGGATTCTAAGACGAGGCTGACAACATAATGGTATTTAGATGGGAACGGTGGCCACGGTGCCGTCGGGGAGGTTGCTTGGTGCATTGGTTAACCCACACGGTGCCTACTGCCTTTCCGTTTCACAAACTTTGCTTTGTTTCCTAACTCATTACATCAGGAAAACTACACCACAGCCGTAGTTCGTGATAGACATCTGAAGTGCTTTTGTAGCAAGGTGTCCTTTACTGTAAGACTCAGAAGTACCATTTTAGACCTTTTTCATGTTGTGGTCAAGAAAGATGGTAAAAATGAAGTACAATTCTAAAAGAATAAAGAAAAAAATCAATCCAGGTTCGCTCGGCGTTTGCCGCTCTAAATCTCTATTGCTGTCTGCTGTGTAGTGGTCCCCCATGGACCCTTCCTCCCTCAAGGAGCACTGTACTCAGCATCTTATCTTACTGGTCTCACTTCTGGACGTGGCCACAGAACAGCTGCCAGGAATGCGTGGATTTCACGAGAGCCCTCCAATCTCTATCAGGTTTGTAGAGCCGGAAGCTGGCTGACCACAGAGAAGTGGAAAATTCCAGGGCACACAGTATACCCACATTCAGTTTGGGACTGTCACACCTCTGAGGGACGTAAGTCAGATGGCTCACCGTGTACACCCTACAGTCATGCACAGGCCAGAGGCAAACATTTTGGAGGAGTGAGCGATAAAATATGACACGTTTAAACACATACTGACTCACAGCCAAAGTACCAGCCACAGAACTCAGGGCACAACTTGAAATCCAGGTCAAGATGCGCAAAGGCAGTGAACACCTCAGCATCAAGTGTGTCATAAGTGTCCGCGTCCTGCGTTTAGTGGGTTTACATTAATTTTGTTTGCTTATTCTCACTTCTTTTTATATTGAGGGGGACTTCAGTAAGTCCCCCCCTTTCAAATCTCCCTTTTAACTCGTTTCTTATTCATCAGTGAGATGAATTATTATGTAAACATTTGTTCACAAACGTTATTGAAAACAAACATGTGTATATCTATACATCTGCTATCTGACATGATTGCAATGTGGTGAAAATTATGTTCACGTCATTATATTTAATGACCAAGAACAGCACGGCCATTACAGAGCCTAACTATTGGCGCTCTTAAATTCACATTATAACAGCAAGAAGGTTCTTCTTTCTTGTAATATGTGTATTAATGAATACGTTATATTAAGCACTCAAGACCGCTATTAAAATAGACTTATCATCTTAGACACATAAGATTATAACTCCATTATGAAAGTAATATATTACTAATTTCTTTCTAATTGGGGTCAGGGTGCATGCATTTGGTTTTCATAATCATCTTTGATTTTATTTATATTTTCTAGTTTTCCTTTATGGTTTCCAGGTCCCTCTTGACTTAGTCTTACAAACCTTCTTCCTCAATTGACACCCACACACTACGTAGTGAAACACTCTCCCCTTACGACTGAACTAGGAACATTGATAGCTAGCCCTCCATTTTCTTCCTCAATTTATTCTTTCTTTTAAAGTGCAGGCTTCATGTACACGGCATACTTGCCAATTTATCTTCAATTCCCAGCCTAGCGACACTTGTAGAAATGCCTGGTATTTGCTCTAGTGTTAAACCTCACGGAGGCGTTGGCCCTGGGGAAACGCTCCGTCCCAGGAAGATTAAACTTTAATGTGTACATTTCTGACCACAGTGAACCCATCACATCGGAAGCCTCTGATGTTAGTGAATTTTCACATTCGCCCTCCCCCTTGGGACGTTAGGTCTGGAGTTCCCATCCACTTCAGCTCTTCTGTCCAAGTCACACTGTCGTTATCTTGTCTTTGTCCCTTGGATCAACTGAATCATAAGCTTATAGTTTCTGACTTACGGCTGAAGACAGGGAATTTAAACAACCAGGGAGACCAGGAGATGTCCTGGTCTCAATCCGACTTGCAAATCAGTCTATGGCTACACCACCCTGAACGGGCCTGGTGAGTCGCAAACTGTGCTTTTGCTCCAGTTACAAATCCTTCTCTGTAACCAGTGACTTGTCTCCCATCAATATGCTTGCCTGCTTGGTTATGGGTCTTCTTCCGTCTCCTCCAGAGATGGGCATGTTCTGATTTACATGAAATTTCAGGATGTCAAGTGTGATATTTCTCAGCTGTTCATTTTGGAAGTAAAAGGCCTTTCCCTGTGCCATCTCTTAGAATCTGTGTCGGCTCTTAGGATCTGGGAGTTGCAGCCCATTGCCTCTCCCATGGAGGGCACACTCACAGGGATCAGAACCTCTCCAGGTTCCCCTAACCTGCAACACGCTATCACTCCCCTGTCACTTCAACTTTTTCCCATTAAGACAAAACAAAACTTTTACTCTGATGCAAACCCCGCCCCCTCACCTATTTTCATGGTTCAGTTCTTTACCATCCCTTTCTGGAACCCCTTACCTCTACCTCATCCTTGAGACACGGCTAGAGCCATGAGTCATCAGTGAGAGCAATTGCTGTAAAATCAGGCTTCAGAGGAGTGTAGGCTCAGATCTGCCAGTCTGTGCTCGTGTGTGTGTGTGTGTGTGTGTGTGTGTGTGTGTGTGTGTAAGCACACTTCACTTTTGGCTAACATCTGCCTGCCATTAGGCCTCCGGTGCTGTGTGACAACTCACACATACAGTCTCATTTTCGGTCCATTGTTATTTTTGCAGGTGAAATGGGGTGTCCGGAGAATTTAGCAGACTACCAAGAGTCACACAGGCGAGACTTACGGATCTCACTCTTAAATCCACAAAATCCCACGTGTCAGAACACCAGGGATTAAAAACCCACCGGAAAGAACAGAAAACGAAGGTTAAACCAGTCTAAGAATTTTTTTTCCCCAGATGCAATGAGGAGATGGGAAGAAGAAAAAAATCAACCCACATGCCAGAAACTAAGCACATGTGCTTCTTTCAAAGCTGGTATGGTGAAAACTACTCCTATGGTATATGAAAGCTGGCCTTTGGACAGCTCGTGAGGGTGGAGCCTCATAGGAGGTTCTGAGTTCCCCCTTTATCCACTTCTGCCGTGTGAAGACATAGCATGAAGACAGCTACCTAGGGAGGAGGGGTTCAGTCCTAGTGAATCTGATGAAACCTAGATTACTAATGACTCAGGCTCAGGAGAACGAGTTTATCTTGCATGTAAATCCCCTATAAATGCCAGAATGGTCAAGTAAAAACAGTTATACAATATGTAAATCTTAAGATTTACTTAATACTTTATTTTGTTCAGTGTTTGTTTGTTTGCTTTTATAGTGTCTTGTTATGTACTCTAGGTAGTCATTGGTCTTGCCATCTCAGTGGCCTGGCCTCAAGTGCTATGATTATAGATGAGTGCCAGCGGGTCTGGCTAAGAATGCAGAAACCGTAATGTTGATGGTGGTTTCTGATTTGATGCCCCCTTTTCCCTCCTGTCCTTCCTTATTCTGAGGGCTGGGAGAGCAGGGGGCAGGGTATACTCATGAAAGAGAATGTAATAGGACCCCCTCCCCAGAAAGCAGAAATCTCACCACAAATAGAAGATAATCCTCCTTTTTCTCCAGTGTCTGCTACCACTATAAAACTGCTCCAAGAGTTGCCCAGCTCACGCCCTAACATAGACAGCAGTCAGTCAAATTCTCCTTAAGCTTCCATCATCAAATATACCCCACCTCCATGTATGACTGTAGGCCCTATTCACACACTGTCACTTTGCTCAAGGCAAGAGAAAATGATAGAAATAGTAAGGTCGTGTGGCCCTGGGTTCTGCTTGAATTAATGGGAAATCCAAAATCTGGGAATTTAAGACCAACGATGTCCAATGAAGCTTGGCTTAGGCCTCTGACTGAGCAATCCCTTTTCAAATATCTCACCTGAAAATACACCTCAAGTAATTCTAGAAAATAGTGGTTCAAGAGAGATTAAATTTTCAAGTAAAATAAATCCCAAGAAGGAACAACCATGAGGCTATTGAGATAAAAGAAAAGTCAACTTCATAACTAGCAAGTCTTTGTACATTTGAATAAGTAGACTCAGATTCTGAATCAAATATTAATTTTATTAATTTGTTTGTTTATTGAGATGGAGAGTCACTATCTACCTCTGACTGTCCTGGAACTCACTATGTAGACCAGGCTGGCCAAAACTCATAGAGATCCTCCTGCCTCTGCCTCCCACATGCTGGAATTCAAGATGTGTGCCACCATGCTCAACTAATTAATGGTGTTTAAAAGC
The DNA here is from genome assembly GCF_030254825.1 of Meriones unguiculatus. Classification (NCBI taxonomy): domain Eukaryota; kingdom Metazoa; phylum Chordata; class Mammalia; order Rodentia; family Muridae; genus Meriones; species Meriones unguiculatus. The sequence continues at coordinate 11,660,016 of NC_083363.1, forward strand.
CATATAAAGAATGGGAAGTAGTTGAGGAAAAAAAATCTTTTAGAAATAGAAAATAAGCCATTTCCATAAAATCTCAACATAGGTAAATATTTTCTAAAATGTAAACAGTTACAAATACAAAAGGGACCACTTTCTTAAAAAAAACTGGAGAAAATTCATAGCTATTTATTTCAGAAAGACATAAATACATAAATAAAAGAAAACTCATAAACCGGTTTCATCATTTACTAGGTCATGAAAAGAGAACAGCTAATAATCTTGGTTAAATTAATGCTTAAATACTAAGACTGACTCATCAGAATGAATCATACTCCCTTAAAGAGTTAATCTGTTACTTTATCAGTTTATTTATAATAAAAAGGTTATACTAGGTTCATGGCATAGTTACCAAGAGAAAGGGGTAAGCCTGATTAGATTTACTGCCTTTCATGTTTTCTCTTGGCAAAAAGAGAGCAAAGTTATGTCTTAGAGTTGCTTGGAAAGAAGCCAAATATGGGTATTATAATTCTACTTGCTTTAATTATAATTTAAAATGAAAATTCAGACACAGGCAACTACTTACACATCCCTGAGACCTCATCTGGAATTTTTAATGTGCACAGGTGCCCAACATTAAGAGACATCCACCAAATAATTGCCTCTATCGTGCAGGAAATAGGTGAGACATTAATTTTCTAATAGCCTTGGTAACTGTTCCCCTCTGTTGCCTAAATGAATACCACGAATGCAGAAATATTAGTGGAATAATTAGTGATGTCCTAGGAACTTTCAAACCTATTAAAGTCCAATAATGGGACTTTAACTTCAGCTCCTCAATGAGACCCATTTCAACCTCCAGCAGCACAGAAATCTTGCTCTTCCAGAGACAGAGCAAAAGTGATTTAGAATGCGGGGCCCCAAACTCATGCCTCACATCCACCCACTGATGTAGGTGTCAAACTGTGATTATTAGAGGCAAAAAGAATGCAGCGTTGGCTTCTGAGAAATACTCTAACTTTACTCCTGTATTTTTAGAAAACATGAAGAAACGTTGATCTTGAAGTCCTTACAGCCAATGTGCCTAGCGGCTGATAAAACATGAATGAGGAGATGCCACAAAGATCGATCTATTTACTGACCCACTCAATTTTTTTTGTTTGTTTTGCAAAAACTAAAAAGAAAAGGAAGAAACAGGTAAACAAATTGGTATTAGATCTTTCACAAAAAATTTAACCAAAAGAGACTACAGTGGGACACGAAAATGCAGCATTAAGGTAATGTTGAGTAATTGTGGAGTTAAATAAATGACAGTTTAGTACACTTAAAGATTTTCTTTTTAAGTTTTTATTGCAATGATCTGGGATAGATCTGGGGCTGTCAGCTACAGCCTCACCATAGACTGCGCATGGACGTTAGGGGCCATTATCTGTTCCTTAGCATTCCTCTTCCCCGCAGAGAGCCAACACCCACCAGAGCAGAAACTGGACCACACTGATGGAACACAGACGCTGGCAGTCACAGCTTGAATTACATAACCCTGACAGGATATTTATATTTATCATTGTCAACGTTTTTGTAAAGACTGGTATCGAAATCATCAGATAGCGTCTCTGAGCAAACACAGACACAACAATGTTCAGTATTACCGAAGGCACAACAGTGAAAAAATACATAGGACCTCCTTGTATTTATGTACTAATTATTGGAGTGTTCAGTTTTCCTTTTCTTATAAATTATCCCATAAGATAAACATTTTTGGCGTCTTTGTCAAAGATCAGGTGTCCATAAGAGTGTGGGTTTATTTCTGGGTCCCTTGTTTGGTTCCATTGATCCACTATTCTGTTTCTATGCCAGTACCATGCAGTTTTTAAAACTGTTGCTCTATAGTACAACTTAAGATCAGGGATGGAGATACCTCCAGAAGATCTTTTATTGTAGAGGATTGTTTTAGCAATTCTGGGTTTCTTGTTATTCCATATGAAGTTGAGAATTTTTCTTTCCAGGTCTGTAAAGAATTGTGTTGGTAATTTGATGGGCATTGCATTGAATCTGTAGATTGCTTTTGGTAAGATGGCCATTTTTACTATGTTAATCCTGCCAAGCCATGAGCATGGGAGATCTTTCCATCTTCTGATATCTTCTTCTAATTCTTTCTTCAGAGGCTACACCTGATCTTTGACAAAGACGCCAAAACCATTCAATGGAAAAAAGATAGCATCTTCAACAAATGGTGCTGGTCCAACTGGATGTCTACATGTAGAAAAATGAAAATAGATCCATACTTATCACCCTGCACAAAACTGAAGTCCAAGTGGATCAAAGACCTCAACATAAAACCAGACACATTAAATCGGCTAGAAAAAAAGTGGGGAATACCCTAGAACACATTGGTACAGGAGACAACTTCCTGAACAGAACACCAACAGCACAGGCTCTAAGAGCAACAATCAGTAAATGGGACCTCATGAAACTGAAAATCTTCTGTAAAGCAAAGGACACCGTCATCAAAACAAAGTGACTGCCTACAGATTGGGAAAGAATCTTCACCAACCCTTTATCTGATAGAGGACTCATATCCAGTATATATAAAGAACTAAAGAAGCTGAAAAGCAGCAAACCAAGTAATCCACTTAAAAAATGGGGAACAGAGCTAAATAGAGAATTTTCTGTAGAGGAATATCGAATGAGGGAGAAGCACTTAAAGAAATGCTCAACCTCATTAGCCATTAGGGAAATGCAAATCAAAACAACCCTGAGATTTCACCTTACACCCATGAGAATGGCCAAGATCAAAAACTCAAGTGATAACACATGCTGGAGAGGTTGTGGAGAAAGGGGAACCCTTCTCCACTGCTGGTGGGAATGTAAACTTATACAACCACTCTGGAAATCAATCTGGCACTTTCTCAGACAACTAGAAATAGCGCTTCCCCAAGATCCAGCCATACCACTCCTGGGCATATATCCAAAAGAGGCTCAAGTACACAAAAAGGACATTTGCTCAACCATGTTTGTAGCAGCTTTATTTGTAATAGCCAGAAGCTGGAAACAGCCCAGATGCCCCTCAACTGAAGAATGGATGCAGAAACTGTGGTACATCTATACAATGGAGTATTACTCAGCAATGAAAAATAAGGAAATCATGAAATTTGCAGGTAAATGGTAGGACCTGGAAAGGATCATTCTGAGTGAGTTGTCCCAGAAGCAAAAAGACACACACGGTATATACTCACTCATATAGACATACAACATAGGACAAACCCACTAAAACCTGTGCATCTAAAGAAACTAAGCAAGAGAGGGGACCCTAACTAAAACGGTCAATCCCCATCCTGAAAGGCAAAGAGGATGGACACCAGAAGAAGAAGAAAACAGGAAACAAACTAGGAACCTACCACAGAGGGCCTCTGAAAGCCTCTGCCCTTCAGACTATCAAAGCAGATGCTGAGCCTGATGGTCAACTGTTGGGCAGAGTGAATGGAATTTTATGTAAGAAGTGGGAAATAGTAAGAGCTGGAGAGGACAGGGTCTCCACAAGGAGAGCAACAGAACAAGGAAATTTGAACACAGGGAACTTCCCAGAGACTCATACTCCAACCAAGGACTATTCATGGAGATAACCTAGAACCCCTGCACAGATGTAGCCCATGGCAGTTCAGTGGCCAAGTGGGTTACATAGTAATGTGAAGAGGGACTGCCTCTGACATAATCTGATTGGCCTGCTCTTTGATCACCTCCCCCTGTGGGGGGAGCAGCCTTACCAGGCCACAGTAGAGGACAATGCAGCCACTTTTGATGTGAACTGATAGACTAAGATCAGAAAGGAGAGGAGAACCTCTCCTATCAGTGGACTTGGGGAGTGGCATGCATACAGAAAGGGGAGGGAGGGTGGGATCGGGAGGGAAGGAGGGAGGGGCTTATGGGGGGATACAAAATGAATAAAGTGTAATTAATAATATATATATAAATAAAAAAGAATAAATGTAAACCCATAAAAAAAAGATAAACATTTTTACCCGATAAATGAGTTCTCTCCTCACTGTTATAATTGTATAGTTCAAAATGGGGACTAATTTAAGACCTTTCAAGATGCTTTCAAATGAGTTCTGTTCTTTTCATCCATGAAAAAACAAATTGTTCTACATACAATGGTCATTTAAACAAGATAAAAACCCTATTTTGAGAGATAAAGTGAGTTTAGTTTCAATGTTGATTTTTAATAACGATATGTTGATTTTACTGGACCTTTGCCCAGTGTTACACTGTGTAAGCATCATTTTCTTAATAATTTATTTATTTTTATTTTTTGAGCATTGTTTATTGTTCTGCGCACATACACGACTGTGTGAGGTCTTCAGATCCCCTGGAACTGGCCTTTCAGAGAGTGTGAGTTACCAGGTGGGTGCTGGGAATTGAACCCGGGTCCATCTGTTAGAGCAGTCAGTGTTCTTAAATGCTGAGCCATTCCTCAGGCCCCATATTACTTGTGATTTTAAATCCTCACTCAAAGCAAGTTAAACCGCACACTCATAGATTCTCACCTACTGGTTGCTCCCTAGTTACAGTGAATTCACCTCTCTGATGCAAATTTGGCTTCTCGTCTCTCATGCTCATGTCTCTCTTCCCACTACAGTGCTTGTTTCTCTTTACCCGGTAAGAGCACTGTCACTTATATGGGTTACATTTGCACAGCGATGTGGAAAGGACTTCTTGGCTCACAAGTTGAGAGTCCATAACCCATGGAGACAGGAGAGACAGGAAGGCGGAAGGGAGCAGTCACGTGGCGCTCCTCATCCCTTTCCGTCTCAAAGGAACAGGAGGTGGAACCTGGTCAGGAAGTGGGATCTGGGCACGTACCCTGGAAGTCCAGCCCCAGTAGTCCCCCACCTCTTGCAAGAACCACATTTTCAAGCTTTCTCATTCTCTAGAAACAATGTCGCCATATAGCTTGCTGGGAGATCTTTCTCATTCAAACCACACCCTATCTGCATTGAGCTGAGAGCTCTCTAACTCTCTGCCAAGCTTATGATGCCCAATTCGGGGCTCGTATCATGTATCACTCCTTTTTTCCTCAGGTTTAAAAAAGTAAACAAATGGCTCCACTTACAAGAAAATGATTTGATCCCAGTTTACTAATTTACAAGAAAATGATTTGATCCAAACTTCTTTATTTTTATTACTTATGTTTTTCTCATGAAGAAGTAACCCAGTGGATACCTGCCATATTCCACGGAGAGACCAACAGCTCGCCAACAGCAATGAACCATCGCACCTGAGACTGACTCTTACATCAAACCGAATACTTGGAACCATAATACTTAATGTTTCTCTAGTGGATCTATAGTGTGAACCGGACTATTTCATGCTGCTTACATTTTTCTAATAATCTTTACTGTTTCTGGAAACAGTTTTTTTCTAATAGGTTGAAGATGCAATGGTTATTCCTGGAATCTAATACGTCATAAATGGGGAGAGAGGGGGGGAAAGAAGAGAGGGAAGGGGGGAGGTTGATAGAGATCTGAAGGCTTCCTTCCCTCCCCTCAAGAGAGCTGCTTTCAGTTGCACATGCCTTTCTGGTCTCTCTCTGTGTGTTCACCTTTATTTACTAGAATATGACTATGACACAATTATGCCTCTACAGAACATGTTAGATTGTTTTGCTCCTGCATTTGACGGTAATGCTTTACCTACTAAGTGGTAATTTGTTTAAATACGTACAGAAGAATGTCACAGAGGAATATATACCAGTATTTAGGATAGAGAGATCTGAGTCCATTTCTATTAGTCATTGTTCTTAGTTATTTGAAATTTGGCATCTAGGATTTAGGTCCTCCTATATAAAATGGGGAACCAGGACAGACCAGTATAGACTAGATCAGAATATTGCAGATGATAGCTGGATTTCTTTTTCTTTTTTTCTTTTTTCTTTTTTTTTTTTTTGTGTGTGAAGTACACATGTAAAGGCACTAATTATAAATTACAGTTTGTAATGTCTGTAAATTTGGGGACATAGGGAAAATTTTCTGATTTGTTCTTTTTATTTCATAAGTCTCATTGTTTAGATTTGCATATTAAATAATTGTTGAAGCACAATTTTGCACTTCTAAAGAAAATTCACTGATTGATATATTTTCTTTTTTCACTTTTTCTTAAAATATTTTATTTTTATTAATTATAGTTTATTCCCTTTGTATCCCACCTGTAGCTCCCTCCCTCTTCCCCTCCGAACCCCACCCTCCCTCCCTCTTCTCCAGCCATACCCCTCCCCAAGTCCATTGATAGGGGAGGTCCTCCTCCCCTTCCATCTGACCCTAGCCTATCAGGTCTCATCAGGACTGGCTGCATTGTCTTCCTCTGTGGCCTGGTAAGGCTGCACCCCCTCAGGGAGAGGTGATCAAAGAGCCAGCCACTGAGTTCATGTCAGAGACAGTCCCTGTTCCCACTATTAGGGAACCCACTTAGACACTGAACTGTCATGGGTTACCTCTGTGCAGGGGTTCTAGGTTATCTCCATGAATGGTCCATGGTTGGAGTATCAGTCTCACAGACCCCCGTGCCTAGATTTTTTGGTTCTGTTGCTCTCCTTGTGGAGCTCCTGTTCCCTCTAGGTCTTTCTATCTCCCCCTTCTTTCATGAGATTCCCTGCACTCTGCCCAAAGTTTGACTATGAGTTTCAGCCTCTGAAAGACTCTTCCCTGCAGAGTATCAAAACAGATGTATTTTCATAATGTCATATTATTTGCTGGTTCAAAAGCAAAAAATAGTCACATGCAGAGAATTTACTAAGTGTTACTACAAAAGAACCTTGGGAGCCAGTAACTCATGGGTGGAGCTCTGTGTGGAGTCCTTGCCCCCTAGCTTAAGGTTCTGCGTTTGAGCTCCAGCAACCAATTTTAAAACAGAACAACAACAAACAGATGCTGGAACATTTACAAATGCAAATAAAATAGCTTCACTTCCTTCTGTGTAGCCGAATATGTTTTCATTGTTGCTGACTTTGTATCATATCGATGTATAGAAATTTGAGTATTTTTTTCTTAAGCATACATAGGTACATGCATGTGTTTTAAAGCATAGTTACCTTTCAAAGATAACCTTTAATCCCAGCACTGAGGAGGCTGAGGAGCAGTATCTCTGTGAGTTCAAGGCCAGCCTGGTTTACATAGTGAGTTCTAGGACAACCAGGACCACATAGAGAGACACTGTCTCATAAACAAACAAATAAAACAAAGTGGCTGTAATTTTGAATAAGAATCAAAATAAGAAGTGTTCTTATGCTTCATCTCCCATATTTAATAGAAAATCAAGGAAAGAGAAGAATAAAGCATTTGAATATTTAGTCTGAAAGTTAAATTTTTATGAATTCATTCTGTTGATAGTTTATTACCTATCAATTAAATTAAATAACACAAAGAATCTTATTACATAAATAAAAAGCTTACTTATCATGGATTTTACAGAAAAAAGAACATGTCAAGACAAATAGAATTCAATTTATATACCTTTTAGTTTGGAAAATCAATATAAATGTTCAAAACCATGAGGAATCTAAATTGTAGCTCTGACGCTAATGGTAACCAAAATGCCTTTAGTGTCATGAAAGTGACACTAATTGTAAAAAAAGTTCCAATTTGAAGGCTGGAATTGGACTATCTGTACACAGGACACTAAAATCTGTCCCTTTGGATTACACAATTTGCAACATTTTAATATAAAGCCACATTCCTCCAAAGCAATGGCTATTTAAAATGTCCTTCACTTAAACTGGTTGTATTTCAGAGTGCTCTCTCTCTCTGTCTCTGCCTCTCTTTCTCTCCCTATCCCCTACCCCCTCCATTTTCCTCCTGGTATTTGTATGTCTGGATGTGTAAATGCATATAATTACAATTATGCATTAATATAAATATTTTTTCTGTAACATGGATTTATATCATCGGACACAAACTAATATTTTCTAAGAGAAAACAGCTGCAGCTCTGAAGGACAATTATTATGGAATAGTGTTTTGATTGGCAGAAAATACACGACCTGAAATTTGAATATTTCTTAGCCACATTCAATGGTACATTGAATGACCCGGGATGAGGAAAATTCCTTATGCAGTATGAAGAAAATAAAGATATATGAGAAATATGTATATTAGAATTCATCTGATTTACTAATTTTACCAAAGTATTAGAAATTTGTACTTTTTTTGGTCATAGAGATAAAGTAACCAAACCAATAAAGTATTTATTTTGTTTGTGTGTGTGCACATGTGTGTGAGAACATGAGTGCACGTATTTGTGTGTGCGCATGTGTATATATGTCTGTGTGCATATGTTTGTGTGAGCATTCGTGCATGCATGTATGAGCATATATGTATGTATGTGTTTATAAGCCTATGAATGTGCCATGATGTGTGTGGAGGTTAGAAGGATACTTGCTCTACTTGGCTCTCCCCTTCCACCATGTGGGTCTCAGGGATTGAACTTAGGGCAAGCCCAGGTTAGGATCACACCATCCTGATAATTTTGGGCATATTTTCATCACATATAGCTTTTACACATACGCTTTGCAAACATTTCTTTCAAGTACAAGGATGTAATGTACTTTGAGCATCTTTACTCCATGCCCTCGCTTTAACTTCACTCCTACCTTTTCACTCTGTGTGTACATGAGGGGCGAATGGCTTAATGTATCTATAAATTATCCTACATCCCTAAGTGAGAGTAAACCTCCAACATTTGTCCTTCCTTTGTCGCTTTCTCTAACATCATAACCTCTAGTGACATCCATTGTCCAGCAAGTTACATAATTTCCGTCTTCCTTCAGGTTGGCTAAAACTGAGGTGTGTGTTTATATTCTTGACAGCAAAAGGAAAGAGTCCCTCTTCTGCATCCTCGCCAACGTTTGCTGTCATTTGGTTTCCTGGTAAGGGAAATTCTGACAGGGGCAAAATGTAATTTTAACTTGTATTTTCACTGGTAGGTAAGAGCATTGACTCATCCTCCATATGATTATTGGACACTTGTGTTTAATCCTTTGTAAATTTCTTGTTCACTTCTTTAGCCCATTTTGGAAATTAAAAAAAAAAAGAAAACCTCTTTTTGCTATTTAGCATTTTGCATCTTTACAACATTTTAGAACTATTCTTACATTATGGTGCTTAATAGTCTGCAATCGATTTTTGTATAAAGCAAATGTAGGGATCTAGTTTCATTCTTCCACACAGAGACTCCAGTTTCTCCAACACCATTTGAAGAAGTCCCCTTTTTTAAAAGATCAGGTGACTGTTGCTATGTGAGTTTTTATTTGTGTGTGTGTGTGTGTTTGTGTGTGGAGGGGGACCGCTGTCTTATTCTATTGATACACATGGTTACTTCTGAACCACTATTGTGCTGTTTTTGTTACTTTGATATCCTGGTGTTAGCTGAAATCAGGTTCTACCACAACCCAGCCTGACTGTTTACTTCAGGATTGCTTTGCTCTGTGGGGTCTTTTGTGTCACGATATGTTTTAGGGTATTTTTCTTATTTCTTTGAAGAATGTCACTAACATTTTGATGGGAATTGCTTTGATTCTGTAGATCATGTTTGGTGATACAGCCATTTCCACAAACATTAATTCTGCTGGTTCTTGAACAAGACAGATGTTTCCACATTCTAGTGTCTTCCTCAATTTATTTGTTTAAATTACTTTTTATTAGAAGTCTTCTCTTCCTTTTCTAGGTTTAGTCCTAGGTCTTCCATTCTGGAGCTACATGAATAGAGAGACTTTCTGACTGCTTTCTCAGCACATTCGTTACTGGTATATGGAAAATAGGCTCTTTTTTTTTTTGGTGTATTGATTGTGTATCTTGCTATGTTATTGAAGGTATTTTTCAGTTCTTAGCATGGACTGATAGAATCTTTAGGTTCTTCATGTACTCGATCGAATTGTCCACAAACTGGGATAATTTGACTTCTCATTTTTCCAGCTGAGATTTCAAGGACAATGTGTATTAACGAGATAGTCCTGTCTCAGTCTTAATTTGAATGTAAATCTATCAAACTTTTCTCCATTTAATATTATGCTAACTATAGGTTTCCTACCGTGTGATGTTTACTATGTTGAGGTTCCCTGCTCAGAACGAAGTTCTCTTGCTCATGGGGAAGGCTTTTCCCGATGCATTGTTGAACTCAGTTTACAAGTCTTAAGAATATCGGCAGCAATGTTCATCTTAGAAATTAGTCCATCATTTTCTTTTATTGTTAAGTCCTTGTCTGATTTTGATATGAACGCAATATTTGCCATGTGAAATGAATTTGATGTGTTCCTTGCATTTCTATGTTGTGCAGTAAGTGGGGAGATTTATTTATTTATTTTTAGAGAGCTGGAAGAACTGAGCTGTGAAGCCACCAGAGCCTGGAGATCAAGCTCAATGCCTGTTATGTGTGCTTATATTGTTTCTATACTCTTTGTTTTTAATCCAGTAGGCTTATGTGTCTGGAAAATTAACCACATGTCTTTAGATTTTAGAATTGATTAGACTATAGGTTTTCATAGTGTGACTTAATTAATGCCCTGGATCTCACTGCTGTCTTTTTTTAATGGCTTACTTCATCTGCAATTGTATATTTTGGGGCTTCTCCTGCTTTGATTAGTTTGGATAAGGGCTTGCTAATCTTGTTTATCTTTTCAGAGAAGCAACTCTTTGCTTTGTGGATGCCTTTCACGTTCATTTTATTACTTTGTGCTGTGGTATTTACTGTCTCTGTCAACTGGTTTAGGTTTGTTTATTCTGGACTATCTAAAACCTTGAGGTTCATTATCATTTATTTCAAATTTCTATGATTTGAAATAAATGTCTATTTTAAGTATGCATGTCTATTTTAAATATAGATCTATTTTAAAATATAGACATTTGTAGATAATATATTTTGTTGATTTATAGATAATAAATAGATATATTATTGATATATAGATAATATAATATAGATTTATAGATAACCTGTCTTCTTTAGAACCACTTTTAAACAATGTATTTTACTGTCAAAGAGAAATTAAAGTTAAGAATGAAACAAGGGGAGGAACTAAAAGAGACTAAAAGAAGCCATCACATGTGGCAAGTCTTATTCTTGAGTAATCAGGAGACACAGAAGCAGACACTTCATGTTAATTCAGGGGGGAAAAATCCACCAACAGGATATCGCAATTGTAAATTTTGATAGTCAAGTTTGACTGTTTTGATTTGCCCCACAGAAAGGACTTGCCGACCTGTTATCTATCTAACTGCCTTTGACAAGCTTGCTATTGTCCAAACATTCTTCAGTCAGATCTGCAGGGAGTGGGCCTGACCATGGCTATTGCTGTGACTCAGTGCTGGGGGATGGTACTGAACAAAGGGAAAGGACAGCAGATATATCTGAAAGGGGCCCCGGGGAAATGCTAGACAAGCCGAGGATGAAGAGGATATTGTACTTGTCTGGACACCTTACTAAAGGGTTTCGTTTAGTTTTGCAGAATAACAAGCTGGTCCCTCACATGCTGTTCCTGAGTCATTGGACATGCAAGAGAGAACCAGACAGGCAACAGAAGAGAACTTGCTTGACACCAAGGCAGAAATGCAGATTGCTGAAAAACCAAACTGACAGGATTCCAAGACAGGCTGAACATTCCTACCAGGTTCCTGGTTCCACAGTGAGACAATTCTTATACTGGATTGACAGATTTTTTTTTTTTTTAAGAAGATACTATCCAGGCACTGGTGTGTACACACACACACAATCTGATACTGCTCATTATTTTCTTGTTTATGGGCATATCAGAATCTAGTGTGAATTGGAATAAATAAGTAGTCTTGTTTATGTCTTCCTTTCAAGACAGAGCAGGACTTTAGTGTGGCAGGAAATGAGTTGTGAATAACCTTGTCTGCCATGCTGTTCCAGAAGATGAGCTGTGGGCCAGTAATTCAGGGTCCTAATGGTGTGCGCTGCTAAGACATACTCATCAGCGTCGGTGAGATGTGGGCTTTCTGCACACTTCTGCTTTTCTCATTAGAGGTCCCTAATTTCCTTGATGATTTTTCCCTGTAACATACAATTAATATGCATGGGAGGTGGCAGGAAAGATTACGCAGGGATTCATTAGTGAGATAAAGGGCTGTTTTGTTTTCCAAGTTTTATAGATAATTCATTTTATGATCATGAAAGAAAAAATTTTCTGCTGTTCAGGACTTTCTATTACACCTTTACTCTTTACTCTGAACAAACAGCTCCCCCGACCCCATGTCTATAAGGGAAGATGAAGAGGACTTTTAAAATTCTTAAAGTGATGCTATTTTCTGCTATAGAATTCTTTGATAAAGAGTTTATCTTGTCCAGGACCCAACCACCCTTTTTTGCCTCCACCTCCATGTCCCTCTCTACTACCTGAACCACTCCACTCTATAACTGGACTTCTTCCCAAGTCTGCCTCCAGGGCCTAGCCTGGTGAATATCCCTGACCACCTTCCTCATCCATTTCCCTCAATCCACCAGATTTAGCCTGGCCCTCACAACCAATAGACCAGCCTAGTCTGGCCATCATCTGTCTTCACTGAAAGGAACTCTAGTCTTGGGTCAGGTTCCTTCCCACCCAGCTGCCAAGCCACAGGACTTGCCCGTATTTCCCACATCACATCTAACCTTTCCACTCAGACTCATCCACTCCAATGATCAAGGCTTGGAAGAGGAGGCCCATGCTGAATACCAGTGCAGTCCACTCTGGCCGCTTGATTTCTTTCCACCCAAGACCTTTCCAACTTAGAGGCCCGAGCCACCCACATCTTTTCTCCTTGCCCAACATGCTTGATCCATAACAAATTCAGACCCAACAAAGGAAATCCACATGGCCAGATCTCATTTCAGGGGTACCAAGAATATGATTAACCAAGCCAGTATCTTCTTCCTAAAACTGACTAGTCCTGTCAACATGCTTGCATATATAATTATTTAGATAAATTCAAGGATTTAAATGAACAATCATAAACCTCCTCAAAGGACTCAAGGGGTTGAAAGAAGACACAAAGAAACAGCTCAATTAAATAAAAAAGGAAGAGCTTAAGAAAACAAATGCCTGAGTGATGACCAAAAGAGGATGCTGGAAATGAAGATAACAATTCAAGACTTGAGAATGGAATTCAATCAGAAGATACACACATTAATGAGGACAAGCTGGAAAAAAGATAGAATTGAAAAAAAAATCCAATAAACTCAAATACAAAACTCAAAGGAAAGACAAGTAGAATAATCAAGCAAAACAAAAACAAAAACAAAACCCAAAAACCCCAGAATATCAGGTCTCAAAGAATGAAAGAGGGTCTTTGCCAGCTATATACAGGCATAAGATTACTATTCAGAATATATGAAAAGCTCAAAAAACAAAGAGTTAAAAAAATTAAAAATGAACCTAGGACCTGAATAGGGAGTTCTCAAAAGAAGAAGAAAAAGTGGTTAATAACTACCTCAAGAAAGTCCTCATCATCCTTAGCAATTAGGGAAATTTAAGTAAACAGCTTTGAGATTTCACTTTTGTCTTAGTTAAGGTTTCTGTTGCTGCAACCAAACACCACAACCAATAAGCAAATTGGGGAGGAAAGGGTTTATTTGGCTTATATTACCATATCATAGTCCATCACTGGAGGAAGTCGGGACAGGAACTCAAGCAGGGCTGGAACTGATGCAGAGGCCATGGAGGGGTGTTGCTTACTGGCTTTCTTCCCCTGGCTTGCTCAGCTTGCTTTCTTATAGAACCCAGGACCAACAGCCAGGGATGGTACCACCCACAGTGAGATGGGCCCTCCCCCATTGATCACTAATTGAGAAAATGCCTTACACCTGGATCTCATGGAGGCATTTCCTCAACTGAGACTCCTTCCTCTCTGATGACTTTGGCTTGTGTCAAGTTGACATATAATACCAGCCTATACAATCTTACACTAGTCTGAATGGCAATTATCAAAGGAAAAAATGACACAAATTCTGGAGGAGGGGGGAGAAAATAAAACTGCCATTCACCGTTGGTGTCATGGACATAAGTGAGGAATTCTGGAAACACTAAAAACGAATGTCTCATATGACCTAGCTATACCACTCTTTGGCATATGCTCAAAGGACTGGGCATCTTATTTAATAGAGACGTGCTCATCCATGTTCATTTCTGCTTTATTTATAATTGCTGGGAAATGGAAAAAAACCCAAAAGCCCTACAATTGATGAATGATAAAGAAAATGTGGTAAATATACTCTATGGAATATTATTCAGCTGTAAAGGAAAATGAAATCATGAACTTTTCAAGTACAAGAATGGAGCTAGACAAGATCATATTGAGTGAGGTAACCCAATCTCAGAAAGACAAACATCCAATTTCTCTCTTACTGGAGGATCCCAGTTCCAAATCTTCAGATGTAAGTGTATATCCTAAAATAACCACAGAAATTGGTAAAGCAGAATCATTATCGGGGAAAAGGGGTGGGGTACCAACAGAGAGATGGAATCATTTGATGAATGTGATCTGATCTAGGAAATTGGGAAGAGAGGTGCTTGAGGGTGTAAGGCAGGGAGGAGGTAAATACAGCAGGAGCTAGGAGGAGGGTAAAGGAGAAATGCAGGGTACATAAGTAAAACAATAGCCATCCCGAGAGAAAGAATTGCATGGATACTGGAGTAGGCTTTGCATGAGGAGGATAAAATCAGGAAGAGGGCCGATGAGCCAGCTCATCATGTGAAGGCACCAGCTCCATATGCCTGTCCACATGAATTTGAGTCCCAGAACCCTTGTTAAGGCGGAGAGAAAGAATGGCCTCCATGGAGTTGTCCTCTGACCTCCAAACACTCACCATTCCACTTGTGTCACTCCCACAACGTTAATACTAACACGATTTTAGAAGTATGAAGAGACACTTAAACCGTGTGAATGTTAAAGAATTAGGACAAACCACACAAAACCATTATATGTCCACCAGATGGCTAAAATATCTAAGACAGAAAAAAAAATCTTGGAACAACAGGAGTGTTCAGGCCCTGCTAAAATGTTGGACATTAACTAGTTTTGGAAGACATAGTGACATCAACTATTAAGTGTGAGCATACATGCAAACCCTTGTGAATCTTTCTACTTCCATCTACCAACACATATGTTCCTCAGAGGAAACCTAACATGACCCTGGAAGGACCCTGTGTCCTATTGTTATGAAATGACAGAGTTAATGCAATTTATTCAGTACTCTTGTTCCATCACTAATGTGTCACTCAGAATCAGGCTCTAATTTTACAAAAATGATTTAATCCTGGAAAGATGGCTCAGAGGTTAAGAGCACTTGCTAACTCTTCTAGATGGCCTGGGTTTGATTCCCAGCACCCACATGGTGGCTCACAACCATCTGTAACTCTAGTATAACCTGACACCATCTTCTGGCCTTTCCCTCAACTTCCTTAAACATTCTCTTTAGACTTAAGGCCCCAGGAAACTAAAAGCGGAGGTTCAGTAAATCTCATAGTCATGTTGAACACCTTATTAAGCCTCAATGATCATTTCCTCCAGGATCTGCTACAAACATCCTAATGGAAATATTTAATGTAGTATATTCAAATAGCGTATGCCCAGAAGTAAAACAGTTTAGATGTATGGAAGCATCAGAAGAGCACCGCACATAACCTGTTCGTGTATCTCACGTACGTGAGTCACAGCCATTGCCATCTCCGGTGGGTCTGTTCTGCTTCACTGGGCATCATACCTTTAGTGCTTATCCTACTTGTTAGATTTACTTCCCTTCAGGGCTGAATAACACCCCATCATATGTGTAGGCTACAGTGGCCCATCCACTCATGCATAGACAGGCATACGGAGTGTAACCGCTTTTTATCTTTTTGACCGCCATTGCTGTATGCATTTGTGTGCACTCCTATTTGAGTTCTTGTTTTAAATTACTCCAGTTATAAATTAAGACTTTTTTTTTTTTTTAAATTGTGATGATGGAGCAAGTCCTCTATCACAGGCTATCCCAAAGCCCAGGAGTGAAGTTTTTAACTGATGTTAATGGCTTGGATTAAAGACGGAAGAGAAAATATAGTACTGGGTTTTCCTCCCAACTCTCAATTGAAATGACTGATTACTTGTCACTGGTGGAAATCAATGTGGTTAAATGCTTTGTGACGACTGCGTCAGCATTAAGCCACAGCGAGCACTGGTCATGCCAGGTTAGTCTTTACCATCTGCGACCCAACACAGTCTAAAAACTGTTTGAATATGACACAAACACTTCAACTCCCGAGTCACGAAGAAGACCCCACACCCATGAGAAACACTGTCTTGTAATCACCTCAGGAGGCTGTGTTATAGCTCAGCACCTGTGCAAAATGAGTGGGACCCCCATGTCCAAGGGCACCATTTACAAAAGGACAAGAGTCCTTGGCTCAGGCTGGTCAGTTTGCAGAGCAGGCCCAGCCTCTCTGGAGGCACAGGACTCCAAGAGGATAGATGCCTGAGTAAAATCAGTCACGCTGGGTGGGTGAAGACCAAAAGCTGTCCCACTGTGGCGAATAAACTCAAGCTGCCTTTGCCTCAACTTCAAATGATAATTTTCTACTTAGTGTAGTATAGACCTGAAGTAAGATTACTCTGGATGGTTTGCCCATCCAGAGCTAGCTGCTCCTCTCCATCCTTCCTGCTTTCTTTTTGTCTCATTAACTGGAATGCTGTAAGGAGAGTAGAAAGTCAGTTCTGAGTTTTCAGCACACAGTACCAATATGTTACACCGACTTCTTCAGCATGAGCATCTAGCAATCCATCAGCATATTAGATGACTCTTGGGGGGAGAGCAGATACCTAACTTCCTGACTTCCCACCATGTACCGGGCAGGTCATTCCAGCAATGATCTTACTATTTTATCTTCATACAGCATATTTTTTAAGTCTCAGCTCAAGTCTGCTCCATATTCTAAGGGAGTACAGCTTCCTTTTTTGCTATTTCCAAGTACCATCTTACACTGTCAGTTCTTTTTTTTTTCATGCGACATCTTTTCCCCACTTGTTCCTTAACTGGCAGCAGCTTTTGAAAGGTATCACTTTCAGCATTTTGAGTTTTCTGGCAGACTACACAAAAATAACTTTTATTCATAGTGGGTGAAATCTGGCATTAGTCTAATACGCGACAGCAAAGTGGCCTAAAAGCCTCCAGCATAATCCCGGGAGATTCCGCATTTTAAAACCATCTTCCTCTCAAACCTCCCGGGAGAGTAGTACCTGGTGCAGGGCGACTTTTAAGTAATGTTTTCCCACTCCAAGTGTGAACTGAGAACTGCTTTAACTCATGTCTACTGGGCTAAAACTGGAAATAGAAGGTGCCTGGATTCCAGGCTGGGGACGGTAACTGTGTTGACCAATAAAGACTTATTCCATAGTCCTGTCAGTCCCTTGCCTCCTGTCACCATTTCACTGGCTTTTGCACTCACTTGCTGCCCTGCCCTAAGGATCCTCTCCTATAAGCTCCACCCTTCCTCATCAGTGTTATCTTCTGTGTCCTCCAGAAAAAAAATAACCTTCTTTCAGTAATTAAAATGAGCGGTCTGCTTTCTCCTAACTGAATTCCTTCATGTGGTCTGTCCACCAGTGCGTTTCTAAACTCTATTCCATCATTCTGTCTCTGGGTTTCTGGCCGTTGCAAGGGCATGTCTCATTGTCGGACACTGATTTCCACACAATGTTTGACCTCTAATGAATGTTCCCCATCTGAACGTCACTCCGATCTTTCTCTAGATCCTCGAGAGCTTAGAGGTCTGGCCTATTTAGCCTCCTCTCTTACACTTGACCCTTTCCTTCTTCCCATGTTTTTCTGTAGTTCCTTTGTGTAGTGGCCCCCAGGCTCTACACACCACAGACCCCAGGGATAGAGGTGGACTTCCTTCTCCTTCTCTGTTGCTGCTTATGGAACACAGCTCTGTGATCTTTGAAAATACTATTGGGTTGTATCAATGCTGTGGTGTAGACATGGTTTGTCCAGCAAAAGCATGTGTGCCAAGCTTGCTTCCCATAATAATACTGAGCGGTAGTTGATATTTAAGAAATGGGGCCTGGTAGAGGTGATTAGATCATTGGATACCACTCTTGAAAGGAATCAATACTTTCTCCTGTGGGGGGGAATGGGTCAGGTTTCCGGGGTAGAATTATTTCTCAAACCAATGAGTTTTTGCAAAGTGAGTTTTGCTTTCCCAGCTTGTTCTCTTGCTTCTGTTACTTCACACAGTTCCATGTAGTGAGGCCAAGCACCGCACCATGGGCTGAACAGACAGGGCGCCCATCAGTTGGAGACTTTCATCCTACAACGCTATGAGCAAACTAAGCCTGTTTCCATTACAAAACCCTCACGGTCATACATTTTCTAATGAGTATCATGAAATAGTCTATGGCAGTCAGAACTGAATTTTCTTGCTATAGGCATCCGTGGGCCTATTTAATGGAATATTCTAACATTTTAGTATTTTCTTTCTCGCTTTCTTTTTTCCTCCTGCACAGTATATGACTTTTAGAAGAAACTGCATTGTAAAAATTCATGGGGGCATTCATGCCTAGCATCATCCAGAAATTGAACCTTCTTTTAACCTTCTTCCAGTGTCTCTTTTCTTTATTTTTATCATTACTTTTTGATTGTTTGAGACTAGGACTCCTCTATCCATGGTGGCCTCAGACTCTCTAGCCTTGAGACCCTTATCTTCTTCCTCTTTCAGTCACAAAGTCATAGTTTAGCTCAGGAATTGGGACCTGCTGACAATGTGGGAGAGATCCCCAGCTAGCATACGCTTTGTTGGCCTGGGTGAAATTTCTTTTTGTTACTGAAGGTGTTAGATAGATGTTGGAAGTTGATGGAAGCATAGCAGTAATCACAGAGGTCCTGCTAATGGAACAAAACAAAACAAAACAAAACAAGACAAAAATTAAAAAAAAAAACTTCCCATGAGCAAGCACAGGAATGCCAAAGCTAAGCTTGACAGGGATCAAGACAAGTTTATATAGTTTAGTGTACAGTTATTAAAATGGCTAAGGTGATCAGTCCTCACTCAGAAAGGGAAATGGGATGGACATCGGTAGAAGGAGAAAACAGGAAACAGGACAGAAGCCTACTGCAGAGGGCCTCTGAAAGACTCTACCCAGCAGTGTATCAAAGTAGATGCTGAGACTTATAGCCAAATTTTGGGCAGTGTGCAGGAAATCTTATGAAAGAAAGGAGAGATAGAAAGACCTGGAGAGGACAGGAGCTCCAAAAAGAGAGCAACAGAATCTAAAAAACCTGGGCCCAGGGGTATTTTCTGAGACTGATGCTCCAACCAAAGAACCTCTGCTCAGATGTAGCCCATGGCAGCTCAGTGATAGACACTGGAAGCAGGAGAAGACAGGGAACAGGACAGGAACCTACCACAGAGGGCTTCTGAAAGACTCTACTGATCAAGGTTTTGAAGCAGAGGCTGAGACACATAGCCAAACTTGGGGCAGAGTTCAGGGAATCTTATGAAAGAAGGGGGAGATAGGAAGACCTGGAGAGGACAGGAGATCCAAAAGGAGACCAACAGAGCCAAAACAAAACAAAATGAAACAAAACAAACAAACAAACAAACAAAAACTAATCCCTGGGGGTCCTACAGAGAATGATACCCAAACCAAGGACAATGCATGGAGAGGACCTAAAACCCCATCTCACATGTAGCCCATAGACTCAGTCTCCAAGTGGGTTCCCTAATAAGGGGAGCAGGGGCTTTCTCTGGCAACAACTCAGTGGCTGGCTCTTTGATCACCTCCCCTTGATGGGGGAGCAGTCTTTCCAGGCCACAAAGGAAGAGGATGCAGCCAGTCCTGATGAGACCTGATAGGCTAGGGTCAGAGGGAAGGGGAGGAGGACCTCCCCTATCAGTGGATTTGGAGAGGGGCATGGGAGGAGATGGGGAAAGGAGAGAGGGACTGGAAGGGAATGAGAGAGGGAGCTACGGGGGGGGCAAAGTGAATAAACTGTAATTAATATAAAAAATTAAAATTAAAAAAGAAGTTATGTATTTGATACTACGATGGAGCAGCTGAGAGTGGCCATTGTCCCGGTAAATTCTACCAGAGTGGACGCAGGACTAGCCACAGAATTATCATCATGGATTGCTGCAACCATGAATCATCTGAAGGAATGGGCGGGCATGGGAGCATTAGCAGGCCTTTTGGTGTTGGTCTCCTTGGTTTGCCTGTGGTATATATGCAAGATTAGAGTCTCACAACAGCGTAATGCAGCCATGATCATTCAGGCCTTTACAGCCATTGAAGCAGGACAGTCTCCCCAAGCATGGTTGGCTACCATAAAAAGCTAAAATGTTATGCTCAGGATGCGAGGCTAAGCACTGCACTCAGGGTCAGCCGCTTTGGACCCAGAGAAGAGCATGTCTGATTGCATGCGGGTTGATGCCCCAGGTCCCACCTCTGAGAAAAAGGTATCTGACGGGTCTGATGCTCTTTGGGTGGATGACTCCTAAATGAACATCAATACAAAGTCCCAATTTATTTCTAATATCAGAGATCAGACCTCTACTCTTGCCTGATATGTCTAAAACAAAAAGGAGGAACTGTAGAGAGCTGCGTAATGCCACACTTTAAAGATGGAGCTGGTTTCTGCCTTCCACCTTCCCGATGGTGAGTGCTCTCTGTCACAAACAACTCCACATTTGGCTAAGGCTGAGGATCTGGCTTGCTTCCATGAATGTGGACCTATCTGCATTGCCCACGTGGCATGCTGGGGTTGGCTACCCAGAGGCTATTTAAGCTGTGGGCTGGCTTTCCCCAGAGTCAGATGATTGTTCAAGGTTCCTGAATAAACTGCATTGAAAAAAAAAAAAAAAAAAGAAGTCATGTAAAAAAAAAATAAAATGGCTAAGGTGCTCTCAGAAAAACAACTGTAACTGATAATCTACAGTGAACCAGCATCTGAACTCTTACCCAGAATAAGAAGAAAATATTTAAAATTCTATTGTGTAATAGCAAAACACCTGGAAGTCATTTAAGAGTATTTGGAATGCATGTGGCTATTAGAAAAAAATTGAAAGCATCAATGTGAAACTGAGCATTCTGAAAACTAGGTAAGTAGTTTGCCAAACTTTTCTGAAATATTTATATTATAGTTTCTTCATAAATTAATGATTTCCATATCTGCCAATAGAAATTTCATTTTTGAGACTCTGTGGAGTTATTCTGCAGGGATCCTAACAGAAAACCAGACGGTTGAGCAGGTAGTGTTTGGTGTTTAAGTCTGGCAACATGAGCTCAGGCTTTCAAACCCAGATGAAGGAGGAAGGAAAGAACTGACTTCAGAAATATGACCTCTGATCTGCACAAGCATGATGTAACCCCTTAGCCATGTAAACACAATAATAGATAAATAAACACACAAAAATAAACAAATAAACAAGCAAGCAAACAAATATAACAGTAAAAATTAAATATGAACTGTGGAAAACACTAACATTTTATGCAGCATATTGTAGGAATTTTGACCCCAATTTTAGTAAAAATATACGAAATTGCTTACTCTTTACTTCATATTAAAAAAAAAAAATCTGTGTTGAGTTTGGAGAACTTAGTCTGAATGTTTCTATCGTGTTTGAATGTGAAATGTTCCCCTCAGGCTTATGTGTTTGAACACTTGGTTCCCACAGAGAGGTGCTTTTTTGAGAGGCTGTGGAACCATAAGGAGGTTGAGAATTCCTGGAGGAAGTACGTAACGGTTGAAGTTTTATACTTTGGAGCCACTTCCAGTCCCCTCCGCCAATGGTTCTGGACTGCTGATGCAGCGGACGTCATCTTCCCAAGACTTCCCTATCGTCATAGATTTACCCTCTCTGGAACTGTGTCCCGAAATAACCCCTTCCCCTTGCGTAGCCTTCATCAGGCTATTTTATCCAGCGACAGAAACGAAACCAATGCAATCTCTTGCTTAAGGATTTGGCGTTTTAAATTACGTGCGTGTAAATGCCTTTGACACAAATGATGAGGTTGTAGCTCTTTGCCCTCAATGTATTTTCACACTAGGTCTTTTCTCATCATACCTTCACTCTGAACACAGACGTGAACATCCTCGCGTCTTCAGACACACCTCCAATGTAGAATTTCTTCTGGAACACGGGCGGGTGGTCGTTTTCATCCCGAATCTCAATGTACACTTTAGCTGTATTGCCTGGAAGACAAGATATATCTTTATTGGTGATTATTGGCTGGAATAAAAACCTCTAGAGTAATATTTACAGTACTTTAAAATAAAGGAACGTGGGTAACTTCAGAAGTTCATTCCTAAGTGATGCCTACTTCTAGGTCAAGAGGATTCAGGCTAGAGTGTTACAGGTAATGTTACATTTTACTTTAAAATTATTTTGGGTCACTAGGCATTGGATCTTGGGCCCTATAACTGCAAAGCAAATGTTTCTTCAGTGTGACTGACTCCTAACTGCCACCATTTGAGTTGTGATGCTATAGAAATTTACTTTCCATCTTGATTTGTTTAACTTATTTCCCTTTTAGTAGCCATAAACACACTGCCCAAATCTTCCTGAATATTCACTTGCTGTACCGGATACCGGCTTACTGAAAACTGGTTGGCACTATAAGTCAGATTGATGGTTTTTACATTTCACTAATTGAGATCTGGAGGATTAAAATGTTCACGTGCGTATTTATCAGTACACACACTCGCACACAATTGTGTCTCCTAGCGATGTCAGATGAGCTACGCCTGTGAAATCTCATCAGCGTGTGTGCCTATGGATGGTCCGAACAAGGAGGACACCGACAGAGATGCTAACCCGGGAGGGGGAAATTCCATAGTGCCCCAAACCTAGACAGCCAACCACAGGCAACTAAGGGATGCTGGGAGACAGCAAAGCAGTCTTCCCAGCGATGTCCCCTTCCTGTCCAACTGTGACCAACACAAAGTGGTCATCCTTGAAATCATGTAAACACAAATAGCATTATGCAGACCAAGCAGGTTTATTTATATATCTAGGAATATATGTATATATAAATGTGTAAATAAAATAACAGTTAAAAAAAAAAAGAGACCACAAATTGGCGAAAGAAAAGATGTGTTGGGGAGAGTAAGGAAAGAGAAAGTGGAAATTATGTAATTATATTATACTATAATTAAAAACTAAAAAATATCATAAAAGAGTCCGTATTTTTGGTGCGTGGTAATTACTGGACAGGATGGGACAGGCTCTGCTTCTGGGGGTCCAGAACCATCTACAGATGGAGTCCTGAGGTAGTTATTATCACTCTCGGCTTTGGAGGATTAAGAAGAATAGAGGTTACTTAGGGGGCCCAGCCTCCCTGAGTGTGTGGGATGCCTGACATTTGAACACGCGGTGATATCCGACTGAAGAAGACCAACCTTTCCGTGCACTGGCCACCACCTCCGCCTCCTCAGAAGCAAAGCAAGGTGTGCGCTCCCTCCCAGCAAGGGCAGATAAGAAGACGGTCCGCTGTTCAATGCAAACGTCGTTTTAGTTGTTTTATGGCTGTAGAGCAGGCAGGTTTCTTTGCACTTTCATTTTCAGTTTTGCCTATTTCCCTCGCGGTTTTCACCCCTTCTGACATGCTCCGTGATTTTTATCCCCATCTCTATCGTTTCAACTGTTTTATTTTCTACAGAGACCTCACTGCTCTCTGAAACTGGTCTTTTCTGGCATCGGGACAATAGTAGGAAGTTCTTAATCTGTATTTGATTTGGCAACTTTTTATTCAGTAAGTAAATGTATTAATAAATATTAGAACAGAGTAATAAATCTGACCATTTCATTTTTCCCTCCCTATTTTAGTCTCATTTCCCATTTACCCATGATATCTGATTTGTTTCAACTTGTTATAAGACATTGTTAGAATTCAAGACCATTTAACCTTTTTAAAAGATATTTTTAATGCTTTAAAAATTTTTGATAGATAAAATGTATTTTGGTCAGATTATCTGACAGCTGCTGACGAAAACACAAAATAATTTACAACTGCAGGTAGCTGATGGATTCCATTGTGTGTGTGTGTGTGTGTGTGTGTGTGTGTGTGTGCATGTATCTGTCTGTCTGTCAAGGTGAGCTCAGCTGTCCGCTTCCGCACGGCTGCTGAATGACAGTTAGTGTGGATTCCCTTTCCACTCAGACACCCACTTATCCTTTAGCATTCCAGGAAGTATAATTCAGGTAAGAAAATATACTTTATAATATGAAATTTCCCAAAGGCTTACAAATACTCTCTTGTAAATATTGCACATTGGTTTGCCTGCCTGTGTGTATACCAGAAGAGATGTGCTCTTCGACCACCAAGCCATCCCTCAAGATATTTTTTTTTAAACAATGGTAGTGTTCCTGTTAATTCTTAAAACAGTTCTGTGGTTGGTATATGCATCTAACTTGTATAACCTAGTTCACACGATGAGTTAAACACTGCTTTAAGGATTCCTCAGCATTAACAACTCAGTTCATAGTAACAGAAAACCTGATGGGTTTTAACTTATGGGCACAATTTATATTGTGATATTTTAGGATTATGGCATCAGCTCACTTAAGATGAACAGTTTGTCTTTGTCTTTGACAAGACACTACGACCAAAAGTAACTGGGGGAGGAAGGGTTTATTTGGATTATGCTTTCTTATCGCTGTCCGTCACTGAGGAGAGTCAGGGCAGGAACTCAAAGCAGGGGTGGGGGGACCAGCAGCATCTGTGGAAAGGCACTGTTTCCTGGCTTGCCCTCCCTGACTTACTGAGCCTGATTCGTCCCATACCCCAGGAAAACCTACGTATGGGTGGAGCCATGCCAGTAGGCTGGGACCTCCCACATCAACCACTAATCAAGAAAATGGTCTAGGCAGTTGCCTGGAAGCCAATTTTGTGGAGCAATTAAAGAGTCAGCCTAGTGGACAAAATCCAAACAGCCCATATTATCCCCAGTCAACTCAGCAAACAGACCTCGCAAATAAACACTGTTAAACCCTAACCTTCCGTTTCCTGTAGTCCCCAAGATGTCATGTCAATACTAATAGGACACTATAAAACATCTCAACTTTTCCAAGTTCCAGACTTTAAAAATCTTAAACATTTTAAAAGCTCAACCTTTTAAAAACACTTAAAGACTTTGTCTGAAATACCCGACTCTAAAATTTTCAGTATCTCAAAAATTCCAAACTCTCTCTCAGATTCTAAAGTTTTAAATGTGGGATTCTGTTTTTGTTGTTGCTTGGTCTCTCTTTTTTTTTTCTTTTCTTTTCTTTTTTTAAATTACATGTTTTTTTTTCTCCAAGAGGGAAAAGTAGGGCGCAGGCAATCAAATTAAAGCAAAACTGAACCCCAACTGTGTAAACCACTTGGTGGCCAATGCTAGGGTGCAGGGTCTTCTGGGCTCCAGAAGGAAGCTATGTTGGGAGCTGCTAAGTTTCTGTTTGTTGGTCTTTTTTTGTTTTTTTAATTTTTTTCCATCTACAGAGTCCATGAAGACTTCAAATTAACAGAAGTCATTTATGTATTTTTCATAATTCTAATCACATTGTTAAATTCTGGTAATTTGGCATTCTCTTTGTGCAACTAAGTTCAATGTGTGTCTTCTATAAGTTAGTAAAGGTGATCATCTTTGCTGGTTGATGAGTCTCCTGGCACCTGGCTATGAAGAGTTCAGGAAAAAAAAAAAAAATCTGACTGTCAGACCTCATCTGGGCTGAGAATGGCTCATGATTTCTGAGTTATTTGGAGAATCAGTGGTGTTTGTTCATTTTCTGTTACCAAATCATTGATGTGGTTCGCTAATTCAGTAATATCTAAAAAGAGGAAATGCTTCAAATCAGAAATATTTAACATCATGCATTCATCTAGTCCCAAGGCTTTCCCGGCTTGTTCACAGTCACCTGTGATCAACACTAAGGTGTCCCAGGACTTCTTGGGTGTTTTAAATGACTGGTATTCAGTTTTATAGAAATTAGTAAATATACAAGATTCTAACATAATAAGCATACAAACTAAAAAACTATTAGTCATTGCTCGGATTTAAGTATGTCTAAGGTTACATTTATTTTAAAAAGTGAGATAATTTAGTATATCTTACAAAAGACATAAAATGTACCTCCAGGAATTGCGATTTAATATAATTTGCCAATTAATTTAGAAATTTATATTTACAACAATATGTAAAGCTGCTTATGATAGTCAAATATCAACTAATTCACCTCTTCATCCGCCTGCTAATTTTAGATGGATGACAGGTATCCTTCCTTTGAAATGTACAGGACATTAAACAATTTTTCTCTAGAAACCTACTTTTCAACTAATTTTAATGCATTTAGTTATTTGAATACTTCTATTTTTCTCACAATAACAGAAAATCAATCACCTATTAGTGTAGTTATAATACCTTAATTTATTGACAATTTCTCCAATGCTACTGTCTCCCCCTTTTTCCCCTGAAGACCGTATTCAAATTGATTTACCTTCCTGGGGAAAATAGTGACCATTCTCATGTGTAACAGTTTGAATGGGAATGTAATTTAGCCATGATGTTGATGGACTCCTATGCCTCTGAAACTATAATCACAAATAAACCCTTCCTTCTATAAGTTGCTTTGTTCACAGTGTTTTGTCACAAAAGAAAAGCAGCTATAAAGAAAATTCAGCTAACACAGAAATTGGTAGCAGAGAGTGAGACCTTGCTAAGATGGGCCTGACCATGTTTTTTTTTTTTTTGTTTGTTTGTTTGTTTTTATACGGCTATAGAGGCCTTTTAACTTCGGACTTGAAAAGCAGTTGAATACTGTTTGAGGAAGCTTAGTAGGGCATCCTTGTAAGCCCTTGAAAAACAGTTCTAAAAGAAACGTGGACTGTGGAGACACAGCTTAAGAGGTTTCATTGGAGAATAATCTTAGCAACTGACCCAGAGATTCTTGTGGTATTTTGACAAAAAAGAAAAAAAAATATATATATATATATGCCCTTGTCCTAAGAACTTACCTAGGGCTAAATTAAGAATTTTTCCTGTGCTGCAAATCTGTCTAAACAATTGTCGAGCTATATTTTAGGTAATTGGACTGGAGAATTCGATACTACGATGGAGCAGCTGAGAGTGGCCATTGTCACAGTAAATTCTACCAGAGTGGATGCAGGACTAGCCACAGGATTATCATCATGGATTGCTGCAGCCATGAATCATCTGAAGGAATGGGCGGGCATGGGAGCTTTAGCAGGCCTTCTGGTGTTGGTCTCCTTGGTTTGCCTGTGGTATATATGCAAGATTAGAGTCTCACAACAGCGTAATGCAGCCATGACCATTCAGGCCTTTACAGCCATTGAAGCAGGACAGTCTCCCCAAGCATGGTTGGCTACCATAAAAAGCTAAAATGTTACGCTCAGGATGCGAGGCTAAGCACTGCACTCAGGGTCAGCCGCTTTGGACCCAGAGAAGAGCATGTCTGATTGCATGCGGGTTGATGCCCCAGGTCCTGCCTCTGAGAAAAAGGTATCTGACAGGTCTGATGCTCTTTGGGTGGATGACACCTAAATGAACATCAGTACAAAGTCCCAATTTATTTCTAATATCAGAGATCAGACCTCTACTCTTGCCTGATATGTCTAAAACAAAAAGGGGGAACTGTAGAGAGCTGCGTAATGCCGTGCCTTAAAGATGGAGCTGGTTTCTGCCTTCCACCTTCCCGATGGTGAGTGCTCTCTGTCACGAACAATTCCACATTTGGCTAAGGCTGAGGATCTGGCTTGCTTCCATGTATGTGGACCTATCTGCATTGCCCATGTGGCACGCTGGGGTTGGCTACCCAGAGGCTATTTAAGCTGTGGGCTGGCTTTCCCCAGAGTCAGATGATTGTTCAAGGTTCCTGAATAAACTGCATTGAAAAAAAAAACAAAACAAAACAAAATAAAAAGAAGTGATGGACTAATTTCTTTGGTGAAAGAGATTTCAGCATAGCCCAGCATTAACTCTGCTGTGTGGCTATCAATAATAACTCTTATGCTCTGAAACATCAGTCAACCCTGTTGGGTTTATGGTAGTTCATTAGGTTGGGGTGAAAACTGAACAAACCCTGTGATATTCAAGGAAGGCAAGGAGGTACAGAGTCTTGGCTGTAGGGGTTGCTCAATTTTCGCACAGGTAACTGATGATGACATGGCCACAAGGACTTGAGAAGCACTGCTCAGCTTGGTGTCTGATGTCTGACGAACTTCCCCGAAGACACTCCCCGAGGGAAAACCAGGGCCTTGACAGTGCCAGAGAACAGAATTTAGGAGGCGTCATAGAAGAGACAAGTTTGCTGTTTTATTGGGAGAAGAAACAGGACAGACTTCAGATTTGAGAGAGGAGAGGGGGATGTTAAGTGTCTTCACAGTGGTGTGCGTGTGTTCGTGTGTGTGCACTTGTGTACATGTGTCAGCTCGTGTGTGCATTTCTAATTTTTTGGAAATTTCATTGCTCAAAAGATAAAATTTACAACCAGTTTCAATGATTAATAAAAGCTTAACATACATACATACATATATATATATATATAGCATAAGAGAGTTGACTTGTTTCTCTTAAAAAATTTCATTTTTGCAAATAAGATTGTATGTTCAGGTTTAGGGCTGAGAGTCCTAATACAGCTAAACACAAACATCATGGATATTCTGGCCCTAAGAAAGAATCATTTGTTTGCATCCTAGTATCAGAGTCGTAGGAAAGGAAACAGTTTTTTTCTAGCCAGTCATCATGGACTTTGTCAGTGATGTTCAGTTCTGGCTTCTTAGACAGTGGGACACACAACCAGACTCAGAGTGAGAAGCCACTTCCCTGTCCCAACATTTTCCTCCTATCCCATCTCAATGCAATTCAGCAAACTTCATTACTTTCTGTCCTCATGATTCCTTCCCTTTTTTATTTTCATTCCTTAGACAAAAACAAAAAATGATTCATGGACGAGAGACACAGTGCCTTATTTCCCAGTTTGGGTCATGTGTGGATCCTGTGTCTGAGTGGGCGCAGTACAGCGGCCACAAGGAGAGAAGATTGGTGGGGAATTCAGGATGAGCATGCAGTGCGTCTAACGGAAAAAAAAAGTAAAAAGATCAAAGTGTTCGCCCGAGTGTGGAAACTCCGGGATGCCCTCATTTGGATGCTCTTACTGTGGACACACAGCGTGCGCGGTGCCTTGATTTTCATATTTCTCACACTCTGGCTGTAAGGACCGCCTTGCTTTTTTTTTTTTTTTTTTTTTCTCAGTCAGCTCCGGGGTTTGATTATCTTAAGGCAGAAGCTTGGAAGTAACTGTCATTTAAGTCAAGTCGCTTTAAATTTTCTTGAACATTTGCAAAATCCCTTTCTCCCCTCGTTGTGACATTTATTTAAGGCAGATTCCAAGCAGGCAACGATAAAGATAAAATGAGAGGAGTGCTGATGAAACGGATCAGGAAAATCACAGGAAGGCCTGACGGTCTCTAGCTTTGGTGTAGTTGGCAGTGTGCGGATCGCAGTGAGTTACAGAGCTGGGAAGGTGGCGCGGGGTGAGGTCACACAGGCTGCAGAGTTAGGAAGCACACCACGAGTTAGACTGAGAGGAGTGAGCCTCCGGCCCTCAGTTCTCAGCTTCTCTCTGTGGGTTTCGTCCTGCGTTCTGACTTCCGTGGCATTTGGTTTCAGCAGCCAGGCAGCAAGAAAGATTGAATATTTCAAACTTTGGGTTAACAGTTTTCTAATTTAGCGCTGATGTTGATTTAATTAACCTTTGCATGCTTTTAATTGCTTGTGTCTGAAACATGCATTTCATGTCTGGGTTTGGCTGAAAGGTTAGTAGCTGGATTAAGAAAATAAACTTAATGCAACACAGCATTTTAACTTCTGGGAAAGGGACAACATTGGTGAAATTGTCACCATGATATTGAGGATATAACTGAATGAGGAATACCCTTGAGATTTATTTTGAAGTCTGGATTTGTGATCATATTAACATTTTTCCCCTCTTTGGAAAATTATAAATATTATATTACATGAAGTGACACTTCCCTATATTAAGTTACCTTTACCTATATTCTATAATCTGTTACCAATTTATCTACCTATCATCTATCATTCTATTTCATATATTATCTGTCATCTGTTATCTGAGTGTCATTTATCTGTTTCCAACTCCATCATCAATCGACCTGTATAACAACTATCAATGAATCATCTATCCATTCACCCTTTTCTATCTATCTAGCATACACACTTTGTAAACTTATTATGACAAATTACCATAAAATTGGTGTCTGAAGACATTAATTTGTAACTTTAAGCAAAAACAAACCCCAAAACCCGTATATTTTATTTTTAATCTGTCTGTCAGAAGTCTCTCTCTGTGCTGACTGAGATAGGGACAGCTCCGAGGTCCATTTCAGAGCCCTCAGGCAGGGTTTTTGCCTTTTATTAAATGTCTGTTAAACATCTGCTATTCGAAAATCACAATACTTCTTCACCTGCCAGTGCCTTATTTCTCCAGCTTCCAGAAGCTGTGTGCTCTTTATTTTCCAGTGCCTTTCTTTCTTTAAATCTAGAATGGATTTAATTTCATACGTAAATTCCAGGAGACATGTTTACAAAAAAAAAAAAAAAAAAAAAAAAAAAAGGTTTTAGGGTATTCCCAAATAACAAAGTTAGTAATGGTGATTTTACAGTACAAATGCTTGTATGTTGTACCTTTCTTTCTTGCATGAACACGTCCAGGGTTATGTCAACCTTGGTAACATTGTGGGTTAAATGCTTTCTGGGTGCTATTTCCATTTAATCCTGTAATAAAACCTTAAGGGTAATTGTCTTTGTTTTAAACAACAGAGATAGTGGAACTTAAAGAAAATTTTAAAATGTGCTTCAAAATGTACAACTAGAAGAACCAAAAATAGCGTTCAGACCCAAACATATGATATGCAAACTAATTTCATTATGACTTCACTTAAATAATTTTAAAATCCAAGAGAATATTTAAAAAAAAACAAAAAACAAAAACCTCTCTAAACATTGCAATTTAAAAGGAGCAGGGCACAGAGAATTTTGGGTCAGAGTGTTTTTTAAAAGGCATTTTCATTCATATAGGTTCTAGACATTTTATTTTATTATATTTCTGTACATCTGAAAGCATAAGAAGTAGTATCTTACTGGGGCATTTCCAAAGCTTTCAAAGTTTTTAATAAGTACTTTTAAGGCTGGGAACAGAGTAATGAAATGAAATTCACTTCCAAACTGCTTCAGAAAAATGCGTGAGATAGTCGAAATGAACACTGTCCTGGGGGAATGTCTCCACAAAGACATCTCTTGACCTTACTTCAAAGGACAGAAAATGATTTAGAAGCAGAATGAATGAACAATGAGACCTCACATCCCTTGTACTGAACGTCACTGCCAACTATTCT
Source organism: Meriones unguiculatus (assembly GCF_030254825.1). NCBI lineage: Eukaryota > Metazoa > Chordata > Mammalia > Rodentia > Muridae > Meriones > Meriones unguiculatus. The sequence goes on from NC_083363.1 coordinate 11,691,412, forward strand.
CGCAAAGAAAAATCATATTTTCATTAACATAGAATGAGGAGATTAAATTATGATACATCTACATGGAAACTTCTGAAGATTAAAAAGTTACTGAAATGGTGTTCCTGAAAAATACCTAATGACGTAAAATACTTTTGATATTATGATAATAAATGAAAAGTCAAGATTTTTAAAAGGGCATACCTGGTAAGAATGTTTGTATCTGTGTAGCCACAATAAAATTGATTAGAAGAAAATATACCGAGCTTTAAAAAGAGCAAAAATGTAGAAATGCAAATCAAATTTCTTTATTATGTGTATTTTATGATTTTATTTTTTCTTTTTTAATTTAATTTTATTTATAAATTTATTTATTACAATTTATTCACTTTGTATCCCCACTGCAGCCCCTTCCCTTGTCTCCTTCCAGTTCTACTCATCCTCCCTCTTTGTCCCCTATGCCCTTTCTCTAGTTCTCTGATAGGGGAGGTCCTCCTCCCCTTCTATCTGATCCTAGCCTATCAGGTCTCATCAGGGTTGGCCACATCCCTCATCTTTCTCTGTGGCCTGGCAAGGCTGCACCTGCCCCAGGGGGAGGTGATCAAAGAGCCAGCCACTGAGGTCATGTCAGAGACAGCCTCTGTTCCCCTTACTAGGGACCCACTTGGAAACTGAGCAGCCAATGGGTTTTCTTTGAACAGGGGGTCTAGGTCCTTTCCATGCATGGTCCTTAGTAGGGGTATCAGTCTCTGCAGGCTCCCCTGGCCCAGGTATTTTGTCTGTGTTGTTCTTCTTGTGGAGTTCCTGTGCCCTCCAGGTCTTACTATCTCTCTCCCTCTTCTTCCATAAGGACTTGGCATTCTGCCCAAAGTTTGGCTATGAATCTCAGTATCTCCTTCGATACCCTGCTGGGTAGAGTTTTTCAGAGGCCCTCTGTGGTAGGCTCCTGTCCTGTTCCCTGTCTTCTCCTACTTCAGATGTCTACCCTGTTTGCCTTTCTGAATGAGGATTAAGCATCTTCCTAGGGTCCTCCTTGTTGATTAGCGTCTTTAGGGCTACAGATTTTAGAATGATTATCCTATATTATATGGCTATTATTTGAAAATTTTATACAACAAAGGCACCAGTTTTGTAACAAAAATAAATCAGTGTTAATGAATGAAAGATAGAGAACCACCCCAATTATAAAACAGAACACTCTTTCAAATCCACATAAATCCTGAAGTGAGCTTGACCACACCCACTATGTGCATTTTCTATAATATACTTTGTAAAGAGGAGAAAACTATATACAGATTTACTTTTTTTTCACATGGATAAAAATCAGTATAAAAATCCCCCTTTTCCCCTGTGAAATATATATATTTGTGGTTTGCTGGTTCACTTTTTAAAAGAAGGTATTTTTAACTTATATATGCCATATCTGTGTAGATATAACCAAGAAGCTAGGAATTAATGGAACAACGGCCATGCAAAAATCCAATATAATTATATTTTAATTTGTTTATTTTCATTTGGTGCATCAATCACCGGCATACAACATATTAAATCATTCCATTTGACAGAAAAATTGGAAGCCATTTAAGATGAAGCAATGTGCTTGCCGTATTTGGTGAAATGGGCAGGCTAAAGTTAGGCTTTAGAGAGGGCCTAATGAATACCTGTTAGTATTTCACAGTTCTTGCCTTAGGTCATTACCGACTGCATTATCTCCCACCCACTTCTAAGCTCCTTAGTAGAAAAAAAAAATACATGTTTGCAGCAACACAACTTCATAAACTAGCTCGATTAGCCACCTGCTAGTATTTTTAGGACAAGTCAGTAAAAGATGCAAAATAAAATCACAGTAGAAAGTAAAATTCTAGTAATATAACCTTCAGATAATATCCCGTTCCTTCGCACTGACCTGCACACCCTCAAAAAGTACCTCAATCCTAACCATGGTCAAGGGGGCATACTTTAACTCAAGCCTAGCAGATCCTGAGCCCATCAGACACTGCAACAGGCTAGAAAGGTTCTGTGCCACCTGTCTTAATGACACATTTACAAAAAGAATATTAGGTTCTAATATTGTGGGTTTCTCTGGTATTTGTCTTTCCTTAGATCCAGATCCATTTGTGCTTTGTTTGAGCAAGACTTAGATGATCCTTCTGGTAAATTCTTAGCATGAGTCTGTTGAACTTGGCTTTCACTGCTTCTAGCCAGGGATCCTTTTCTTCAGTATGGGTTGGCGATGATCTGTGCAATATGCTCACAGAAAGAGGACCTAGAGTGACCGTGACCTTCCCTTCCCAAGATAACGGAAGACATAAAACAAAAGCTTTCTGTTTTTGTGGAAGAGTTTAATAAAAAAAAAAAACCCAGTTAATTTTAAATTACATTTTAGCCTCAAATCCCTGTTACCATCATAGATAGGTACATTTATTCTTGATCATTATACCTGCATCTTTGAGGTGTTGTGTAAGGGTTGGGGGGAGAATAGAAGGACCTGGAGGGGACAGGAGCTCCACAAGAAGACCAACCAACTAACATGGGCCCAGGAAAGCTTACAGTGACGGAAATACTAACCAAGAATCATGTATGGACTTGACCTAGGCCCTATGCCTATACATAGTCGATGGACAGCTTGGTCTTCATGTGGGTCCTCTAGGAAAGGGAGAGGAAGATGGGCACAATGATGCATGCCTGTAATCCCAGCACTCTGGGAGGCAGAGGCAGGAGGATCTTCATGAGTTTGAGGCCAGCCTGGTCTATAAAGTGAGTCCGGCACAACCAAGACTACACAGAGAAACCATGTCTCAAAAGAAAAGAAAGGAAGAAAGAAGGAAAGAAAAGATGTGATGTGTGGACTCTGTTGCCTGCTCTTTCTCTTTTTTTTTTTCATAGTCCATGGAGGCTTTTTTTTTAGAAAAAGAATCTCAGGATCTTCCCTCCTGTGTGTTTTCGTCTTGCTTCTTCATGATGCCAGACAAGGTTGTCAGTACAGTGAAGCTGAACTGACAGGATGGGAGCACATTGTTCTGCCATTTTTCTAGCTCTTTGAGGTGCACATCGAATCTAGGGCTGATCACTCCACACTCGTTCACCCTGGCTGTGAGGTTCACAACAATTTTCCCAGGTCTGTGATCATCAAGGATCTCAAATTCACCTATGCAACCACGCTTCATCATCACAGTTAGGAAACGAATGATGACTTTGTATCATGGCCTGATGAGGACCTGGCGTTTGCCTCTCTTCTCAGCACTGTTGATGCTCTTGAGAGCATCTGCCAGGACATTCATGTGCATCATGGTGACGGTGTTTTGATCACTCCCTCCTGGCAGGGCTGCCTCGCCAGGCCACAGGGGAAGAAGATGTGCTCAATCTTGATGTGATTTGATGTGCTGGTGTGAGTGGGTAGAGGGAAGGGCTTCCCTTATCTGAGAAAGAGGGGAGGTGGGGTAAGGGCAAGTGTGTGTGGGATACAATCAGAATGTAAAGTGAATAAATAAATTAAAAAGAATATCTGCATCTTTTAAAATAAATTATCTGATTGCCATTTAAGATATGAGAATTCAAATCTAAAAGACCCAAAAAAGAACTCAAAAAGAAGCATGTGGAATCTACCCACAAAAGTGAGGCGTAGCCAAGCTGTGCTCACTGACTACTAGACTTTTGAGGCATGACTCGGACATATGTGGTAATAATCGTCACAGCTTTTTAACTGTGTCTCCTGTTCTGCGCTGTTTTATTCTACGTAAAGAACATCATGCTTGATACTAGCTCCGCAAGATCGCCATCACTGACGGTACGGCCCGCCCAATCCCACAGTGACAGAGAATACGCTATATACTCACCGAAACCAGGCAGAAACGTCATACAACCTGGACACACCAGGCGCTGGGCCTCCCAAGCTTGGAGAGCACAGCGAAGAGATCCCAGGACTTCCCAGAAAGCTTTGGGACTAGCAACCCAGTCTCCAGTTACAGCGGGATGTGGCAGCGGAGCAGCACTGAACTGGCGGGGCACCACAGCCCTCCAGTTTAAGACTAACCAGGGCCAAACCAGAGAACAGAGAGCCTGGTTACCCCATCCCTGCTGAAGTGACCACCCTGAAATCTCCAGCTGCAGCAAGACCTCAGAACCTGGCAGTGACAGCAGCACAGAACTGGCGGAACACATCAAAGAAGCAGGGCCAAACCAGAGAGCAGAGAGCCCCGGATACCAAGATCTCTTCCAAGAGACCTGCCTGTAAGTGAGTGCACCCTTGAGAATCTGCAGTTCCCCAGATCCTGGGTCCTTCTAAATCAGAAGCCAGGCATCGAACCCCCCTCCCACCCACATACCCACTTTGGGAAACAGAGGGGCACTAGGGACATTGAAGTTCCTGCCCTGTGGGCCTGATTGAGGAGCTAAGACAGTTAATGCCAGAAATTGCGCTGCGATCATCATTAGCGCCTGCGACATATACAGTGCAGAGCCCCTCCCACACACTCAAGGGTTCAACATTAGCCATCACTCTGTCCCTCAAGAAACTCATCCACGCACACTTACACACACAGACACACACGCGCGTGCGCGCGCGCACACACACGCTTGCATTTGCCCCGTTTGCGCCTGCGTACTTTCCTCCCACAGGTACAGCTAGTCCTCAGCACATGCTGAGAGTGCTCAGCTTCCTGAAGAACTCTCCAGACACCAGAGAGAGACAGCACCAGTCTGATCTGCAGAATCCAAAAACAAACAGGGAAGTTTTCAGATAAGCCAATGGCCAGAGGTAGGCGAAAGAACACTTCCAACATAAATCAGGACATCATGACTTCACCAGCAAACCCCAAAATCGATGGATACACCAATTCAGCAGAAGCACAGGAAAATGATTTTAAAGCCATGCTTGCCCAATTATTTGAGGCTCATAAGGAGGAAATGAACAAGTCTTTCAAAGAGATGGCCAGTCAATTGGAGGCAAAGAAAGAAGAAATAGACAATATCCTTAAAGAAACACAGGCAAACATAGCCAAACAAATAGATACACAAGTAGAGGAAAAATTAGTGGCATATAAGAAGGAAATGAAAAAAGAAATAGAGGCCATCGCAGAGAGACAGGAATCCAAATTCAAACACATGAAAGAAATGGTGCAAGGCATGAAAACAGAATTAGAATCAATAAAGAAAACACAAAATGAGAAAACCCTTGAGCTGGAGAACTTGGAGAAAAGATCAGGAACCACAAAAGTAAGCATCACCAACAGAATACAAGAGATGGAAGAGAGAATCTCTGGAGCTGAAGACACACTTGCAGAAATGGATACTTCTCTCAAAGAAAAAGTAAAATCAGAAAAGTTCCAATCACAAAATATCCAAGAAATCAAGGATGCTATGAAAAGACAAAATCTAAGAATAATAGGAATTCACGAAAAAGAAGACTCCAGACTCCAAGGTCCAGAAAATATTTTCAAGAAAATCATAGAAGAAAATTTTCCCAACTTAAAGGAAGAGATGTCCATAAATATACAAGAGGCCTACAGAACTCCAAATAGACTAGACCAGAAAAGAAACACATCATGTCACATCATAGTCAAAACACTAAATCTACAGAACAAAGAAAAGATATTAAAAGCAGCAAGGGAAAAAGGCCAAGTAACATATGAAGGTAGACCTATCAGAATCACGCCGGACTTCTCATCAGAAACTATGAAAGCCAGAAGGGCCTGGGCAAGTATCATGGAGACTCTAAGAGATCACAAATGTCAACCCAGACTACTATACCCTGCAAAGCTTTCAATCAACATAGATGGAGAAAACAAAATATTCCATGACAAAACTAAATTTACGCAATATCTACACAGCAAACCAACCTTACAAAAAATACAAGAAGGAAAACTCCAATCCAACGAAAACAAATTCACCCAAGAAAACAGGGCATACAGATAATGTCCCAACAAAAATGAAAAGAAAACAAGCAATGAAACAGGGTTAGATCATCGACTCCATTACAAAAGGAACTAACATGCATTGGTCACTATTATCTATCAATATCAATGGACTCAACTCACCAATAAAAAGACACAGGCTAACAGAATGGTTAAGGAAACAGGATCCAACATTCTGTTGCATCCAAGAAACACACCTATGCAACAAAGACAAACACTACCTCAGAGTAAAGGGCTGGAAAACTGTTTTTCAAGCAAACGGTTCCAGAAAACAAGCTGGAGTAGCCATCCTAATATCTAATAAAATAGACTTTCAACCCAAGTTAATCAAAAAAGATAAGGAGGGCCACTATATTCTCATCAAAGGAAAAATCCACCAAGAGGACATCACAATCTTGAATATCTATGCCCCAAATACAAGAGCACCGACATTCATAAATGAAACATTATTAAAGCTTAAATCATACATTGATCCTAATACCTTAATAGTGGGAGACTTCAACACTCCACTCTCACCAAGGGACAGATCAACTAGACAGACACCAAATAGGGAAATAAAAGCACTCACAGAATCCCTAAATCAAATGGACCTAATAGACGTCTATAGATCATTTCACCCAAACTCAAAAGAGTACACCTTCTTTTCAGCACCACATGGAACCTTTTCCAAAATAGACCATATAGTGGGCCACAAAGCAAGCCTCAACAGATACAAAAGGATTGAAATAATCCCTTGTATACTATCTGACCACCATGGACTAAAGCTAGACATCAACAACAACAGAAACAACAAAAAGCCGACACGCACATGGAAACTGAACAACTTACTACTCAATGACAGCTGGGTTAAGGAAGAAATAAAGAAAGAAATTAAAGACTTCCTAGAATTCAATGAAAAGGAAGGCACAACATACCCAAATTTATGGGACACATTGAAAGCAGTGCTCAGAGGAAAATTTATAGCACTAAGTGCCTGCAAGAAGAAATTCATAATATCACATACAAACAACTTAATGGCCCAACTGAAAACCCTAGAAAAAAAAGAAGCAGATACACCCAAGAGGAGCAGACGGCTGGAAATAATCAAACTAAGGGCTGAAATCAATCAACTAGAAACAAATAAAACTATCCAAAGAATCAATGAAACAAAAAGCTGGTTCTTTGAGAAAATCAACAAGATAGACAAACCCTTAGCCAAACTAACTAAAAAGCAGAGAGAAACTATCCAGATCAGCAAAATCAGAAATGAAAATGGGGACATAACCACAGACATTGAGGAAATCCAAACAATTATTAGGTCATACTACAAAAGCCTATATGCCACAAAATTTGAGAATCTAAATGAAATGGATAATTTTCTTGAAAGATTCCATCTACCAAAACTAAGTCAAGATCAGGTAGAAAGACTGAATAGCCCTATATCTCCCAAGGAAATCGAAGCAGTCATTAACAGTCTCCCCTCCAAAAAAAGCCCTGGACCAGATGGCTTCAGCACAGAATTCTACAAGACCTTCAAAGAAGTGCTAACTCCAATTCTCCTCAAGCTATTCCACAAAATAGAAACAGAAGGAACACTACCAAACTCATTCTATGAAGCCACAGTCACCTTAATACCTAAACCACACAAAGACCCAACAAAAAAAAGAGCACTTTAGGCCTATCTCTCTTATGAACATTGACACAAAAATACTCAATAAAATACTTGCAAACCGAATCCAAGAACACATCAAAGATATCATCCACCATGACCAAGTAGGCTTCATCCCAGGCATGCAAGGGTGGTTCAACATACGGAAATCCATCAATGTAATCCACTACATAAACAAACTGAAGGAGAAAAACCACATGATCATCTCCTTAGACGCCGAAAAAGCATTTGACAAAGTCCAACATCCATTCATGTTTAAAGTCTTGGAGAGATCAGGGATACAAGGCACATACCTAAACATAGTAAAGGCAATATATAGCAAGCCTATAGCTAACATCAAACTCAATGGAGAGAAACTTAAATCAATCCCACTGAAATCAGGGACAAGACAAGGCTGTCCATTGTCCCCATATCTCTTCAACATAGTACTTGAAGTCCTAGCCAGAGCAATAAGACAACTAAAGGAGATCAAGGGGATACAAATCGGAAAGGAAGAGGTCAAAGTGTCACTATTTGCAGATGATATGATAGTATACATGAGCGACCCCAAAAATTCAACCAGAGAACTCCTTCAGCTGATAAACACCTTCAGCAAAGTGGCAGGATACAAAATCAACTCAAAAAAATCAGAAGCCCTCCTATATACCAAAGACAAAAAGGCTGAGAAAGAAATTAGGGAAACAACACCCTTCACAATAGCCACTAATAACATAAAGTACCTTGGTGTGAGTCTAACCAAGCAAGTGAAAGACCTGTTTGAGAAAAACTTCAAGTCTCTGAAGAAAGAAATCGAAGAAGATATCAGAAGATGGAAAGATCTCCCGTGCTCATGGATTGGTAGGATTAACATTGTGAAGATGGCCATACTGCCAAAAGCAATCTACAGATTCAATGCAATTCCCATCAAAATACCAACTCAATTCTTTACAGACCTTGAAAAAAAGATTCTCAGCTTCATATGGAGAAACAAAAAACCCAGAATCTCCAAAACGATCCTGTACAACAACAGATCATCTGGAGGTATCTCCATTCCTGATCTCAAGCTGTACTACAGGGCAACAGTAATAAAAACTGCATGGTATTGGCATAGAAACAGAAAGGAGGATCAATGGAACCGCATAGAAGACCCAGAAATAAATCCACACACCTATGAATACTCGATATTCGACAAAGAAGCCAATTCCATTCAATGGAAAAAAGACAGCATCTTCAACAAATGGTGCTGGACCAACTGGATGTCTACATGCAGAAAAATGAAAATAGATCCATATTTATCACCCTGCACAAAACTAAAGTCAAAGTGGATCAAGGACCTCAACATAAAACCAGATACCCTAAATCAATTGGAAAAAAAAGTGGGGAACAGCCTAGAACTCATTGGCACAGGAGACAACTTCCTGAACAGAACACCAACAGCACAGGCTCTAAGAGCAACAATGAATAAATGGGACCTCATGAAACTGAAAAGTTTCTGTAAAGCAAAGGATACCGTCATCAAAACAAAACGACTGCCTACAGATTGGGAAAGAATCTTCACTAACCCTTTATCTGACAGAGGACTAATAGCCAGTATATACAAAGAACTAAAGAAGCTGAAAAGCAGCAAACCAAGTAATCCAATTAAAAAATGGGGAACAGAGCTAAACAGAGAATTCTCGACAGAGGAATATCGAATGGCAGAAAAACACTTAAAGAAATGCTCATCCTCATTAGCCATCAGGGAAATGCAAATCAAAACGACCCTGAGATATCACCTTACACCCATCAGAATGGCCAAGATGAAAAACTCAAGCGATAACACATGCTGGAGAGGTTGTGGAGAAAGGGGAACCCTCCTCCACTGCTGGTGGGAATGTAAACTGGTACAACCACTCTGGAAAGCTATCTGGCGCTTTCTAAGACAAATAGGAATAGTGCTTCCTCCAGACCCAGCTATACCACTGCTAGGTATATACCCAAAGTTTGTTCAAGTACACAAAAAGGACACTTGCTCAACCATGTTTATAGCAGCTCTATTTGTAATAGCCAGAACCTGGAAACAACCCAGATGTCCATCAACGGTGGAATGGGTACAGAAATTGTGGTATTTTTATACAATGGAATACTACTCAGCAATCAAAAAGGAGGAAATCATGAAATTTGCAGGCAAATGGTGGGATCTAGAAAAGATCATTCTGAGTGAAATATCCCAGAAGGAGAAAGACAAACATGGGATATACTCACTTATATAGACCTATAAGATATGATAAACATAATGAAATCTATACACCTAAAAAAGATAACCAATTGAGCGGACATGGGGTAAGATGATCAATCCTCATTTAGAAAGACAGATGGGATGTGCATTGAACGTATGACAGGAGTCTACTGAGCGCATCTGAAAGACTCTAACTAGCAGTGTTTTCAAAGCAAAGACTCATGACCAAACCTTTGGCAGAGTACAGGGAATCATAAGAAAGAAGGGGAGTTAGTCTGATGGGGAAAGGATAGGAGCTCCACAAGGACCAAATATATCTGGGCACAGGGTCTTTTCTGAGACTGACATTCAACCAAGGACCATGTATGGATATAACCTAGAACCTCCACTCAGATGTAGCCTGTGGTAGCTCAGTAACCAATTAGTTTCCCAAAGTGAGGGGAATAGGGACTATTTCTAACAGGAACTAAATGACTGGCTCTTTGGTCTCCCCACCCCCGAAGGGAGGAGCAGTCCTGTTAGGCCACAGAGGAGGGCTTTGCAGCCAGTCCTGAAGATACCTGATAAAACAGGATCAGATGAATGGGGAGGAGGTCCCCCCTATCAGTGGACTTGGAAAGGGGCACGGTGGAGATGAGGGAGGGAGGGAAGGACTGGGAGGGAATGAGGGATCGGGACATGGCTGGGATACAGAGTTAATAAAATGTAACTGATAAAAAAAATAAAAAATAATAAAAATAAAAAAAAAAGAACATCATGCTTAAAATTCTCAAACATCCAATGAGACAGAGATATTTTAGCCCCTCCCCCACCTTGAGAAGTTGAAAATTCTAAAATTTAGTAAATATTGAAGCTTGATAGGAAACCCAGGCCTATCTGATAGCTGGGATGTGAGACAATTGTATAAATATTTTATGCATATGCCTTTTCTGCTCAATTAAGGCAAATGTGAATATGAACAATTCAACTGTTAAGCCTTGTGAGATGCACAATCTTTGCTAATACAGCTTTTAGAATAAAATTATCCTCCTTATTTGCTTTATTGCTCTATTTAGGGTCCTTTCAGGAATGTCTTCTGATGGAACAGTCTGAGCAAAGCTGAGCCACTGGCCTGGCTAGCTTCCTTGCTGTCCTTGTATGTTTTAACAAAACAGGTACACAGATCTGTATGTCAGGCAGCCAAGATGGAAAACACACTGTTAGCAAATAACTAGCAACATATCTTCCAAATTGAGAGTGACAGTATTTAGAATAATTATTTCATTTGAACTGCTAGCCTGTAATTATTTTTAAAGATATTATGTAGGGAGCTAATTCTCTACAAGTTTCCACAAGAGATGAAAACAGGAACAATATTGATTAACGGAGCTTATTAAAATTCCTGGGAATAAAAGAATGAATTAGATTTGGACTTGTATTCTAAATAATGATTAAGAGGAATGGCAAAGTAAATTTACATTTATTGTTAATGACTCATAAAATTTTCAGAAACATTACTGAAGCTTCAATCACATATCGACCCTCACACAGTGATAGTGTGTGACTTTTATATCCTCCTGTCACCAGTCGTTGAGTCATCAAGATGAAAACTAAATAGAGGAATGCTGGTGTTAACCGATGTTACATCAAACGCAATGCTACATCAAACGCGATGTTTCCTTAAACACAGAAGAATATGCCTTTATTCTCAGCACCTCCCAGAACTTTCTCTAGAACTGATCACATATTAGACACAAAGCAAATTTCAATAGACACAAGAAAAGTAGCTTATCTGAATATCAGCAACAACAGAAAGTTTCCAAACTTGGAAACCAAATAACTCACTACTGAACGAAAGATGGGTCATTGAAGAAGATGTAAGAGATGGAAAGACTGCCATGTTCATAGAATGGTTGGATTAATAAAATAAAAATAGCTATAGTACTAAAACCAATCTACTGGTTCAATGCAATTTCCATCAAAATTCCATCACAATTCTTCACAGACCTTAAAAGGACAATTTTCAGCTTTATATGGAAACACACACACACACACACACACAAAACTACCACCATCGCCACCACCACCACCACCAAAACAGGACTGCTAAAACAATCCAGAATTATCAAAGAACCTCTGGAGTTAGCACGATTTCTGACCTTAAATTGTACTATGAACCTATAATAACAAAAAACATCATGGTGTTGGCAGAATAACAGAGATATTGATCAATAGAATCAAATTGAAGATCCAGACATAAGTCTCCATACTCAGGGATACTGGACTTTTGATAAAGAATCCAGAAATACACACTGGAAAAAAGACAGCAAATCTTCAGCAAATGGCACCGGTGGAACTAGATGGGTACACGTAGAAGAATCCCAAACTCACTTTTGACACTGCACAAAACTCAACTCCAAATGGATCAAAGACCCCAACATGCAATCAGATACAATGAATCTGACAGAGAAGGATGGAAAAGCTTGGAACTCAAAGACACAGTAAAAGAATTTTTAACAGAGCACTATTAGCCACAGATGTTTAATTCAACAATAAGTATGTAACTAATAAAAAAAAAGAAATCATCTAGAAATTAAAAAAAAACAATAAGTAGGATCTCATGAAACTGAAGAGTTTCTGCATGGACAAAGCAGTAGCTTACATATTGAGAAAATATATATTTTTTTAACAACTAAACGTTTTAGAGAAAGTTAATATTCTGAATATATAAGAAATAAAAAAAATCTGGACATCAATAAAACAAAAAACTCATTTAAAAATGGGGTACAGTTCTGAACAGAATAGGCCAAAGAGGAAACTCAAATGGCTGATTAACAAATGCTCAGCATCCTTAGCCATCAGGGAACTGCAGATCAAAATGACTCTGAGATTCCACCTTCCACCCATCAGAATGGCTAAGATCAATAAACAAATGACAGTTCATGCTGGTGAGGCTGTGAAGTAAGGGGGTCACTCATCCATTGCTGGTGGGAGTGCAAACTTGGACAGCCACTGTGGAAATCAGTGTGGAAGTTTCTCTGGAAGATGGATGGGAATGGATCTCCCTCAATAGCTAGCTATACCACCCTTGGGCATGCACCCAAAAGATACTTTACACTACCACAGAGACACTTGCTCAGTGGTGCTCATTGCTGCTCTATTGATAACAGCCAGGAATTGCAGTAAGTTCAGGTGGCCCTCAGTAGATGAACGGACAAAGAAATGTGGTACATATACACAGTAGACTATTATTCAGCCATTAAACAAACACAATGATGAAATTCACATGTAAATGAATGGAACTAGAAAAAAAAATCATCCTGAGTGAGGTATGCTAGACCCAGAAAGACAAATATGGCATGTACTTGTTTATATATGGATATTAGTTGTTAAGTCAATGATAATCAAGCTACAATTCATAGGACCACAGAGGTTAGGTATAGAATAAAAGAGTAGGGAGGGGATACATTTCTATATACCCCCAGGTAAGGAATACAGAATAGATAGTTATGGATTGACTGGCGGAGGGAAAGTGTTAGGAAGGAAAGATCAAGCAGAGAGTAAGAGTGAAGAGGGAGGGTTGAGGGAGGGAGTATGAGAAGAGACAGTTAAATTAGGAACCACTTGAATGGTGGTATGGAAACTTGATACAGTAGATGTTCTCTAAAGTATGAACATAACTGAAGGTGATCTAAATGACATCCTCAAATAACGGGGAAGACAGAGCCACAACCGTACATCTCTTGGCACAACACTAAGCCTCCAGTACCAGGAAGGGGTGATGTCTAATTTAGTTTCTGGTCCAAAGGGACCCACGGGACCCATTAAACAACCTAGGCTGCTGCCAAGGCTGCTGGTTGCTTCCAAACTCAAAGCAAGGCCCCATTGCTGAAGATAACATCTACCCACCCACTGTACACAGAGAAGTCCAGATGGTCCAAACCTGGAGTGTTCACTCTTACGGACTAGTGTATCAAGGGAGAAATGTAAACACCAGCCCAGCAGCAATGGTCTACAGTGGTGTCCTGACTGCAAGACATTTTAGTGCAATGACGGCACAAAGCTACTGAGATAAACCAGCCATATCTGGTTTATGTGATTTATGGTCTACATCACAAGATCTAGCCCATACCCAATGTTGCTTGGATAGCCAAGAACTTGAGACTAGATAGTCCAGGGACCTAGGGGAAAACTAAACACTGATGTTCTACTAAAGGAAAAGAACAATAAGATGTCTCCTACTGACATTCTGCTACCTTTATGTCTTACTCAGCCATCATCAAACAAGCCTCCTTCTGCAGTAGACAGGAACAAACACAAAACCCCACAACTGGATAATGTGAAAGAAAGGAGAGACCCTAGAACATTCAGCCTTCAATGGGATGTTTCCATCAAATCTCTCCCCTCACAGTGGAGGAAACCCCGTGGAAGAGGAGGCAGAAAGAGCATGAGAGCCACAGGGGATAGTGGACACCAAGGAAAGCAAGGCCTTCTAAACACAACAGGATGGACATGCGTGCTAACTACGAAGACTGAGGCAGCCCTCAGAGTCTGCACCAGCTGAGACTCTAGAACAGAGAGAAGTGAACAGCAGCTCTCACCCCTAGTCCAGAAGCTCTCGCCAACTGATACTCATTCGCAAGTGATAACTTTACTGTTCTCCGATGGAGTCTCACTGGGGGAAACACACTACTCGAAAGGGTAGGCTGCATTCCCGTCAGAAGACAGCCAAGAGAAAAGGAACTCAGGGGCATTTTAGGTTCTTTGTCTCATAATAGTGACTCGGGGCTTTTTTCTTTTCTTTCGTAATTTTATGTTTTTTTTTTTATTTTTTTAATTTTTAATTTAAATTTTTAACCACTGCAGGTCTTTTGTATATATAGTAGAGTTTCTGGTATTTGTGTTTTTATCTGTGAAAGGGTATGGTCTGTGTCTAAATCTGTTTTGTGTGCCTTTTCTTGGGTTCTTTTCCTTCTGCTGGTTTGTTTTGCCCTATTCCAATTTGTTTGATTTTTTTATCTTATGTTCCCTTATGCTATTTCATTTTTATCTTATTATGTCTTAGGTGCCATTTTGTTTTCTAATGAGAGACAGAAAAGGGTTAGATCTGAATGGAAGGGAAATAGAGAGGAATTGAGAGGAGCAGAGAGAAGGAAAAACAATCAGAATAAATTGTATGAAAAAAACTATTTTAAATTAAAAATAATTATTAAAAAAGAATAGTAAGCTATTTTTGTTTATTGCTTTTGAATCACAAAATTCTCAGGTCCTAAATTGAAATGCTATGTAAATTAAATTGAAATATATACCTGGCAAAATATAAACATTAATAAAAATCAGGGAATACTTAAAAATGAATCACAATGTAGGTTTCTCTGTTTTTAAATTTTCATTTGTACATCTATGTGTGTGTGGCCATGAATCATGGCAAGCCCAGTGCACAAGTGGAGGCCAGAGGACAGCCTGTAAAAATCAGTTCTCTCCTTCCACCATGAGTGTCTCTGGGACTTGGAGGCAAGAGCCTTCACCAGCTGAGACAACACCCTGTTCCCTTTCAAGCCTTTCAATGTTTCTTTGGTACTAACTACGTCAGTGTGCATTTTCAGCTAAATTTCATCAACATACTGTCTTTTGTGGTTCATTTTTTTTCAGTATCTGTAACATCAGTGTTCTTCACAATCTCTGTCATCCTTGAGCTTTCTTCTCCTTTGGTCAAGAGTTAGGTTTAGGGTCTTTTCTTCCACTGGCAATAGAAGATGGCCTTCCAAGTCTTCTGTTGCTCTCTTGCCAGTCTCTGGGACAGACTAAATCTTCTGGGCTTGGGAAGCTTACAGCAACCACCTGAGTACATAGTCAGCGATGACAAGGCAAGAGCTGGACTAGGTGAGTGGTCGGGGTGGCACTTTTTCCTCAGGCAGCCTTGGTCTCACTGGCTCCTCTGACAGAATATAACATCATTTAGTCCTAGAATCCCCCATGATCACTTGGTCAGTGACTTGTTCCTTGTCCCATTTCCATATTCATTTACATATGTAAATGAGTCCCTCCTTAGCCTCTTGCTTTGTGACATACATGTTTGCATACTGATCTCTTTCTTCTCCCTCTAAATTATGGGAAATCAAGATGGCTTTTCCACTGATATATATGTATTTCTGCCTCATTTTTCCAACTGAACTTCATTCCATATTTACAGCATGTCGGTTAGAAACTGTAGCAATTCCTGACTTAACCCACCATTCTAAGTGACTTCCACAATGTCTGCATTCAGGCTTAAACATTCCTTAGAGGTCCAGCTTCCTGTTTCCAGCCACATCTGATTCATGCTACCTAGGCTTATAAAATCACTCTTGATTTAGTTTGGGTTCTTTATTAGCCCTAATTACATTTTTTTTAAATTAACTTTCCTTTTTCATCTGTTGCAATTGCTGTGTTTTGCCCAGTACTCTGGCTTGATCTGTCCCTCACTGCCTTCATTCTCTCTCTGCCAGGTGAGAGTGGCATGACCGAGTCTCCTTGTGCTACTGGCAAGCATAGTGCGTTAACACAAAGAAAGCTTGCTTGCAGTTTCTGCTTCTCTAGATTACCGTTGTAGAAGTTGTGAAAAAAATAAAGGCAAATGGAGCCATGCTCGTATTCAAGCTCCCATTTCTGTTTTTAAGTATCTCAATTTGGTAGGTGGAAAGAGCATGAAAGGTGCTTAAGAAGCATCTCAAGTGGTCACCATCAGGTATTTATCTGTCCCTCATTTCTCTTCTTGACCTATCCTTGGCAAGCTCCCAGGTACTCACTTTTCTCCAGAGTCACGTTAAAAACACTCTCCCCTCAATCCTTTTCTTTTTCTAATCCCCCTCATATCCTTTCTCATTCCTGTTTCTATCAACGTTAATCAGAATGGATCAATGAAAACAAAACCAGTTATTTTAAGTGCCCGTTTGTAATCTGGACAGAGAATGTAGCCTAGGCAACACTCTTGTCTCTTTAATCTCAACCTCAGCCTCTCTGCAGTCCTTCATATATCACATGGCCGCACATTGTTTAAGGCTAGTACTTACTTCTGTACTTGGTCATGGTGATGTTTCACTCGAATTCAAACACCTTGATATAAGTGATCTTCCTTATGGACACCTTTCCTCTCCCCTCCCCCATA